>NC_090947.1:45867143-46494531 GCF_040807025.1 Struthio camelus | reverse complement strand
GGTAAAAAATGAAAGACAAGGGAGCATGACAAAAATCTCCTCATTATTATATTAGCTATTAGAATGTGCTTTTACAGTAGCTTCTCCCCCCCCCCCCCCAAAATCTGGTTTTAGATTTGACTTCCTATATTTCATAGACGTATGTATTCTATCCTGCAATCACCTAGATTTCTGCTATGCTACCATTTTACCCTATTGCTGATTATTTTGGCAAGTGTCCCTAAGGTCTGCCACCACAGGGGAAAAGTAGGTCTCTGATTTGCTGCCCAAAAATTCTTGGTCAGACTGTTGTTCAAGTGCCAAATACTGCAGAAATGATGGCATATCAGTTTGAATTACTACTCCCCAGCTACTTGTTATTGTCCTCAAGAGCTGAAGAAACGGATTTTGCCCTAAAGCAGATGAAGAGCCCTCACAAAGTCAGGCATATTAACTTCAAATATCATGAGCACCCATTTAAACTAACCTGAATGATTCAACAACAATGTGGATGAAAAATCTTCAGGTGACTCACCTGTCTCTCTCTGCTTTGGGGATGAAGAGTACCAGCTCCAACTGAGGAGCTGTAAAATTTCAACGTCCACAGCTGTTTCTGCCACGAAACAATCTGACCACATACTAAGTGCAGGCAAATTTATTTTTTCTTCTTTCCACACTGCTGAGTCCCTCCAGAGAAAATATCAAGACTATAACTTACCATTTCTTTTATCATTCCTTCAGTTATAAAGATATGAAATACTTCTCATCCCTGCTGAATGTATCTAATTTATCCTAGCTATTTAGGCTCCTTTCTGAAACCACCCCCCCCAGCTCTTCTCATTTACCAGATACTGCCAAATTCCTCAAAGGATCAAAAGATCCGCTGTGCTCTCCAACTCTCGTCTCATTTAGACTAACTCCATTCTCACCAAGGCCGTTTTCTCCCTTAAATCTCCTCTTTAGCTTCCACAGAAGCACACTTCCCCTCTCTACCACTCCAGTGCCTTTTATTTCAGGATTCAATGAATCATCTTTCCTTTCCTCCAGCCTTGCAACACAGGAGGGATATATCACGCAACAAAAAGAGAAGTCTTTGCTCCAGGAGCAAGAAGTTAGGTGGGCGTGGCAAGAGCAGAATAACCAAGGGTGGATTGGAGCACTCCTTGCTGCTTGCCTTCAGCAACAATCCTCACCTCCGTAAAATAGGAGAACGCAACAAGTTGGCCCTCCTCCAAGTGGAAGATGACTATTTGGAAAGGCATGCTAGATAGCAATAAAGGTCATAGGGTTAAAAAAAAAAAAAGTCCCGAGGAAACACCAGAATGAGAATCCCAGCCAGCAATCCTAGGAAGCAGTGGATGTCACAGAGATATTTTGCGCAGAGGCAGGAGCGAGCAAAGGAACAGAAATAAACTATAATCATAGATTTCATTTTTTCTTCCTATTGTCATAATGGCCACTTTCATCCCATCCTTGCCTTTATCTTTCTCCATCCTACCTTGTTAAACATGGGAAGCGAGACAAACCTCTGCTTAACAATCAATTATGAAAGGGTCAAAACACTAGGCAAGAAAGAACTCATCCCTTTCCAGCTGGCAGAAAAAACACCCGACACGCAATATGCTAGTGGAAAATCATAAACCTAAAACGAGATGCAAACTAGGACAGAAATTGTCATTTCAGCCTTACTAGTATACAGAAAATGACAGGAAGACAAAAGTCATGCTAAATCTTGACCTAACTCTTACTAACCAAATCTTGTATTACTGAAGAGTTGTGTGCTTATATTGTGTGCTTACGTTATGACAGCACCCTCCTCTCCATGAAGCATGGAGATTAGGGACATGGAAAAAAAAAAAATGTATCTCCAATTTCCCAACTGTCCTGGATACAGCCCTAATTTCCAGATGCACATTAACAAGCTCCTTGTATAACACCACAGCCATTCACCCCAAATAGCCAAAAGAAACTGCAACGCAGAACGCATCCATCTCACGTTATACAGCCTGCAGTTCAAACAGCTTTGTAGGCAAAACAGTTTTCCTTCAACCAGCCATTCTGTATCGGTTTAAATCCAAACGCCCCTTCTTGATTCACAAAAAAATGAAGAATGGAATGAATAATGAACGACGAATGAAAGAATGATGAAAAATTATGAACTAAATGAAGATCTAACCAAGTAAAAAAGGGGAGAGAAAGCACATCGGTGTCTACATTAGCTGACCCAACATTTTAACACACAGAATCTCTGGACTATCCAGATATCGTGCAGTTTGTCAGTATATCCAATCACAAGAGATGTGGGTTCCCCTCCTACAGTTCACCAATTCCTTTAAAAAAAAAAAAAAAAAAGGCTCAACAGGCAGCGTTTGTGGTGTGTTCATGGTTCCTTTCTTTCTTGTGCTGTGGCACAGGGAAGAAAAAGGTGTCTCCTGGAGCCTGAGGAGCGATGTCTTCATCATACGAAAACTCTGAGCCCACTGACGTTTCATTCCATGTCTACATGGCAATGTAATTCCACAGCTAACTCAGAAACATTGCCTGGCATATTGGATTCATTACACTTCAAAACTCACATCAGCTCTCTCCTCCAGCTCAGCGTGCTGTTTTCATGTTCTCCTTCACAGGAGACTATGTCATTTTGCTGTTTGCTAAATGAAATTCAATGACAGTCGAATTACTCTCAATCTTTGGCAGAGGACTTTTTTTTTTTTTTTTTTTTTTTTTTTTTAAAGATGGTCAGTGCTTCCGCACGAGATAGCGTACACAATATTCATCCACTGTTCTTATCCAAGACAGACTTACTTGGCTTAACCAAAACTCAGTTTTGTTTATATTATTTCTATTCAGAAACCCCAGATAGAACAGGTAAGTTCTCCAATCACATGATGGGAGAGTAGCCAAGGGCTACGTTTCCTTCAGATGTCACTACTGAAAAGGCTATAAGGCTCACCCAGTGAGGTTGAATACTAATGACTTGAACAACCTCTCCAGGCTCACCTAATGTCATCAAAATGTGTAAGCTAAACAAACAAACTACTGCAACTGGAAAAGGCGAACAAATCTCTGCTTATTTATCGTGGCTTTGAGGCTACAGCTCAAATAGAGAAACAAAGAAATTAATACTTATTTCAACTGCATTAAAACTTCAGGGTGGGAAAGAGTTATCCCATGTAAAGGAATTTAATACTATAAAACACAAGAAAATTTTTAGCTTGAAGTTTTCTTGCAATAAACAAATAGCAAGGGGGATAAAATTACTAAATTTCACCTCTAACGTGCTTCCAAATACTACAGATATAACAAATCCTACATAAAGCTAGTTATATGCTTGTACAGACTAGCATGGAGTCTAGCTACCAAATTTAAGACATGCATTTGTAGCTCAGAACTTGCAAAGTAGCCACTGTAACATTTTACTTTTGTTCTTTTTTCAGCAGAAAGAACACCAAGCAAGCTCTTATCAGCCTCAAATTAAAAAAAAAAAGTATATTCTGGGATGAGGCTTAGCCAAAACGAGTAACATTTTGAGAATTTTACTGAAATACATTTTTCAGGTATTTTTTTTCCCCACTTATTCACAGAATTTTCTTTCCTTACAAAAAGCAAAAATGTCCTTTTTCTCTTTCTGTTTTACTAGTAATTTTCTGTGAACACCACAGGTCTCCCACTCTTTGTTTTAGACATCTATGTCCAAAAAAGTTCTGCATGTTCTGGCCCTTTTTTCCTCTCCATAGTACCTATCTTTAGAAATTATGGGACGGAGTGCTTCCTGTAACCCCCAATCACAAAATATCAGATCTTGACTGCCTGGGACTCTCAGCCACTCACTTTCACCAAAAAGCAAATACACCGTTCCATCCACACTCTACAGAGGACATGCTATATACTTCCTGTTTCACAGGCCTAAAAATAGAGATGAACATATCTATTAAGTAAATACTTTTGGAATTTTATTGTGACTTTTAAAATATATTACTCTCATTTCAAAATGATTCTGATATTTTCGTCATTAAGATACATAGCTTCTGGTCTCAACTACTAGAGGTAGAGTAGCATATGTGCAACAACAACTTGAAATATATCCATGATGACAGAAAGTAATCGCACTCATGAACGCTTTCATGGTTAGGGTAGAGCGCTACAAGAAAACTTTTGAAATATATACTTCAAATGAAATACAAACAGAATTATTTCCTTCAGAGAATGCAACTCCCTAAATGGATTTTTTAACAAACACAAAGAGCAACGACGCAACTCCTAAGTGACCATAAAACCAAAAAGAGGAAAAGAGGAGAAATACCAGGCTCAAACACACTGGGACAGGTATCCTCCCCCAGGGCATAGGCGCACAATTACACGCGCACACACGCAAAAGTATAAAGCAGTAACCTAAGCAGATAAAATCCCAAGTTTACTAATTTACTTTAACATTAACCTTCCTGAGGCTGTGTGGAAACTCTGACGTTTAAGTCACAGATCCTAGACGATACAGAAGGAATCAAAATATATCTTTAAATATCGCATCTTCTGCTCCCTCGGAGCATCTTAATTCCTCAGCATCTTTAAATACGTTACAGTTCACTACACCCTGCAACAAGGGCAGTAGTCTTATTTTACCGAAGACAGACAAAACACAGTCTGCTCACAGTCATAGTGGCCGAGTTGTTACAAGATGACCAAAGAGGGCAGTCTCATACTCCTGCTCCATGGTGCCAGCTGCGGTATCCAAACGCTCAGTAACCTGATTTAACTCACTAACCCGGCAGACGAACTTAGTTTTTAATGTGCTTACAGAGCAGCGCTGAGGGGGTCAGATGAGCAACAGAGCTGGCAGAAGAAAAAGAGCGCAGATACAGAAGGAAGGAGAACCACTCCTTTGAACCACAACAAACTGTTAGATTGGCTCAGCTATCTCCTGAAATCTCATCCACAGGAATGTGGCAAAGCAAAAATATTACCCTCCCTGCTTCCCATCTCAGCTCTTGGGATGCTATCTTTTTCTGTCTCTTATAAAATGCAAACCTTCTGTTTTTAATTACTTAATTATGCTATTTTACGTATAAGGCTTAGGCACTCCTCTGTAGTGAAACCCACAGGAAAACACTCTAACATCTATGTTTTTCCTATTTCTTTTTCCTTAAAGCACTTTCTATTATAAGGTATAATGCACTAGCACTAAGAGACCTTGTTAAAATGTTAAAATAAACTGTGTGAACATTTATGAAAGGTAGTATCAACCACAAAGTGCTTACAAGGCAGCCTCCAATTCTGTATCAGTTCAGCACGGGTGCACCCTCTTCACACCAGAAGCCGGTCGACATCAAGGAGATTACTCACATAAACTAGATACATGCTTTAGTTATTTCTCCTTGCCTGCAGTAAGTCCACAACAGAGCTCAAACTGGGGACAAGAACGTATGTGGAACACCCCAGAATTGACTCGCGAAGAAAAAATAAGGACTTGCCTATACAAGGTGTAAAGTGTTTCACAGTCACACCTTGCCTTGCTCTGCAGTAACTCCCCTTTGTAGACAAGATCTTACATGTTCTTACCAAAAATATTAAATATCTGGCAAGCCCATATTTATTAAAATTTTACAGTTGTTCTGTAGCTTTCAGTAATTAAAAAGCCAAGCACCACTAAGAACCCATAATGCAGACATTCCCTCCACAGGCAAGTGACCAAAAAAAAAGAGAAAAAGAAGAAAAAAATCACAACCAGCGATTTCCACTAGCAGTGGAAATGGAAACTTGTACCCTTAAAAAAAATTAGTTACTCATTAAAGTCTTAGAGCTCTCTAGATCTTCACAACAGTTTGCCAAGACAGTATGCACTGCCTCACTTTAAACTAGTTAATGGGATGTTAGCAAGTCCTACTTAAACCAAATGAACTAAGTTCACCAATTTATAAAGAGAATAGATGTAACATTAACAGACTGAAATTCGTAAGAACTCACTTAGTTCCAGTGCTGCTCAAAACCCTGTGGGCAGAGGTGAAAATGGCAAGCTATCACAATTCAGTTTTTCTCCTGGGTAAAAATATGGGCTGAAGAAGGAAAAAGGATTTTGTAAAGCTCTCTCTCACCAAAACAAGGCTCACTAAGGAGAAAAGTATTTGTTTTCCCTATTACCAAACAGGGTGAAAATAGGAGAAAAAAAACAGAAAGATCTAATTTCTACCAGTTAAGGGACACTGTCAGACTTCTAAGATGTCAGTTAGCCAGATTCCTTATGAAACAAAGCACCTGGGGAGAATAAAACTAATAAAATAAGGTCTCTCAAGTCACTCGTTTTCCCAGTGTGATCCAATATGTGCACCGATATGCTGGTGGTGCACACTACTGCAGAGGATGCCAGAGCCTTGCGAAAATCCTCCTTAACAAATCTTTCAGTATATCTGTCTGCTGAAGACTTTTACAAAGCTTTGAACTCTGGCAGAACAAAGTAACTTAATGTCATTTTTGCCCTCCATTTTTGCAGTGTCTTCCGGAATAAAGTGCAGGGTTATTGGTCACAGAAAAATAAATTGTTAAGTAGACCTTTTTGTCCAAGACATTCAAAATATGTCTTGTTCCTCTGAACAAATGTAAAACTATTTTTATAAAGTGCTCCAGTCGCTCACTGATCAACTTGCTGCAAAGTTACAGAAAAAATATCTGGTAACGTACCACATTATCACAGTGGCACAAATAATAGTTCAGACAGAACAAACAAAGAAAACCCTATGCACGCCAGCTCTGCATTCCCAGATTTTTAGTATGTAACTTGATTCTGAAAAAGTACATTCATTTGTAACGTTAGTACACACATGCTAAAAAAGCACACTATTCCCACTCCATTCTACTTCTGCCACCAACTATAATTTAAGGCCAAAGGGAAATTTCTCCTCAATTTCTTTCCACTGTTTCTTCAACTTTTAGAAGTAATTCTGTCAAAGACTCCATGCTAGTAGTGGGAAAGTGCTGAAAATTTTACTTTGTCACGGCAAAAGCATGTCTACAGTTTGTGGCGGTAACAGTCTTCCCTCTTCTCTTCAAACTTCCAATTTCTGGCAAAAATTTTAGAAAAATCCAGAAACTCAGCCCTTACTAAAGTAAAAAAAAAAAATCCCTTTTTGACCTCAATGGGAATTTAGCCCAGTATAAAACACTAAACTAAAACTCAACTATCAGCTCAACACAAAGGCATTTCTGGTGTAAACCACAAAAACAGTCCCCTTTCAAAATTCACATTAAAAGTATTTTGTTTTATCTTTCTGGTTAACATACACACACACACACACACACATACACCCCCACTCTCACTCTTGCTCTCTCTGTCTCCCCCCCCCACCTTTCCCCTCTCCTTCAATCTCATTCAATTTCAGAAAACAAATGTTATATTTTGCTTCTATTTATCTTTACTTTTCATAGTGTTCAAATCCTAACCTGTTAAGAGTATGGTCAGAAATGTACATTTGAAGGAAAGGACAATGCTATAGAAAGAAGTAGATCAGTTCCTTTGTAAACGGCTGAAACAAGAAAAGCACAATCTTCAGACTGCTCAAATTCTAACATTTTTCCAGATGAAACAAAGCTGAAGCAGTTTACCTCGTACTCCATGTTTTCCAGCAACTAAAGACTTCAGCTGTCTTAAGTGCAATAGCTCTGAATTTGACCTATTAACTACCAGCTTTTGACAAGTCACAGATATGTAATAAATGATACCTAATTAAGTACATGGCAGCACAGTTCCACTAAAAGCTAATACTATGTTTAAAGATGCAAAACTATCCTCAACTAAATAGGGCTACCCACAGTCTTAACTCCAGCCATATAGCTGCAGAGTTCACATTTACACACAAACATACACATCAAAACCTTTCTTTCGGGGCGTTTCCTGTCTGGCTAACAAGTTCCAGCTTTTTTCCTGCTGAATCCAAATTTAACCAAGATCTAGCCTTAAAAAGAAAAGTACCGCATGATATACACAACCCCAGTGCAATGCAGGAATCGTCTTAATGGTTTCTCTGTTTTTAAACCTACTCATTATCAAACATATGCAACATGCACCCTCTTGCCCTACATGTTTCTGAAACTGCGCTTCTTATGCTACTAGATACAAACAACAACAGGCATTGATATTCTTTGCTAATTCAATAAATATGTGTAAAAACGAATGACCCTTGCAAAGGAAGACAGAAGTTCAGCTAGAAGCCAGGCTCCTTAATATGCCCAATAGCGCTTTGCTATCTGAGTGAGAGGAACAACCAAAGTACTAGCTTGGATTAAGCCCCCCGCCTTCCCCCAAAAAGGCTCCTCACAAAATCTTCAGATTTTGTTACAAACATGCTAATTCTCTAAAATACGTTAATTATATATTTCTTTTAGCTAGATGACTCCCCAATAAAAAAGAACAAAAATCTCACATATTAAATTTATTTTAAACAAGTTACAACATCACTTGAAAATTCTGGCTTTTACCCATCTATCAGAACGTCTCATGCACAGGAAAAGGATGCCAGCCTGACGCGGGAACATGCAGGTGGGGGGGGGGATGGGAAGAAACAACTTTAAGGAGATTCAGCATTAAAGCTACAGACTTCAATCATGAACTCAGATATCATTATTGCAAGAAGAATTTGCCCATGTGGTCACTTGAGACTATTCATACAAGTCACTTCTACTCCATCAGTAAGACTATTCTGCTTCTCAGATCATTCATTCACCTCGCATGTTTTTCTTTGATAGGTTGGAATATGATGCATCCTTTTTAAAAAAGGATCTTAAATTTGAGTAATGCTTGGATGACTAATGAGAGTGCAAATCTGCTCTCGTTCTGATTTTGGCCTGGGATAATTCTACTATATATTCTGTGAAGTTTTTCCTTTTTTAATACCATCCTGTATTTTATAAATCTGAAACATGGAAATCTGCATATATAGATAACTCCTAAGTCCCAAGTTTAAGGCAACATCATGAATTTAAGGTGGCTGAAAAATACCATAAGCACAGGAGGTACAAAGCTACTGATAACGTATTTTGCATCTTTCTGTGCCTGTTATTTTTTAGGATCACTAAAACTGAAAGTTACAGTTAGTTTTCCAATTTTGTCTATTTTTAGATATAGCTGATTTTACCAAGGGACATGAGGAAGAACTAGATTACTTCTCAAGATCTCTTTCAGCCCTATTGTTAAATCAGCCCTTTGATCATCTGGACTGCCTGGGAAGTACTTCACCAGGTAGTGCTTCACCAAACAAATCACCATTCAGAGAATTCAAAAACACAACCTCTACACCTTTGCCACACGTTATTTGCGGGAAAAAGGTCAAATGTGCAAGTGAAATTTTTCACATCACATCTTTCCTCTAGGTTAAAAAAAAAAAAAAAAAGAATCAGTGAAGATCCACCCAACGACTTGTTGAGCATTGCCACCAACTTCTACAATATCAACATCCGTCCTTTGTTTGACCTCAGACAGCTAGGTGTCTGCTAACCACAATGCAAAGAACCACTTATTTACTGATTTCACTGATCTGATCCATGTTTAAGACCCAGCAAGAGTCTCAGGCTGAAAACATTCCATTGCTTACGTACTCTATGAGATTTAGTAAAGTTTTCTCTGTGAACATGTAAGAACTGGCATCCCATGCCACAGACACCAATGAGGAGACTCTTCAAAACTGTCAAGCTGGCTGACTGGTAAGGCTTTTCACCCAATAACCTAGCAGAACTTTTCTTTCAAACTGGCACCCTAGCTAAAAAACATTATTTCAGATCAAGAACAGAGAAGAAATTAAGTGAAATACTAAGCTGGAGTTGGCTCTGTGTCAGGAAATAAAAACATATTCCGGTAACTACTCCAAATCCCACAATGGAGAAATACCTCTAGCAGACACTTCCTGTTATCTTGTCTCTGCTTCCAGCTTCTTATGAGTATCACTTAGGCCCATGAATTTCTCCATACATTATATAGAGATGCCAAGCACTTACGTTGGTATCCTACCGCTTAGTGGAATTCTCTCCTATGAGCAAGATATTGCAGAGTTTAATATTCCAGTGCCAAAGTGTCTTTATGGATTTTGCTTATAGCTTAACGGATCCCCTCTCAATGCGGGGAAGGAAGGAAACAAAACCAGAATTCCCGAAACATAAACGGAGAAATAGAATATCAAAAAGTAAAAGTCATTACATTAACATCAATGACAATGGATATATTTCAAGATGCGGGAGTGACAAGGATGGATGAAAAAGGAGTCTATACAGTCAGGTATCATCTATTCAGTACAGAAGCCTGAAATAACTACAAGGCAAACTTTGCAGGATTAGTTCCTTTATGAAGATGAGAGACAGGGGGGAAAAAAGCAGCAGGACAGTTTAGCTGCGATAAGAAGGTCAAAGGTGGGGTATTTTGCTGAAGCACAAACTTGAATGCCAATATACTTATGTTCTAGTTGAGATTCTGCCACGCACTTTCCATACTTACATTGTCTCCATTCTACGTAAATGGAGAAGGTACATTCCACTGGACTCCTAAAGGTGTATGGTGAGACTAAATACAGAACAGAAAGCATCTCAAGATCTTTGCAGTGCATTTTACGCTTAGATAAATACATCTAATCAGGTAAGCATGCTAAAATATCCTTCTAAAATTTCCTAATTATAATGAGTATAAAAGGATTCAATCAGTCATCATAAATACTGAATGGGCAATTTTAAAAGGAGAGTAATTACAAATACCGTAAGAAGCATACACAGTAATAACAGGCCATGCAATAGACCTTTTGCATTAATCAGCAACTAATCCGTCTATTTATTTCGCTTTAGGACAAAATCAGAGAGTTTAAACTCCACCACAACAAAATGTTTTGGGGGTTTTTTTTGTTTTGTTTGTTTGTTTTACAGGGCACTTTTAAAACTAAAGTTAAATACAAAACCAAACACACTGTGAGGATCGCCCACTGTTCTAGTGGGGTTTTTTTTTCAGACTGATATTATATTATGTCTTAGTTATTACTATTCAGAAGTCAGCAAGTTTTCTAACAGCAGTGCCTCCTGTGCATGAACATGATTTTAAAATAAGGCTTTACGCATTTGTTAGGTCATATGTGTTTTTCCTTTTCCATTACCATAGCTTTGTGGCAAATAAACTTTCCAACCTTCATGTTAAGTCAAAGGAGCTAAAAGCAACCAAAAACCTAAGCTGACTTTTTTTTTGCCATTTTCTACAACACGTGAAGATGTAGCTCCTGATAGAGTTTTCAATACCAGCTTGTAATCAAAATAGCATCTTTACAGAAAAATCTTCAGTTTAAAAGCATTAATACAAACTGCAACTCACAGGTGTGTTTATGGGTGTCATTACAAACATCCAACAGACCAGACCGATGGCTTGCTGATTAATCTTTCATCTCCAAATAAAGGTTTAATCCTAACGACAGCGTGAAGTTCAGCTAAAGAAAAACAATACTGCTAAGAGTGCTTAGCTGTCCTCAAAATGATATACTTGGATCACAAAGTTGCTATGGCATCAACTTCAGGTCTGTGGTTAGACACACAAAATGTCTTTTCCCTACCAACCGTTATGGGAAGCTGAGCAACTTTGGCTACGAATCAAAAATATTTTGGCTCTATAGTAGATATAATTCATCATCATTTGGACATTCCAATGGTTAGCGAAACCAAGAAAGCAAGACAACTAGCACTTTAGAGGATCCATCTAAATGAAGCTCTAAATACATTTCCCTAGCAATTGCAAACAGAAATCATGTCCACACTTATTCACCTTCTTTACAAGTGTTACACAATATCATGACACTATTTTCCATCGCTTAGCTGTCACATCAGAACAACTGGGAAACCTTTGAATACGTTCATTTTTGGCAGCTGCATATCAAACTGCAGTGCTGGAGGAAACTGTGAAGGATGCAGGATACCACGTGTCTTTCCCTTACTTCCTGGTATTTTTAATTTTGTAACTATCAGGATATTTTTAAGCCACAGCTATCAAAAATATGAGCTGAGGTAGGCTTTTTGCAAACAGCTGATACACTGACATATACTGGATAATCCTGCAAGACTCTGAAGCAGTCTGGGTAAGTAAAACACATTTAACATACTCTAAGGCAGTACCTCTTGCAAATTGTTTCACATTCAGCAATCACAGAAGTCCAATGCAACCCTCAGCCCCAGACTGTTAGCTTTCCAGCTGTAAAGCAGCAGCAGTATTTGCTTCATCAATCAGAAAACACAACTTGAAAGCAGACCTTTAAAGTAGCTTTAAAGTAGAAGTGCCGCTTTCGCGTTGCCACAACGGGGGAAAAGCTGGATGGGTACAAAGCAGAAAACAGAGCAGGAGGGTACCAAATCAATATCACACTGAAAGTGATCTAAACCCTCTTTTTTATCCAGGCTCATCTCCACAGAAAGATGTCTCCATTACATTTTATTTTTGAGAACATTCATTTAGGACCAAGTTTGTTTGCAGCCAAATGAACGTACAAGTGTATATCTGGATGTGCATTATGAGACCATGGGCAAATCAATCATTAAAGTAAGACTACCGAGAGTGCAGAAAGCCTTATGAAGTATAAAATATATACTATTATGTTATATGATTAGTATTTCATCTATTAAGAGGCAAAACAAACTATCGTTGTATTATTTTATTTTAGAAGTCACAGCAGGCAACACTGAGAACCACAAAGGTAGGACTATTCTATTTTAGTAGTCAAGACAAGATCATTACAAACGGTTGCACACACGCAGCCCTCCCGATACTATCCGTTATTAAATCTAGAAAGGTAAATAACTGAACATATCTGCTCATTCCTACTCTGCCCAGAACATTTCAGGCGCATTTGGTTTCTTTTCTGACAACAGATCGGGACGCGTCACCCGACTTAATAATGCACATGTATCCTGGCCGTGCTAGTTAACTGTAAGTGCCGTACATGACTGAACAAACAAACAGCACGTTTCTTTTTCTTAGCTGGACCCTTCTTCAGCAACTACTACTAAAAATAAAGTAACCACAAAGAAAACAAGTCTTCCCCAAAGCAGGAATTTTTCCCTAATCAGGGGCCATGAAGTAATCGAAACCGTACCGCTCACCCCTGACTCCGCAGGGCGAGCGCGTGCGTCTGGGCGCGGGGGAAATCCTGCCCCGGCCGCGCCGGCAGGTCCAGGCCTCGCCCGCCCGCCGGGCCCCGCCGCGCCTCTCCGCGCTCCTCCCCTCCCTCCCTGCCCCCACCGCCGCCGCCGCCGCGCGGCCCAGGCCCCGCCGCCCCGCGCAGGGACGGCGGCGGCCGCGGGGGCAGCGCCGCCTCGGCCCCGGCCGCCGCCGCCTCGGCCGGCCCAGGCGGCCGCGCACCCGCCGCCAGAAAGTTTCACACGCGGCTCGCGCCGCGCCGCGCCGCGCCGCGCCGCGCAGCGCCCCGGCCCGCTCCAGCCCGGCCCGCACCCGCGGCGCAGAAGTTACCTGGGCTGGCGCCGGCCGGGGACTGCTCGGCGCGGCTCCTCCGCGGCGGCGCGGCGCGGCGGCGGGATGAGCTCACTGGGAGCGGGCGGCGGCGGCCCCGCCCCGCGCGCCCACGGCCGTCCCTCCGCGGCACCGGCTCCCGCGGGGCGGAGCGGGCCGCGCCGCAACCCCCGCCCAGGCTCCGCGCCGCCGCCGCCCCGCCACGCAGCCGCCCCACGGCCCCGCGCAGCCGCCCCGCCACAGCCCGGCACTACAACCCCTCACCTCGGCCTCTCGCAACCCCGCACCGCTGCCCCGCCACAGCCCGGCACTACAGCCCCTCCCCACAGCTCCGCCACAGCCCGGCACTACAGCCCCTCCCCACAGCTCCGCCACAGCCCGGCACTACAACCCCTCACCACAACCCCTAACCTCAGCCCCTCACCTCAGCCTCTCACAGCCCCTCACCACAACCCCGCACCGCTGCCCCGCCACAGCCCGGCACTACAGCCCCTCACCACAGCTCCCCCACGGCCCCTCATCGCAACCCCTCACCACAGCTCCCCCGCCGCCCCGCCACAGCCCGGCACTACAACCCCTCACCACAACCCCTAACCTCAGCCCCTCACCTCAGCCTCTCACAACCCCTCACCACAACCCCGCACCGCTGCCCCGCCACAGCCCCTCATCGCAACCCCTCACCACAGCTGCCCCACAGCTCCCCCACAGCCCCGCACTGCTGCCCCGCCACAGCCTGGCACTACAACCCCTCAACGCAACCCCTCACCTCAACCCTACACCCCAACCCTGCACAACCCCTCTCCACAACCCTGCACCGCAGCCCGGCACAACGCCTCATCACAACCCCACACCGCAGCCTCGCACTGCAACCCCGCACAACCCCACACCACAACCCCTCACCTCAGCCCCTCACTACTGCCTCGCCACAGCGTGGCACCACAGCCCCTCGCCACAGCCCCACACTGTAGCCCCACACCACAACCCCTCACCGCAGCCCCTCACTACTGCCTCGCCACAGCCCCGCACCGCAACCCCACACAACCCCTCACCACAACCCTGCACCGCAGCCCCTCACAACCCCACACCGCAGCCTCGCACTGCAACCCCGCACAACCCCTCACCACAACCCCTCACCGCAGCCCCTCACTACTGCCTCGCCACAGCCCCGCACCGCAACCCCACACAACCCCTCACCACAACCCTGCACCGCAGCCCCTCACAACCCCACACCGCAGCCTCGCACTGCAACCCCGCACAACCCCTCACCACAACCCCTCACCGCAGCCCCTCACTACTGCCTCGCCACAGCCCCGCACCGCAACCCCACACAACCCCTCACCACAACCCTGCACCGCAGCCCCTCACAACCCCACACCGCAGCCTCGCACTGCAACCCCGCACAACCCCTCACCACAACCCCTCACCGCAGCCCCTCACTACTGCCTCGCCACAGCCCCGCACCGCAACCCCACACAACCCCTCACCACAACCCTGCACCGCAGCCCCTCACAACCCCACACCGCAGCCTCGCACTGCAACCCCGCACAACCCCTCACCACAACCCCTCACCGCAGCCCCTCACTACTGCCTCGCCACAGCCCCGCACCGCAACCCCACACAACCCCTCACCACAACCCTGCACCGCAGCCCCTCACAACCCCACACCGCAGCCTCGCACTGCAACCCCGCACAACCCCTCACCACAACCCCTCACCGCAGCCCCTCACTACTGCCTCGCCACAGCCCCGCACCGCAACCCTGCACAACCCCTCACCACAACCCCGCACCGCAGCCCCTCACAACCCCTCACTGCAGCCCCGCACAACCCTTCACAACACCTCACCTCAGCCCCTCACCTCAGCCCCTCACAACGCCTCATCACAACTCACCTCAGCCCCTCACCTCAGCCCCTCACAATGCCTCATCACAACACCTCACCACAGCCCCTCACCACGCCTCATCACAACAACTCACCTCAGCTCCTCACCTCAGCCCCTCACAACCCCTCACCACAGCCCTGCACTACAACCCTGCACAACCCCTCACCACAACCCCGCACCGCAGCCCCTCACAACCCCACACCGCAGCCTCGCACTGCAACCCCGCCAGAGCCTGGCACAACAACCCCTCACCACAGCCCCACACCATAACCCCTCACCTGCAACCCCTCACCTCAGCCTCTCACAACCCCTCACCACAGCCCCTCACAACAGCCCGGCACTACAACCCCTCACCACAACCCCTCACCACAACCCCTCACCTCAGCCCCTCACAACCCCTCACCACAGTCCCCCCACACGGCCCGCCCGGGGCTCCCGCCCGCCCGGAGCTCCGGCGGCGGCGGCGGCCCTGGCCCCTGGCGGGGGCAGCGCAGGGGAGGCGGGCTGCCCTCCGCGGAGCAGCCGTGCTGCCCAGGGCCGTGCTCCCTCCCTTCCCCCCCACCCCGAAATTTTACATTTATTTCTTCTCAGGCCCGTTGCAAAGTATTGCATGATTAGACAGACATTCAAGCCTGACTTAAAATCACCTCAAACACGATGCCTCCGAATCGGGGTTTGACAGGCCGCCCAGCTCACGTTTTAATTCACACATATCACTATTGCTGTTCAAAACCTTTTCGATATCTGTCCCGTAATCCCTTTCTCGTGTTTTTTACGGTTTGTCAGAACGCCGGTGATCTCCAACAGGCTGAGGACGTGGCAAACGCAGCTCACGGCCCTGGGACTTCGTCCCGTCCTTCGCGCGGGCTGCGCAGACGTGGCCGCCGCCGCCAGCCCCAGCGATACACGGGCGTCACAAGCTCACACCCCGCGCTCTGCCTGGGGTCGCTCCCGCCGCCTCGATATCAATAACCTGAAAATACATCATTGCTGAATCCTTTGTATCCAAACTTCTTTGTGCTCATGTTTTCTGTGTCATAAAACAGAAAACTAACATCTCCTGCATTTTTAAATAAACAACAGGCCAGTGACATTAATTTAAGACACATTTAAAATACAAGGTCCAGTTCTGCAGCTCGCGCCGCTGCTGTGTGTTAGTGAAGCCTCGTAAGCTACGCAAGCGTGAATTAAAAAGGGAGGTCTGAACCTGCCGTTTCCCTTGCAGCCTCCCTGCCCTCCTGTGGTCCCCAAGGCAGGGACGTCTCCTCTGCGCTGACACTTCTTCAGACCAGCATAGTAAGGCAAATCAAATGTGATTTGTATATACCTTAATATATTGGTTTGGAAAACTGCAGCAATAAACCAGATGGGTCAAACTACTTCAGGATGAAAAAACGCCATTGCTTCACAGTAGACACGACCTCTGGCGTGAAGGGTGGTGCAGACGGCTGAAGGCAACAACTTCAGCCATCCCTTTGTAATCTGCCATCGTGTACCATTGAGAGCCTTTACTCAATATAAATAATTTAATTGTGTTTGTCAGGGAAATGTATTTAAGTAATCGTTACTTAGTAACCTCTTATTTTCCAACTGCGGAATTCTACTCCAAAATCTTTTATGTTTACTTAATGCTTTAAAAATATGAAACTTAGAATGAAAAATCAATCAGATGAGCAGAATATAACTGATGCAAAGATCTTGGCATAACTCAAAGGACTGTGTCTCTCAGTAGCATGATAACATCTCAATGGGCTTTTTGAAACTTAAGACATCTTAATTTCAAAAAAACAGGAGAATTGTTATATCAAGAGAGGGAATTTGCAATAGTTCTGCTGGAATCCTGCTGGAAATGAGATACAGATATTTGTACTTTGGTGCAGCTAATTGAGGTCAGTGCTCTTATAAACATGATTAGCTATACCAAAGTAACCACTCCAGAGCATTATCTCTAGATGTTGTTGTTGTTTTTTTTAATTTAGATAATAATCTCAGATTAATAGGTGTTAATGCCTTTTTTTTTCTTTTCAATAAGTGAAGACATAGGTCTAGCAGTAGCAGTTTGAATGGCATCATTATGAACTTCACAGTTGATAGTTTTAGCAGAAACCTTCATCTAATGTGCTTTTCTCCACCGATCACAAATAGCTGCCCTTTTCACCTCAGATGTCAGTACTTCAACTATTCTCCACATACAGGCCCAACTGTCTAGCTTTCCTACACAGAACTTCTACACTACAGTTTCATATGATCAGTGAAAAGATAAATCTTCCTCGCACCAAAAAAGGAAAATTTAGGGACAATACAAAATACTTTGTACCTAACAGTACGGGTTTGCTGGGCAAACTATGATTTAGTTTCACATTTAATCCATCATGAAAAACTAATTCTGAATGTAACCGCGCAATAATTTGTATAGTGCCAGAGAACCCCATGCTATACATGCGTTTCACAGAGACTCCTGCAGTACGTGTGTAAGGGGTACAGAAGAGAATCCGTGCGGGCGCTCAGAAATTACAGGTTTACATTCAGGAAGGGCATCCTCACAAGAATATTTAACACGATTGCCTTTTATGGTATTGGAAGAGCAGAATAAAATGGAGACAAAGCCTCTCAGGGTACTAGCAGCAGAGCTGGTCGTTATCTCACAGCTCTTTCATTTTTCACTTCAACAGCTTAGTCGCTGGGACTTGTCCCAGAACAAGGGAACGCCACACACCGCTCAGTTTGTCCGGATACAGGACAGCAGCTTTTCTTCCTTCCTATGGGGAATCATGTTAATCACCTTCTGTTCCCTCCCTGTTGCTTGTGTGACTATGCCTATGTCTGGAAAGAAAGGAATTGTCTCTCTCTCAGAGGAAGTTTCTTAATTCTGGCAGCCTTTTATGATTTTGCCTCTGTTTCTGAAATCCGAGACAAATAACAGCGAGAGCTGTGACTGCTGTTCTGGGATACGTTCCTAGTCAGGTCTGTGGTAGCTCTCTCTTTTCGCTGTATCTAAATCAAGAAGCTTTGGAAACAGTATTATGAACGGAGTCAGTTGGATTTAGCTCCTGCTGTTCCCCAGAAAAGCTCAGCATCTAGATATTTTTAACCGGGGCTTGATTTCAGTGCTTCCCTATTTGTGTCAGTAGAGCAATACTTTTGATCACAGCAACTGAAACATTTTTGCTCTCATCAGTAGCTTCCTTTAGGGAAGAGTTTAGCTCTCAGCTGTTTTTCCGCTTTCGCTGTTCCACCCTCTGCTCCTTCCACTCACTTCAGATTATTTGTCCATTCTCCAGCCACTGAAATTCTTTGGCTCTTCTCTTTTCTTCCCACAGAGGTTATGGCTCTCCTCATAATCTCACATTTATCGTGCAATTCTATTGTGCTGTTCTATTGTCATTTTGCCAGGACCATCCTTCTGAGAGGCTTGGGAAGGAGAATGACAAATAACCCTTATCATTTACCATAGGAAATTGATGTTCTCAAGGTGGGGGCGAGGGGTGGATTTATTCTGTGAATGTGTTCTTACACCTGGGTCCTAATGATTTTCTGTTTATTACTTTTTAGCTAGAATAAGCACAGCTTTATTATGCAGAAACAGACACTGCTTAGGAAAGAAAGAAAAAGGTAGGAACCACATTTCACACCTCACTGCAGAAGCTGGACTGACAACGAACACAGAAGGCTGAATCATAAGTCAGAGGTGCAGCATTGCAAGAGTAGATCTAAACAACCCAACAGGTTTTTTATTTCATCTATAGGGATCAATGAAGACTAGCATTAATTCCTTATTTAACTTCTGCTTGATGTGTTGCTGGCTGTGTAGTTTGTCTCTTTTCTGCTGCGCCAGTGAATCAGAACAGCAGCAAGAGGTGGACAGTAAAATTTTCTGGAATAAGAAAAGTGTTGTTTTATTCAGTTCCTGCAGGTGTAATGATCCATGAACACATATATAGACACTGCTCAGAAGACAGACAACTGCATACATGCAGCACAAGGAAAAAAACCGAGGATACTTCTCTTCCGATATACGTGTCTATCCCAGCAGCGTACAATCAAATGAACTGAGAGGAAGCACCCTAGTGCTGAGTGACAGGAGAAACAAAATAGCTGAACGATGTATTGCAGGTCTCAATGCCAACGGATAACAAAGATTCTACATTAGCCCAGAGGCAGGACTTGTACTTTCAGAACAAGCAGAATTTGGGTTCCAGCCCTGCTCCTGCTGGAAATCCACTCATAGTCGCACCTCTGAATTCCTGAAGGACCACTGGTATTTGAGATATTGATAAGGGCTAATCATTAGAAAAAACATATTCACTACACACACTCTGCCCCACTTTCAGCAATAGAATTAACATGGGGGAATCTTTTAAGGGACTCTATGAGAGACTGCATATTTAAAAAATTACTTTTGGTTACAGGAAATGGAAAAAGCAATACAATTTAGCGTAGGGTGAAAATCGTAGTGCACCTTATGTAACCTCCTGTTTGAAATCCATGAACGTATGTGACAAACTCCTACATCTGTGGGAACTCCTGTTCATTTTGAATTGCTCATATAGCCCTGTTTTAACTTCCGCAGCTCTAAAGGCAGTTACTGAAAATGAGTGAGCTGTTACTCATGCCCGTGCACAAAAATATCTAGATGCTAAAAAGTTTGAATTAATGGTTTGAAACATTTAAAGATCTGAACTAGGCAATCTTTTTGATACAGATAGGTCTTTACTGTTCAAGCAGTAAGTGATGATTTGGCTACCCACACTGCTAGTGGACTTGTAAACATGCCAACATTTCCTTGTAGACATATGTAAAAACTTCGAAATAAGTGAAAATTGACTTTTCACTTCCCTGAAAGAAGATTCGGTCTGATGATTAAGACATTCCATCTCCTTATGACTTCCTGGCTGTCTCTCTGCTCCTGCTACGACAATCCATCTATTGGCAGTCAAATATCCCCATTTCTTTATAGAGTCACCTGAAAAAAAAAACAATATGACAACAGAATATAAAGGTGGAAGCAAAACTGATGCAAGAGAAAGCAGGAACAACCAGACACTAGTAACATGTCTTAGGAGATCAATTTGAGACAAGTTAAAATTTCTTCCCTGCCCTTTAGGCCTTTCCTCCCACCCTTTTCTTCCCTGTACCAAAATAGCTAGTTAATGCAGACTGCTGCAGACGGCAGGGTTTTTGCATTTTTTTTTATTTAGTGTATTTATTTAGCATAGAGCACCAGTTCAGAAAAAGCACTGTTGAAGATGGAAGGAAGTTTATCAGAAGATTGCTGTATACAAAATATTTGCTCCAACCTGCAGTAAGATCAGAGAATTAGGGACACAAATGTTCTATATTTGAAGAAATTCTAGTAGTATTTGTCTGGAAATCAATCCCTATGTGGAAAATACTGAAAGAAGCATCTGAGGAAAACAGTCAATAAAATAAGGAGAGCTGTGCTTATGGCTGGTAATTCGTGCCATTTCACTACTACAGTTTTTCTCTGTGCTTTTGTGGCAGTAGGTCAGATACACAGCGTTATAGGGCAAATGTATTAATTTAAGGTTTCTGAAGATTCTGTTGGGAAAGATTGTCTCAGAGAGACCCAGTGGAGTTCTCTGTTCGGAAACAGATGATGATCTGTTCTTAGGGTTATTACAGCTTAGTCCTGTAAGTGCACAGTTGAAAAGATCAATGCTATCGAGGTTCTTCTTGGGGCAGTTTTTTTTTCCCCCTTCTCAGTCAAGCTAGAAACAAAGTATAGTGAAAAAAGTGTTCTTTCAAATTTTTTTTACAGATGTTATGGATTGTTCTTTACAACGAGAATTTGTTTTTACTCAGGTAACGAGCCATAATGGCGGGAGAACGCTTTCTGCCTCGCTGGCAGTATTAGAAGGCACAATGCATCCTCCAGGGCACTGAAAGGTTTTATGTGAGCTGGGGAAAGCGCCAAAGGTCAGTTGTCCTTCTTAGGCCTTTTGAAAGCGAAAGTAGTCTTAGTCGAAGTTCATTATCATGCTACCACCCAGGCTAGTCCCTACTGCTGCAAACGTAAGGTTCTCAATCTCTGAAGCGTGAGCTTATTTGGCTAGGACAGTAAATGCATTCCAGTTTTGCTAGCCAAGTTTCTAAATTCCTTACAGTCAAGGCCTGCAGTTTGCAGACCCTGCCCCACTTTTCTTTTCTCGCTAAAAAGGCATCTTGAACAAAGCTCTCCTTCAATTAAGACCCTGAATGAAGTCATAGTTATACATCTGTCATGACAAATATATCTATAGCAGTTTAAAATGCCTTTGCTTATTTCTCTTTTGTGGCTGTAATTCAGTTAAGAAATCATTACAACTTAAGATAGCAAGGCCAGGTTTAGGCTGCAAATAAAGGGCTAAGGGCTAGAGTTTTCAACGTAACTGGAGAGCTCCCTGCAGTACTTTAAATTGCTATCCTTCAGAAAACTCAAAAAACTACTAAACAGAAGAGTTCAAATGCATACACACCATAATGCAGAGTTTAAACAATTACATTCCTATTCATCTCTGACTGGCATCTCTGAACAGCTCCAAGTGAAACACAATCATCTCATTCTGAAATTGGCTTTTTGACTTGTTTTACTTTGTAAGGCTGAAATCCATACAATAAAGCAAGTTAATTTGTTTTTAGTTTCAGCTGCTTTTTAATAGATATCCTAGCTTCAGATTGTTTTGAACATTTCTTGACAGTAACATATAGAGAACAAATATTTCATGCTTGTGTAGCTTAAAGATAGCTCAGACGTTGCTCTAACTCTTAAACTTTGGAAAAAGATACCAAATATGGACAATTTTAACTAGAAGGAATTTCAGAAAGTCATGAGCAGTAGAAGCAGAATGTTGGAATTAAAAATTCAAGTCATCCTTAATTTTAGTGCCTGTTCTATTTCAGTATGCAGTAAATGTATATTGTGCAACTAAAATTATATAAAAATGAAATTTATTATAATAGTTTAGAAAAAGTCTTAATTATTCTTTCATATAAAAATAACTACTGAAGTAATCACCATAAGTAAGCCTAAAATACAAAAGAAAAGCTTGGGTATAAATTATGTAGTTTCAGAAGTTTCATGCCTTTTTGCATAACTGTGGAGTATGAAATACTGCATCTAACTTTACAACATTGCCTGGTTAATGGAGCAGTAAGTTGGTAAAACCAGCAAATCTTGATTATCTATAGAAGTTAATCTAATACCAGTATTGCATGCGTTTTCCTGTATTTCTTGTCTTATGTTTCATTTGTAATTGGCTACAGCTATGAACACGAAGAATGTAGGAAGGATATGGAATCATATACCACCTTTTGTTACCAATAAATTATGCCTTTTGTATTTTTACCACTTCCAGGAAGTCATGTCCTCTGTGAAAAGCCAAATGATACTTTCAGAAATTAATCTATTACTTTTCTTTGTGCAAATTAAAGTATACCTACCTCACTGTGAGGAAAACAGCTCTGTTTTCAGAGGCTAGCTCAACTAGCTGAGGCAGCTGAACTGTAAAGCATACAGCAGCCTCTTGTGGCAAAAATGGTATATGCATAATAATTAACAGCTATTGAAATTTCTGTAAGTTCCGCTTGATACATGAATCATAAATCCCCTATCACATCCTCTGACATCTCAGTAAACAAGAAGAGATGGAGAACAGGAAATACTCAAGACTTTGTAATTCTAATAGCCCTTCTCTTCAACCCAAAAAATGAACTAAAATTGGAAATCTTAAAAATGAAGTGCGAGACTGAAATTTCCGATAATAATAAAGTTATCTGAAATTTTTCTACTAAAATCCATCAAGAGTGGAGTGAGCTAGCAGTCTATGTCCAGTTTTAAGATGAAAAATAAATATATGCACTAGCATATTGAATCACTGTTGTCTGCATCGTTTTGCTGAATAAAGGGAAAACTACAACTGGTGAAAACAGAAGCCAAAGTGCCTTTACAGTTCACAGTAGCTGCACAAGACTGAAAACTGATGCCAGGCATGTGCCTGCTCCAGTAATGTATTCTGCAGAATACTAGCATAGCAGCAGCCTTTCAACTGAGAGCAGGGAAGACAAGAACTAGTCAGACAAAGTTTTAGGCCTGTAAATTCAAATAGCATAAAAGCAGAACTAACGGAACTCTGTGTGTCTGCAAAGAATCCCATCACACTTACCTTCATCAAGAAGATTTAACTCACAAGTCATCCAAAAGTCTGATGTGAACTGTACTCCAGCTAAACTGATCAGCAACAAATGTCTGTCCTGCTCATGCTGAAGAAGAGAGGATGGTCTACCAGGTGCAGAAAGGAAACATGAGCAATGGCAGCATGTTGAAACGATTCACACCAAGGACGGTGAGATTTTCAAAACAAAGGGTTACTTTACTGTGAACCTTTTATGGGTGTTATGTACAAGAGGAACAATCACAATGCAAGCCTTGCAGAAGACACTGGGATTAGAACAAGGAATTTTAACATTCCAGAAGCACGCTCCTCTACCATTGCAGCTAAAGATGAACTCAGTAAATTCTCTGGCTTTTGTGTTACCAGTTATTGGAATGTTTGAGTTTTGTACCTCAGGGAGGGGTCACTGGATTTGGGGTGATTTGCAAATCTAGGCATACTGCTTAGAGGGAACAGCCTGAACTCATACAGCTTGGAAGGGATAGAGTTTTTAGAACAACACTTACTATTTTTTCTAAGTCTTTTGTTGCAGTTCCATTATAACTTCCCAGATTAGCCATGTGTAATTTTTTTGTCATGTCATCTTCTGCATTCCTTCACACAAGAGTCAGAAATCACCTACTCTCGATTCAGACTTCAGTAAGTTTGTGCATTTAATAACACATACTATATTTCATTCCAGACCAGCCAAAGCTACTCACTGCCAAATTTCAAAACAACTGTCAAGCACCACCCAAACTGGGAGTGTCAAATGCTCAAAAGTAGACACTCTTCCTTGCCCAAGAGGAAATTCATCCCTGCACAGAACTCCAGCAAAACATATATCATAGCCTTGCACTCTGTTTGAAGGCCTTAAGTTAGTGGGACATTATCAAGTTTACCAAAATGTTGAAGGCCTGCTAACCTATCAACATTTATTGAAATCTCTTTTCATTGCCACTTGGCTTCAGTCTTTCCTATCTCTGTAAGGTGATTCAAGATGATAACAACTGCATATTAACCACCATTCTTGTGCCCATCAAAATGGTGAAACAAGTTCAACAGAAAAAAATAATTTCCTGAAACCACTTCCTTCTGGTTGAATGCCTGCATCATTTACAATAACTCGCAAGAAGCCTGAAAATATGCTTCCTGCAAGGTTTTCCAGAAAACAAACTGTATTTGTTCCCTATGTTCTGAATTTAGTTGTGGTCCATATTTTATGGACCACAGAATGGAAGGCATAAACTTGATGAAAAATTAAAAGTCTAATCTAGTACTTAAAAGTTCAAAATATAATTTGTTTGCTGTTTAGTTCTTGTTATAAACAATACTGTCATAAGCAGGGCACTAGTCAAGGTTTAGATACCTTAATGAAAATAAATAAATGATAAAGTACTGCACCTGACAATGCACCTGTCAAGATACAACAGGTGAGTAAGACAGACTGACTTGGTTGAAAAGGGAGTGTTCTTACTTACAGAATGCTAATTATAAAATAAATTTAAGTAGAGTTTACTTTGCTCTCTATACATTTTCAGATTCTCTTCAAAGACTTTAGTAAGTGCTCTTGACATACAAAGCAAATATTGAAACG
Organism: Struthio camelus; assembly: GCF_040807025.1. Taxonomy (NCBI): domain Eukaryota; kingdom Metazoa; phylum Chordata; class Aves; order Struthioniformes; family Struthionidae; genus Struthio; species Struthio camelus. The sequence continues at coordinate 46,469,460 of NC_090947.1, read as the reverse complement.
TTGCTTGTAATAATGCTACAGGGGACAACATCCTACAGAAGCAGTAAATGAAATGCCTGAATGCCTTCTTTGCTTCAGTCTTCACTGCTAAGGCCAGTCCTCAGGAATTCCAGACCCTGGGGACAAGAGAGGAAGGCTGGAGAAAGGAAGACTCTCCCTTGGCTGAGGAGGATCGGGTTAGAGATCTTTTGTCCAAACTTGACACCACAAATCCACAGGCCCCGATGGGATGCATCCACGAGTGCTGAGGGAGCTGGCAGATGTTATTGCTAGGCTGCTCTCCATCATCTTGGAAAGGTCCTGGAGATCAGGAGAGGTGCCTGAGGACTGGAAGAAAGCCAGTCACTCCAGCCTTCAAAAAGGGCAAGAAGGAGGATGCCAGGGAACTACAGGCCACTCAGCCTCACCTCCATCCCTAGAAAGGTGATGGAACAGCTCCTCCTGGAGGTCCTCACTAAGCATCTGGAGGACAAGAAGGTGATCAGGAACAGTCAGAATGGATTCACCAGAGGGAAGTCATGCTTGACCAATCTGATAGCCTTCTCTGATGGAATGACTGGCTGGGTAGGTGAGGGGAGAGCAGTGGAGGTTGTCTACCTGGACTTCAGCAAGGCTTTGGACACTGTCTCCCATCCTCCTAGGCAAGCTCAGGAAGTGTAGGTTAGATGAGTGGACAGTGGGGTGGATGGAGAACTGGCTGGATGGCCGAGCTCAGAGGGTTGTGGTGAATGGCGCAGAGTCAAGTTGGAGGCCTGTGCTAGTGGTGTCCCCCAGGGGTCAGTCCTGGGTCCAGTCTTGTTCAACGTATTCATCGATGACCTGGAGGAAGGCACAGAGTGCACCCTCAGCAAGTTTGCTGATGATACTAAACTGGGGGGAGTGGCTGACACAGCAGAAGACTGTGCTGCCATTCAGAGGGACCTGGACAGGCTGGAGAGCTGGGCGGAGAGGAACCTCATGAAGTTCAACAAAGGCAAGTGCAGGGTTCTGCCCCTGGGGAGGAATAACCTAATGCACCAGGACAGACAGGTGTTTCTGCAGAGAAGGACCTGGGAGTGCTGGTGGACAACAAGTTGAGCACGAGCCAGCAGCATGCCCTTGTGGCCAAGAAGGCCAGTGGTCTCCTGGGGTGCCTGAGGAAGAGTGTTGCCAGCAGGTCGAGGGAGGTGATCCTGGCCCTCTACTCAGCCCTGAGGAGGCCTCACCTGGAGTACTGTGTCCAGTTCTGGGCTCCCCAGTACAAGAGAGACATGGCACCACTGCAGAGAGTCCAGCGGAGGGCTACAAAGAGGATGAGGGGACTGGAGCATCTCTCACATGAGCAAAAGGCTGCAAGAGCTGGGCCTGTTCCTCCTGGAGAAGAAAAGACTAAGGGGGGATCTGATCAATGTGTACAAGTATCTGAAGGGAGGGTGTCAAGGGGATGGGGCCAGACTCTTGTCAGTGGTGCCCAGCGATAGGACAAGAGGCAGCGGGCACAAACGGAAACACAGGAAGTTCTGTCTGAACATGAGGAAAAACTTCTTTATTGTGAGAGTGATGGAGCACTGGAACAGGTTGCCTAGAGAGGCTGTGAAATCTCCTTCCTTGGAGATATTCCAAAGCTGTCTGGACAGGGGCCTGGGCAACGTGCTCTAGGTGACCCAGGGGCATTGAACAGGAGGGTGGAACTAGATAATCTACAGAGGTCCCTTCCAACCTCAACCGTTCTGTGATTCTGTGTCATTCTGTGAAATAGATCTATTGCCAAGATATCTTGCTCTGCAGGGTGCATATTATAGTAGAAGGGGTGACTGCATCTGCTCTACATTTAGCACAACTGATAAACTAAGCTTGATAAACTTAGGCCTCTATTCTGGTTTCTTGTTAGGTCCTCTTTTTCCACCTGCAAATTTGTTGTGGGTAGAATAAGGAGGCCATTTTTACATTAAAGCATGTTTTATGGTAGGCTGGTCAGAACTACCATGACCTCACTCCAGATGCGCTCTGTACATTTGCAGACCGTAGGCATTGCTGCAACACACACGTGAACTTATTTTTCCAGGAAGACTGATGCTTCTTAGAAGACCCTTAGAAACATATACTATTCTCAGAAGCATATTACTTCAGGGAAAATAATGTGCTTAAGAGTCCTCAGAACCAGGCCCGGTAATTTTCCATTAACCATGGTTTTTCTTCAGGAACAAGAAGGATAAAGATCAGAATTTTAAGGATTTTTACTGACATTCATTCTGTAGGGAGTGCGTATTAGCCATTGACACTGAGTTCACTGTGCTATTTTTGGCCTCAATAGCATTAATAAAATCATTTCATGCACGATGGACAGCTTTACCTGAAATCATACATTTATGCTAGGGTGAAATCAGACTGGAAAGTGAAAAAGTAAATTGTATCTTATAGGAAGGCAGAATTAGCAGCTGTCCAAACTCCCTACCTACAACTGAAATATCCATAAAGTACATTCCAGTTGTTGTCCAGGATAACAGTGATACTATTTTACAAGTAGCTATCAGTCAGCTAAAGAACATGAGCAAAAAAACCCCAAAGCCTTACTTACAGGAACAGCAGTTACTTCACATTTTCCTACTTTTTCAAGGTGTAATCAAATTAATTATTTATTGCACGTACTATTAATCACCACCTCCTGTGATCATAACTTAATCTTTGATCATCATATAAAGTTATTTACATTTTATAGATGGATAAAAGGAAGCAGACATTCATGTTAAGTGGTTACCCTAATTCTGGGTAACCCGTTTCCCTCTGTTCAATCCCTCTGTTTAAGAGTTAGTGCTTTATATGTTTGTAATAAATATAATGAACTTCCACTGTAGTCATGTGGAAAGCACACTATAAAAAGAAGCCTAATTGACAATATAAACCTCTTTCTGAGCATCTTCTTTTTCATACTGAGTAAGAGTGTATTTGAGGGGCTTGACTTAAATTTTAGTGGCATATTCCCCTGCAATCACTACCCACCCCCATACAAAAAGGAAGCTGCTATAGGGAGCCAAAATGGTTCCCAGCAAAATTAAAATCAGAGCAAGAAGTCAGCTGAGCTCACCAGCCAACTAACAGCAGTCCTGCACTGCGCAGGACTTTGACTATTTTTATTGTCTTACGCAGACAGCATAAGCAGGCAAGACTCAAGGATACTTTCAGCACTTGTATTTACAGTTGCTCCTCCTTATTAAGCTTGACCCCTCAGACCTTGCTTCCTCCAGTCTGTGCTCAATTTAATTGTTTTTCAGCCTCATCTCCTGTTCTATCATCTCAACCTTAAACTCCGTATTTAAATCACTGTTACCTGCAAAATCACTGTGTTCCCCACACCTAGATGCCTTCCTTTCTTCCCTTTCATCCCAGAAATTCAAGTCCATCACATACTTCCTTTACTTTACCTCCCCCAACCCCAAAAGGTTTAACATAAACAAGACTGTTTTCACTTGCTGCTAAATTCCTTTGCTGGGACCCAGACAGTAAGAATAAAGAAAAGATGACCTTCTCCCTCTTAGTTCTTGAGCTACCTTACTTCAAGGAAAAAGTGCTTGAAAAAGCTTGCTCTTGTATTCCTGGAATCAAATATACACATTATCAACATGTTGTCAGAGAATTTAGCTGCCAAACTTAATTTTCTACTAATCTGTATTAGCAAGGGCTTTAAAAGTTCCTAACCTGGCCAGATTTTGATGAATTATCACTGCCAAATGTCAGTTTCAACCACCATCTTCTCTTCCCCCTCACCATAGGAAGTCCATGCTCCAGTGCATGAGGAGCTGGACTTTTATAGAAATAAATGCAAGAAAAATGAGTTTTCCACCATATGGAAATCTTTCCCAGGATTTTCTGAGGTTTCCTGATTATGCATTCAGCCAAAGGCAGACATTCAGCATGGAACACTTGAGCCCATATCATTAAAAAGACAAAAAGGGACAAACAAGAGAAACTGAGGTCAAAACGTTAGGCAATCTTGAAATTAAGAGGCATGTGAAAGCATTCGCTACTAGCATTGCTAATCTCTCAGGGGACATGCCTTTTAGTTGTGACCTGTTCTCTTAGGATCAGGTTTACTTTTGCTTTGCTATCATAAAAAACAAACAACTACTGAAAAGAGAAGGCTGACAGTTTAGGGGCAGCCGTTAGACTTCTTGGCATTGAGTAATTATTCAGCATTGAAACTGGATTAGACAAAGGCCATGTGATAGTTTAACAAAACCCAAGTACATTTAGTAACTCTCCTTTTAAAAAATTTATTGTGAGCAACAGAAATACAGTCAGACTCAAGACAGTCAAACTATTTCCACAGCTTTTGGTCCTTTTACCACAGTGTACTACTAAGTGCTATTTAGAATAAAAACTCACTTTTAAGTAAACAAGAGTATTTCTAGTGCCTATCTTAACATTTCCGTGGCTGTTGAATAATATAGATTCTTCTAAGCAGCATGAACTCCAAGGCAGGCTGTGGCTTTTGGTGAGACGCTTGTAATGCTGCTGCAAGAATTTAGCGGCGGATCTGTAACATTAGAGGGGTAGGGGGGAAAGTCATGACAGAATACAGTTTTTCTGCTGTTCTCTTCCTAAATTCCATCACATGAACAAAGTCATTTAAAAAGGTAATAAAAGCTAACTGCAAAACAAGTTGAAGTGATCAATATATAAAACTCATGGTAACTCTGTACATCTAATTATAATTTGTGATTTCAAAGTGATGTTAGCCTGACAACCAGATAACGTTTGTTCAGTGAACTATTGATTTTTCTCCATTATTAGTTTCACAGAATGGGCCATGAAAAGAAAATAGAGCAAATAATCAGTATCCTACAGAGTTAACAGTAAGTTGCATTTTTATTTTTTTTTAAACTTTCCCAGATTCAAATTACCATCATGGTAATCATTATGGTATCTAATTATCACTTTCTAAACTACTGAGGAAGCTTTACGCATGAGATTGTGGAAACCAACAGGAGAAGGGAATGGTAGGTCAGAACACACGAGCTAGGAAGAAGTGGAAGAGAAACAGGATAAGCTGAATCTACTCTCCTTAACAAACAAGTCCAAGCCAAACCCCGAGATCTGCATAGTAAGACTTTGATCCCGTCTGTTAACGAAAGGCTGCTGTTGAAAGGGCGTAAATGATATTTTATTAAGCTCGATGGAACTCTTGTATGCTTTGGAATCTAAAGACTGCAAGCGTACAACAAAACATAGGTGAGAACTGTCACGTCTTTAGATTAACTTGCAAATCAAAAAGTTGCTTGTAAAAACTGGCTCTTGCAAGTGTGTAAGTATAAGACTGCATCAACAGCCCAGCAAGAGATTTTGGACAGTAGCTGTAAGCAGAATGATGACCAGGATTCATCAGCAGCTTTGTGACATAAAACTAAATCATCTTGTAGTATTTCCAAGAGAGAAGGCAAGAAGACAGCACTGACCATCTAAACCTAATCTCAGGTCTCAGGTGAAATAACTGCATATGATATGGGGTAACAGTGGAATATGCTGTGCCTGCTCTCTCAGAGATCACTTAACAGCAGTTTGACTGCAGGTTGCTGTCCTGGTATCCACTGTGCACTTGTCTCAGCAACCCTATCCACTACCTTCAAGAAGCTATGCTCTTGCTTCTCTAAGTTGGACACAGAGAAATAAAATTATTCCCATTGTTAAGTAAAGAACTGAAGACCAGGTTTTGCTCTGGGTTGTAATCCCAGCTCTGCCACAAACTTACTGTGTCACTAATCATGTTTTCCTCACATTTTTAGAAGTCTGAAATCAATCTACTTGTTTAAAAAGACACACACCTTAGTATCTTACTGTACATTTCTGTCACAGGTATAATTACTCTATGGCTACTTATATAAGGTTAAATAGGAGCGGAATCAAACACAGCAGAGTAAGGAAGGCATGCTAAGTACATTTTAGCCCTCTAGCACTTTAAACATACAACCTCTGAAGAAAAAGGTCATCTCAGGAATGTTTAATGGTAGATCACAAAAACCTGCAGCTGTCAGATGACAGTAGTTTAAAGAAAATTTATTTTTTGATTTGTTATGTTTAGGAGAGGCTCTGACAAACATGTATCTTGTTCTGCTAGATATACTTACTTTGTTCAGTGCATCTGCTAGCAAGACACCCACGTTCTGAATTTCTGAAACTCTGACAATAGAACTGCAAAGTAAAAGAAAATCTTATTTAGCATTTCCACCTCCCAAAAAACTGTTTTTTTCATGTTCTAGATTTCTTAGTGCAAACATTCTGAAATAGAAACTTAAATTTGGGAGCTATATCCCTTAATCACATTAAAGATTATCTGATGTTACACGAAAGGTATGCTGTTATCAAAAGTAAATAATTTAGGCAATTTAAATCTCAGTGGGTTAAAAAAGGCAGGAATTAGAATGAAGTCACTTGGACCACTTTAGCTATCTCATCTAATACAGGCTTTTTAATGGTTCTTTAGTTACTTGGGTATCCCAGAAGCTCCAAGGTATAGATGTTTCCTTTCTTATGGGTAAAAAGTATCTTAGCCATTCAAGGTCCCTAAATCCCTCACAGCAGGGGGAATAACTCACAGACTTCAGGGTAATTTTTAAGAGATGCTATGAGACAGGATTCTAGAGCTGCTCCCAGTTTGGACAGGTCTCTTCAACAAGCCTGGAGCAAGCTGTCATGAGGACAACACAAACACTACATGAAGTCCTTCTTAGAAATATGGCACAGTATTTAATCTGGTCTTGCATCAGTACTGTTATGCAGAAAACCTGAGTTTCTAGTGTAAGTGTTACCGGTTCTTGGTTAAGGCCAAGAAGATCATTTCTTCTGTTTCTACACGAGGATTATATTTCTCTAAGCTAGGTACCAAAGTAGTTACTTTCCGAGCTTTGGATTTTTAAGGTGAAAAACACAGAATCTGCAGTTTGGCCTAAAAGTTTTATGTATTTTGGATGAGAAAGTCAAGTGATCTTAGCAAAACAAAGCTAAAAGAAGAACCATGCTGAGCAGAGGGCTCCTAAATACTAACAGAAAGTGCTGCATAGAACTTAGCCTTGCTACGAGCCTAGGCACCTGGATTGGGACTGCAGGAAAGGTAACTCCTACCAGACAGGAGTCAGAGCCCGCTCCTAAGGGTAAAACACCCACTTACAAATGCTCTTCAAGAGTAAGATGACAAACCCACTGATAAAAGCATGTGTTGCCCACCAATACCTAATAAAGTAATGTTTAAAACCTTCTCCAAGGAAACGAGAATGAGGACAGCCTATAGAAGTCATTCTTAAGGGATTTAAACCCACATCTCCCACTCTCAGGACGGAGTCTACAAGATCAGACTGTAGACTCCGGTTGGGACTGGGCCACTGTGCAGCAAAAACCTCAAGTTTTAGAAGGCTAGAAAAAGAATAAGCGGACACTGTGTGCTGGAGCACTCGCTGAAAGCGGGATTTCCAAGTTCTGGTCTCAACTTCCCTAAAAGTTTACATACCTATTTTGAACACTGACGTAAAAGATAAAGATATTAAATGCACACCAGTTATAAATACCGAGGGGACAGAATTTTAGGTTCCCCTCTCCAAGTTCAACACCTTAACTGTAACATTTCATCTTATCCCTATGAATCTTGAGCCTTTTCTGTGAAGTGGCTCAGCTTCAGCAGGAAGTATCTAGCTCACTGGTGAAGGCAAGCGATACAACAAGAAAAGAAGTGGTTTTAGCTGACAAGGGGTTAACACTCAGGTCTTCCATTTCCTGGCAAATATCCTAGCCGTTATAATGGAGAGGACATGCACACCTGCTTCTTCCATAGTGAGGTAAAGGCTCTCAGGGCACAGTAGATGTGTTCCAAGAACAATCACTGGATCAGGCTCCTTCAAACACCTCCGTATCCCTCTGAACACTGCTGCGATTATGGAGGAAGCCAGGTATCTAAATAGCTCTGCAATTCTGGATATGCCAAAAAAAAAATTGCAGGAAACTAAGGTAAGGACCTTTTAGTCAAACAAGAAGAAATCTGGTGAGGTAAGGTGCTTCCAAATTGGGTGGCCACAGAGAAAGTTCAAAATTGCAATTGAAACCAAAACCTGAGTGTCTAAATCCTGTTTAGGCACTGTGTTCCCATTTGGATTTGGACTCTAATCCAATTCCAGGAACATCACAAGTCATTCAAGTTTTACCCTCTTATCCCTATATTCGCCAAGTTTTTGTTAAACTAAGTGATGTTTAACAAAACTGCATATACTTTTAGAAAGGTATTCAGACTTGGTTTGAAAAGGCTGTAAGAGAAATATTCCTTTTGATCAACCACTTGAACAAAGCACTGCTACTTCATTCACAAGCAAAAGCGTGCCTTCACTTTGGGGTAAAATAGCCTGAGTAACCTTAAGAACTGGGAGTCAGAAAAAGATAAATTAGAGAGAGTAGATAACCAGATTGAGAGAAGAGATACAGAATGCTAAAGATCACCTCTTTTTCATAATATGAAGAGAGAAAAGATTCAGCTCTTGTCTCATATTGACAGGCATTTTCCACAGGTTTTGAAGAACTCTTTTTTTTCTTTTTTTTTGAGCAGCAGACTACCTCAAAGTTGCCTTTTATTTATAAATTGCACAAATTAATTTAGTAGTTAAACTCTTCAAAATTGAAGAGCTGTCTTTTTTTCCCCAACCCCCAGCCTAATATCTGTAAACTTAGCTATGGGAGAACATAGCCCTACAGTGCAATACCTTGTGTTCTCTTTTCCCGGAGTTTTAGCATTTTCCTCAACAAATCCATTTTCCTGCCTTTTAGGCGCTCTCATACCTCTGGCTTTGACTGCAAGAAGAAAACACAATCTATTTAAAACATCTGCAGAATTACATACTATATACTTGGAGAAGGTGATAAGATAAAAAAATCCTCCCAAGAAAACACTTATACCCCAGATAATTTTTAAGTGAAATACTGGAAGATAATTTCTTGTTAACTCTATATTTTAAACACACACCTATACAGAAAAAGTGAGCCAAAGAGATCCACCAAAGACTAACTTCTAACCAGATCAACTTCCACATACTATAATCAAAAAGTCATTGGATTTTTAGTCCCTGGAAACTATATTAATTCTCAATACCTTATTAAGTTAATATGCATTCTTCTCCTGGAAATCTCAGATGTAATAGATTCAACTTAAAACTAAAAAAAAAAAAAAACCCACAACACTAAACACTTCCAGTTTTCAAACTGAATGTGATTAACAGCAATAAAGGTTTCATGATTTGCTCAAGGTATTACAGAGTAAAGCTAATAATGCAGACAAGAACAAGCTGCATACTATCTTGCACTCATGTTCTAACAAGTTTAATTATATTTTATTAAAATGTCTGCCAATCACAAAACTGATTAGCACTAATTAAGCTACAGATGACCTAACAATAACAATTTAAGTTTTGAGATGTGTCAGAAAATTCAATTCTGTAAAAAGAACATGTAAAGTAATTTCAGATAATTGCCAAAAAAAAAACCCAAAACCCTTCTTCCTGCTCACAAGGGTGTTTAAAAGTTTTTAAACTGCCAGAGTAAGAAAGCACAAACTCAGTATACATTCCTGATCATTTTTAACTAGTAGCTTCCTCTTACAGCAAGGTTCCTTTTCTTATTGTGAATAATCAAGACTACAGTTTTCAAACTCAAACATTTGGGTGGGTGGAAAGAAGTAGCATGAGGAATAAATACTAAGAAATACTGCAGAATTCTATCAGCTAAATAGCATGAGAAACACCTCTGCGAGCGTTGTTCTTTGTTTTCTTTTTTGGAGCAGATATAACAAATACCCATCTTCCATCAAATCTGAATGCTCACCCTGCATGTTTAATTTTAGAAACAAGAATTCTCCTTAGTCATGTCCAAAGTGGGCTTACAGCACTGAAGTGCTGTGACACCTCAGCTTTGCTTGTCTTTTTAATATTCAGTTAATTATACCGCTGTGTAGGCAAATGAGTCATGTAGTTACCTGATACTTGGCTAGATTGAGCAAAAATTCTTTTGGCAGTCTAACCGCAAAACGAAAAGCCTCCTCTGAAACAGAAGTGTCAGCCATTCTCAATAACCTGTTAGCAGAGGACACCAAGAGTCTAAAGGCCCCCAGCTCCCAGGGTGTGAAACACCCGTCCTTCTCTTCATAAACTGGCATCTTTAAACAAGCACGAGAAGAAAATTCTCCCAAAAGTTGAATTAAGAGTATTAAGATTCAAGAATTTTGCAAGAATTTTCCGCCCCCCTCCCCCTTGCGCGCTGAGGGAGCCGCCGCCTCGGGGGCCGCTCGCGCTGAGGGAGGCGCCGCCTCGGGGCTGCCGCCTCAGAAGTCCGCCCGCCCCCCGCGCTGAAGGGGCCGCGACCTGGGGGTCGCCCGCGCTGAGAGGAGGCGCCGCCTCGGGGGCCGCCCGCGCTGAGGGGAGGCGCCGCCTCGGGGCCGCCCGCGCTGAGGGGAGCCGCCGCGCCTGGGGGAGGTGCCGCTCGCGCTGAGGGAGCTGCGACCTGGGGGTCGCCCGCGCTGAGGGGAGCCGCCGCCGCCGCCTCAGGGGCCGCCCCACCCCCCCCCGCTGAGGGAGTCGCCGCCTCAGGGCCGCCGTCCCCCCCCACCCCGCTCGCGCTGAGGGAGCCGCAACCTCGGGGCTGCCGCCTCAGAAGTCCGCCCGCCCCCCACGCTGAAGGGGCCGCGACCTGGGGGTCGCCCGCGCTGAGAGGAGGCGCCGCCTCGGGGCCGCCCGCGCTGAGGGGAGCCGCCGCCTCGGGGCCGCCCGCGCTGAGGGGAGGCGCCGCCTCGGGGGCCGCCCGCGCTGAGGGGAGGTGCCGCTCGCGCTGAGGGAGCTGCGACCTGGGGGTCGCCCGCGCTAAGGGGAGCCGCCGCCGCCGCCTCAGGGGCCGCCCCCCCCCCCCCCGCTGAGGGAGTCGCCGCCTCAGGGCCGCCGTCCCCCCCCACCCCGCCCGCGCTGAGGGAGCCGCAACCTCGGGGCTGCCGCCTCAGAAGTCCGCCCGCCCCCCACGCTGAAGGGGCCGCGACCTCGGGGCGGCCCGCGCTGAGGGGAGGCGCCGCCTCGGGGGCCGCCCGCGCTGAGGGGAGCCGCCGCCTCGGGGCTGCCGCCGCGCCTGGGGGAGGTGCCGCTCGCGCTGAGGGAGCTGCGACCTGGGGGTCGCCCGCGCTAAGGGGAGCCGCCGCCCCCCCCCCCCCGCTGAGGGAGTCGCCGCCTCAGGGCCGCCGCCCCCCCCCACCCCGCCCGCGCTGAGGGAGCCGCAACCTCGGGGCTGCCGCCTCAGGAGCCGCCGCCCGCCCCCCACGCTGAAGGGGCCGCGACCTCGGGGCGGCCCGCGCTGAGGGGAGCCGCCGCCTCGGGGCTGCCGCCGCGCCTGGGGGGGGGGGGGGGAGCCGCGACCTGCGGGCCGCCGGCGCAGCCCGGCGCAGGGAGCCCGGCAGCCCCGCGCTGCGCCCACCGGCCGGGCAGCGGAGGGCAGCAGCGGCGGGGGGCGGGCGAGGCCGGGCCGCCGCCCGGGGTGGCGGCGGGCTCGGCGGCGGGACGGGCTGTAGCAGCGCCCGGCTCCTCTGAGCGGCGCTGAGCTCTCCGCAGGCCTCGGCCGAAGAAGCGGCGCTGGAGAGGCCCGGGTTGCCCCGCTGCAGCGAGAGGGCGGCGCGTAAGTCAGCCGAAAAGGCAGCGGGGGCTGCTGAAGGAGGAGACGGAAATATGAGTCTTGCTTGAAAACGTACTAAAAATGACTGTGGTGCTTGAAAATGAGTGTGCCAGCAGCAAGCGGCTGCGAGGGTTCGCGTAGGAGGCAGCGGTGTCGCCCCTCGCTCGGGCGGACACCTGCACCTCGGCCTGCCCACGTCGAGGGGCACCCTCGTCACTCTGTCCTCGTCATTTTGTCGCGGTTTTACACTTTTTTAAAGATTCGGACAACTACCTTCAGCCTACTTCGCTTTCCTTGGTATTTTGTTCAGGTTTTTTCTGACCTGTGTATGTCTCGAGGTTCTTTATTGTTGTTTTTGGAATTTTGTCCAGTCTTTTATGATGCTTTCTGTTAATTTTTTTGTTTGTTTTTAGCTTGCTTTCCTACAAAATCCAAGTTCATGCATTCAGCCTTTGTGTTTTGATGTATTTCTCCCTGCTGCTGATCATTTTGAACCCACTGGGTGCTTTCAGCCACATTCAGCAGGGGGCTAGAGACTGCAGTGATAATTCCCTGCTCTAAATTTGGTGAAAATCAGTTTCTGGGTAGAGAAGAAAGCCTTTTTCAGTACCTCAGTTGAGGGACAGGCTGCAGTATGAGCTCACACCTTAGCAGATGCCAGAGAGCCTGAGTTCCCTGTGACAGTTCATTTGCAGTTCACATTTTCTTCCTTACAGGATGCAAATTCCACGGAAACCTCCTCTAATACATATGTAGGTCAAGAAAAAGTCAATTTTAGTCAATGGAGTTAACGATAACTTAAGTGACATAGAAGGAAAATTTTGCTTATACTGCCAGGTACCATATTACACCATCTCACTTTTTGTTATCTTAATAATAAGATGTACTTTATATATATCTTGCTATACAGTTTTGCTGCATTCATTAACTACTTTTGGTGAAAGTAATGAAATTAGTGTTAAGTTAGGCCTGACTTTCTCTCTTGACAGAAGAAAGCATCCTCTTCTGGAGCAAAAAGTGGTAAACAGTTTCTCTTTGAATTTTTAAGTGGTACTGCAGCAGAGTTTGGCTTTAACTGTCAGTGATATGAAGTACAACTGTGAGTCTGTAGTCCAAATGTGAAGATGAATGCCTGATGTTGTAGCAGTTAAGAGCAACCTCCATACTGTTGTGTGAATTTATGTAACTGTATATTTGTCTGCTAGGTTTCTATGACCAAAGACTGGGCCTCTTAGTTATGCATTTAGTTCCCTAGAGAATATTATTTCTTCAACTGATCAGAAGATGCACAAATATTTGAGCAAAAAACCACCTCTATAGTCACTCCTTATTTGTGGTGGGAAGCCATGCTGAAGTAAGGAAGCCTTACAGAGATGATTGGAGACGTTTCCTTAGTCACATTTTTTTCTGGTTTTATACCAGTATTTTAGCAGTAAGGCTACAGATATGTTTTTTAAGAACTATATAGTGATTTTTTTATTCTGAGTAACAGATCGTAGAACTTGACCTAACAAGATACATCTTATCCTCTTCAGTCATTAATACGTACTTGAGAGAGAAGTGAAATGTTGATGTTCACATGCCTTCTTTAAAAAAACACCCACGGTTTTCATATAAAGTGGTTTACACAACAAAGCCAATTGCAAATTATTTACTCTTCATTTTAAGGCCTTGACATATCATTGCGACTGAGTCTTCTGTTCATTAGATACTGAGACAAGCCTTACATTTTTCCATGTGTCAGTTACAAAAACGATCCTCCCTTCCATTTTTCTTAACGCCCTACTAAAAGCTTGAAAATGTTAAAAATATGATTAAAGACATTCCCTATCTCTGCATTATCTTATTATTTTAATTACTGTCATTTATTACCACCATCATTTATTACTGATGATTTACTTTAGAAGAAGTCTTGAAGGGTTATTCTGTCCCTGCTGCATATACCTCACTGAAGTTGCATTTTTGTCTGAGATACAGTAACTTACATGCTAATCAACTGTCAAGTCAGAAACAGATGAGGAAAACAGCAGGAGCAGTAAGGGTACAAGTTGTAGCAAAGCACAGCAAAGAAGTCGGGAGAAACCACATTGACACTCCTATCGTCACTGGGTTTCCCAAATCCACTAGAGAAGGAAGGCCGAAAATTGTCAGTTTAGACAAGGCGTTTCAAAGATCCAATTTATTTATTATAAAATTAAGCTGTGCAGTTAGCTTGTTTTCAAGTTAGTAACAACCTAGCCATTGCTTATCACTTGTATATGGAGTTAGACTTTAATTTTCCGTTTGAATTACAATCGCTTGGAAAGAATTGACTCTTTGTATTACTGTGCTCTGTTAATGGACAATCCAGCAAGCACGTTGCTGAAAAGCACCCTTACTTTGATAAAGGGAAATCAGAATATAATGAATGCATATATAGATTCTTTATCTAGGTTATTTTACTATTCATATCTGGAGTTGTCCAAATGGTAGTCATGGGCAAGTCTCTCCAGCCACCATCTTTTCTACTGTGGTATTGTACTGAGATTAGAAAGAAGGGAGAGAGGGAAATACTGTTCCTACCAGCCTGTAATGTAATGTAAAGCTGTTGAAGCGGTAAAGAAACACCTAGGCTTTGGTCCTATGAGTCATTTCTGCACCTTTGCAGGAAAATGGGGATTGCCCTTCTGGGACTGCGGAGATCTGGGCTCGGAACTGTACCTCTGTATGTAGCTTACGGAGTTGTCCCCAAACTGGCATTTGACCTACCAGTGAGGTCAGAAGCAGCCTGTACAGCTTTAAAAATCATTTTACTTTTGAAAGCCTGAATATGATTTAACTAAATAGGGCTTTAGTGCTAAAGCAGCAAGGACCATAATCCTTGAGACATTTAAGCATAAAGCGTTTCAGCATACAAAACCTATTTAAATAATTTATCATTAGCCTATGTGTTTACAGAAGAAAGCTTAACAAAAATGTGTTGGTAACAATACAAAAAAGGTCATGGTGATACTCACAAGTTTTTATTCTTAATCTACAAGACAGAATCCATTAAAATCCATCTTCAAAATACTCTAGATGCTTTGGAAGCATGGCTTCCAAAATACACATGCAGCATTCCGGAGAGTTACTTCTACTCTGAAATCGAGCCCAGAAGACTGTTAACTGCTAGATACAGGTGCTTTATCTGGGTCATGAGTTATATATTAAAAAAGAGTTTCAAAAACACTTTTTGTTTCCAGGTCTGTTGCAATTCATGATCATACTTCAAAACCGCAGCAATGAAGCCTTAGACAAGGCCTTCTTGAATTGCCTAATGCATAATAATAAGATAGAGATACTACTTAAACTGTATAAAAGTTCCACCAAATTTATTAAAAATACCCACCTTTCATAATGTTTAAATTATCCATTAGTTTTTCGCTTCAGCCAAAAGATCGATTTTGTCATTCAGAACATCCAGCCTGAATTGCATTTGCTCTTTGAAAAGCTGTGATACAAAACAAAATCTTTGTCCACAATGGAGTCACTTTGCCTTCAGTGACACTGTAATTTCACCCTTACTTAATGGACCTGTAGAATGACTGTGACGTTTGTGTTGATTTTAAATAGATACATTTTCAAAGAAGCAACAGCAGTGATGGAGTTTTATACCAACAAAAACACCATGCAAAACTGCAGCAAACTGGGAGCACCCATCACTTTTCTCTGCTGCTTAATGTATTAAAAAGGTATAAGTAGTCATAGTGGGCTTCAGTTAAAAATTTCCAGCACTGGGTGGCATGAGCAGATTTTTCATGCGTGAGTTTACGTGTTTGCTCTTGTATAACTATATCCTTTTTAAATAAGAATCCAACAACTTGGTTACAGAATGCTAAGGAAATACAGTACATTCTGTTTAAATACTGTCATTGACGATTAAGACATCTAAACATCTAGCATGTTTTCTCAAACTGTTTTTACTGCCTCAGATCAATATCAAATTGGTACAGCTAATGAAGTATCCTGTAGAAGTTTAAAAAAAAAAAAAAAGCACTTACTGGAAGCAACAAAGGATCTGGTTTCAAAGATAACGTTCATTAATGTTCTGTCTTACTCCATATGAAGTTTTTTGCATGATTAGTATCGACTTCTAAAATAACTATATTGTAAATTATTACTCAGTAAGATTTTCTGAGTCCCATCTGTGTTTGTTTTTAATCACATGGTTCCAGTGTAGTTAATCCTGTTTTCTATGCAGAAATAGCATCATCCAAGATAAATATCTGATTATAATAATCTTACAATTAAATACAAAAACAGGAAGTAGATATACCTAATCTTGAACTCTTTATTTGATATATTTATTCACATTTTCATTTGCAGTATTTAAAATTAAAAATTCTATTAAAGAATTCTCTCTAATGTTTACTATCTATGGTGTAACTATGTTGTGGATGAAGAAATCTTTAGTACAAATTCTGGTGTCTTCTTGACTCTATCGGTGCTGATAATCTTTTATATTAAGATAATGGGACCTTCAGACCCTTAAGGACTACGTAAGATGATGGGCAGATGGAACAGAGGATAGTTCCTACTCAGTAAGTACAACCAGACAAGTTAAAAGTGTTTGTGTGTGTGTGTGTGTGTGCATATGTGTGCCCATGTATGCATGTGTGCTGGTGAGGGAGAATAGCAAGTAATATTAGAGCATTACTAACACTTGCTTTGTTTTGTGTTGCAATACTCTGTGGTTTAAAACAACAACAAAAGTATTGCCTGCAGTTCCTTGAAGTAAGTTGTCATGTAAGAATAACCCCTTCCTGAATCTGAGAGCAAAATCTGCATATCTTGCTATAAGACTGTTATTTATAGTTCTCATGGAGTTGCTGAAACAGTAATACACAATGCTAAAGAGATTTTTCTAGTATGCTATATCCATATTCAGCTTTGGTGTGTAAATTATGTTAGTATCTTGATTTATTTGGGATTGACTTATATTTGGATTTCAGCAATTAAAAGAAGAGTGGGAATGTAAAAATAGGATGTGACTAAGTGGCGGCAAAAGGAAGGGAAAATTAAATGGAAAAGAAAGGAGGAGAAATGAAATGAGAAACAAGTAGGAATTTACAGCAGGACTGCTACCGTGATGGATGACTACTGCTGGCTGGGTTTTTTTAGAGCAGAAAAAGTTAGGGATATCAAGTCTGTTCGATATTTTAGTTCTACATGCATGAGGCAGGAAATAGCTTTGAAAAGCAGCAATTTCCTCCCTAGAAAAGCAACTTGTAAATATTAAAGTCAGTAGTAATGCAAGTCTCTGCCAATGAGTGTTTAGCTTGGAGCAGATGATGAAATTTTTGATTGTGGAAAGCAGTTCTTTCAGATAAAATGATCTGAAGGACAGATAACAAAAGAAACTTTTTCTGAAGTATTTGTTCAATAGCAAAAGATTTTCATATTAATGTTACTCTTCTTCAGCTGAGCCACATTGTTTTTTTCTGTTAATTTACATAAACATACCTATGGTACCGTCTTCATATCTGAGCTGAATAAGATGATTTGGGAAGTTTTTCTTGAGATAATACAGTATTTGGTTTTTTTTTCCCTACCTCTGCTAATAGCAATGACAAATGAACCAAAGTCAGTTTACACTGATTACCTACCAGAAGTTTCTTTTCTCTATTTGCATGTTAGTCACTATTAGATATTGTGAATAAACTTCAAACCTAGAAGTTGAAGCATGCAATACCAAACCTCTTAAATCCTTATATCGTTCCTTCTCACGACAGCAGCACAGTTCTTAGGCAGGCATTGTGAGAGTTGCAAACTTGTGTGTTTTATTACTGACATATTTTGAAAAGTTGCAGTAGTTATTCCCTTACACGGTGCTTTCATTTACAATTTAAGGCCTCATTAAAGCTCATCTACTCAGACCAGATATAACCCCCTTCAGTGGATATTTTTTTCTGTAAATAGCTGTATTTTAATTTGCTGGGGTAGCCTACATTTCCCTTTTTGGGGAGGGACCTAGAATTTATGTAGGAAAAAGAAATATCTCAGAGATGCCTCTGAACCTGCTAGCACGATAAGGAAAAAACAAATGTGGAAAAAAAAGAGTGAGAGAAAGCAAATTGAAATAAGGAATGATGAAGCATGTAGAGCGGAAGAATCTGGAATACCCATGTCAGTGCCTGCTTACCTTGCTGCAGCTTGCAACTCCTGCATGCAGGTTTAGTGTCAAACTCTTTTCTATATTGCTGTGTTCCCACAGTCCCTACAATCAGACTTTTTGGAGTTTGGCCATTGATCTGTTTGGATTCTTTTGCTCCCATGACACCTAATAATGATATATATTGGCTTCATATTTCTGCTTAAAACGATAGCAGTGTTAGTAAGGTAGCCAACTCCACCTGTTGTCTAGAAGCATACTCTTCAATATCAAAACCTAGTCCTTCCTGACTTTATTTAAAACAAAAAAGTGTTTTTCTTAAAGCATGAAACTTCAGAAGTTCTCATCCATGCTTCCTGTGACATATTTCACAACTTCTGTAAAACTAATTAGAAGAAGACAACTCTGGGTTGTCTGGTTAAATTCGGATCTTTTGTTGGTTCAAGTGTGTAAGCTTGGGTCTTCAAGGACTTGTCTAAGTGATAACTCCTTAAATGTCTTTAAAATCCAGACTTTAGGTCATCTGGTAAGAGTCCATGCTTTTAGTAGTAAAATTACAAGGTCAAGCTGAGCCATTTGCCTAATTTAGTTACATAGTGTGGAATTATGGGTGCAAAAATGAAAAACACTGGAAACTGATAGTGAGGATGAATCATAAAATAAGTGGAACATAAAAGAAACTGATTTTTAGCATACAGATTGGAGAGTTGATGTTGCATAACTTTACCACATAAGGCAGTCATGCAATACAGATTTAGTGTGTTGCCTACACCATTAATAATAGAAAGGTTCAGTGCCCTTGTACATCTGTTCCAGAAATTCTTGTGAAATCTTGAAATCATGTCATTCTTTGATTTCAACGAGAAAGGTGATGTTGTGAATTTCTTATGATATTAGATATAATTCACCATATCCTTTGTAATTTCTTTCACCTACTTTCTCTTCAATTCAGTATCTCCATTGCTTCTAATATAGTTAAAATATAAGCTGCCGTGAATGGGAGTCATACCGCTATCAGAATACTTCCTTATTCTTGAAGGGTGACCTTATTACCAGGTAACCCTTGGCACTATTAAAATACCATAACATCAGGGTAGAACTGTAAGTCTGATTTTATTTAATGCTTTAATTTATTTACATTTTTCCGGTTGGAGATTATTAGATTGGTTTGTGTGGGTGGAAAGGGTGGGAGGAATGAGGGAGAGAATCATTCTTCTGTGATTGTGGTGATAGTGCAGTTGAAATCTCTTCCTTTCTGTGCCATTATCTGTCCTATTTCCACTGAAGTTATCTCTTGATTGCATAAATACCAGATTTCAGAGGTGTTCAGCTGATATTGGGGGTAGATTTTTTTTTTTTTTTAATAGAGGTAGTCTGTGAATGACTGAATTAAGAATGGTATTTATATTGTAATGGTCCTATGTTTTTTTTAAAATGTGGGTTTTATCAGAATGGAAGCAGGTGTGGGATAGCCCGGGGGAAGATGCGGAACTTAAACTACCTAAAGAGACAGTAGTGATAGGAATTTTTTTCGAGAGGTGCTCTCACTGCTGGAACTCTTCTACATTTCATGACAATTCCTCTTTTAGAAGCTGCATTCTACAGGCAAGTTATTACCTGACTCCAAAATTTGAAAAAATCACTTGTCGGAATCAAGAATCAGCATGTTTCCAAGCAGCCTGTATGATTACCTGATCTAATCTAGCTAATAGTGGTTAGCATAATTATATGCAAGGCATAGAGCAGGTCTAAAACAGGCACTTCAGCATACAGGCATATTGAACATCTTTTTCAAGTGTCATGTTTTACTTCATATTTCAGTGTTCTTAAAGCTATTGCTCATGACTCTGCAGTATTTTCCCTCATCCACCTTTTCTCCAATATTGCTTGTTTTCAAATTCCAGAATTACTAATTTGTGACTCCTGATATAAATTGATCCTGTTTGTGCTTGCCTGATAACTGAATGGTGAACTATTACTGCTATTTTCTTAAGCTCAGGCACAGACAGGCAATTTATTTTTCAGTGGAGTCTGTTAGCTATTGTTAGATGCTGCAGGAACATAACGGAGACAAAAATATTCTGGTGCAGGTATATGACTAATTCTTGTATTAATACATGCTTTTTAAAATTATTTTTCAATTTTTCTTCTCTGTCCTAGGTATTTATTGAGAGTCGGTTTGCAGTAGTTCAGAATGAAGTTGAATCATATCCTAAAGAACGTTATTGTTAAATAGCTAAAGCGTGGAAAAGACCATGATTTTGTATTGACACAATTGTTCACGTGTGTATATTATGCATTCCACAAATTATGGAGGAAGCGTGGCTTCGCATCTATGGAGCTTTTTTGTTTCTTCTCAGTGGGTTCTAGGAAGCCTGAGAAGTCCAAGTCTCGATTCTGATCTGGATGCTGATTGTTTCACAGCAACATTGTGAATGGCTGGATTGTGTCCAGGCATTGTGCTATAGCACTGGAAAGAGAAGTATAATAACATTAAGGAGAAGATTTGCCTTCCTGGCTAATTTTTGATTCCGGAATGAAACTTTTCTGGCAGAAGGACCAGAAAGATAAACCTTTGTCATCACTTGTTTTATCTGCCTCAAGGTCCTTGTTTAAAAGAAGTTAACATCACTTGGTGGTAGACTAAGTGAATAAATTCTAGGTAACCTAATTGCAACAGACTGAGCTCTACAGAAACTATTGCACAGATTTCACTATTTCTGTCATACCACAGCAGCAACACTCATTCCCTCAGAGACTGGCCTTTTTCTTAAAGGCTAAACGCCAGCGTTAACTTTATTTTGTTCCTATCACTCTTTGCTTTGGGGGAAAATCCCTGAAAACAAAGTTGAATAGTGGGTAGCAAAGGAAAGCGAAGCACAATACTTTTTAGTATCGTGCATGTCTTATGTGCCATGCGATCCCAAACACCTTGAAGCTGGCCAACTGCCAATGACTTGTCTTTATATCAGTTTTTCTGAACGAGTGTCTTAAGAGCAGCTTGTATCAGAGTGACTAGCCGCTAGAGGGCACGTGACGTTCGTAATTCCATGTAATTCTTTACCACGTATAGCTTCATACCTGACCTACTGTAGACAAGAAATGTACCTGTTTCACGGTGGGTAGAAAATGATTCAAATTCTCTAGTAATTGCCCTTGGAAAAGCCACTTTCTGAAACAGCAGTGCTTATGGGATAATCCTTGGAAACATATTAATAAGCTGGGAAGTGGAGAGAGCGAGCTCTGAAATGCCTCCGTTCTTGTTTAGCTGATCATCATTTATACCAGTGTTAGGCTAACGTATGGAGTTAAACTATAATTGCTGTATTTACACAGAGGGATAAAAATGAAAGTTTAACAAGAGGAAGATGTTATAAGTGATAGTATTCACAGAATGTCATAAAATATACAAAGGTGCTAAAACTGAATAGTCAGAATTCATTTTAGCCTACCTATTTCTCTTCTGCTTGTGTTATTTTGGTAGTTTTGGGGAAATTGATCTAGTTTACAGTTGTTCCTTGTTTGAGTGCACCGGTCAAGCCTGAGGATAAGTGAGCTGCATGTCTCCTCTCTAGTTGCTACTCTGTTCACTTTTTCAAAGGCAATGTTGTGCAAAGAGGGAATACTAAGTTCTTCTTTATGTGAAAAGCAAATCACTAAGAAGAAAATGAGGAGGAAACAGAAACACAGGAATTCCTTTCTTTCCCACATCTGACTCCAGAATAGGATCAACATGTGTGGAGGCAGTAATACATACTATTCTAATCATATGGAGTCTGCAGATAATATGGATTGAAGTCTGTGCAAGTAGAAGTCTTGGGAAAGCCTATCTTCCCTGAGATCTTACTTACACGTTGCTTGGAAAATGCAGGAGGTGTTTTTTCTGTGTTACCTTGACAGAAAAACGTAAGTATCTTCTATTCTCAGTAAATATAACTGTAAGGACTGGCTGCCACTGAATGGTAGTTATGAATACAAAGCACAGGATTTTAGCATTTGTAGAATCAAAACAACTGGCAAAGCATTGAAAAGAGCTTTTCCAGCTTTTTATTAGTTCTCTTAACACACACGGCTTTGCACAGCACGCAGCTTGGACTCCTGTGCATCACTAGGACCATTTTGTGCTATTTGTTTGAAGAGAAATCTTCATCTTAGTATGTTTGTTCCTGTGGTGAGATAGTGCTCCTTGCATAACTTCTGTGCCATTGGACTAGACAGCTGTTATGATCTTATTTGATGTTAACTGCCACTATATCTAGCACATTATTTTGTAACCACTTAGACTGGGGAAAGTAATCACTGAAGCAAAGAAAATTACATGTCAGGTAGATCTGCAAAAAATATAAGCAGACACCTAGTTAGTGTTTTCAGAGTGGCTCCCTTTTTTGTGCAATTAGTTGGAGTTTGTTGAAGACTATATTCTTAGGTCATTTTTGACCCAGTTCAAAAAAATAGACTCAGAAATTTACTCCACTAGGTTTTTGTTTTGTTCTACAGGAGAAGTTAAAAACAAAAACCGCTGAGATTGGTTTGGCTTAGTCTTCCTTACAAATGTCATTCTCAAACAAAAAACAGAACTGGTAAACAATTGAACAGGGTGTATGTTGCAGAGAGTTACAGGGATGTGAAAGGGGTAGGGCTTTAACAGAATTTTCTTTGAAGCCCTTAGTATGTCAGACATGAGCAGAGAACATGACGGGTTAATATAGCTATAACATTTAAAAGATGTTAATTCTTTGTTTCCAGTGTCTGAATGTCTAATAACATCAGCAAACTAGACGAATTCAAATGAAATGCCTTTTGACAGTTGATGAATGGCCTGATCCCTGTTTCATTGCGTGGGATTATAACTGTGTGCAACGTTTGGAATTAGATAAATCCTCTTCTGAAACAACATGGTAGCCTCTCTGGATGACTGACAGCTTTGAATAGGATCTGGATCAACAGGAGTGCCAAGGGCTTTACAGCCAAACAGAAGGAACATACATTTTGTTCCCGCATTAAGCACTCATATACAAAGATTGATTTTTTTTTGGGCAGAGGTGAGATTGTCAAAAACAGTCATTTAGCATTCCAGGTGATACAGTAATCTCAATCTCATCTCTCTCTCTGGCCGTCTGGGGAGGCACTGGCTGATTCTAGGGTTATTTAACAATTTGAATAATTTCAGAAGATAGTAAATAAATTGTGCTCCAATGCAGTGACCTGATTATAAGCCTTTTGTAATAAGCTGGAGTTTTTTTGCACTTACTCCTAATGGAGATCAGTTTCTTCTTATAGTGTGTAATTACTTTGCGCTGATGCACAGGGAGATAATTCATTTCACTCCTCCTAGTCAAGAATAAATGAACTCACATACGCTTTAACAACTAGCCTAAAATATTAATTATCCCATTAAATATCTTGCTGCTCCTGTTATTCTTTTACATGGTAATTCATATAGAGAAAAGCAAACTACAAGAAGACATGTAATGTCAACAAGAAATGGTATGCATAAGATGATTCCTAGTATTTAGGGTGTTCTGAAATAGTAAGGAGGTGGGGTGTCAGAGATTGGCCTGCTCTGGAGCTCAAACTGGTCAGCTTCACGGCTAAGATAGTGAACTGGCTGACCTTGACGAGTCCATGCTGCCCTTTGGATGTCTGGAAATGCTACTACTGTAGGGTATCAAGGGGGAATGCCTGCTTTGATTTCTGCAGCACTACCAGTCCCTGCTGGCACGAGAAAAAAGAGTTGAACTTTGTTTCTTCCTGTGGCAGGATAGTGCTCCTTGCACAAACCACCTCTAGGCTGTTGGACCAGACAGCTGTTGTGACCTTACTTGTTATTAGCTGCTGCCGCACCTATAACATTCTTTTATAACCATTTTTATTCCCTAGACTAACCACAAAAGCAAGCACTTTCTTTCTATTTTTGTAGATAGTAGCATACCTTCCCAGTGAACACTGCCTTACTGTCTATTTTTCTTGGTCTGTGTTCGGAAAGGATGTGATCAACAACTGAAATTTCATCTGTCCACGTTAACTAGTCTTCCCTCAATCTGTGGTAGCGCTCCCCACATCTGTAAATAACGCGTAGGAGACAAATTAACTTTTTATGCAGTTTGAGCAGAAAGAAGTACTTTGATCTTTTTAAGGGATCCAAAACCTTAATATAGTATATAAATGCCCATGTTCAACAAGGGAGCGGGCAGTTAAGTATGATGGTATCTCTGACGAAGCCATTGCATTCTCTCTCCGTAATGTACTGTCCTGTCCTAATGCTTTTTCTTGTCCTCACATCCGCCTCTAGAGCTTGACTACAAACGTGAGAAATTCCTCAATTTTCTGTTTCAGCTTAGTTATCCATCTTTTTTTTTTGAACTCACCAGGTTCCACAGACAAGGGAAGCTGCTGTCTTGTTTGGCTGTGTGAGCCAGCACGTCACTCAAGATAAAAGGTGCAGATTCGTAGTCGTCTCATTGGGAGTGTATTTTAGAACAGAAAATCGTCACCATTCTTAAAATTACAAAATCTTTTTGCTTTGGGGAGAGAGACTATTTTAAAAATATTTAAACAAACTTCGCAGTGGAAGAGTAAACGTGTGGTTTTCTGCTCTGTGTGTATGCTTAACCCTCCTTCTAATACTTCCATTGATGGAGCTGTGAGCATCTGCTGTTTAATTTCCTGGGGTAACCTTGCTTTTGGTGGCTGGCAGATTTTCACTGTTCTTCCTACGGTGTTCTGTTAACGCACTGTTGGATCTCTGAATCTGAAAACATTCAGTGTGTTAGTGATCAGACTGGGTGAAATGGTGAAAATCTACCCTAGAAATTTTGGGTAGCCTGCAGATTAGCTACCATGTGTAAAGCTTTCATAGGGCATGTTGATTTTTTTTCCCTGCTTATCCTCGGTAGCAAATCAGGAAAAAAAGATTTCACTTGTGTGGAAGTACTGCACAAACACATGCATGATTCATTTCAGTAGAAACAGGGATTACAGTTTTGGATGTTTTTATCTGTATCAAGAATACTTTTTAATTGTTTTCTAACATCCTTACAGAGTTTTGTATAAATGTATGTTACCTCTGAGGACATATATATCCTGTTTAGGTTATAGAGAAGTTGCCTTTAAATTTGCTAGTAACAAGAAGCTCATTGTGGATTAACAGTTTAAGTATTTACCCAGCTTCTTGGATAGATTTTGAAGCCCATGCTGAGTTCAGTGCTATTGAAGCTATATATTTAACAATAATCAAAGTAGACTAAGGCTGTATAGTTTCCAAACGGTGGCACTTGGGCCACTGGGGTTCTTGAAGTCATGCTAAGTGTTTTGGAGAACTGTGCTGTCGTTATAGTGTTTCCCGTTATACATATGAGGACACAGACTGACACACAGCACACATTACCAACACACAGCCATAACCCATTTTCCTGTTGTGTCCTTTAGCACAAGATACACATGCTGCAGTCCGAAGCAACTGTGTTACCAGTCTGCTGTTTCCAAATCTCCTTTTTATTCTATAAGCTCCTCTGGCCAGATGATTACTTTCCTGACTGAAAGTTGCAATACACTAATACCGTTAGATAGATGAAATCAAGGTAAGTTAAGGGTTAGTCTGAACTGAATGCTCCTGTCAAATATGCTTTTTCCTTCTCTCATGAACTGTCACATTCTAGATATGATTCTGTAATATTCTTGATATGATTCTGTAATTCCCCATTTTGCAATTCTCCACTAAAAAAGGAGTTAACTTTTCCATAAACAAGTCAACTCTTCTTCACACTTTTACCATTGGGGTGGGCAGTCTATACTTGTAGAGGACAAGATGGAGCAAATCAGAATGCCAAAATCACAACAGGTCCTCAAGGCAGCGTCAAAGCAACGGTCTTTTGACTTGCTCACATGAAGAAGCGTTTTGGTTCCCAGGCATGGGTCCTGAATCTTGCCCATTGTCTTTCTGACTCTTGCTTATTTTACAGTGTTTATACTTTGATTATTTTCATTTTATCTTTTTCCTGTTGAAGAATATTTCTGAGCAGTACAAATGACACCCAGTTTGGTCCAAGAAAGTAAGAGGCAGACAAATTCTCAAGGAGCAGCATGAGTGTGCAACACATGGGACCTTTCTTCATAGCTTTATTTTATAATTTAATTTGTTTGCATGTAGTTTTATATGAATTAAGTTCAGCAGAGCCTGATTTTCTCTGTTCTAGTGGGATACTTGGATATGTAGCCCAGTCTCTATCTGATATGCATTTGTACGTGTAGGACAGATGATATAGTACTAAAAATTTACTTAACCTTCATTTTAATAGGAAACATTTGGTATTAGAACTTAGTATCAACAGCAAATGATGCTTATTTACAGTAATAAGCTCTATTGTGGAATTTGTATTTTAGAAGAAGGGTATCGTGCAGAAGTAGCGTGAATATAAAGCAGAAGTAAAGGAGGGACACCACCTACATATGAGACTGACTGATATCAGTCAATGTTTTTCATAACATAAGTAATGTATGGTAGCTGAGTTTGTTTATGCCGTACAGATTTCTGTTTTCCTATGTCCATTATTTTCTAGAAAGTTCCTCGTCCATTTTGGAACCCTGCACGTGGTCTGCATCCAGATGTGTCATTCCGTGGGAAACTGTGAGCATTCAGGGGGCTTGAGTCATGGGAGAATGAAAAAATACACTTTTTGAACTTTTTTTTTTTAGCTCACTAGAAAGTTATTCAGAGATTGTATTACAAAACTGTTCCATTAGAGGGGGTAAAAGAACCACAGGAAGTTATGTTAAAAATCTCACAAAGCATTGCTACTTTTTGAGTAAACTTATTAAACATATGCAGAATTTAGAAACATGGAAAAATGTAATGAATCCTTTCCCTTCAAAAGGGGAAGGATTGGCATCATTCGAGGTTAAGGAAAAACAAAGTATGACTTTATTTGTGTTTCAGTTCTTCATTTGTAGCTGGTTTACAGATTATAAAGATTTACAGCTCTGGCTTATTTCATTGGGAAAATAGATGCTATTGCTTCATCTACCATATATGCTGTAGCTACTGAAGTAGGTGGTATAGAAAGTGTTTGAGATGTTATACTATGGATGCTTTGTTTGTTTGTTTTGGCACTGCCTATTTAAAATGCTGTGATAAATGGAATCATGCTCATGGCAGATTGAAGTTAAAGTAAACAAAACTCAGAGACGTCTCCATGCTTTCTTCTCAAAACTGAGAAGACAGGCTTTTGAATATTATGTTTATTCTAGGAAATAATCTATACGAGATACTCTACTGAAACTTGTACCAGGTTGGTACAGATAAAAATAGTCCCACACAAACTTGAGGAAGGGTTTAAGGAAGCAAATCGTCACTGTAGTAGTTGAGTAGTTCTTACCTATTCTTAGTCTGTATGTTAGTTCAGTTTCATTTAGTTTGGTTTTTTTTTTTTTTAACAGTATGATTTCAGTATGGATGTTTGGAGTGGGAAGCTATAGATAGCTGATGATGGATTTGATTGTTCTACATCTCGTTCACAAAACCTAATCAGAACTGTTTTTCTGAGGTTAATCCTTAAAGTCCTCTGGAATGTTCCAGTTATACATTTTAAACATACCTGATTAGGTTTTTTGAAAAATAGCATATCTAGGATGATTATGCTAGCATGTCTAATTATGATGCAATTATCAACTCTTCTGTTAATTAAAGCAGCATAAAGAAAGCAAAGTAATTTTAAAAATTCTTTTCTGATAGCCTGAAACACCTAGTAAGAACATAAAGGAGACGCTATTATTTTTGAAAATACATGCATTTTAAATTGATGAATGCCCTGTAAGTTGTATATGTCTAAATACAAGGTATTTAGCGTCTACTAAAATAATGGTATCTTTTGTATAAAGGAACTCACAAAATATCACTGGGATGCTAATTGTGAGCAAATGAAGAGCCTTGCTGCTGATTTCCCTCTTCCTTAGCAGACAGTGATGTCTTCCATCTACGTTGTGTGTCTGGGGAGATGTATCTCTCCTTATTCCCTAACAGAATACTCAGAACATTACCTTGCTCCTGATTTTGGCTTCCCTGAGATAAAACTTCAAAGTCTTCTCCTTAAGAAGAAAAGATTACAATGCAGTATGTATATTGCATTCACATTGATCGAAGGCATGTTCTAGCTCTGGAAAATGCTATTACCTGCTTCATAGACAATTGATGTGATGATAGTGAACATCTCCCAATAGTCACTGCAGGCACTGAGGTGTCTGCAACAGATTTTTCAAAAAAATTAGTCTAAAAGGCATCAAACCTTTTGCTTGAGCTCTAAATTGACAAAAATCAGTTATTTCGAGCCCCCTTTCTTCAATCCAGCTGCCGTTCTTACACATTGCTTGACAAGATGCGAAGAAGCATGTATTAGTTACCCATGTGAGTTGTCTTTTTGGCAGTATCATCTACTGACAGCCAATAATGTAATGACGTTTGTAATGATGTATTTCCTGTCAGGCTTCCCATTCAGAGCCATACTCCTGTATGGGAGGGGTGTACAGCTGTTAGTTGTTTGTGAAGAGATTTGCAGGAACTAAGCTTTGACACTGGTAACTTGCTACTAAAAACTTTTGCCGTGTGAGTGACAAGCTTAGCTCTATAAACTTTGTAGTAACGTGATGAGGTTTAGCCAGCCAAAGCTTATGGCTGTGTTGCTTTAGCTATCATCTCATTTGGCTTAGGTTTTACGAGTAAAGTATGGAATTTGCTTCACTAGCAGGTCAGTTTGAAGGTGCTCTTTCTTGAAACATCATGGCATAGGTTTTGAGTTTGTTTATGCTTGTCTTAGAGAAGAGGAAGTACGGTGTGATGTCTGTAAAGAATTGCACATGGATACAGTGAGTGCTCCTAGGAGTCCTACTAACAGAATCGCGTGAGATGCTGCTGTCTGTGCAAGGTAAATGTCTGCCTTACAGAAGTCATCATAACTCCTCTGCAGTATTAGGGCATACATAAATGCTGGAACCGGAATGAGTTTGGGCACTTCTCTTTGGAATGGTTGTACTTTTGATACAGTTTGTCTTTTGTCAAAGTTCTCCATAACCGATGAATGGCAGGGTGGCAGATCAGGAAGAGTATTGAAGTCTACCACTGTCCCTTTTAGCTGTGGGGAAAGGATGCTGACCTAGAAGAGCTGAGAACAATGTAAGTTAATCATAAAAGGAATTTACACTATACAGGTAAGAAACTGGATGTTTCCACGTTAGTGTAGTAGAAGGGTAGTGTAGCTTCTCAGATACCAGCTCAGCTGTGAATCAGTTTGGAGAACCTATGGGTTATAAATCCTAATTAATTTTCCAATTACTATTTTGTAGTGTAAATAAAAGGCAGTTGATAGATGATCCAGAAGAAGTTTCAGACCTGGTAAGTTATTCACTAATTTGGAATGTGTACCTTTTTTAAAAGGAGGGGAGGGAGGACTGAAATTATATCTATTCTGTGGCCCTGACTCATGTGTGCCAAAACGGGCAATAGAAAGAGCGTACAGTTTCTGATTTTCTGAGAGTAGGAAAAGGTGTATACTTTGAAAGAGTAAACCTCCAAGTATTTTGATTAACAACCAGTAATCTTTTAAGGAAAGGTCACTCGCTGCATTAGGAAAATGACAGAGTTTGTGCTGTTTCTCCACAGTTCTTCAGTCCTATGTGTTAAATCATAATCTTGGTTATGTGAGTGGAGCATATGGAAGCTGATTGTGCTTGGTATTTTATGCAGTGGTTATTTGCCAAGACGCACACACACACATACACACACTCACAGACACGTATATGTGTATATTTTAAAATGCGATATATTAGGAATTTATAAACACAGGGGTAGGGAAAATGGGAGACAGGAAGATAAACAAATAGAACATAAAGAACATATGGCTCTGGACTGATGAGGGAGTTCTTGGTCTCACAGGGCAACGTGCTGATGCTAAGCAGGCATGAGTTCTCCCTACCAAGAGGTGATCCTGTCTCTAGGAGAAAACAAAAATAGGAGAAACAGTGAGTTGTACGTATTTGCATATTCTTCTATTTACTGCCCGCGTCTAGGAGGGACCTTTTTAAAGGAAAATATGCTATTCAGGTGAATCTGCCTTGATTTGAAGCCTGCAATTGTTGCTCAAAAATAACACACCTGGGCTGGTTCCAATGGAAAGAGAGCTTTCTAGAAGTGCATGACTTCCATCCATATGCAGTAGTCCCATGAACGGTAGTTCAGCTGTTACTCTAGAATGGGTAAGTGCTCTAATCTTTGAAAAAAGGAGGAGAGATTGTATATATATATCCACTTGAAAATGAGGTGTTTGCTTATCCTCATGCAGAAGCAGGAAGCTCTATTCCTTTTTAACTGCTGTGGAGATGAGCAAGCTCTTAGTGCTTTTTCCATCTGTGGAAGGAAAAGACAGGCATGTTTTCCATGCAGCTCAGAAGACCGCCCATTTTGTTCTGCTACACACAGCTCAAACTGTGGACCAGACAAGTCCTCTTCCTCCTTCTCAGATCTCAGCTGGCACATGGAGTTAGTGAACATACGCATTTATCTGATCATGCTGTGCCAGCCATATCCTCTCGCATAATATTTCAGCTCCTGTGGGAAAAGTCTTAGCCAAATTTTAGCTTACCCTAAAACAAATAATTACTGTTGAGTATTTTCCTGTCATCTTAAAAACAGGTGATTCATTGCATTTGTAAAGACAATCAGAACACACAGACTACTTTGCTTTGAAGAAACAACTCTAAAGTACAAGTTTGTCAGTCTCCTTTTTGTCTAACAGAATTAAACTAGTAGATACAACTCCGTTTCTTCCTTAATTTCCCTTTGTCCCACAGCAGATACTTTTGACGTGGTTAGGTCAGGAAGTTCACAGCACATTTGATATACCTGTGTTGAAAACCAGCCTTTATGTTCAATCACTGTGCTATTTATTAATCAGAAAGAAAACATTTGCAAATACATTGTCTGATCTTAAAACTAAAATAAGCAGAGGAGACAAATGCATTGATGTAAATACCCCCCACATAAAATGTGACACGCACATCCTTCAGAAGCTAGACAGATCTCCCTCTAGAGAAGTGTTTTGGCTGTATTTACATTCTAGTTCTTTCATAATGATAATAAAGGTGACTGCTGTTATCTAGATGTTTTCTCAGAAGTGAAATTTTGTGAGCAGTAATGATCAGAATAAAGCAAGAATATGAGAAAGTGATTTACACCACAGTT
The DNA here is from genome assembly GCF_040807025.1 of Struthio camelus. NCBI lineage: Eukaryota > Metazoa > Chordata > Aves > Struthioniformes > Struthionidae > Struthio > Struthio camelus. Next base: position 46,438,450 of record NC_090947.1, on the reverse strand, counting down.
CCAAGTACTGAATCGTAATAGCCTTTACATACTGGGAATTTCAGCAATTATTCTCACTCGGCATAATGACTCTAAGCTTAGGTTGTTTTACCTAAAAGTAAATCTCAGTAAGAATTTCAAAAGATTTATTTTTCCTTCTCTTGATGTTTTCAAGGTTTCCTGCTCTCCAGTCACTCTGCCTTTCCACTTTAGGTTATTAGCATAGGCACTAAGAAACTCAGTTTGTCTTCGTTATCATCTTTGCTTGCGAAGGTTAATGACAGGGTGCACAAAGCTTTTGATAAGACAAGAAGACTTCAGTTCCTAGTCTTCAAACAGCAGAGGCCTGTTTCAATGGATTGGTTTTTTTTTTATATGGCTTAGTAACACATGCACAGATATAAGTGTTTACATTATAGGATTAAAGGTCCTGAGGACCTCTCAGGACCTAGTGTAACAATCCAGGAGGAATAGAAGGCAGTCATGGTCATTTGCACTAAGTTACTTTGGACAAATGCCATTCCAGTCCCAGTTGTGGTGTCCGATTGTGGGTTGTTCCCCCCCAGTGAGCCTTGGTAACACAGATGAGCTGCTGTCACAAGCCAGGAACTTGCTAACCCGCTTGCTAATAATGATACTCACTAAAGCAAGTTTTTACCGTGATTCATACCACGTTCTCACTGGTGCCCTTGCAGGCAAATGCTGTAAGATCTTTCAGTAGCCTTGGCAGTTTTTTTAGGATTCTACTAGTGGGTTTTTATAGTTGAAGGCTGAGTTGCTTTGCTTTGGCTTTTATGCTCCTTTAGCATGGCAGTAAACGGTTACGCAAGCAGAGCTGAAGGAAGGGTTTCCTGCAGATCAGTCTGAAGAGTATGTTGCTTAGTCCCTGCTTGCTGCTGTCTTTGACAGCAGCTGGAAGGAGCCTGGGGAAGGAATGCACCTTTGGTCTGGAGCAAGGTGCTGGGTATAAGCGGTAGGAATAGCAAACAAGGTGTCAAAATAGCTCTGTATAAAGGTATGAGTTGAAGAAATATTAGGTCTAGAATCTAGATTCCTTGATGGGGAATAATCTAGAATAGCCCCAGTTAAATCCACACACTAGTCAGCTTTGGAGTCAAACTTTATTGCATAGGGTGATTATCATAATTACAATTCTTATTTGCTAACAATCCACAAAGTCTTCAAATACATAATTTGGATAAACTTTTTTTTCTTGTATCTATTCCATGACAATGGACCAAAATTTGTATTTTTCCAGCATTTTTAAAATTAAAGAATGTTTAAAAGGTTCCATTGGAAGTAAGTCCCAGGTGGATTTTTTGGAGATCAGATTTGGTTGTAATTACTTAGTGTTATGAGATCTGTCTATATAGGATTCTTCGTGAGGATGTGAATTTGTGCTGCCTATGTTGCAAGCTGAGCAAAAGCCATGTAACTGCAGTCTATCAGTCCAGACTTTCAGAAGTCAAAAGTGCCTTTGAGTAGCATCTCTTACTCCAGTAACTCAGTTAAAAATAATGTTGCCTGTCTTTTTGACCTTCAGAAACATTATTGTTCACCTTAAACCTAGGAAAGGCTTTACCACATCAGACTAAGTACCTGAGCACTTTGCTCTAGCGGTGAGCTGTGGGATTTGGCTTGGGAACAGAATAGGACAGGTATACAGTAAAATCTTGCTGCCTCCGGTGACTGTATTTAATAAATGGAAGAAGAATTCACCTACTAATTTTTCAATGCACAAACTCTTAGTATCCCTATTATCCTGGAGTAAGGAGTTTTATAGCTTAATTATGGTGAATGAAGCAATGTCTCCTTTTGATGCTTTTGAACTTGGAACATGTTTTTATCTGCTTTTTCCCTTTACTTTTCATATTTAAAGAGACAGTGAATAATCTTTCCCTATTTATGTTTTCCAGGCCACTCATAATTTTAGTAGGTCTTACCATGCTTAGTGAGACCTTCAAAAAAACTTAATTTGGTTTGTCATTTGTAAATTTGCAGAAGTTTTGTTGACTTGTCCCAGTTGGCTCTTTCCAGACTCTTCTGTGTGTCCTCCTATTTCTATTTTTATTATTCCTACCAATGTAACAGAATTGTCAGACTTGGTGGTCATGGGTTTGCAGTCATCCCACCTTCCCGCTACCTTTTTTAAAAGGTGTCACGTTCATTGCTTTCTGTTTCTCTGGTACAGAAGTTATTTAAAGCAAAAGCTTACACATTAACATTAATGGACTAGCTATTTTACTACTATCCTTTAGCTCTCTGGGCCGACACCACCTGGTCCTGGCAATTTGTTACTATTCACTGCGATTTTTATTCTGTCGCCTCTTCCCCTGATCCTTCAGTCTGAGGCAGTTTTTTTTTTTTTTTTTAATACTTCCCTTATGAAGTTAAAAAGTGCTGGCATGTGATTAATCCAGAGCTGCTCCAGGATAAATGAGACTATGGTAACTGATAAAGGTGTTTAGGATTTCTTTCTTTCTTCTCTTCTCCTTCCCCTCCTTCCTCTGCTTTTTTATTTCCCTTCTGTTCCTTCTTTCTATGGCACGGTCAAGTGTACCTCTATCAGGCGTACTATTTCTTCAGTACTTGGCCAAGTAATTAGTTTTTAAAGTCTCTTTGCAAATCGCTGTTCAAACACTTCCTTTTTTTGGCAGATTTTTGAATTTAACCTACCAAAGATTTTGACCCTTTTTCTTTTCCTCTTTTGTCCACGGCTTCAGCCTTTTGAAGGATGGATATTTACTTCTCTCATCCTTCCTTATCTTGCTGTTTAATCACACTGGCTTGGGATCCTTTGGGATGAAAATTTCTTGAAAGGTAGAAGATCCTACTACTGTATATGCGGCAGTTAAGATGTTGCCACTGTAATGCAGTCTGCCTAGATGATCTTTGAAAAGTTGGTTAGGAGCGTGACGACTGGAAATCTCATGGTTGCTTTTAGACTTTTGTGCCTTACGTAGTAGCAGAGCACATATCTGTTCCTATTTGCCATCTTTAATTCCTGCTGTTTCCCTGAAGTATAAATGATTACCTGGTGCTGAGTTAAAGCTGTAAATATCAGCCTTAATGTAAAAAAAGAGGTTACCAAGGACTGAGCTCAAAACGACAACACATTTAATCTGTAGCAAATGCCTTAAACTGTTTTCTGTAGAAAGCAGCCTGTTTTATTTTACGGTGTATTCATGAAAAAAATCCATAAGCAGATCACTTCAGGGACATGAGTGAGGTAGAAATAACTTAGACTAAAGCATTCGCATGGTCACCTGCTGCAATTGGCAAGGTTTAAATTAAGAAGTGTTAATAAGGCATCACATAAAAATACAGCTTTTTACTTGAACTTCTCTAATCGCCCAAGTTTAAATTTGCCCAGGTATGTTTAATAATAATATAACCTCATTGTCTCAGTGAAGCATCAATTTCTTTTAAATGCCCATTGGGCATTCTCATGTAGAAACACATTTTAGCCTGGATGACTTGTTAAATTCACCCGGAATACATTCACCCAGAAACCTAAAGAACATTGCTCCTGTGACAGAGTACCTATACAACCCCCAAACATGCCGCTATTGTAGCGTCATTCATAATACGCCATTCCTGACGTCGTCGTTAATGACAGAGCGTGATAAGCATTAACAGGAGACCTTGCTACAGCTATTTCAGCTAATTAAACTATTAAATCACTTTGTCTCTTGCAAGGGAGCGCTTGGTCTGTTCTGTGGTGAGAGTGCTGGGGAGCGTGCAAATAGCGTCTCATCTGTTACTAATCGAGACTGTTTTTCCCAGACTCCAAAAAGGGTACACACTGAAAATGCCATCACAAACTCGCAACTAAAAACCTCCCTCCCCCAAATCCCCCGCCCCCAGGAGTACAAGCAAATTCTGTTATGGCTCTGTAATGATTTGGGAAATTATTGTGGAATGAGCTGAGCAGAATATCGATGCTGTAAGGGAGCACGCACACTGAAGCATACCATTTTAAATGTCCTTGAGTACAAATAAAGGCCAAAATATATGAAAAACTGCCAAAAAAAGAATGAGTGCAAACAGGTTTTTCCATGCACTGTTTTGCAAAAGCCATCATCAAGTTTTTAACAAGGTTACGACTATTGCGTCAGGCAGTACGATGACTAAGCAAACAAACAAAGAGAAATTAAACTGTGTAACTAGCCGTACAGTGGTAGGCTCAGTAAATAAGAGGTATTATACATTCATCAGAAGCACTTAAAAAAAACCCCAACCCTTTACCAGTTAATTTAACATACATAAATGAATTGCATTTTTCTAAGCAGCCGGATGGTTGCTGTCCGTGATTGCACACGGCGAGTCACTGTCCGTGGGGCAGTTATACTGAAGTTCTGTTTTGGCTATAAAGTATTTTCTTGTTGATGAAGACTAGTAACGCTACAAAACAGACTTGTCACTAGTTGCTCATCAGTTAGGAAGGTGCCGTTGTGCACAGCGGTTAGACGGCCCAAACGAACGTCAGTAAGAGCTGTCCCAGTCTGAGGACTGACACCGTGAAAGAAGTGGTGCGACCAGCAGTGAATCCATGTCTCCTGAAAGATACACGCTGATACTTATTCTCTCTTTCTCACTCCCTCCCTAAATTTTTTTTTTGGTAATGAAAACTTTACATTTCTTGTGGTGCAATGTTTGTGGGCTGGGACATACACTCGTCTCCCAGATACCTTAGCATGCATTTGGTGAAGAGGGGCTTATGCTGGCCCTGACTGGCTTCACCTGTTACTAACTTAACATCCCACCTTTATTTTACAGTGTGTGATGTTGCCCTGTAGGCTGGTCTGGCCAGACTTACCTGTTGGATATGTCATGATTGGCTGTATTCTCAAAACGACAAAGCTAAAAGACTTTGTTTTCCTTCTAATCCCTTAATCTACTGGTGTTGGCGGCTCTCCTGATTTATCCAGGGCCACACATTTTTTTTTTTTTAAATTCTTGATTAATGTTCACAGCTTTATCTTTTATATTAGTTTTTCTTACAATAACACAATCTACAAATCACTCATGTCATTGGATTCCTTTGCTTCAGTTAAGCCAGCGTCTGTCAGATCTGATATTCTGAATAGGTCATCTTTTTTCCAGAGTATTCACAATACCTCTTGCTAAATCTTTTTTTCTCCTTAACACAGCTCACCTCCTGTGAGGATCACCCATGCTGCTTTTTTTTTTTTTTTTGGCTATGCTGAAAAGTGATGTTAGCATGGCAAATGAGTGTGGGTGGGGTGCCAAGCGAAAAAAAACCTTCATTAAGCCTATCCTGACTTTGCATAGCTGTGTTGTCACGCCACGTTGCAGTGGTCCTCACCAGAGCTGTACACCTCTGTGGCTGCTTCTAGACCTGGCGCTTTAGGGTGCACTCCAGAGCGTTGTGCTACAATAAGCTGAGTCACTCCAGTTCGCTCCCAGTATGCTGCCAAAGCATTTGTCTGCCTCTGAGCATGCAGGAGACATCATTTTAGACGAGAGCGGGAGACTGCAGCACTTAAATAACTTCAGTTATAGAGCCCGCTTCTCAGTGTGGTGTCGCAGTGCCCCAGCTCAAGCAAAAGGGATCTTCCACCCAACCTAAGCTGCCCCTAGCTGAATAAATTGGGTGCTTGATGGTTAAAAGGTTAGATACTATATCTGAGGAGAGGTACAAGTTGACTTTAGAATTAAGACATAACGCCTTAGGACAACTAACGTTAACTCAAAGGAAATAATCATGTGAACACTATCCTGAAAAAAGTTATCCTCTGTCCTTTGATATAGACTTCTTGTATGTAACTGTAACAATTAGACCAAAACATCAGGTCAGGCAGTTGAAGAGTATGAATACTCTTGTACAATTTATATTGCTTAACTTGTTCATAACGGACACTTCTTATTCAGGCAGGAGTAAAGACCAGGAAAAAAAAATCTTTGGCGGGGGGCAGGATTCTTTCTGTGGCTAGTTAAATACAAATCCTAACCGAATCAGCATTCAGCACTCGCTTAAATATACTTTAAGCTTTTTACAAGCTAGGGTATCATGGACACAGGTTATTTTCAGCACTTGTTTCTTATTGTCATCTGGCATTTAGCGATAAGAACTGTTTCACGGGGGTCAGTGTTGCTCTGAGTTGTCCTCCACAGGAATTGTTTTCCTGACGGGACATGGAGAAGTAAGTCTGCTATTGCGGCTCACTGTACATCTTCTTGAGCTGTTCTACTCTGAGTGTGCTTAACTCCCTGCTTTTGATAAATTTCAATTCCTCTTTTTCCTTGCACACATATACAAATTAATTATTTGAAAGGTGGAAACACAGACAGACGTGCGTTTCCCAGAGCACTAGCACTGTTAACTTCCAAATTAGCATCACCCTCTTCTGAGGCCATCTGCTTTTTGAAAAAAGTCAACAATTTTAATTGTCTTCCCTGGAATGTCAGACGGATTGCGAAATGGTGAATATGAGCTATTTTAAAATAATTCAGCTTACCTTTATGCTCCTGACACTTAAAAATGGGCCCAAAAGCCAGACTGCACTGTGAAAACGAACAATGAAATGACATCTTGCCCCATCTAGTTTTCCCCACTTCAACCCATTCAGTTTGAAACTGCATATAAAGGGACTTAACCAACAGACATACTGTACAGAGCATTTTAATCAGTATAGCACCAAGACATAACAATGCGTAAAATACATAAATAAATGAGACCGATTAAAAACAAAAGGAAATGAACATAATGAAATATATATGCTACAGCACAGAAGATCCAGGTTGTGGTGCTGGCCCAGATCTTACTGCTTTTGATCTTTATGAAACAGCCTCAGGTGAGAAGCAAAAAAATCATTCCATCATACAGCTGTTTATTATACTGCAACGACTACCTTCCTCTTTTTTTTGGGGGGGAGAGGTATTAGCAGATTCAGAGAAGAAAATAATAACACACTATGACCCTTTTCAGAGAAACAGTATATCATTTTGTTATTTGAAGCTAATTTAGTCTTCCTGGGACAACAAAACGCCAAATAAGTATATGTGGCTCAGAGAGCTTAGCTGTCACCTTTAGTGAGTTAGAGGCATACCAGAGCATCAGCACCGATCTGCATTTGTCTTGTGCACCAGCTTACACTGCCTCCGAAGGCAGCGATGATGACAGATCAGTGTGGAAATTGTTCCTACAAGGAAAAAGTCAGCGTGAATGTAAATGGAAACTATATTCTGCCTTAAAAGAAAAAAAATAAAGTCTTTGTGGAAAGGCAAGGCACTCTCTGCACAACACCAGACCATCCTGCCCTCGGGAACACGCAGGCAATCGCACCGCACTCACTGGGGACTGCATGGCTGTATACAAAAGTTAAGACCTAATTCATTACTTTTACCAGGCTGTTTGTCCTTCATTTCTTTTCCCTTTCGCAAGCAGGGGGCAGCAGCAGTCCAGCCATGGGAGGAAAAGTGACTTTGGCTTGTTATCTAAACTTGGGAGCAATTCTGATCACCTTTTCCCATTTGATTGATGCAATCGTGCAATGATGGGCAACGATAATTATGATGACAGACAGTGTAAAGTTGATAGACCCTAAAGCATGAGGAAAGTATATGATTTAGTTACTTTTAAACAAAATCAACAACTGGGATTGTAAATAGATCTCAGCAAAATATACTTCAGATAGTCAGAACGGGGACTGCAATTTCTATGAAAGCAAGAGGATCTTAATTTTCTTTGTGGGGGAACAAGAGCAGAAGTAGAGGAATGGTGGGAAGACAACAGGGTAGTTTTGTGAAATATCTTGGATTGCCCACATCAAAAGTAAAAAGACTAGTCTAAGGAAAAAGAGCGGAAAGTGCGTAATTTCACGCTTTGGTGTGCCAGCCTGAACAAATTGTAGAAAGCTGGGGAAATGGCCAAAATGGTTTTGATATATTTTAACTGCTTACAACATGCAATTTGACTTCACATTCACTGTGTTTGTTTCTGAATATCACACGCAGAAAATAAAAAAAATGGACAGGGAACAACTTTCCACGGATGAGACGTCCATATTTATTGTTCTTCCATGTGCATAGAAAATGGCAGTGAAGTTTCTTATGAAAGAGGCAGGGAATGGGAAAGGTGTAGATATACTGAACTGGACTTTGTGCTTCAAAATTACACTATTAATTTTAAAAAGTTTTTTTTTGTAATTTATAACACTTTCTTGGATTTTATTTTTTGTACGATGTTTCAAATTTGTTTAAAATGACACACTGCATTACAAATGATGGCACTTTTAACCAATGTGGCATTTCCATATTTACACCAACAAAATAAATTTACAAGACGTAATAGCATACAATCTTGACATTTAGTAATAGCAATAAAACAAGGGCATCCATTTTATTTTTTTCTGTACAAACTATCAGAACAAGACTTTTATTCACATTAAAAAAATCAGCTTTAATTTGCTCTGACCTACACACTTTCCAAATTCATTTTACTCAATTCTCAAACCTTTCGTCACATCGCCCACACCCTCACCAGACTACAGGAGCTACAAGTAATTATACCTAACATCTAAACAGAGCAAAAAACCCCATCCCTTCCAGTTTTTCTTGCACCTTCCTCATAATTCCTCATTAAAAAAAAAAAAAAACTTCCTTGTTCCTTCTTTATTTCACGTTCACATTTCATCACCAAAACAGCAAATGAGGCCATTCCACTTCTTCTCAAGCAAGATGAGAAATATACTGGTTTTTTTTTTTTTCCTTTAATGCTACACCCAGGAGTCAGGTGAACCTGGGTATTGTTCTGCTCTATAAGAAGATCGTCTGGTGGAATAAAAGTCTACATAATTTGTGGTTGATTTCAGTCCATACTGTGTTGTGTAATCTGAAGTAGCAGGAAAGTGAACTCGATCATCAAAATACGGGTCTTCATAGCTATGTGGGGACTGCAAATATAACCTGTATGCATCATAGTTTTTTCTGTTGGTATCCTCTTGACTGTAGTACAATTGCTGATGCTGTTGCAAAAATGGAAGAAAAATAAACGTAAACAAATAATTAACAGAGAAAAGACTTGTTTCTCAAACTTACCTTTTATGGAAAGGTGCTGTATAACGCGTGCAAACGCAGCTGGCATCAACAGTGTTAGTAGCATAGGTCTCACCCTCCATGAAAGGTACCCAATGTTTAAAAATTACCAGTGGAAAAACACCTCTAGGCCTCCCTGCATTACACCTTCTTGGAAACCTAGCCAAGTAGTATTTTTAAAGCATACATAGACAATATAGTATCTGACTACTCACCCCCCCAAAAAAAAGGGAGACTGGTCTCAGCTCCAACCATAAGAAAACCAGACTAAAATAAGTGATTAGAAAAGGAAAATATGAAGACAATAAACTAACAATTGCTAATGTACTTTTAAGTACAGTAATCCACAACAACAAATTACCTGTTAGAGATAAACACTATAAAAAGCACTCTGATATTAAAAAATATACTCAAACTCCCTTAAATTCCACTGAAACATCAAGTGCTGAATCTTGTATCAATATCCTTTCAAAATAAAATTTCAGAGTCACCTGTAGTCGTCTATTTTGTTCTCTTGCTGGTGAGGAATAGGAACTGATGTAAATTGGTGAAGGTTTGCTGGAACCTGTGAGAAAACAGTTTATGGCATCAACTTTATTATTATTATTTTTCTTTTTAATCATTCTTTTTGCTTTTACTTTACCCACAGAAATTACGTGGCACCCAAACAGTTAAGTTTGCAGACGTTGGTATCTACTGTCCAGTAATTGAGTCATACAGGTTAAAAAGCATCATGGATACTGGCTAAACTCTGCACCTTGGCCACTGTGGCCAGAAAGCGCTTCCCTTTGCGTCTGTGTACCCAGAAACGCGCTTGGAGCCTTCTGAACGCGGACGGGGAAGAGAGAACGCACGCAGCGCTGGCGGCCACGAGCCTTCTCCGCCTCCTCCTCGCCCTTCTGCAGGGATAACTGCCTTAACATTGCACCTATGACAACTCTCAAACGCTCTGAGAACCCAAAAGTTGAGTCCGAAAAGATAAACCCTGGTCAGATGGAAAGCCTTTGCCGGTATATTCAGTCATATTTACGTAGCTACTAACTAACGTACTTAAAAAAAAGTCACGGTATGAATTGTTCTCTGAGGAGGGCTCACACAGAGCGCCCTAGAGAGCTTATCATGCAACGTTTCATTTCAAGTCTAATGCAGTATTTTAAAGTGAAACAGAATATATACAAAAGCAAAACACACAAAACAAAATATATACAAAATATATCTTAAGGATATTAGTTAACTACTGCAGGATAAAAATAACATGCCTGATTGCAAAACCAAATCAAAAATAAAAACAGAAGTTGCTTTATAAACAAGGCATCAGGCATTTTCTTAAAAATACCACTGTTTTAACGTACTATTCATGGCTGTTAAGGGCTGTTAAATTACCTACTAACCATATATCACTGTTAGTGAACAGCATGAACTTTATATTTAAAAGCAACAGTACAAGACAATTTTGTCCCTCAGCAATAGTTAAAATTGAAACCAGGAGGCTTTTTTTTTAACAGACAAATAGCCTTTACAGCAAGGAACTTGTTTCTCCTTGTTCACTGTCATCTCATGACTTAACGTCAACTAGTATGGAGGAAAGGTGAGATCAGGTATGAAGACCTGGTATGTTTTTTGTAATATTTATGAATAACAGTGTAATACAATGATTTTCTGTAATAGTTTTAAATAAGATTCAATTTTCCAAACACCTCTTATCTCCTAATATGTAAACAAATCTCTTCTTATTCTGGTAATGTGTGCAATTTTAAAGAAAATATAGCACAATGAAGACAGATGAATATCCTGCTGTTCCACATGCAACGAATATGAATAAAAATGGAAAACAACATCAAGCAACAGTAACAAGCCTGCTAATGCAACTGTCCGTATTGTGATTGTATAAACTCCTCAGATGAGGAATATTTACGTATTGCAGTTACAATCCCCCTAATTGGTATCTTACCAGTATATACGTCTTTATGTGTAATGATATCGCCTTGGTTATTGTAATAGTGCATAGAAGGTTGTGTTCGATCATACTCAGAGCGGGGTTCTCTAATTCCTAATAAAGCCGGTGATGAGGATGTGCTGCCAACTGATGAAAACAGAAAGAAAGATTATCAGGATACGCAATAAAAGCCTATCAAAAATTTGCAAACCTAACCTCCTCTTTCTTCTCTTCTCTCCCCTTCTGTCCCAAGGCTTAGCAAATGGTAGAGATGGCTAGTCTCACGGGTAATGACCAAAACTAGTACGTAGTTCTACCTGGATGAAGAACCCCAGTGACAAAAGCTGCCAACAATGAATCATCAAATTATCATTTTATATTTTTAGGCAAGTCACTGGCCCACAATGCTTATAACTGAAAGAAGAGACCTTACCCATTTGTTTGCATATGACATCCTGAGAACTTCGTTTAGTACAGGATATTCAAATACAGATGTAAATGTTCACTTGTTTGCAATGAGAAGAAAATACTCCTGTTAGCTTTTATGATTTTATTCAAGTTATCCTCAAATACAATCGGTAAGTCCATCACATCAGCTGGAACATCAGAAAACTTTAGTCTGTCTGGCTGAAATGATCCATGTACATGTTCGTGTTACTTTGACTAGCATGCAGAAGTGAACCTTGGCTATTTTGAGCTCCTGTTGGCTGGTAACCACTGCAGGATCGTACCAGTGCGTTACTTACTTTTTATCCCTACAGTGAATACCTACATCTCTCTTTTAGTTGGAAAAAGTTTGTTCTGGTAAATCTTTTCTCTTTTACAGAGGACTCAACTGATTTGTTAGCTTAGACAAGCTCTACTTAACACAGGAGAAAAAATAATTTCTAGAAATTTTGCTTCAATCATTAATCAGTGATATCGTCTTCCATTAGCCATGCTCATTATGTCATATGCCACAATTTTGTGTTATTATGGACAGTTTAATTATTGATAGTATCCTAGCACATTGGTGGTTATAAAAAGCAAGCAAAATTGTGTAACGTGTGTGCTAATAATGATCTGTCTGTAGTCGAATGACTAACAAAGCACAGCTACTACAACCCAAGTGTAACTGCTGCACCACTCATGTAGCGTGCATGCTGCAATCTGCAAGGGAGCTGTCACAGTACTCTCGGAGGACAAGTTTTTTGCACCAAACTTCCACCTCACTACTTTTAGCCTATTCAGGTTATCTGTAGTCCACAGAACTGAAGCAACACAGTTCTGCTAGCGTATCCTGGGAGAGAAAACTCTGAGATAAGAATATCTTTGTACACATTGGCAGAGTCTGGTCAGTTCCCTGAGCCGAAGCCCTAATTGCTTCAATGCCATTGCTTATTTTCAAAAGATTTTTTAGGTCTGGCTGTAGATACAGAGCTTAAGCAGTCCAAGAGTTCAGGGTTTAGAGTTGTGATGCCAGTATGCGCAATTTGGCAGTAGGTATAAGAGTAAAAGCTGTTTTCAGTATCATGTGGTATGAGAGTGACAAAGGGATGTTTGGTCAGGAAAATCTCTCAGAATCCCAAAAAACTGGGTAAAAACTGAAAATGGAACACAGTAAGACCAGAATAACAGAGTTCTATAAAATCAGTAAAGACAGTCTGCTACTGTGTGGCACTAGACAAAGAAACCAGCACTTTATGTACTCTGGTGGTTGAGAGGAGCCCAGGGCATGAGGTATTATGATTTCTTCAGCATCTTAGACACTATACGTATACGGCTAATAGGAAAATGTATCCCTGGCTGAGTCCGTGTCGGCTATCCATGTCATGAAGGAATGTGTGAAGGTTCCTAGTTCCTTCTGTGTAATGAAATAAGTAATTAAACAACTGGTCACTTATTGCAGCAGTCAAAGTAAAAACAAAAATGTATATATACAGATATTTATCAGTAGTCAGAGAGATCTGTTCATATAAAACCACAAGAGTAAATTGGATCAATCCAACGCTAAACAAAGAGGATATACATGGCTCCAGGCGGGTTTTATATCGGCCTTCTCCTGAAGATCTCAGTCCTAGCAATGGAGATGTTATACGAACAAGGGGCAGGTTTTGGTTAAACTGCAATAAACAAAGATTTTTGTATTTGACTTACTTGCCTAATTGGCAATGCTAATGTTGAGACACCAACAAATCCTGTGGGATCTGAAGCTTGCCAACAATATCAGCTGAGGTAATACACCATACATGAAGTACTTGAATACTGCTGCTCATATATTTAAGTACAGGGGAGAGAGAGCAAGATGTCCATGTTTTAGGCAAAGTAACAAGTAAACTGAGATAATCAGGGTTCAAAACGAGGGATACCAGGTACCCCAAGGGAAGAAGCTCTTCAGTAAATCTCTTTACAGGCCTTAACTGACCTGACTGTATGACAGGTGACATCTGTTGATTTGTTGTCGATAAAGAAGGATGCGATTTGAATCTCTCTCGCTCTAGTGTTGATACTGGTGTAATAAAATGACTCTGATTCCATCCATCCTGTGGAGTGGCAAGAAGAAGAAAACAGCAAAATAAATTGCTTTTCGTTAAATTAAGAGTTTTTGTGGAACTGTTTTCAAGTGGATGCTAATTTTGTAATTTACCTTTTTATAAATGCTACGGAGGTCTCGGTATTGCCATAACGTATTCAGTACCTGGGCGGCTGCCTTGACCACTTTCAGTGACGATCTAAGGAGGCAAAGCATACTACAGTAACACAAACTATTCACCTCACTTAAAAAAAAAAAAAAAGGAAAAGAAAACAAAATCAAAACCCTAAAAAGCTTTCTGAGCTACACAATAGCATAAACCTTGCAGCTGTGAAGAGAGCCAGGTCCTGTTCTGCAGGTCTCAGCAAACGCACGCCTGCACTGCAACAGCGTGGTTACAGCTGGGTCAGCAGCCTTAAAAGAAAGGCTCGTATATGGACACGATTAGGCATGACGATTATTGCCCTCTCTGGCCTAGAAATCTTCTCTTCGGGTCATCCACATGAGGAACACAGGCAGAAAGTATGAGATAGCTATTGTCACTGTCTGCAAAAATTAAAAATCATGAAAAGGAACATTTTATTTAGCACATTTCATAAAAACTGCCATTACATACTTGCTCCACACTGATTTTATTTTTAACAAAACATCTGTCCATTCTCAAGAGCGAAGCTAGGAAAAGAAGATTGCTCTGTCTGTTACTATAAACCAAATCGTGTCTCCTTTGTAAGGAGAAATGGCTGTAAACTTAGTAGTGATACTGAAGGATTGCTTTGAAATTAAATGGCAGCGTGGCATCCGTGCTAAACGTACGCCTTTTTCTGTCACTGTGAAGATTCATCCAAATTCACTTTTTGAAAGAAAAGACTGAAAAAAATTGCAGTTTGTAGTGTCAGTCAATGCAACTAATATTTTGGCAAGATTTTAAATTTGCTTTAAGTACCCCATCCCCTCAAAGTTCTCCACGCAGAGGCAACTGTTCACCGTATCTCGGTATCCAGGGAGAGACAAAGTCACGTAAGGGATCACTGCACTCACAGCCACATACGTCCTGGATACTCAAAATATAATCCATAGTCCTTTTGAGACAGATTTTGTTAAAAATGTGGCAGATGTAATTCACATTGATCAGCTTCTGCGGTTGGAGATCCTTTTTTCTCCCTCACTGTCTGGTCAGACACTGGTGGCAGTAGCCTGGGCTGACTGTGTATCAGCTTCCTGCTATGCACAGAAGGGAGACCTGGGATACCCCGGGTTAGGGAACAGCCCTGCCAATCGGCGTCCTATCCGACACGCTGAGGAGTTCGGAGCGGAGACCTTGTTCAGAGCCCGATGGGGTCTGTAAGGCTTTTCAGTCGTGACTCGGTGCTGGTCCTGCAAGGCTCGCGAGCTGCTACGTGTTCCTGTTGCTTGATGCTCAGCTCTCCGGTTCTGAAAAGTCTTACTTGCATTGCACAAGCACGGCGCCAGATCAAGCCTGGGCTGAACCCAGCTACCCTCCAGCGTACCAGGCCGTAGGGCACAGACATGCATGAATGACTCTGCAGAGAGCCACATCCTCCCATCAGCACTTGTTTTGCAAACCTACTCCAGAAAATCCCACTGGAGATAAGCTGCTCATAACCTACCCACCGGACATGCCAGATTTCATTAACAGCTGTTGTGATACATCCCCACAAAGGTGCTAACTTATCTCAACTTTGAAAAGCTCTAAATACTCTATTAATGTTGTAGGCGTTCAATTGAGAGGAGAGGTTTTTTATATCATTTTACATTAATAGGCCCTCTTAATACGATTACTGCACGCAACTGTAAAAGCCTCCACAAGCTTTAGATAACGCAGCGTAAGGGAACGGCAAGTACCAACTGCTCCTTGTGCCCCAGCACGTTTCAGGCTTTGGTAGCTACTCATCAACAGATGAGGACTGCAAAAACAGATCCTTTTTCTACTCAAAAAGCCATTTCCCACATTCTTAAAACATCTGACATGGAATAGAGAAACACTTTAGGTATGAAGTTTGGTGCCCACTTGCCTGTCACCTCTTCCTTTTGTTATGTTCACCAGTTTTTCTATTCCTCCAGTGTCGGCGAGGGCTTTGGCATTTTCCATGTTTTTGCTAGTGACCTCGTGCAAAGCGCAGCAGATTGCTGCGACAGTCTCATCAGACAAGATGCTTGGACTGTTGCCTCCAGGAAGTCGGTTCACCAGATCTCGCATAGCATATTTACCTTTAAAAAAAAACAGCAACAGAGCCAAGCAAGAAAATACATTTTAGTACTTAAGATGTGTAATTCTAGTACTCATCCCAAAATTGTATCTGAAAGCAAAAAAAAGGAACATAGGAGCAAAAAAAAGGAAAACTTCCAAAAATTCACATTTTACACAGAGGCAAGAGAGACTAGACATCCATTTTTCAAATAACTTCTTTTTCTTCTGGCTTAAAAAATGTGAGAAATAAGTGTATTTGTGTATTACAGCAGGATCATTTGAAAATAGGAATTATGTGGAGGAAGCAGAACTGTTCAAGGAAAAATGTCACATTATTTTTTGTGCTTGAAGGGGTGGTGCACATCCCTAGGTTATATGTGGGAGGGTTAGAGAAATCCTTACAGCGACCTGGAAGTTTCCTTTCCGACACTCTGTTCACCCTCTCTGTCACCCACATGAGATCAGGTCTCATTTCGGCCAGATTTCAGCTGCTGCCTGACACACGGGAGCAGTCACGATGCCAACAAAGGAAAGGAACTAAAGCGAAGGCAAATATTTTTCTTATGTTTAGGCTGTGTTGATAAAGGAATGACTGATTTTATTGAAGACATGTATTTTGTATGTAACAGTGATAACGAATAAGCTTCACACAAAGCCGTTAACTCTCTATTTGCATTATATGCCCAAGGAAATCTTCTGCAAAAGGAACTCCTTTTTACACCTACTGGAAAACTATCCAGCATGCTTGGAATACAGTCGTGCTCTGTCACGGTCCATCTTTCAGCAAGATCACCAACAAATGTTTGCACATGCCAATTTTTATTGTTATTTATTAGAATCCCTGATCTCTACTCTGAAATAACTTCATTTTCTTCAGCGTTTAGACCGTCTAAACACACTCTCCCTGCCCTTACCGACTGTGGGGACGTCGCACCCAATTGGTTTCTGGCATAAGGTAGTTCATGCCTCCCTTCGTATCTCAAAATGTGTTACACAAAGATTGGTTTTGCAGTGTATTTGGAAAGCAAATAATTCTAGGCTTTGAGAATTAGGAAGAGGGAAGGGGCAGGTGCATTCCTGAACTGAAAAGTTCTGCCAGGAAAGGGAAAAAAGTCCTGAAAAGAAAACGTCACCTGAGTAACTACCTGTATGGGGCAGGTGTCATAGAACACAACTGTTACCATAGTTCCTTGCTGGCAGAACAAATGCTTTGCAGGAAAGCACGCTCCGAGATGCTTCAGAAACACATAATGAAACTCTTTTCAGCTGTATTTGTGGTTTTGAGAATAACTCTTTGTACTCTTATCTGCACAAATAGTTCTTACACATTTATCATCGCAGTTAAAAACAAAAAATTCTTCTATAACAAAAACCAAATTTCTCTACACCATGACATGTGTTAGCAGGGCTCATGTAGGCTACCTCTGCCTGAAGCTGAGGGTGAGGCATGGTCAACACCGGCCATAACGCATCCTGAGATCCTTGACCAAGGAGGGACAAACGCTTTAAATGCTTTTTTTTTTTGAAAAATGCTAGACGAGAAAGGCACAGCTGAGGGCTTCAAAGTATTAAATATTAACGTATATGAAACAGAAACAGTAAGCTTTTCTAGCAGGCACCCTTGTTGATTATTTAATTCAGCAAAGGCATGTATATATTGCTCTATACCTGTTTTTTGGTAGAAATACTTTACTAGGAAGGGTTTCTTCCCTCTCTCCCTACCTAGTATCATACGTTAAATAACATATTTACTGGTGTACAGCAGAGCTGTCATATCCTCTTATAATAAGCAAGGAACCTTGAAACCCTCTAAGAAGGTTACCGTTTAGCTCCAAGGAAGTGGAGTTGTGCTTTCCATCATATTTTGTATTGGTGGTTTCCTGTCTGGTTAAGTTTAGCTGAGGTGACTTCAACCCGTTGTAAAGAGATTGCTATGCAAGGCGGCTAAAGGCAAACCAAAAAGACAACATTACTCTGAAAAGCTACTGCTGTCAAAAAGATTAATGTCTGTGACACTAGTGACATGGAATAGTAAAATCACTTATGCTATTTCTATTGGTAGACTCTCATCCTAGTATTTTTTCACTATAAGATCTGACATGTTGGTAACCCTGCTTGCTTCAATACAGTTCTGTACTTACCGATCAGCTCCTTATTACGAACATCTAACGCCATATTCCTTAAGGCAGTTGCCACAGAAGAAACAACTCTATCATTATCCATTCTCAGCAGTTCCACGAGGATTGGCAGGCCTTTTTCTTTTCTGACAGCAGCTCGGATGTATGCTGCAAACTGCAATAAACCTTCAGTTACTCGCAAACCTGCTACAATAGTCTAACTGATATTATCACTTGCAATATTGTAATTCTTAAGTATTTTAGGAGGGTCATTTTCCAAAGAAGGGATGATAAGTTAAATGCATATCTTTTCTATTATTATGGAGGGTTGGCTCATCCCTAACATAGAAAGATGTTTAAAAAAATGAGCTAAGAGACAAAATAACAGATGACATAATTTACTAAAGCAGGAATAGTATTCTGAGTAAAAAGACTAATTTTAAAAGTCATAAAATGAAAAGTCTCAGCTGTTTTTCTACAGCAAAGGAAGTAATTAACTTTTTTTAAAATCTCTGCGACAAATACATAAAATTAGTAAGGCGTTCCCATGTGGTGCGTATTGCAACATACTGTATGTAAGGGCTAAAAGCAAGAATATATGGAAATAAACTATAAAAATAATGAAACAAATAGAAACAATCTATTTACGTCGATAACCAATTAGTATATCAAGTACCACAGTCTTGATTCTTGTGGGATGTTAACACTGCATCTTATATATTTGTATTTGGCACTGGTCTTACTTTGGCAGTACCTTCCCACTAAAATTCACAGCTAGATTTTTTTGATTCTAACATGCACTGGAGAAAAGCTTTCACTGTTTGTTTAAAATAAGCGGTACCGATATCAAGGCCAGTTTCCAGATTGCTCTTCTTGCCTACCATCTTTGGTTTTGCTTTACACTGTGGAATTAACACTTCTGCAATGTCTAAGCAATAATGATACACGCTAGAGAGAAACACTCGTGTGCAGACTAGAAAATCATTACATGTTCCCTCCTAAAGCCATTCCAGTACCTTTTTGAAAGCAAACAGCTCAAGTACAACTATGGGAGGAATAATAGGAATTCAGATACCCGCAGCATTATGAAGTGGTTTTAAAACATTACCTTCCAGTTGCCTGCAGAAAGGTTCTGGAGGGATCCCGCGGAGCCCTCTAGAGTAGCTGGGTTGGAGCTTTCTGCGAGAAGTGTTAGGTATGGTTTTACCACAGATGGGTGCCACAGCATTTCCACCCCTTTAGGAGACTTGGAAAATCCTGGTATAGGGCCAACTCCATCCCACTGAGAAAGGAATATGCATTTGTGAGTACATGAAACCTCTATATTTTCATTTGACATATGTTTTTTCCCAAGCCATATATACACATATATTTTTTAAAATCATTGGCTAAACAGCAGTTGATATATTTGTACAAAGAAAAAGGCAAACCTGATCTTCATGTGAAGCTTTTTTTTTCTTCTTCTTTTTTTTCCCCCAGCAACTTGGCTCCGAATCTTTGCTCGGTGATTCTTTCCCTAACAAGTCATCCAATTCATTAATGCCCAGCAGACGTGCCTGAGGTACCTCCAGTTCCAAACGATAAGAAAGGTTTCTCAAGGTGCACACACAGTTCTCCACTGTCTGAAACCGAAGCATAAAGATGGCAAGCAGTTAGTTACTTTCTCACATAGCGATACAGCAAACCAAACAAATTGAGTAGAGATGAAAAGACGTTTGGAGCAAAAGAACCAAATTCTAATTCTGGGTCTTGGGCATCGCTGCTTCTGTTTCTTTGGGAAGATTGAAATGTCTCTGCTTATATCCCCAGTTATGAAAATATTGGTGAAATCATCTCTGCTGTAGTAACTTATTTTTTGGAATTTTGAAAATAAAAAGCATGAGTGCTTTTTATTATTGTTTTATCAAGGAATGAATACTTCAACACTCTCCAAAACGTAAAGCACAGAACCAGTTAACTTGTATTATGCAATAGAATTTGATTGTGCATGAATAACTTCAGGTGAGGAGAGAAGACCAGTCAAGCTAAGCACATCCCAGTGCTAAATTACACTATATAAACCCCAAAAGATTGTATCAGACATATGGTTTAGTACTAAAAATGACTTAGAGTATGCACACACCTTGCTGTCATAATCCGACGTGTTCACACACGTATGGATCACATACAGCAGTGAATCGACCAGCCCTTCGCAAGATCTCATTTGTTTGCGGGCTTCTTCACCGGCAGAGCTCAGATTCCTAAAGGGTTGAAAGGAACAAGAACGTAAGTGGACGTAGCGCAGTCACGGGTACGCAGACGTATTTTATCCAGCAGTTTGCAGAAGTTTTTACGCAGCTGTTTGATACGTGACTTTGAGAAGACAAAAGCAAACATACCACGTGGTGCAAAAACCTCCCCCTACCCTTGCACAATTTCCATAAAAGATAAATATAATTCAAACTAATTTTAAGGTAGAAGCGATTCACTGACAAAACTGAGCAAAGGCAGAAATCTCTTCCCCACCGCCTCTCCCGATCCAAGCCTCCTCCGCTGTCCTAACGCAGCTCCCAGGTTGTGTCCGCTGTGGAACAGATCACCAAACTTGTCTGAGTTAAAAATACCCTCTGTTGTCTCTTTTAAAACCCAGATAAGTTCAGCGATCTGTTCTGTGGTGCAGCCTCGCTAGCATTTCTGCTAGCGATAGATAGACTACAGATAGTGATAGATGGTGCAAGTATGTAGACGAAGGTGCAGGGAAAGGAAAAGGCTGCCGTGTGCTTCAGAGCACGCAGCAAAGGGCGGGAAC
This sequence comes from Struthio camelus, assembly GCF_040807025.1. Classification (NCBI taxonomy): domain Eukaryota; kingdom Metazoa; phylum Chordata; class Aves; order Struthioniformes; family Struthionidae; genus Struthio; species Struthio camelus. The sequence continues at coordinate 46,417,849 of NC_090947.1, read as the reverse complement.
AAGCATCTGCCTCCAAGGCCACCGAAACCTCGGCCTCAGGCTCGGATCGGATGCGCGTTAGAAAGGGCGCTGCTGCGGAGAAAAGCCGTCGTCCCTGTCCAGAGCTGCTCGCTCCCCTGCGCTGCGCCAGCACGGCTGTGTTCAACCGCAGCGTGAAACTTGTCATCTTGAAAATGACCCAACGAGCAAAAGAGCGGTGGCGTAGGAAGAGATTCTAGCCGTCTGGATGTGATCCTGGGCAATATGCTCTAGGTGACCCTGCTTGAGCAGGGAGGTTGGACTAGATGATCTCCAGAGGTCCCTGCCAACCTCAACCCTTCTGTGATTCTGTGATTCTGTGATTCTGTTTGGAAGGGTCGCCAGCAAAAAAAAAGCAATTCCATGCTGTGTGTTTCAACGCAGCGGCCTTCCTCGACTGCTTGATGGAACACAATTTGAAATCTAGTAAATTAAAATGATAAACAAACCTACAACTAAACAGAAATAGTTCATATACTACTCCCCGTCCTTGAATTCTCTTTTCAGATATTTTAGTTTTGCATTTTTTTATTTTGAAGAATACTTTTTTCCCCACTTACTGCTGTTTGAGAAATCCACAAAAGGAAGAGTCAAACATGTCTTTACTGATATGCATACTTATACATACATAGTTTTTTAATTGTATACAGCAATAAAGAATCACCAAATGCACAGTTTTTTTTCTAAGTAATTCCCATGAGCCACGCAAATCAAAGTAATTAATGCCAGTGTCTAACTTTGTGCTTGTCAAGTTCTTCCGATATAGAAAAAGATAGATATAAAAGTACAGAATTTATAGACTGTAACAGCAATTTTGTTGCACAGTGATCCTATACACAGAACCTGTTGGATAACACGGTTCCTCTGCAAAAAGGAGTCTTGTGGAGCAGCAAGTTACCTTAGGCATCCGGTAGTGTTGCGTAGGACTAGGGAAGTCTGAAATTTAATTTTATGATCATCGTCAAAGGAAGAACTGTTCCACCCGGAGTGGGGCACTATCACAGTGTTCGTCAGCGTGGCCAGAGCCTCTCTGATGATCGTCATCTTCACGGCGTCGCACGAGGACAAGTTCCAGAGAACCCCTTAGGGAAGCATTGCATGCAGCAACATCAGCAACGACTCGGCAGCATTTACTGCGCTCAGCAATCGTAAGGCAACACTAACAACTTAAGAGACATCACTTTAAACAGGAGAAAAATACATTTACCTATGCATAACCAAAAGAAATATAATTAATTAGTCTGCAACACAACTTTTACATGCCAACAGCATTCATCGGTCAGCAAAGCTGCCATTAAAAGATTCACTTTACAGTCCCGAAATAATACTTCGTAAACTGCAGGTCACAATTTATTCAACAGTCTTCCGTTTGCCTGTCCGACTGAGGTGTAACCTCTTCAATGAAAAGTGAAACAACAATCAGAATAAACCTAATCGTAGATCAGCAGCTACGTCTCCTGCCATACTGAGAAAGAAAATCTGCATATCAGTGAGTAAATAGTCTCTCTCCTTCAAGGAAAATCAGCCAACAGAAACATCCACTGATTTGACAGGAGGATTTTCTTTCTTTCTCACTTGAGCAACAGCTCATTCGGCTAGCCGGCAGGAGAGGGGAAGCCCCTGTCGCACTATAGGAATCCAGATGTATGTTCCCTATAAGCATTCAGACTTGTCTCATTTTGCAAATCACCTTTCCATCATCCTGAAACCTGTGCATCAAGGTCACTACACATCTCTAATGCTAACACTTTTCTTAGATATCTAAAGACAAGAATCCCACACTGACAACTTCCTGTAACAGGAAGAAAAATAAATCTGTCATTTTTCGTAGCTTGCCAGATAAACGTCAAATCATATTCTTTGAGGGGAAAGACAGACAGAGAGACCGACAGAGAGACTGAGAATGCTGAAAACACTAAAATCTTACTGAGTAAAACTCAGGGCTATAACTTAAAGGTATGCACTTAAAAATATTGCTTATAAAACACATGTGACAAATGAGACAGAGCCATACTGTAGAGCTCTGCACAGTCTACCCTGAGCGCAGTCTCATTTAATAGCAGGCACAAGTTGCTAGCAACACGTACAAACTCGTTGTTTCCCTGCCTTTATCAATATTACCATGACATCTGCTAGGACCTTCAGCGTGAGCTGGTGCAGACTTAGGCTACAGCAGACACGTCAGCTCCTAGAGGGGCTGCTACTGGATTTGCCAGATTAATTCCGCATACAACTTAATATAAAACAAAAAGCAAAAGTCATCTACTACTAATTTATTTACTGATTTATTGATGCCTGCCATACACAGCACATCTGCCCTGCAGGTGCATACGCGCAGGGCCACGCCAGCGGGACGGAGGGCAGCAGTGACGCTGCTTCCCAACCGCGCAGAGCGTGAGCGGCGTGTGGCGTGACCGCTGCGCCGCTCTCCTGGGGAAGACTGCCGGTGCAGGGGGGAAGGTGTGAACATGCATGCGGACAGAAGAAATATCTCAACACAGGCTAGCTGTTGGTACGGGACCTTCCTCCTTTGAGTAGCTGCTCACATGGACATTCGCGCTATGGGTGATGGCCAGAAGTAACCTCACTTGTGGAGCCACGTGGAGGCCACTATGGGAGCTGCGACTGCTTTACTAAATGTGTCACAGACTGTACTTCAGGCCACGGTACAGTCTGCAGCAGAAGTGCAGTTGCAACTAAGCTAAGTCTCAAAAATAGAAACGCTCCTTACAGATGCCACTGAAGCTGCCTGTGCTCTGGGAGAACGTGCCCCATCCCCAGGGGTATTTTCACTTGGCTGTCTCATCAGTCCTAGCCAGTCGGCAGTCTGAGATGAGACAGGGGCATCTATCAGAAGAGGAGATGAGGCATTTTTCTGAACTCTTCATCCTATTCAAAAAAGGGCAAGAACATCTGATTTCCAAAGTGTGAGAGAGTCTTCAACCCTGTAAGGAAGAGGTTAGGGAGAGGGAAGAAATAGATTAATATCCTGATTTATAAGAAACTCAGAGATTAAAGTCACAAACAATTTAAAAAAGAACATGGAAGAGGTTTGGCAATGTTCTCAAGAAAAAGGGAAATCATATAAGCTGGAAATCTCTTCAAATTTCCAAGCAGAAGTAAAAGGGACAAGAAAGGCCACTTGCTTTGAAGAATGCAAGAGCAAAAACGAAGTGAGAAGAAACCAATTCTATGAATGTTATGGCTAAAAGATCATCAGTCTTACAAACGCAAATTCATTAAATATTAATTAAAGGTCATTAAGGCATTAAATTTCTCTAAAATGATGATGATGGTGTAATGGGAGATGGATGGCAGCCAATAAGGAGAGTTTCCAGCAAAGGTCCCAGGTGCGTGACATATAACGCTAGATCACATGGCCTGGAAAGCCAGGCAGGAGGAGTCATGCAAGATGAGGAAGGGAAGGGTGATATGTTTTTGTTGTTTTCCGTGACAAACGCAGCCACACGGCCTGCACCGATACTACCACTTTCTTGCCTACTTTCTCATTGTATACCTGGGATATTAGACACTTTGTGCAGAACTGAACATCCAAAAGCTGATGTAAAGAGACTACAGAAAGGTTCTTCTTGCAAGCCATGCCCACATTCACCTATTACCCAAAGGAAGTTACAGTCAATCTTTTACCCTTAGGCAGAATTCTGCAGTTCACCACCCTGTTGCATACCTTCTTCTAATAAGACATTCAACTACAAAGATACATTTGAGATCAGACATGCATATCTAGTTTTGCTGATAATTTAAGTAATATGCTACACACTGCATTTAATCATCTCTTTCAATCTGAAACACAGCTTAAAATACCTCTAAATTCTCAACCGGTACCCATCTTTCATGATAAAAAATCATTATTTCTTCCTCATAGACAATATTTTACTAATTGTAAAGTAATATAGCTGGGTACACCCAGCAAAAACATTAAACAGCATTTCCTCAGTAGCCTATTAAAATTGCTACTATAAATTTTGTGGTTAACTCAATTTGCCTAGTTCTTGAACACTTAGTTTTCTCTTAATTATTGGAGGGTGGAAAGGACAACCAGATCAAGACAGTAAAGTTTTCAATACAGTCACACAAAAATAAGAAAGAAAAACCTTTGCATACTAAAAGCCATCATCAAAATAATGAAGCGGAGGCTTCAGGGGTGGATATATTCATAAGGAGGTTTATGACTGTGTTTGGACTTCCAGTTATGACATAGGCAGCCAAAGTACTTAGTGTCATACAGCAGTTCCTACAGATGCTTTTCTCTGTAGTTTAGCTCACACAGAGATAATTTTGATCTTTGGAATAAAGAATACGGTTGGTAGCTTTGCTCCCCTGGTACAACACAACTTTCTTCAGTAGCTCATCTGCCTAGGAGCCAGACTTTTTGGCAACTAGTCCAAGATTGTACAACGAACTCTCCTAACAACCCAACGCTCTCACAAACCTCACAGCTGCCTTTTCTAAATCCCAGACATATTTATTTGGCTACTGTTGCTGGAATGGGAAGCAGGATGAGTCCAGGCTTTGAGATGGGACTGTCCTAATTGTCTCCTTACAGTGAGCTTCTCAAAGACACCCAAAACGATTTTAAACTCAAGAAGCCTCATTTTGTTGGAACACAGCCTGGGACAGTTACCTTTTTAAATACAGAGAAAACACACAATGGTGGAGCAGAAATAGAAATGGTTTGCACTGAACTCTCCTAGCTGCACCCTTGCAGAAAGATCCAAGCTTGGTTTCACTCAACCAAACGGCTTTTGAGCTAACGTAAGTCGCAAGTGTGATAGATATAATGTTTGAGTTTGTCCTATAGTTACAGCTGTGACACAGCTGGATATTAGGGCTGTGCCTGTGTGCTCATCCAGTGCACTTAAGTTATTAATTCCCTGGGTGGTCCAGGAGCTCCCCAGCCAGTTGTCAGCACACATAAGACAACAGACGGGTCTGAAACAACGAACTGACTTGTACTGGCTGAACTCCCTCCCAGCCACCTTACAGCAAAGCTTTTGACTAGCTGCTGCAGAAGATCTCCAGGTAGAAATTCTGGACTGTCCTGACGATTTCCCCCCAGGCAGCTCCAATCTGCGTGTTTCAATGTATTGCCTAATGCTGTGGGTGGAGAACTGGCCCATTCCAGAGACTCCCAGGCAGGTCCTGTTGCAGAACTGACTGAACTGCACATAGATAAGACACACGTAAACAGTCCATAGAAACTGTTTTTGCAGATGTAGAAAAGGTCACATAAAAGTTTTCTGTACACAAACTGCATACAAAACACTTCCTAGCTATCTTAGGACAATTGAGAGCAATGGATCAGGCATATGCTGGAGTGGTCCCATAGGACCGGGGGCCAGCTGGACACAGGAATGTGGCCAAACAGCGCTTTGGGGAGTCTCACCTGATTCAGTTGAAGACACTGCCACTGGACTCTCGCAGTGGAGACTCCTGTCACCATGCAGACAGTGACCAACCATTGTGTCTGAGAAATCTGGTTCCCCACATAACTGTTACCTTATGTCAAGAACCCCCTGAACTAGGCTTTCATTTTTTTTAAAAACACTCTGTCCGTGAGTGTCCAAGCAACAAGTACCTCAGGGTACTGCTGTCTGCATCTCGTTCCTCCTGGTCATCCCCTGACATCGCCTAAGCAGCTGAGTCTGCTGCATCTTGCCATCAACAACCTCCTCCCGCCTGACCCAGTCTTCTTAAAAGGGACTGGACACACAACCAAGAACAAACGAACCAACCTACAGTCTGTTTCAGTAGAAATCTTTGAACATTTCAAAGAATGCATACCCAGTTCCTTTTTTTATCCTTCATATAATCAGGATTATCATACTCATCCTGGTCTCCAGGTGTCCTCTTCCCACAGTTCCTGATCCTCACCAATCTCAAGAGTTGCTCTCTTCCCCAGCAAACTCCAGGCTCCTGGAGTTTACCTTCTTACAAAGGGGAGCAGGTTTGTGCCCCCTCAGAAGCCACTGCTCTCCCATCAATAGCCAGGGGCAACTTTGTCTCTACGTGCCTGTTGTTCTCTGCTCTGCCGGAGCTGGTCACAGACCCTTTGATCACGCATTTCCCTTTACTCTTCTAGAACCATATCCCATCTGTTCAGGATCCCTCACATTTTTTAGACTTCTAGTTTAACAACTGTTTCATTTTCTGCTGATGCCTGCAAATGATTTTTGTTCAACCTTTTCCCCAAACTTCCTTCTTGTACCCACTGTCTAGTTACGTTTTTAAACACCTATTTCGCAGAAATATTACTTCTGTGAAAACTGTGCATTTCATTCCAATACTTCAACATATTACAAAATACTCCATTAATTTATAAAAGTTAAAGAATAGACTATGTCCTTCACAGTCTCATAGTCCTGAGGAACTAAAGATGAAAAATCTACTGCAACACATACTTCACATGTTCAAACGTTCAGAGATAACTGATGTTAAATTTTAATACTCTTATACAACGTTTTTGGAGACATGCAAGTATTTATGACTTTTCTCGGCAGCTCCTGTACAACACAATTTCCAGTACGAAAGACAACGGATATATAAACTGGAAAAGAAATTCTATAGTTGGAAGTGTGTTTTAAAAGATTTGAGAGAGATCTTTATGAACTGCTTGTGCCTTCAAAGTTTGTACTGCACCACGTGTTCATGCTCAAAATAAGCTGAAGTTTACTTATCCTTCAGGTTTAACAGTTTGATTACATAATGCTATTTCATTACATAGGCAACATCATACCATAAATATCTTCTGTGACTGTATGTTTTCACTAAAGAGAAATACTTAATAGAAACCTATACTTTACATATGCAATTTCAAACCATAAATATCTTCTGTGACTGTATGCTTTCACTACAGAGAAATGCTTAATAAAAACCTATACTTCACAGAAACCTAGCCGTGAGAAATCTAAATGCTTCACTGGCCTATGGTGCTACGCTTTTGCGACCGTATTTCATGCAGTTTGTGATTCAGGCTAGAAATTAATCTCAGCTAAACCCCCCCCCCCCCCCCCCAAAACATTTGTTGTTAAAGCAAGTTATGTAAGAGAAATAAATTCCGTACTGAGTCTCAGACCACTATTAGATATTAAATTATCTACAGTTACATAACCCATGAGAAAATAGCTTACTTGATTTTATGTGACCTTGCTTTGAAAATATACTGTATGGTTATTCACACAGAGGTGAATCTCTCCGTCTGGCCAAGTGTGACTGCCTCTAGATATTCCAGGGCTGAACTATAGCTTGTGAAAAAGCTGGAGGAGCTGGGTAGCAAACACCTGAAATGCCAACACAGCGAAGGACGATGCTCACGCACGCAGGAACTCAGGCCCCTGCAGCCAGCAGCGCTCGCTGGATTCGCAAGGCTACGTCTGGCACACACCACGCACCATACCGTACGTGCGAACCACCTGCCATACCGTCACGGGGACACCACAGCTTGGTTGCTTGCTAAGACCCTGGAGGGGAACCAGCAGCAGCAGCATGTCGTTGCATGTGGGCACCCGGCACAGAGCGAACAGACTAAGGAAAGGACGTCCCTGAACTCACTGGCCCTCCGAGGGGCCTGTAAAGCTCTGTTCCACAAGGATTAGCCAGGGAGGCATCACAGAAAGCAAATCACGGGAGTTCCCCTGGGTAACTAAGTCAAAAGCTGAACTCTCTTCCGGAGGCAGCTTCTTTAAATGCTTAATAATTTATTCCCCTGTGATCATTATCTGAAGGCAAAAGCTTTCATCAGGACCCTCCATTTGCTAATTTGGAAGAAGTCTTTCAGCCTTTTATTTTACAAAGGCAAAATAAAATTGCATTATGTAGCTCTTTAGTCTTTATTTTAAAGATGAGAATACAATCTGATTATTTATAGAGTGTTTGCTTTAAGATATTGGGACCAAATTTAGTGCTTACTAAAAATAAACCCTTAGGGCAAAGGTAGGTAGTTTGGGAAGCTTCCTTTCAAAAATAAGGAAACGGTGGCAGGAGCTATGTAGTGCAAGGAGCTACCTTAAGGTATGGTATGAGAAACCCTCGGGATTACAGTATAATTTTGTATGTCATTTCAAGAGGAATGCCTTTGTATTCCTCGTTGCTGTGAAGGAACACTTAAAAACAAGTGTTAAGTGTTACAGAATCACCTGCCGAAGCCCAGAGATAGCCCAAACCACAGCTAGATAACGGGTTTGGTTTCCTCCCAGGAGGAGAGAAGCTGCGTCCGCCTCCCTGCCTGAGCCGGGCAGTTCTTTGTGGAGGAGGGAGCTCCGCAGTTACAGAGTACAAGGAAAATAATCAGTAAGCTCTGCAGGGCAGTTTAACACGCCACACGAAAGCATTTTTGCAGTTGTACGAAAGGAGGGACTTTCTGTTTTCTTTTTCGATCAGGGACATCTTTGCCTGCCCTATTTTTGCCTGAAATTCTGATCCTTGCAGATCTCACAGTGATGACTGCGCTAAACTTACATCATCTAATATAATCCTACTCAGGAAATGAGGATAAATAGCACGATAAAGTTGAGAGACTTATCTGCATGAAAATTTGCAGTTGCTATCGACTGAACTGCTTTGTTATTAGCAATAGTTGGACATTTTTGTCCTAAAGTGTGTTGCTTTAGACGGACACAGAGAACGTACCTTAATGTTTGCACCTACGGTAACAAGAGCATGAATTTTTAACAAACACACATAATCCTGTCTCCAAAGTTCTGGCCAGTCATTCAAACCGATCAGATTTTAAGAATAAAAATAAAAACAACATTTAAGGAGTATGTCTGCCTCCTCAAAAAACTAAGGAACTTTGCTGGTCATAGTTCAGGTTTATCTAGTATAGCAAAAACCTATCAGTTTGCCTCTGAAGAAGCATTCCAGTATAAGTACGAAAAAATAATGAAAACATATAACACTGATTTAACTGTAGATAAAATACTTTTAAATAGCTAAGATGTAAAAGATGGAATAAAATACTGTACTCATCTCAAGCTATGCAAACAATATTGATGAACCAGAATATGTTTTTCTCTAAACTGGCTGAATGGGAGAAAAAAAAAAAAAAATCAAGAAGGTCCAGGAAGAGGAAAGCACAATAAAAATGCTCAACAGGTTATTCAGAGGTACAATTTAGGTTAAAAGGCTTAAATATAAGCCTTTTAGAATATCAAATACCAACAAAAACAATATAAAAATCTAAATAGCTTTAATAAAAGATTCCTAAAGAAAAGTGTACAGGCTTATGCACGAGGTTTTAAATTTTTTTTAGCAGACTTTAGTTACTATACATTGGAGCCCTGGCAGGGGCAGGTAAGTCCTTTCACACAGCCACTAGAAGTCACTCACTGAGGTATTTTAGACACTGTGCCTCCTTTTTCCAATCCAGTTCTGAAACAATTCTTAGAAGGGATATAACATCACAAATTAGGCATTAGACAAACATTAGGCATTAGACAAGTATTTGTCATGCAGGCAAAGCCTGTGGATTAGCCCAGGATAAGCCCAAAGTTCCCAACAAAAGGACTTGTGAAGAACACCAACAGTTAAAAATACTGAGCTGAAGAGCCTCCTGAAGCCCGTCAGAGGGATGCCCGTGTGCTGTAACCCCCGTCTGCCACCCTCCTCGGCATAGCGAGGCTTGCAGACAGCACATGTCATGATCAGGTTTCATCTAGAAGTCTTTGAAGTTGTTTTGGGGCCTGGGTAAGTTCACCAGGCCAGGTTATGCAACCAAGGACAGGACGAGCTAGCGGTAGCTGGAAAAATGGATGGAAACAACTACCAAACGTAACCCTCCATATACCATGTTTTGTGCCTTGTCCGTATTTCTGATTTTCTAGCTTGAAAACTGTACTACTTACAAAACAGAGAATAATTCTTAAACGATGTGGATCTCATCCTTGAACCTTACAAAAGTTAAAGCCAAATAACCTTGACAATCTAATGTAAATTCTGGTCTAGCAACAAAGAAAACAGGATTGCCTGAAACATTTCTGTGTGAAACTGTCTACAGATGTGAGTGCTTAAAAAGAACAGAGATCAACCAGACTAAAGAAACTGGCATATAAAAGAGTGCATCAAAAAGTTTGGTTGAGCAGCTTTCTCCCACAGGTTGAGTCAGTTTTTTGTTCTAAAGGTCCGGGGTCTCTGACTCCAAGATGCTAGTCAAACTCTTCAAGTAAACCTTAATATTAGAAATTTGACTATAACTGACCATGTTGCTCCCTAATTTAAGAGACACTTACAAAGCCTGTGAAATTTCTACAAACTGCAATGGAGCAGAAACTGAGACACAAGACTAAAAAACTACATTTCAGTGACAGAAGGGTTTTTTCTTTTTCTGAAGAATTCCAAAGATATTTAGAGAATAACGGACTTCAGAGGAATACAGCCCTCTTTTCAGTCCTTACATTTTTATCTCACTTTTCTCAGAACATATGTGGAGGTTCAAAGACCTGTGAGGAAGAAACGTCTGCCAGTTGGGTCCAGCGATCAAACTCTGTATGACAGCGGCGATGCTACCTGTGACTCCCGTGGGTACTGGAAATAACAGCTGATCTAGCTGTAAATAGACAAACGGTATGAGTTTCTGTGAGGATGACATAAGCTTCTCAAGTTAACTCACACAACGTGTCAAAAATTATGCAGAAACAAAATTTGAGACCTCAAGGCTTAGGCAGCAAGGATCCTATTCTCTTTTGGAAATGCAATCTATAGAAGGTGATATGAAAAAGGAAAAAAGGTTTAACCTCTGCAGAATGGAAAAAAAAAAAAAACCAGAATTGGAGCATCTGGTAAAAACAGGTAGTTGGGAATCCTTACTTTTAAAGATAAAACTCAAAACTTGATGTCATGGCATTTAGTGATTTCAATCGTTTTTATCAAATCCCGCTCCTGTGGACAGGCCACAGAAATCCCCCCAAATCAACAGATTTCTCAAAATTTTCTGTAGGATACTTTCAACTGGAGAGAGATTATTTATGAAGAGCTGTTCTTTCAACACACCAAACAGTACCAGTCTGTCTTTATATGCTGCTTGCTGTGCATAATGCACATAAAATCACTCAGGAGCAACATATATTCAAGTAATCAAACTGATGGCCTTCTATATAATTAAAAAAAATAATTTTCAAAACTCCACTGATTCACTTGCAGGTTAATAAATGCAGTAGGCTTTCTCTTATACTAAGGTATGGACAAAGACCAGCATTATAATAGCACAAATGTAGGGCTCTCTAGTTTACTGGCTCTACAAAAGACAGCATCAGCTGAAAACTAACAGTCAAGTAGATAAGTCATAGTACAAACTGGCAGTGAAGCAGATAGGATATAATAACTGATCTCATCGAAACACACAAGTGCAAAACTAACGTACATGAAGTTTCACTGACCTGTTTCCTGCCTTTATGTGGTCAGGTAAACGGAATGCAGAAAACTGTGCAACAGTATATGATGCATAATTTTTAAAAAATTAATATAAAAATCAATAGCTTGTTAACTAGAACTTCTCAGATTTAGAACAGTTTTGCTGTCACAGACTGTAAGCATCTCAGACTCAGAGTTCTCTCAGACTCAGGAGCTGCTTTTAGTGTCCTAAGGGATTCTTTGGTTGGTTTGTTTTTACTGATTACAGGTTCCATTTTGAATTTGGTGTATTACTGATGTAGTCTCAGCCCTCTGTAATAGGATTTTAAATAATTGCCCTGTCCAGAAAATCCCTTATGTGATAGCTCTGCAAAGCTTTATTCTGTTACTTAATTCAGAGAATATGTAAAACATGGTTAGCCAGCAATTTTGTTAGGCCTAAGAGACATCCCGATGCATGCACACGATCATCAGGCATCCCGATGCATACATGATGCATGCATCTCCAGATAACAGCTTTAGCTGTTTAAGGTCAAATTTAAGTCATATTTTAAAAAAAAAAAGTTGCAGATGAAATGGTGACATTTCTGTAGGAGAGAGAAAAAATATGGCATGGTCATCCCTCACGGAATGGCTTTTTATTCTGGAGTGTTGTGGGAGCTCAACTATTTGTGGCACCTTTGAATTATCAGTGGCAAAGAACACTTTCTCCTCTGTATCCAGCCACGTCTTTTTTTCATTTTCTTTTGGTTTTGAACCTCGGCATTTTAATCTCAGAAGAGTTTACGGCAATGAATTCCGGCGCAGCTGCTCACATCAGGTGACGTTAACAAATGGGTAGCACGTTTCTTAGAGCTCTTTGGCAGCTGCGCTGGCTTGGAGGTCCACGTCTGAGCATGGACGCTTGTGTTCCCTCTCTGCAGTTTTTACATAACTGATCACGAAGTGCTTTGGACTGTATATAGAATAGAGCAGAAGTAAATATTAGAGTAAAATGAAGTGGTAAAAAGCAACTATACCTGTTTCACAGAGTGCTTAGTTTGCAGACTTCTATGGGTCTTGCAGCTATATCTATACCTCCTCAAAAGGTACCTCAGGTTGCTTTTCCAAAAATACACAAGCTACAATGCACAGTATCAATTGTTGCAGGAACGTAATCTCTCAGAAAGACAGCTCTTTGTATACAAAAGATCATGCTGCTGGACGAAGAATAACATTTCTAAACTGAACTGGCTGATGTAGTAATTTGAAGAAATAAAGTGAAGAATTGCCAGGACCATCAACAACACAGCTTTACCACACAGCTAAGCTAGTGATTAGCTGTGGCTGGTAGGGCAGACTTTGTGCTCATTCTTTCTTAATCCTGATTATTAAACCCTGCTGCTTCCCCTGGGCCAGCACTGCCACTTGTCTGACCTCATCATGAGTGGTTTCAGGGAGCAACACTGACAGAAAACTAACCATTGAAAAGTCTGGATCAGAAATCTTTCGCTGGAGAGGGAGCAGTTCATGGCTTATCTCTGCTGGTGAAAATCTGATAGAAATCAAGATACTACCTCAACAGAGAGGAAGCTTCTGACTCCCTTTCACTAGAAAACATGCACTACTGGCATACACCAATACTTCTTAGATTTTGACATAATAAAGGGCTGTTTGCCCAGGTCTCTTGACAGTATACTCAATTATTAGAAACTGCACCTGCATTCAAGGACATGCATATTTTGATTTTTTACCCCACAGAGAGCTGTACAAGCCTTGCAAGACACAAGTTCCTGGAATTCATAGATTGATTTCCGGCTCTGTTGACCTACTGCAACATAAAAACATATCTAGACAGACCAAACTTGCAAACATTCTTCATGTCACTTGTTAGGGAACGGAGCTCCTGGGCCCCACCAGCACGTCCAGTGTCTGGTGTGGAAGCTGTGGAGAAAGAGCTGGTGCAGAACGTCTAGTGGCCTGCGCTGCAGCTACCGGAGAGGAGTAACCTCCCTGGTGAGAAGGCATAGAGGGACAGCAGGGCTCCCTCGGTCAGCAGCAACGGAAACCGCCCACAGCTCGAACAAGCTCTTCATTAGTTATTCTCTTCCAAAGCACTTCGAAGTTCAGCTTTTAAAGTTTATGGGGGTTTCTTGTTACTTCATTTTCATGTAACGATTATGAAAAGTGATACAATGCATTTTATATTCTGAATAATCTGTAGCTAACAAAAAAAGATTTTCTTTCTTCTTAAAACATTCTTGTGTTTTTGCAGTTATCCTTTCTATATTTATTTTGATATAATTTGCTATTCAGTTTCCATCTCTCTATCTTTCTGTATTTCAATCTTGTCATTTCAGTTACTGGTGTTATTAAATGTAGGCACCAGTATTCCTACTGTTTTCTAACCCCTCCAAAACATGTTTGCACTTAACACACTCCCCCCCACAATATGCCAGCCTTCCAAAATTCAAACTGTTAGTCTTCAGGGCACGTTCCCAAGCCATTTGTGAGGTTAAAGTTTGCTTTTGACTAAATCGTCCCTCCCTTCATAAATCTTATATAAATGCATTCATGTGAAAAATATCTAAGTAGATTGCAAGAAGTGTGCTATTTCTAATTTTACTTGATAAAGTAATTATGCATTTTAAAGTAAACTAGATGGGGATTTCCCACAGCGTCATGCTAGATATATCTGTTATCTTTCAAAGGCAATGGACACCTACTAATTGATACTGCTAATGAGGAAGATATAATTTATTTACTAAGGAAGAAGCCCTTTCCTCAGGAAAAGAAAATGCATACTTCCTTCACTAAGAAATGTTACCCTAAATATTCCATTTTATAGGAAAAATGATGGATAAGCTGAAACATTAATGAATAGTGTTAATTTTAAACTAGAAATCAGCGATACAGTGTTTCTAGTAGTGTAGATTTATACTCATTTTTCTGTTTTTATAAGAGTATAAAAACAGAACTGGGAACACATAGTAAACTGGGTATGGACTGCTAGTTTTAATTCTGACACAGGTAAAACTTTTAAATTACTAACCAAGTAGTCATTGGACCCTTTCCACTTCTTTCATTATATTGGCATTTATAGAAAAGGTTTCAAAATCTCTAACTGTCAAAAGTATACTGTGGATTTTTCCTACAGTGTTCAGCATTGGTCTAACTCTGTTCTAATGGAAGTCAATGTCACTGACTTAAGCAGAACAGAATTAGGTCAAAACTTACCATTTTGCTGTAGTTGGTAGAAAAAAGGATCATGCAATATCTGTGTGTTAAAAATTAGTTAAAAATTACTTTTTCTGAAGTAGTCACCTTCATTGTAACTCAAACTGAATACCATATTTATTTGAAAATTATTTTTACTTACAGATTATATGCTATATATTTTTTGAAAAATAACAGCATACTTTTTTTTTTAAATAAATAGTGACTGTACCGTCTATAAGCAAAAATTTGAATTCGGCTTCATCTGTGCAACCATCCCTCACATCTTAAAAGCATAAATAATTCAGGTACATAAAGCACGAATTTCGTAGAGCAGATAAAGCAGCTAATGTGCAATTCTACTTTTAAGTATTCCATTTACATAACTATTCTTAAGGAAATAACTGTGTGCTAATAGAGAAAATACCAAGCCTACAGGTTATCTTAACATTTGTTTATGTGGAAAAGATTTAGGGAAAAAAGTCTGCATACGAATCTAAAGTGATATGCTTGTTTTAAAGTGATACATTCTGTCCAGAATCATTTTCACTACTTAATATACTTCCAAAGTAGACTAAGCTACACAACAGTACTTAAGTTAGAAATAAGAGAGCTCATATTGGGATCCATTCCAAGTTGTTTAGAAAAACTATTAAGATATTTTATTGTCAGGTAATGCAAAATAGCTTAATTTAAAACAGAATGAAAAAAATTTATGAAACTAAACCAAATGAGAGAGCTATCAATACTTGAAATAGGAAGTTTTCAGAAAAAGTGAAAATTCTTTGCTTTTTTCTGTTCTCTCATATTTCTCAGGACCCTAACCTTCATAGACACATCACTCCCACGCTGAGAAAGAGACAGTAGGTGCATCCTAACACATCTAACACTAACAAATCCAACTTGGTTTCATGAAAATGGAGCTCCTTCATGTGTTAAAACTGCAAATCATTTATTATTTCTGCCCCTTCTGTCTGCACCAAATGACAAATAGGTTCATGGGTTACCAGCTAAATCTGTTATCTCATAATCAAGAGATGAGAAGTGTGCACAGCCATTTACTGTGACTCTACTAACAGGCTGTAAGCTGAGAGGCTTCTGTAATTTGAATACTTGCAATTGTCTGCCTGTACCTTAAAATACACACACACAGTTAGGGTTCATCTTTGAATTCTGCAAGACCTCATGTAAAACTTATCAGAAGATGATTTAAAAAAAATCAGTAATAAAACTAATGTTAAGAGCCAATAAGGTAATACTGATTCAAGATCTAGGTCTGCATGTAGGAGAATCATACTGGAGCAAAATTTATCCAAAGTGTAACTACTCTAAGATTCACTTCTCCCAGTGAACCTATAATTCTATGTTAATATTTTAAATTTTAGTAATCAAAATAAATTATTTTGTATTGACAGAAAACCTAATGCAAAAATAAAATTCCAGACAATATGCTCCAATTGCAGTCACCTACCAGCTATTTCAAAATTGTGTCCAGTACAGAAAAATAATCTGTATTACAGTTTTGCCCTGGTTTCTATACAAAACTTACCTGTTACAAGCTCTTTTATTTCTGCATCAATAGATTTTCTTAACAGTCGTAAAAGGGCAGGTATCCCACCAACATTCTTCATTGCTATTTTGTTTTCATCAGTAGACTTTCCATAAACGAGGTTTCGCAGTGCACCACAAGCGTTCTTCTGCACTTCCAAGACTCTGTGATCCAAGAGGTCAACTAGATGCTTGATTCCTCCTAGCCGACACACCTACAAAATGGAACGACGGGAACTTCAGCTCCTATTGATTCCATACATTTTGCTATACAGATTTAAAAGCCCCTTAATTTTATAATGATAGTATGTATACCTTATTGTACTCCAAGAAGAAATGTCATTGGCAAATCTTAACTTAACTGTTATGCTGTAGTGAAAAATCCTGTGAACTACTCATATCCTTGCTGAACAGGCTGACGGACATTTCAGTTATTCTCTGTGTTTGTAACGGTTACTGTTAAGGCCGTGTTTGCAAGTAGTAAAATTTTGAAAATAATTTCCTGTACCTCAGAATACCTTTCTAGGGAATACCAGAAATTAAAGTTGCAAAGATTTAAATCTCAACTGTTGTTACTTAGCTAAACCAAAAAAAGTTTGGTCTAAATTATCACATATTCAGTACTACTGGTGTATCTAAAGTTCTTTTTGGAAGGAAGGTTTACTCTGAAGAAATTTCTTAAACAAGAAATCTTGTTTTAAACAAGACAAGTTGTATTTATTTTTCAATATATTTATTTTAATAAATTCCAACACTAATTTTCTGTGTTTTGAAATCTCATTTGCATGTACTGCTTTTCTTGGTTCAAAATCACTTAAAAAATCATAAATGATTACAGTATTTTAGAAGTCTGCTATAACTGTTAGCTCAACTAAAAATTATTTAGAGAGGTATAACTTTTAGTAGTATTACTCTGAAGACTAACATTAATTTTAAATTAAAGATCACCATCCAAGGTTACTAAAATATTTTCTATAAACCACTTTGTTTTAATACAAATCATTGCACTAGGAGATCTATACTTTAATTTGATATTTTAGCACAGTGCAGTAGCTTTTGTGCTGTACAATCCGTAGAATACGGATAACAAAGGTGGTAAATGATTTCTTTAAAAACCCCACACCTACAGCAGTTAAACTGCTGCTGCTCTAACAGGGGAACCCCGGATGGGAACGGAAGAAAGAGGAACACCACCCCGCCTGAATCCTCTGCTCACCAAGGCTGCGGTTCTGGGCCAAACAGCTAGCTGTGATATAAATCACAATATCCTAAGAATTCTCTTTTTCACGATTAAAAGCACTTTATACCACTTTTGGAGGTATCCTATTCTAATAGGAGCTTTCCTATTCTAACCTGTAGAATAATTCGTTTGGCAAGCCAGAAGGCTATTTCAAATAAATTAACGCATAAAAGCTTTCATGGATTTTTTAGCTGAAGTTGTTCAGTATCTTTTATTGACCATAACACGAGAAGCTGAAAACACTTCTCAGTGAAAACAGTGCTGAGACCTAGTCAAAGCTTTTAAAGTAGTCTTGAAAAATGGAATCTTATCTATTCCGTTCTTGGAAATTGGTATTTGGTATCAAAATGACTGGTATCTTTATATACACCTAAAAAGAGCCAAACCGAAGAAACACCTGAAATGCAAGGTTTCTATCAACTGTGTATATGTTTTTAACTTGTCAAATCAGCTGTTAAAGAGAATAATAGAAATAAAATGAAAGGCTAGTGACTTGAAAATTTTTTAGACCTCTGTTTAAAAGAGTGAGCATATTTTTCCAAAGGAAATCTTAAAGAGAATTTATTCTTAGAATAATGCAGTTTTACTACTGTTAGAATTATATCACATTTGACAACCTACATGAGCCTTTACATTTCAAAATACATCAATTACTAACAAATTGACACGAGGCGTATTTGCACACCTACATATCTTACATTCTTATAAAACATGGGCATACAAAGCCTGGCATTGATCTATCATACGTAGCCACTGTTATGCCAACAGCCACCCAGAACCGGTATTTGAGGGCATTCAGTGGATTTAAATAAAGCTTATAGCTATTTACATGCAAAGATTTCTGTAGCTAGGAAGTTTGCCGTACCATGAAAATTATCTTGAAGATTATTTATTTGATACAGACTACATTGAAAGCACATACTGCAAGATGCTATAAATATTTTTTAAAGGTTTATTCCTTTTTAAGGCAAATAATTCTTATTTCTACATTATTAAATAACTAAAGCAAGAAATAACTATTCGTATTTTTCAGTTATATCCCCTCTTGTATGTCAACATTACAGCACATCAAACATTACATCTACATTACACATTATTCAAGGAAAAACAAATTTAGATAGCTATTCTTTACATGCAAGTGTAATTTATTCTTTCTGTGCAATTTTGCAGGTAATTTAAACAGTAAAGATGGGTTTCTGGCAGATAAGTGGTTTCTTATGCTTACCTCCAGGTTTTAGCAATATAAGCACTTCAGTTCATTTTGCTAGGCTTGTAATACCCTTAATAGCCTAAGAAATTAATCTGTTCTTTATCACAGCAATAAAATAATAAATCTAAGTAATGAATAAAAATATAAAATTAAAAGAGTACTCAATTAGGGCTTTACTGATCTTGGCAATAAAGTAATTGTGATCCTTTCCTATTCCAAATAGTGTCTAGTGCTGGCCTCTGATTGAAAGGGAGGCTACTCTTCATGAATTGCAGCTTCCCTATTGCCACAGATATCATCATGTTTTCAAAACACGCTAACTCCTATCCACCATGGTAACTCAAGGGACAGCTTCTTATTACGATACTGACAGTCACATCATCAGGAAACACTACAAAAAGCCTTGCTCTTCCAAAAGTACAGGGATATTCTTCTCTCCATGAAGCCAGGACAATTGCATTCTTTCTGCCCTAGTATTATAAGAATTTCTAAAATCTGATTAATTCCAGACAAGAAAAATAATGGTGCCAGGATGCGAATCTTTCCTTTTTGAAAAAGAGAAGTTTTCTCTTTTTCAAAATTCCATAAACTCCTAAGCAGGAAGGCAAGCTACATTTGCACTTTCCTCTCAGGCTAATGCAATATATCTAGTCTTCTAAATCCAAAATCATTATTTTTTCTAGGCAAAGTTTTAGGAGCTCGATATCTGATATAATACCTCTATAATATCTGATACCTGAACTGATTTAAAAACATATACGAAAAATTTTGGATACTAAGTAAGATAAATAATTGAGACATCACTGCACATATAACACACAATTCAGCACCACATTTGAGTTCTGCTTAAATTTTGGCCTTTCCGTTTCTTTTAGTTTTGCGTAGTTCTGAAAAAATTAAAACAGACATTCCACAATCTCTACAAAAATCCTGTAATAGAGAAAACTAAAACAGTGATTATCAAAAGCACAGGATCTCAGTTAGATGAGCATATGCAGATAAATAATATTCCAAGAATTCCTAAATGAGCAGTCACAAAACAGCAAGGCTTTATAAAACAGCAGACTATCTATAAAATCTGACTACACTCGATAATCATTGCACTACATCTGATTATCTTTGCTATCTTTAATGCAAATCAAAAACATCATCATCCTTTTCCCCAGTCAGCTCTCTCCTAATTGTCAGATCTTGGCCACTTTTAATTTAGTAATCTGATGGAAGACTAACCTGGCAAAACAAAAATCACTCTTCTTCTAGGTCAGCTGGCTGAACTAGGTCGACAGTGGCCCAGTTAGCACCAGACTTGGTGCATACCAGATTTGGGAACAAGCAACCACCAGTGGACCCCGGGGAATCAGAGAGATGAAGGATCAAAGGGAGAAGTGCAACCTCTCCCTTCCAGCAACTGTGGGTTGTTATGCTGGGTTAACAACGTTCTTATAAAAGTTGTATCAATATGTTATTAACATAAATAATATTCATCGTGAAAATAATAGATAAAACACACATGGGATATGAGGGAGTAAGCAAACTCCTTCAGATCAACAGCTTATAGCTGCTCTGTGAAAAGAGCAGCTCCTTAAATTTAGACAACTGCTAGATATTTTAACAATAAGCCGTATTTTCACTCAGATGTACCTTTCCTTCACAATGCACTGAAATAAATGCTGCACTCTGTATATTTCTAGGGTTAGGATTTCTTTTCATTGCTCGACAGCTCACTTATTCCCTATGATGCCTTAAAATACCTTCATCAAAAACAGAGGAAAGCCTTCAAGAATTATTGTTTCTTCAAGAATCACTGCTTTTGTTAGTCTCCAGGCATCAACAGGTTACACATACACACTGACTTCAGTAAACCTGTACTTCTACAGTTCTGCCAGACTATGCAACTTGAATTTCACAAACTTTGCATCTGTTATACAAAGACAGCATCTTATAAGGGTCTGCATGAAGATCTTCATAGACATATGAAGATCTACGTATATAAATGTGCATATATTTACATACACTTACATACACAACATTAACATATATCCAGTACAACCAGAAACATACAAGGGTCCAGGATACTGTGTTACAAGAAAAAGATGAAAACAGAGGCAAAAGGTCTAGTTGTTGTTTTAGTTCCGTATCGTTTCCCCAGAAACAGAACAGGAGTTGGTACCGTACCTCTGTTTTCACTTTGTTATCTCCGAAGCACAGATGTTGAAGGTAGGCAGCTGCGTTCGCCTGAACTGAAGGGAACTGGTGCTGAAGCATGTGAATGACTTCAGGCAGCTCTGGATCTCGCCAGGCAAACTCCCTTCATTAGAGGAACACATTCAAGGGAAGGCATTAGTTATAAACATGCATTTATTTACTAGAGCCCCTTAAGTGTTTTTCAACAATTTTGTTTTTGTTCTGGAGTACCAGGGCTAGGAGGAAAAACAGGTATGTGCGAATAAGTATGAGTCACATCATATTTTAGCCTTCCTGTTGGGAAAGGATGCTTTATATCCTATATTCTTCAGCTAGTTTGGTGTTGATCATACAAACAAATATACATACTAAAATTACACCAGCTGAAACTCGGCAACCTATATACATCTCCCAGCATTTCAATACAGACTGCAAGAGATGCACAGATTTTACCTAGGTCTCACACATTTAACAATTTTGCTCAGGTGCATCTCTTCCACACAGCATTTTTTCCTCAACACTTGAAGCTCTTCCTAGTCTGAAGCCAATTATACTTGAAAAAAAGTTGTGCAGATACTGATCTCTTCATCAGAATCAGATCCAGGAAGTTTGCATAATCTGAGTTGTTCAGGGATTGCAAACTTAATATCATTGTTATTGGACCTGTTTTATTAGACGTAGCCCTTTTATTTATGTAGACAAATCCTGGAAAAGGCATTAAACACATCCATGCCCAATTCATAGGTTTAAAAATATATCCACTAACATTTGTTGGGCCATCTTCTTTTTGTAAAGGAAGTTAAAAAAAAGTAGTATATAAGATTTCCTGTTCTTGAAAACGCAAGCAAGTGTAATGATAGATGTTCCAAGAACAACATTTGGGGAGGTATTCAAAGGCTAACACTCACATGGCCAGCTGGGTCTCCCAGGGATCTCTTCACAGTCACTGAAAAGGGAAAGTTACTTAGGTGCCTGCTCTGAACCACCTGATAACTAGAGGCTTATTTCTCCCTATGGACAACAGCAAGCCCTTAGGGAAAACTTCCTTTCCAATAATAAAGGTATCTTTATGAATGCTCCCTCAATCATATCGTAGAGGGATGCTTTCAAAGGGCTGGGGCTCAGAAAAAGACACACTAACCTAACCTCAGCAATAGCGTGGTATGAGAACCAGAGACTGAAAGAGATCAAAACAAGACAAAACTATTTCATTGTGAAATCACAACATAAGAAAATATAGCAGTGATGAAAAGTAAGTCAGAATTTCTTAGAAGTTCTTTGCATACCTATTATCAGCAAACAACTTTTACGATAACTTTTTGTAAGGTGTGGCAGAATAGATCAGCAGTAACATGCAGCTAGCAAGCGTTGGAAGTAAGATTATTCTATTAACCTCATTTAGATGAGCACATAAATAGAAGAGTTAAATGAAATTCAGTCTCTCAGTATCTATTAAAATAAGAAATATATTAATTTTCATTAATAAGAAAGATAACAAATTTAAAGAAAATCAGTGCTTTTATTTTCAAGACTGAAGGATAGGGCCAAACTAGAAAATAACTAAACCATATTTGTTACAAGCTTTCTGTAAAAGAGGAAGCCCAAAAGATTTCACTGTAAGACTCTAGTTTGACCAGAGCTATTAGTTATCTTTTTTCAAAGCTGATTTGGTATCCTAATTTTCTGTATGAAAGGCTCCAGAGGCATCACTGGAGTCCACATCCTCCCGTGTGAGCTGTTCTGCTTTCACAGTTGTTTCTAAACTGGCAAAATGTTTGATCTGCTTTTATGACCATGCTGCCTCAATGAATTAGCAAGCTGATGACAGACTGAAATTTCTAGTGATCATATATACTCATACCACAGATAAACAGACAGTACTGTAAAGCTCCTTAAGCTTTGCATGAGCTGGTTTTGATATTCCCATTTTAAAGTATAAGATTTTAGTGAAAAGAGTGTCTATTAAATTATAATGACAATATTACACTTGTCACATGCCCATGTTGTTGTCATCATTTAGATCATCAAACTAAATTAACTATTTTAAAAATACAACCGTGTACCAGCTTCTACAAAATGGTACATTTATATTTTTAAGATTTACCTTGTTTTGAAGTTTAAGTAAGCTGTTCATGAAAAATTTATTCAAACATTTTAAACATGTACTTTCTATTTTTCAAAAGCTGACATTTTCCCCCTCCCACAAAGAGAAAACTTACTACTGTATTACAAATGCCTCTGAAGAATTACTCAGAAAGACTGACAATAATCCACTCTGTTGTCATCAAATTTATCAATATTTCTTGTAATAACTTCTAAATGAAAATAAACATGGAAGAAAACTGTAATAGCATTTCAATGCATACAAGTCGTTCATCCTTATTGTAGCAAAGTAGAACAAATTTATGACTTTAGCCATCCAACAGGATCTTTAAATCCAAATGAGTTACAAATGTTTAAGCAATGTAGAGCTGAAATATGCACACCAAAAGGTGCCATATTTATTCAAGGAACGTATTAAAAATCTTACTATTCTGGCAAATACGTATGGTTATGGAAAGCACAACGGACTTGCCTGGGGTCTTTCTGAATGCTGTCTATGGACGGCGACCGCGTTGTCCCATCGTCAGCGGGCGCTGCGTGCTGCAGCCTGCCATACCCGGGCTCCGACAGACGATATGGCACTGACCTGTAGGGCTCCGCATAGGTAGCCGTCGTGTTCAGGGCATAATTATTTCTTTGGTATGTGAGTGTGCTACGCTGACTGGACGATCTTTGCAGGTTTCCGACTCCTAATATAAAATCAGTATTTAAAAAAAATAGGTAATAAATATCTACCGAAGAGATGAAGTAACAGTTAGAAAGTGTAAGCAAAAAGTCATTCTAGAAAAAGGGTAGGATACTCCACGTCCAAAGGCTATCACTAGACGTAAGGGAGCAGTTGCTCCTAAATTTAAAATATCCACAGGAAATAACTCTGGGAAAACAAGGTTAGTTACGGAAGTAGAGGTTTGGTGGAATCAGACTTAAATCCCAATTTGCTTGAGTATTAAAGCAAGAAATGCAGCTTGTGTCTTTAAACAGAAATCAGGCTCTAAAATGTTTCCAAAGTGTTCAACAAAATTCAGTTACCAACAGTAATTTCAATTTGCCAACAGTACTAAAAAGAAAAGGGAAAAATAATTAAACAAAAATTCCTACAACTAATATTATATTTTCCTTTTTCCAATAACACGCAAATTTTTCCTGAACAAAGCTAATAATAAGAGGAAGAACCAGGATTAAAGGTGTTTTCCAAGTATTAAGCTTGAGGCTTCAGAAATACAAACATAAATCTTTCTGTCTCGACAGAGCTGATGTGGCTTTTCCAAGGTAACTGATATCAAGTAACTGAGAAAATAGAGAATTTAAATTTCTAGTTAACTTTCCTCAATGTCACATCCTGACAAACTTAATTTGTTTATTTAGGTTGTAGCAGACAGGACAGGTTGATTGAAGAAGCCCTTGCCTCCTTCAGTATCCAGTACTCTCAGTATTTTCAGTTATGTAAAAAACATTGAAAAGCAATTTTTAAAAGTGTAAAAAATGACACAAGAATTTGATACTTCTCTATAAATATTTCTAGAGAGTTGCTTAATTAAATCACTCTCATATTTGAACAGTTTTTACAAATTATTCCACTACACAACTTTAGTAATCATCCTTAAAAAAATTGCATTGCAAAATATATTTTACGTTTCTCTTTACAGAAAATCAGTTCTAATGCTAACTTTTTGCTTAAGCAGTTCATAATTTGTCAGTAGAGATTATACCAAATATTACAGAAATATTGTAGTTTCACTACATAATCTTCAAATATAGTTTGTACTGTACTAAAAAACACTAACTACACTGCAAAAGATGTGGTAATTTAAGCGTGCAAGCTATCATTTTACTGGACTGACAAATAAAAAATGAACATCTCAATAAGAGAATGACTGACAAAGAATGCAAGAGCATGCAATAAAATT
This sequence comes from Struthio camelus, assembly GCF_040807025.1. Classification (NCBI taxonomy): domain Eukaryota; kingdom Metazoa; phylum Chordata; class Aves; order Struthioniformes; family Struthionidae; genus Struthio; species Struthio camelus. The sequence continues at coordinate 46,393,077 of NC_090947.1, read as the reverse complement.
TGTGTCACAAAACACTCTTTCCTTCGAGGTATCTGACTGTACAGTATCAAATGGAAAATATTGTGACTCTAAGTTGACACTGTTATATAGTGCCAAGTATTTCTGGCAAGCATTGGAAAACCTTTTCAGTTGATGCTGTTTAAGTCCTTCAAACCTTGCCTTTATCTCCATTGATCTATAACGTCTAGTTTCTCCTTTTAAACTGGCATTACATATCTCCTATTATTGCCATATGTTCCAGAAAAGCTCAAGCGAAACTCTGGTGCACGTTTAATGGAAGAGCAGTGGAAGTGCTTTACCCACCGGACCCTGTTCGATACAAAGCTGACTGGGATCCCTGGTGTAGCTCAATCGTCCCATGATTTGGACTACGATATACTGGACTGTAATAAGTTCTGCCTTCATAGATAGGGGTGATGTGCAAGTCAGGAGACACAGTTGATCGCAGTTCTGGTCCTAGTTGACTGTGTTGACTAGCATATGAACTCCTCAGGCCTGAAAACAAGAAGAGGTAAATATGTACACGTCCAATATCAATTTAAAATAATAAAGCAATCATATGCCAATCTTTCTTCTCTCAGCCAAGAAAGTGTTAGTTATATCAAAAACTTAATTTTTAGAAGAAATTAAATACAGACAAATACATTAATAGAGAATAGTCAACATATTAAACTACAGTCAAATATTTCTTCCTTAATCTTCTTTGCATCAGTGTTATTATAGGATTGATTGACTAAACCACATTTATTTGATCACGCTTGGTCTATACACTGGTAATTTTTTTAAGTTTTTCAACTCAACGTTATTTATAGTATCTCTCTGTTTGAAACAAACAAAGGTGGCATGCATAGTTCACAAAGTCAGCACTGACAAGATAAGTTCTGGACCTGACAGAAATCCAGCTGTGACATAGGGCACAACCTGAAGTGGGGTCATAACCTTGAAAATGAAGCAGTATATAGTGTAAGAGCCAGAGACTTCTTGGTAGTGGCAGGTGGTACAACAGGCTAACAGCCACAAGTTGCGATGTGCAAAGTTCAGATTAAACTTCATAAAAAATTTCTTCACCGGGATTGTCACCGAGCACAGGGGCAGGTCATCAAAAGAGGCTGCAGGGTCTCCACCTTTGGAGGTGGTTGGTACTTAGCTGGACAAACACCCTGCTGAGCTTGCACTGGCACTAGCCCCGTTTCAAGCAGGAGGCTGGACCAGACCGCCAACCCTCCTGTGACTCTGGGTGGCTGGGGTAAACGTTTGGGACTGACGTGGTGGAGCTGATGGACCTCTAGCCTGCGAAATGATTCCTCCTGCTCACGGCTGGCCTCGGAGACTTCCTTCCTGTGGCTCCATGTGAAGGGGCTGCCTGCGATGAGACGCGTTTCCCAGTGCCCACATGCTATGCCGGTGCTGCATCAATGCAGTGGGTGTATGCATGCATGTCTGAAAGGCAACTACTTGCACGTCCCATAATTATGACTTGCAACCCAAATACCAATGTCTCCCAGCACATAGTAGGAGATGAGACAATCAGAGTACGAGATGTCTGCACTTTGGTAGTTATGACAGGTAATTTGCTCCTACCAAGTGAATGCACCTGTGCTGTGAACCATCCTAAAGGACCTCTAAAAGTAGCTGTACAGCCTTGCCAAATATTAAGCAGCACTGATACAGCAGAAACTGAATGCTGGACCTCTCAGGCGATGCTTGTAATTGATTTTCCATGACTTACTGAACAGCTTAAGGCAAGGCTGCCTTTGCATTTTGAGTGCAAATGTAAACTTACAGAGTCTAATTGGCAAAGCTGAGGAGGTCTCAATTCCATGAAGTGTGTGCCTCTAATTCTCTGTTTTTCAGATTCTCCACAGGTAATAAAAAGGACTGTTCATACTTATCTATATATTGGGATGCTGAAAGATGTGCTCAGACTTTCTGTATGGAGAACTATCACTGAATTCAACTGGAATACCTAGTATATACACAGGCTTCAGCAGTCAAATGAAGCAAAGCACAGCAACTAAACTCTTCTTAAACAACAAGCCTAATCACTTCTAACTATAATCATTACAGTCCAGCTCAAAAAAAGGCTATATCCACCCCCCCACCTCGTTAAACTACTAAATTGCATCTGTTTGTAAGAATACATTTCTTAAGTAGAAAGGAGTTTTCCTATTTCATCAATTTTGAAAGCTTGGATACAAATCAGAAAAGAAATGCACATATTACAAGCTTGTGTTTGCATACCACTGATAATTTTTTGTCAATATTTTTGATATTTTGATACATTGATATTTTTATCAATATATTTATAAAATACATTGTAAACAGTTTTATTTAATGCTGTTGTAAGATGTAGCTAGGACTAAACATAATTTTGGAAAGCTGATGAATAAAATTATTACTGAGACTTAATACATAATCTGATAATTCTGAATGTTAACGCAGTCTTGACAAAATATGGTCCAAACTGTAAGTAAAACAAAAAACACTGCCAACTTGTTCCACTTTCCTATTTCATGCCCATTTCTTGCCGGAGAAAATATTCTAGGTACAAGGTACAATAGTCCTGAAAACTGTTTTGTATCAAAAACATCAGAAAGTTCAAGCTCTTCAGTTCTCTATTTGAGGGTTACTCAGCACAAAGCAAGATTGTTATAGAACATTTAGTTCTTTTTGATGAGAAATGCAGACATCTTATATCCAAGACATCAACTGACAAGTTGATTACAAGATTCTACAAATGATGCATTAAGTTCAGATTGTACTGCTACAGAAGCAAATAGGAATATTTTGTTTGATTTCAAGTGAGAGCAGGATCCAATTCACTGTAAATCCATTCCTTTAGAACCAGACAGTAACAAATGTAGTTTGAATCAAGTGTTCAATAACAACTACAGTCTTAGCACAAGACACAAGCCGAAACCCAATTATTTATTTTTTATTCAAATATCTAAAAAGATAACCAAAATGAAACTATAAAGTCAAAAATGTTGTGATATTTACTTGAGAGAAAAGAAAATCCTTCAAAATATAGAGATTAAACTAAAAGTCCCTATTTTTTGGTGGATTTGCTTAATATATTATTTCAAAATGCTTAAAAACTTTACCTATTCTAACAACGTGAATAAAGCAAATTGCAGCAGTGCATTAATGGCCTACTAAAACCATAAATAACAAGCCAGTTTGAAGAAAACTGAACATTCAGTTGGGAAAAATATATTTTTCAAAAGAGGCAGCACTTTCAGAATCACAGCTATTTCAGTATCTTTATTTCTTGCTATTGAAAAATAAAAATGGTACAAGACCAATCCAGCTAATCCAAAATCGGCTATCTTTGATCTTGATTTTAATACAGAGACAGTTGCGTCAATCTCATCATTTATACACATCCATTCTAATAATGTAATTGTAAAAATCTGTAGCCAATTAGAAGACAGCAAGCTTGGTAAATCTTCAAGACAAGAGTTTATTATAACTTTATGGAAAAAATTCTTCATTCTAATGATGTTTTTTGTATTTAACAGTGAAGCTCAGTCATCTACTATCTTTATTGGCTGTTAAAATGCAAATGGACATATTTTATTCCATTCACTAAATCCTTGTAGATTACTGAAGTTGTCTTGAACAGTAAAAGCTGTCCCATTGCCTATTACGTTTTCTTCTTTTCCAAATGAGGGAATATTGGGACCCATTTCTTGTAGACAGCAGTCTTGAATTCTCCAGAGAGCCTGCCTAGCTTGGATAAAGTTACTTGACCACAGATCAGCTACAGCATCCTCACCGTTCTAACCAGGGCTATCAAGATGCAGTCTAGCCATGGCAGCAGAGATTTAAGAAGGTAAAGAAAAGCCATTATAATATGTTTAAGCAGCCCATGATACATTTTGCTCTGATGCAACTGCATGAAATTCTCTTTTTCCTTTTACCTTTTTGCAATTGGATGGCAGCTTTCCTCTACTTCACACACTCCACAGCATCTCATTAAAAAAAACATACAGACTGGCATAAAAATATACATTTATATACAATCAAATGACTTCTTCTTGTCAAAAATACTGTCCTTTTACTATTTATTACAATTTATGAATATGCTGAAAAGCATGTCCTAACATGTCCCTGCAGACCCAGCTGGTGACATGCCCTCACTTAAAAAAAATCTTACCATTCATTTTTCCCTATATTTCTTATCTTCTAACCAGCTTCCTATCCATGGCAGCTTACCTTCTTCAGAAAGTTTTTTGTGATGGCTCTTAATGAAACACTCTCTCGAACTTTAAGTAGGTCGTATTAATCTTCCTTTAAAGAACGCCAACAGATTTGTCAGGCATGACTTTACAAAAGAATGACTTTACGAAAAACCATGCTGACCTCTCCCTGAAGAGAGGTTCAAAAATTCAAAATTTATCTCTGCATTCAATGATTCTACTCTCCTTCAGTTTCTACAAACTTATCTCTTACAGATGTTGATTATTTGCTACTGATCATTTTGTTGATTCGTTCAACAGCCCTTTCCACTGACATTTCAATCGGGGACAGATCCTTTGATGCATTCCCTATAAAGAAGGCTTCTAGACTGAACTTCTGCACTATGAACAGATGTACAAAATTGCGCTTTCACAAAGTACATCTTAAGCCCTTTTTCTCACTCTTCACTGAACTTTAAACCTTATATCCTTTCCCTTCATTCTCATTTGCACACAGCTTTACCTTTTTGAAGGATGACTTCTTACTTCTAATATCCTCCCTTACAGTGGTGTTTAGCCACACTGACTTTTTAAAAACCTTTGTCAAGTCATTCTATAATGCATGGCATGCATTTTCTCTGGTCCTCCAACGTAGCATCTTTAATTACATACAATCTGCAAAATACTTTATCTTTCGGCTGTCCCTCTCAAGTTTTAACTTATCTCTGTCTCATTTAACTTAAATTCCTCAGCAGTGGACTTCCTGACTGTTACTGCTTTTGCAGTACTAGATTCAAGTACTCTACTGATATAGGTGCAGAAGAGCTTTTCAATAACAAGACTGTGAATTGCACTGCTCAGGACCAGCTGAGGACCAGCTCTCCTTTTGACGGTTCCCTCACTATCTGCTCCAGGGAAATTTCATTCACCTTGTCTAAAATTTTTTCTCTGTATGCTCCATTTCTGTAGCCAGCAGTGATATATATGAAAACTCCTATATTGTTCTGCTTACTGAACTAGCAGCCACTCTGCTACTATGTTCACTGTTGCCATCTTGGTTAGGAGGTTGGTGGTGTAGCCTTAATACTGTATTTTTTCTTTCCTAGGCCTGGAAAGTGTTTTGACATATAACACCACCCCTCCCGTTGACGTTTTCTACTACATGCTTCCTATAGACTTTGCTTGCTGATTTTACTGTTGTACTAATTAGCTATCATTCATCAAGTTTCTGATTTATTTTTTAATACTTAAATTTTAAGCTTACATATCCTAGTTCTTATTTGTTATACTTCTAGAGCTTGTGGAGAAGCACACATGCCTTAACTGGGTAGTGGAAAACAGTTAAAATGGGACTGGTTGTTCTGAGAGTTCTTCACCATTTCCTGCTTGAGTTTGGTCAACTTCTGTGCTGCTCTTTTCTGGAGAATACAAAGCTTTTGTGACTCTCCCCTAGAGAATGTATCACCCAAAGCAAACGCTCTTCTGCACTTCCTGGCTTCTTCCCTACCCCTAACTCTTTTTAAAACACTGCTTTCCAAAGCATTTCAGAATTTATGTATCTCAATATTCCTCTCTAATCTCTTACACTAATATATTTGTTTCACTGTCTTCTTTCCTCTTAACTGCCAATCTCCTTGATTGAATCTTTAGCTATGTGCTAAACAAGCCTCAGAAACTCATACTTAATAAAATATAAGCCATACTCATACTTATGATCGCTTTTCCTGTTTATTGTCAAACTGGCTCATAATTGTTAATATGTTACCTTTACTACCTACATCAACTTGGCTTCTATTACACTATCAGGAAAATTCTCTCCAATTTTGAAAGGAAAATTTTTTTATGTCTAACTTCAGAGTCTATATTCCATTCTCTTCAATTTTTAATTTCCTTTGAAACTATCATACAACACCTATCCTTTTGTTTCTGAGATTTTCCTTGCCATGGCATCCTCTTCCACTTTACCTGACCGTTCTTTACAGGATCTTTCAAAAGCCTTACATCTTTTGGATGAATATCAGAACAAAAACAATAATAAACAGAACTTAAAATATAAAATGACTGCATTTTAATAAGAACTGCCTCTCAGATGAAGAGGTTCTACCTTTTATGGCTTTATTTTAAGCTAATGCTACAATAATAACCCTAATGAAACTGAAGTACTATGAGCCTAGAATATCAGAAAAAAAAACCCCACAACTAAAATTCAATAATACTAGGCTACATCTTTTGAAAAAGAACTAGACATAAAACTAGTTCCAGCCTAACATCTTTTACTTTGTATATAATCTGTACGTGCACTTAAAGTATATCTTCAGAAGTGCTGAATTGCTTCTGTTCAGAAGACTCAGAATTTCACCTAGCTATTTAAAAATAAAGCTTAGAATATGAACAATGTAATTTAATATAAGGCTAGCAAGCTAGCAATTGAAGAAAAAATATGGTATTCCCTGTGAACTTACAGTATCATTGACACATATTGTTTGACATAAGCATTTACAACTGAAAAATCCACCACGGCTGTGTCCTAATTCTACAATGTTTCATACACAGAGCTACAACTGCATTATTGGTTTTCTACACTTGCAGGTTTGTACTAAGTTTTAAGCTGTGTCTTTACCTTTTTACTAACCTGTAAGGCTGTCCGGGCGTGGAGGAACCATTCTCTCATATATATCGTATTGTGGTCCATATTGTTCTACATCATGAATTGTTCTTTGTAACGTTGTTCCCAAATGCTGCGGGACCGCAGTCATGCCAGAGCGTTTTGGGGAAGATGATCCTAGCTGGGTTTGAGAGGGAGAAGCTACTCTGGCTTGTACATCAGTGAGGGCCAGAGGGGAGCTGACTCTGACCGACGTCTGGTACTGGGCAGTGCCGCCATTGGGATTCGACGCCTGTCTGGATATCCGTCGCGCAGCTGTGGGGGAAGCAGGTCTCTGTGCAGCATATGGGGATGCTGCCCGCTGTACCGGCAGCGTAGTGGATGAATATGCATTAGAGGTAAGGGCTCTTTGCTCAGCAACTGATGGAGAGCCATACCCACTACCCAGGGACGTTCGCAGTGATCCCCGTGAAGGAGAAACGCCTGTGCTGACCACGTAAGAGGGAGACTGTGCTCTGGATGGAACTGAGCTAACACGTCTCATGGCTCGGTTGGCAGTAATATTTACTGAAGGCTGTTTAAAAACAAAAAAAATTTTTGTTAGTTTTATCTTTTAGGCCACGTAGTAGATATTTTTCCTCCATAAGACATAAGAGAGAAAAGTCAATAGGAAGTGAATACAAAGTTAACAACATATAAAGCAATTGAACAGTAAGTTTTACCCTAAACATTATTCTTTCATTAAGTTTTCCTATAAAATATTTCACATTTCAATTCTTCACCTTTTTCTAGCCAGAATTTCCTAATATACAAAACAGCAATTTAATGTTAAAAAACCCTCCATTCCTCATTCTTACTTGGCTTTCTAGGTTAATGTAGTTATGCTTTCTTTAAAAACAAGTTACTACACTGGAAATTCAAGAACAGCTTTGCAGACTTGTTCTGGTTCTGTTCTAACGCGATAGCTAACAATGCTTTTTTGATTACTATCTTAATATCAACCTGATTAATGAAAAAGGGGGAAAAAACAAGTGGTAGAAGGTACAGGAACACAAATACCTTCTTTCTTTTAGCACATGTTTACGTATGGGCTAAAATGTAGGATGTTTTGTTCAATATCACACCGAAACAATTTTAGCTGAGTGATACTATCTTGATAGTGCATTAGTAGCATACTCTGTAGTCAGGAGTCCTCAGAAGTCGTACTTAATTTCAGTTGCAGTAAATGAATCAGATCATACAAATGCTGATTTCAGTGAACAAGTTTATTTTGCCAGACATTTACACTTTTTAAGTAGTGAAGACGTTAATTAAAACAATGTAACTTGATAACATTAATTCCAGCCTATAAGAAGTCAGTCCAGCTATATATTCATTGTCTTTGAAACTGTGTTATAGACAGTATTTTGAGCATACCTGAACTAAAGTCTGTCCTTCAGCTCGTGAACTTCTCACCAAATGGTTATTAGCTGTTCCAATAACAGAATGCTGCTGTCTATTTTCTGATTTGCTCAAGTTTTGGCTGTTATGGAAACTGCTTACTTCCTGGTACCCGCTGTCAGAATAAGAATTCATTTGTGTTGAACTTCTTGAGTTACCTACAGACCCTGTAGATATGAAGCCAGCATAGGAATAAAAGCATTGCACACCTTCTGAAAACAAAGTATTATATATTTAGATACTTATTGCATTCATAATTACATTATATTAATATAGCATCAATATAGAAACATATTCTAATATTTAAAATGCATACAACAGACCCTCACTTTCATGGAGAGATGTCTGCTCTGGAGAGTAGAGATTCCCCTGCTCTGGCTCTGTTCTAACGTGATAGGCATTGGTATGAACGCTTTCTGTCACACGAGATTTGTTTACACTGGTGGCTGGAGCATCTGAAAGAATATATTGATTAAATAAATCCAACGTTACTTATATAAGTTTCCTGCAAATTCAGTAATAATTATTTTCTCATGCACGCTCTAACAAAGAGCTTCCAATATGATATGTCTATAAACATAGTCTGCTGGTAGGCACGTACCATCTACCAAAGTAACCAAAAAGAACTTATTAGCTTAACGTGTGAGGACCTGACTTCCTCTACTTTTGAATAAGTTCTACAGTTCTCAGTTTTTAAATGTAGCGCTCAGGAACAAAAACAGATGAGCTATTAGAAATTCTTTGTTACAGCCGTTATTCAGAAGAGAATTCTAAAATACGGCGTATTTGTACCTATTAAGCCAAAAATAAATATTCTGACTTTTAATAATAAATAGCTGTACACATAGCACTGGTGTCTCAATAACTGTAAGTGTGCCATAATGGAACAGCCATACTTAAAACGTTACTCAGTAAGCGCTATTATGAGCGGTGTTTCAACATCATTCAAATACTAGATTGAAAAAACAAACAAAAATCAATATCTCTTGTAGGCAGTCAGCATAGTTTGACAGTAGTATATTCTTACGTCAAAACAATCTAGCAATTTGATGGTAATCAATTAATTATAACTAAAAGTATTACGACCAAATTAAAATAAGACCTGATAAGAAATGTTATTATGCTCCCATCAATTTCATCATGAGTGTCCCTAGAAATGATGCAGAGAACCACACTAAAATAACTCACTTTCACAGCTCTTGTAATACCAACTTGGAAAGAGAACATGAAAGATATCAGTGGGTATTAAAACATTATTTAGAATAAAAGAGTTGTGGGGACTGGACATTTAAATTACTCTGTAGTTATCTTCAACATCAACATTTTGATCCTCAAATTTTTGTGGTTAAAATAATACAAGACAATTTGTTTATTTGATATTATATGATACTAGATCAAATTAAAACTGACCAACGATTTCAGGGGAAACACATAGGAAGAATCAAATTAATTTGTGCAGTGCCACCCAGATGTTCCTAAGACAGAGGTTTGAACCCAAACCTTGGTGCAGTCACGCATTTGCCACCAAGCAAATGCTTTCACAACGCTCAGAAAATAAGACTGTTTAGGCTCTCTAACAAAAGCAAGAATGCACAACAAAATGACTTTTTGTCTCCCTACCTCTTTGTGCTACTATAAATCATGAGAAGAATGCCCTGAATAAAATAAGTCTTTTATAAATGGCTGCTGATCTAATATTCTATTTATGAGCATCTGCAAAATAACATCATGTTATATTTCTGTTAAAAATTCTGTATAGTTCAGCTGATGCATAAAGCACTTTCATTAAGGTCACATCTTATCACATTATCCACTGATGTTTTTTTGATATAAACCACTATCTGCATGCAGGAAAAAAAGATGACTTAAGGAAGTGCTTTCATTTATCTCTAACTTCAGTATTTTTCAGATCATAGATGGAAAAACATCATCCACTGACATTTTTTAAAATAAAGCTTAATAGTAAATAAGTAAGCAAAATCTACCATCCTGCTATAATCACTACATAAACGTAAACATTAAATAAAATGTATACCAATTTAAATTCTAAGCAAAATCTTTTCAAACATACCCACTTCTGAGCAATTACTGTAGATGAGCCTTATTTTGGATACATACAGAGGTGTGAGGAATATACCTCTGGATTTGTATTCCTGCATACACTGTATAAATGGAAATATGATTTTTTAAAGGGACAGCAATATATTTGTAACCTACTTTAGTTTAATATTAGCCCAATTCTTCTACAAAAAGAACAGCATTCCTAGGTTTCGCTTCTTTCTCAAGTCCTACCATTTTGCAGAAACTTAAGTTTCCCCTCCTAGTGGGGGTATGCACAGAAGGTTTCTAAGGAAAAGAAAACAGAAATGGCAGGAGAGACTTGAAGGGTAAGATAAAAATAAGAGGAGATGGACAGATGAAAGGAAGAAAAAGGAAGTAATGGAAAGTCAAGGAGAAAAAACAAACAAAAGGCAAAGAATAGTTACAGAAAGAAACTAAGGAGGAAATAAAATAAAGATGCAGAATGAGATGGAACACAACTGGATGAGATGAAATCACTAAAATAAAGACTGAGATCTGTCAAAAGATATCTTTTCCAGTTGTGGACAGTCACTGGAACATTACAGAACCAAGGGAAATAAAGTGAAAAGAAAAAAAGCGTTTTCAAAATGAAAGAATTAGCCAAACTAATTTCTGAATTACTTGAAAAAACAAACTTGGCTTTTCCTTAAAAACAGTTTAAAAAAACATGGAAAGCACCACCATGATTAGCAAAATTTAAATGCAAAGGCAAATAGGTTGTTGAAAACATTGGATCTAAAAAATAAAGGCAAAGAACGAATGCGTGCCTCGTCTCAGCTGAGGTGAAACTATGATGGCAATTGACACCATGTAATTACAATTATTATACACCACATTTAAATAAAAGAAAATAAGAAGGAGAAAGGAGGGTAGACAGTTTGAAAGACAGTCTAGGAAAAGGAGTAGAAACTTTAGGCTTCTGATTCCTACTTGCATGAGTAGCACTCAGTGTGAGAATAAGTCCTCAGGTGCTGTAAGTGAACAATAGACCAGAAGAAGATAGAACAGCCCTTCATTTATCACCAAATTTTATATTCCATCATGATTCTGAACAATCTTATCTAGCTTGGAAACTGGATCCAATTTTGAAGTTGGCTCTCCTCTGGGGAGTGAGGGGGCTGCTGGACCAGGCTACCTCCAGGGGTCCTTTCCAACAAATTCTTCTATAATTCTGTGACCTGTCACGTCCAGTATATTTTTTCTCAGTTGACACAAGAAACTCTATCTTAAAAAAAAAGCCCTAGACGGCATCTAAAATTGCCTAGTTTTCAGCATATAGAAAGCTAAAAACATAAGATATATTCTTTAAAGTGATTTTTAGGGAAGGTAGCTGCTTATGAGAGTGCTTTTAGTCCTATGAACCTTTAGCACTGGGAAAAGTAAACCTAAATAACCGTATCTTTAATCTAGGCAATGGTTCCTTACTTCTGGTATTATAACTTCTGCAATAGTAATTCTAATAACAGAAGATGGTTGTTACGCAAGAAATGCTTCATATTGCAAGAAATGCAATAAATGAATAGGAAATCATGGAAGCATAGTCAACTATTACTATAAAAAAACTTCACGCTAATTAAGTAGGACATTCTCTGCCTCTTCTTTATAATTATGGTGAAATTATTTTCTGGTTTGAGATGGGCAATATGCTTTAATTTTGGGTAAGCACATTATTTTCTTGTAACTGAGCTATCATAAGTTAAGGTGGAATATAACAGCAACTTGCAGAAGCTAAGAATAGTACGCAGGTAGAATCCAAACAATCTGGAACAGCCATAATTCCAGATATGCTCAAGTGAATAAGCAGATGACTAAGAAGTGTTATTCTTTGCAGAGCAGAAGCTGGATAGCTGTGAAAACTGCATGCACTCCTTACATAATTAAATGCTTTCATCACAATTCAGAACTAAGTTAATAAACTCTTAACAAGCAACCTAAAATTTTAATTGCATTGTTATTACATCAAAATAGTTTTGCTTAACCTGATATTCCTTCAAGAACACACAATTGAATTTGAGTAACATGATCCAATGCAAAAAGCAGGGAATCAAGGTCCTATTTTGGGTCCTGCTGTGTGTTCTTGAGATGCTGATTTCTGCACATCCACTTCATCACTCTAAACAGACTACCAGCTGCTCAGAAGATTGACTCTTCAACCGCTAAACGTTGTAATTGATGCAAAACCCTCATTAGCTAAATGCTCTGATCTGTGAAATCTGAAGGTCAGATTAGATTATTTTAACAGTCCCTTTCAGCCTATACACCTAAATGTTGCCTTTAATAAACAATTCTATCCACTGCCACCTAATATACTCAGGAGAAGAAAGATGTAAACGTACTGTAAGACTAATGTTTTGTTTGGGAAAGAAAGTTCAAGTTATGCTGAGATACAAAAATAGAAAAAGCACTCTTAGGAAAACCCTCAAAAAATGAAGGTTATCTCAGTTTAACTAAGAATACCTGTAAAAAGAAAAATAGTCGTCAAGCTTAAAACATACAGCATTATTTTCATGACCCTTACCAGTCAAGGGGAAAACTCAAAAGTATTTTTGAATTAATTGTAAAGGAGATCTAATATTCAAGAAGAATTCTGATACCGTCCAATCTCTCACAAAAATTCAAAGGCATGATAAGGTGTAGTCCAGGCGGAAAAGTACCTACCTCTACTTAAGCCAAAATGTGGTTTTGCAATACACAAATCTCTTTGCATCTGAGAAAAAGTACTTTAATGTTACAGTTTGGAAAAGATACTTGAAAAAGACACATAGCACCGCTACTGTAACAAAGTTCAATGTTCAGTTTACTTCAAAACAAGCCATAAATGCCAAAAAAATAAAGTTTTGGAGCCTTAAGGCACTAAGATGGCAGGAGGTACACATAAAAGATCATACCTGATGATCTCCAAGGAAATGATTTCTCAGTAGAGCTGTAGAAAGGAAAAAAAAAGTCACAAAAATGAATCTGAACCAAGTGGTTAGTTTGGATTTTTTTTTTTTTTAACCAAAGCATAGAAAATTGTACAAAGAGCAGCAGACAAATCTCTGATACTCCATGTAAGTAATACTCTGCAACACTTTACATCTGAGAATTTAACCTTTGTGTATTTAATTTTTTATTTTGTATTGAACTTGGGGAATGCCTTGTTATTTCCTGTATTGGAAATCATCAAGAGGCAAAACCTATCTGCAGTAGGACAGGTAAGAGCATGACTTATGATTTGCGCTTCTTATTTAAGGTGTGATGACACAAATAAAGCACACAGCAGAACTTCCCAAACGGTCACATACGTATGATTAGCAGGTTCTGCGACTTTGTGAGTTCTGTCGTTCCGTTTCTGTGCAAAGTCAGCTGGATTAGTTTAAATCATCTGCAGCAGTATATTTTAAATTGGGATTAAACCCAGATTTGGCACGACACAGAACCTGTTAAGGCGTTCCAGAAAAGATCATAGACTCCAGCTGACGGAAGGTAACAAACAGCTGTTTCTTAAATTATTGTAACATTCTCCGCAAAAGAACATCAGACTAAAATAACATGGTACACCCCTGCAGAAACCAGAAGCACCTAGACACAGGTGGAACCCTGCACTGAAGAAACTGTACTACCCTTACCTGGCTACTCCAGAGCAGGAAGTAGTGCCATGTGGACAGATCCTCAATTTTTGCAATTTTTGCTTTGGGCCTTTCACTTTAAGTAAGTTAAAAGTATTTCTCATTTCTAGCACATCATCCACTGAATGCAACTACTGCATTAACTTCAGAATGTTTTTTCAGCATATTTTGGGGATTTTAACCACATGCCAAAATAAGTTCTGTGCAACTTTATCAGCTTTTGGCTTGCAAGCTGAACCTTGTACTTATCTTATTGCAACCTTTAAAGCTATTTCTGTTGTCAAAAATTTGGGAGAAAATTTGTACCAAAAGTGGTAAGGAATTCAACAGAATTTGTATAAAAGTGAACAAACTTTAATTACCCAAAGCTGAGTTTTGCATATTAGTCAACCTACATGCATTCTTTGCTGTATATGATCTTTACTCTTTACTGAATAAACTCATCCAGAAACAATGGGTTCTTAATCAGTTACTATTAGCCTATTCATTAATACTTTGCTCCACTGAAATTAAGAAACATGAAGGCTATTTTACAGATATTGTAAAAACTCGTCCCCGATTCTTAACGCTACCTGAACATCAAACTATACACACTGCACCTCCTCTTACTTTCTTTCTCTGACTTTAAAGAAACTCAATTCCCTATAATGAGATGACACCATTCTGTGGTGCTAGCAAAGAAAAAAAAGTGCTAAGCATATAAAAATACTGTATTCTTGCATATATAAGATTTTTAAATATATATAATATATAAAAACACTGTATATTTTAATATATAATATATATATATATACACATACAAAAATGTATCTATCAGACACACCTGGCTAACTGAAATTCTTTATATGTATAGGATTTATGAAAGATAAACATTGCCCTGACTACAGACCAGAAGTAGAAAACTACTTCATGAACAATTAAGCCAGTTAAGAAATTGATTTAACTTAATTCTTAATAAATTCTTTCTGTAAGAAGTTCAGTGTCTGCCACCTAGTGACTTAATCATCTAGTTGTTGTCACCTTACTTTTTGAAGTTACCAAATTTTTCAGCTTTGATAAGCATGTCTAATGCATTTTATTCCATTCTTTGGTTAAAAACCAAAGTAGTCAAATACTGCCCTACCACTGAGAAGCTCTGCAGTCATTAATTAAACTCGTCATGCTGTCTCTTCCTAATATTAATGTGTAATCTAAAGAGTCCACATAAGTGGCACTGCACTTTCAAAAATATTTAATTTTTGCCTGTTTTTATCCTGGAGAAAGAATTAGATTAGTAGGGTAGATATGCAGAAATTATATTTTTCTTTCACAACAGTTTGTTATAATGTGTATAGTTTTGAAATAAAGAAGACAGAAATATTGTTACAGTACAGTATCTATTTATCAAATGGTATGGAAGGAAAGCATAGATAAAACATCCGACATAGGGTCACTTATTTACATGAAAAGAATTTTCTTTTTCCTTCTCAATCTACTTTGCAAGGGAACAAAGAATAAGGCAAGTAAAAACAGCTCTGCACTAAGCGTACATAAAACACAGACACTGAAACATACTGAGTTTTTTTAAGGTACTAGCACAAATATTGGGTAGCTGAAAGTGTTACATGCATGTGAACTTCCCTAAAATAAATCTACCCACTTTTCCAGACCAAAATCTTTCAGTTTACGTGTGGTTTCCGAATCGGAGCGTTCGCCTAAATTCTCGGTGCTACATGTGTCTTTTGCAGATACTACGTGACATGCGACGATTTAAGCCTATTGCCTTAGCAAGCATTCCATAAGATGAAATATATTTCTACAATTTAAACAATATTCCATGAAAGAAAATTAGTGATTTTCATTTCCTATATTGACCACTTGCATACACCACGGCTGTCATCAAAAAAGGGCAGCAGTGGAAAAAACTGAAGTACTAAATTATTTATTAAGTTATTCTAAAATGGTGGAAAGCTGTAGAAAGCAAAATAGACAAGTTTTGTTGAAAATTTATGTACCTCACACATTTTGCTTTAATATTTTTTAGCTTATTATTTGACTAAGCTTTCATCATTGGAAGATATCTGTTCTGTTAAGACAGCCAGTGGCAAATGGTTTCTTTGCGGGGATTTGTACTTGTTGCTTCAGCAGAGCTGTCAGTCAGAACTTGCTAAGTGCCTGTTAAGGCTCAACACATTGTTTCATCAGTCCTTTATCACAGAGTCTTTCATTTTAAATATCTTCACCAATAACATATTTATGATTTCATGTATTTTGAAGGCTTCAAGATTTGTGCAACTGTAAATTCTTGATACAGGAGGATTTTTCCCATCAAGTGGCATACGTTAAACTCCACACCCTGCAACAGCACAAGTAGCTGGCAACCATCAAAATCAGTATAATGAGCTTTCTTTCACGTTTTTGCTATTTTTTGTTGATAGAAGTGAACGGACTTCTTCAGAAATATTTTACCTAAACTTCACGACAGCTGTCAGAAAAGCTGAAGACTGAAAATCACCTTCTTGATTTCACTCAGATGCCGTGTTCCTGTCCCCACTCTGCTGGACACCGCACAAGGTACCACGGCCACCTTACGTCCCACACGAGACTGAGCGGCTGTGCCGCAGAGCTGCGAGGAGGGCGAGCGGCCCGGCGACTCGTCAGGAGGCACTTGCAGCTGATATGGGCAAGTACGGGTGCCCTGGAGAAGAATTTAGGAATGCGTATGTGGAAAGCTCTGCCCCAGCCCGGTCACTCACAGGAAGGCCACCGCTGCAGTCGGAGCCCGCGCACCGAGACGCGACCAAACCTCCGGAGCCGGCGACGGCGCTGCACGGCAGGTGCCGAGCGCGGGGCCGCACCGCCGCCGGGAGCCCCCCCGGCACGGCTGCCCACAGCGCTACGCTGTCTGACCCCTCCTGCAGCTGGCACTGCGACAGCACAACAGCACCAGTACACCACCCCTCACCGTGTCTAGCTACCGCTACCGCAGCAACAATAACAACTAATTTGAAATGCGGCTGTCTCACATATTCCCTTATCTCCAGAAAGAATTAATAGTTCCTTAAGCATTACTGTAGCTAAACAGCATGCCATAGTGACCACCGTGATGCTCGCTCTCCTTTTGACGAGTTTACGTGTTCTAAAAGCTGCCAGAGGCTGGCAAGCTAACACATACTAGTTCATTGATCGCAACGGTCTGTTAGACAGGTTAAGCTGTCTTGCACATGCTATACCACGGGAGGACTCATATGGACAGTTACCATAACTCAGCTGACGTGGTAACCCAGTACATCTCAATCTCTACTGTGAACTTACATCTCCTGCACACCAAGAATAAGCAAGTATTTATATATGCAGCTGAAGTCAATATTCAATCACTGCTCTCTCCAAATGTAGCAGCAGTGCCACTCTACAATTTGTTTTTTTCTATTTGAACATCAGCAATCCAACTGCATAAAAACCAAACTAAACTCTTCAATTCTACTGCCGTCCAAAAGCTTTGACAACACTCCAGTCAGGCCCACAGCCTGCGTAAACAGAAAACAAACACATAAACACCAGAGCTGTAACAAGAAACTTGGCAAATTTCACTTATTTTCAACGTAGACATGCAAAAAAACCAGAGTTAACGTAATATTTTTAAATTTCTGTAGACATAAGATGAAATGATAGCACACCCTGTAATTTTAAACGAGCAGCTGATGCTGCCTGAGCGCCGCAGCTGAAGTGCCAAAGGAGAGAGACAGTATTCAGCACCAGCAACGCGCAGTGATGTCTCCTTTATCTCCAGTTAAGTCTTTTTGGGTCAGCCCCCTACCAAGCTAAACGTTTGGCTTATTAAATTATGGCTTAGTTAGAAATATAATTACTCTTTATGTCCTAAAAGTTGGAGTAGGGAACTCTCCAATGCTCTCTGGAGCTAATCTTTCTTCAGTCATTTGGTAAAACCACAACCTACCAAATACACAATGTGCCGTTGCATTGTCTCAAGCTTTTCCTAGCTTTTGGCACACATCCCTATGCCCCAGACACGCTGTGGGAGACCCAGGCCTGTGAGAAAACACTTGGAGAAGGTGAAGATTTCCAAAATTCCAGTGAAAATACAGAAGATGCACACAGAGGGAAAATAATAAGATGTAGGCTGCTACTACTTTTTTCCAGGTACTTACATACACTGCAGTATTATTTAAGTGTTGAATAAAAATATTTTTAATTCTATGACTCTTTAACATATAGATCTAAATTAGTTATTTATTTTTGCTTATTTTTGTTCTTGGTAAACAGAATATTTAAACAATAAAATTCCAAGAGAAAAAGTGAACGAACAGTTAATTGCTCTGGCTATCAGAACCACGGAGAAGCCACATTCTTTCAGCTATAAGAAAAGGGAAAGGGAAAATGCAGTTAAGGGAAATAAAGAGCAGTGCAGAAGAGCTAAGTGATTTCTCAAAAATTCTTCCCTGGAGAGGTCGAGGAGAAAAAAACCAACTTTTTTTTTCCCTTAAGCAGTTTCTCACTGGAGGACTATTAAAATATTTTAAAAGGTAGTACTAAAAACTATTTAAAGATTTATA
Organism: Struthio camelus; assembly: GCF_040807025.1. NCBI lineage: Eukaryota > Metazoa > Chordata > Aves > Struthioniformes > Struthionidae > Struthio > Struthio camelus. The sequence goes on along the minus strand of NC_090947.1, from coordinate 46,374,608 downwards.
CAGGAAAGAAGTTGGAAAGAACTTAAGGAAGTGATTGAGTTGCTAGTAGTAAAATATGCCATTTCTCCATGAAAAGTAATTATTGTTCTGATGCTACCTCTAAAGCGTACAGTGGGCAATACTGCATATATCGGATGTTTGAATTTTCAATTAGTTAACTGAAACTAAAAACAGAAATATATACCACTTAATATCTTATGATAGAAGTAAGTCAAGATATGTTTAGGAAAAGACCAACCCGCCTCTTTAACCTATCAAAATCCTTGGACTAGCTCAAACAAGAAAAAAGCATAGCAAGCCTATTCATTTGTTATTTACATTTTCAAAGGTTTCTGACAAAGCCTATAACAAAGAGTCACTTAGATAACTGACTAGTCATGTCAAATTAAGAAAAATATTTCTGTAAGATTAGAAAATAGCTAATACAAAAAAATACTTCATATTTTAAATGACAAAAGATACCTGTAGAATATTCCCAGAACTTCTACTGGAATGAGTGTTTTAACTACCTTTGCACAGAGTACTGAGATCTGCAGATGATATTATTTTATTAATGACCTGATAATAATTAAAGGGGATAGCTGTATGGAACGTTTTATGACAAAAAATGTAAGAGGTTACAGGCAAAGAAAGGAATATTAGTAAGAACTCATACACCATAACTCATATACCATAAGTTGTATGCCCACTTTAACCACTAATCAAAGTACCCATAAGCAAAACTCTTACTGCTACTCAACTTCACAGGACTGCCTCAAAACCTGAAAAAAACCTAAAATCTTGTGTAGCAAATAAGAAACTGTAAAAACATGGAAGGAAACATGCCAATGAAAACTTCTGTCTGACATGTAGGCACAGTCAAAAGAAGCCAATAAATACTATGCTGTGAAGAGAATAGGAAAAAAAAATACTGAAAAGTTGCTGATGTTGTTATGCAAACTAACAGCCCCGTTCCGGTTGTTCTTTCTATCAGGGAAGCAGCAGGAATAGACGATAAGAAGAAATGAGTTATTTTCCTAAGATAATTCTAAAATAAGAGCATATCAAAGTATATAGTGTAACTAAATGGTATAAAGGGAGGAGGAGATGCTCAGTCAGATTGACGGTTTTAGAAACAAAAAAACAAACAAAACCAACACAATCCACTGCTAAGTTCTGAAATCAGGGTCAAAAGATATGAGTACGTTCTAAAATGTAATAAAATAAAACCCAGATATTTATCTATTATTTTTTTATAATACAGAGAATAGGAACTCGATGGTTAGATTAAAGAGGATTTATAACATACCAAATAAGAACTATAAAGCCTAAAACAATTGGGGCATGGACCAATTTCTAACAAAAGGACATTCATTCACTCTGCAACAGAGATGGTTTCTTCCCCTGAAATGGTTAGTACCAGCCACTGTCAGGGAACCTGATGACCGGTTGTTTTATCTAACACAGCAAGTAGTTCCTAGCTAGCTACTAATAATCTAATCATTATTCCCTCTAAATTTCTTGAATAAATAGAGTATTTATTTAGGTGCCAAAAAATATTTGTTGAATATCTCTATAATGTTCAAGCTCGGACATTTGATTTAAAATTATTCATATTTTACTAAATCCTGTGGGATACATTTTATCCCTGCTTTTATTGTACGCCTAGCTCTGCAATAAAGATTAATTACTTATATCTTTTCTTATTTACTTTTCATATTTATTGCAGTAGCTTAATTTTTTTTTGTTTTCAAATTTCAATATGAATACTAGCTTAATAAACAATTTAAATTATTGTGATTTTTTTTTCCTTCCAGAAAGCACATACTGATTACAGAGGTAATTTTCATAGACATTCAATGAGCCATGAAAATTTGGTAACATCATACACTACAATACATGCAAGAAATTTCAAATATGTTATTTGACAAGTCTGAAGTATTTGAGATGTTATATGAACAGACCTGCTCCCTGTGAGCACCCTCCTCAGGAAGGGGCGTGCTGCTGCGCGCAGGGGAACGCCTGCAGCACGGGGTTGGCGCAGAGCCACGTGTTACTGCTCTGCAAGTGGAACAAAAGTTACCCAGCTTAACCCAACGGCGTGCTTGCTCTCAAGCAAACCATTTGCTCTATCTACACTCTTCATAAGCATTCTGCCATTACATAAGAAATTTGTGTGTAAGCATAAAATGCAATATATGGTCATTCCACAGAAAATTATCAACACTCAATTACAGGGTGTAATATTTTATTGAATCCCTCTAGAATATTTTTCATTACTGCAGAAACTGCACATACTCTCCTTTTCTCAATATTAATTGAAATACAATCTATGTAAAGCAAAAAACCCCACCCCATGAAATACATTTAGTTTTATAAAGCCCAGAAGACTTCATATTGTCACAGTATTTCTCAAATTAAATGAATACTTCAGATTAATGAAAATATTTTGCATGTACTTGAACATAAATGACCTACAGAAACTCAGGTATACATGTTTAATTCCAGCTTGTAGGAGTCATTACTATACTGTTGCTATTGCTGTAGGTTTTGGTTTTTTTCCTTATATCCCAGATGAAGTTGACTTGTGGCAGAAATTTTGTGAACAGAATGACAATGAGAAGTAATTAAAAATGGCCTTTCAAAAGACTTGCATGAATGAACTGCTCCAAATAGAACGGTGCTTCTAAGGATCTCCATCTTGACTAGCCAGTACTTGAAATGTCAAAATATTTTTTGACTATTTGCTGCACTGCCAATAGGACTTGCATTCTTTAAAAGATAAGTCTACTGTGCCACTTATGTCATTTTGCTTTCCTTTGTTAAGGTGTGTGTGGCAAACATCTGAGTGCAGTTTAAATAAATTAATAAATACGAGCCTTTTGGTTCCCAGCAATTCTCAGTTTTGACAAGTTAGATACGATAACTCGTGAAAAAAGTAAGAAGCATTGACTGTTTGAGAATCACATAACCAACTCCCACTTGAGAAGGTCAGGCAACCTCTTTAATAAAACGAGTATGACTCCTCAGCCTCAATACCTATAGACATCTATCTCCATCAGCATGCACCGCGACATGCCTGGCAGCCCAGAACTGAATCTGACTGAATCGGTCACATTACTGATTTAAAGTTGGGTGCAATGTGCAATGGGAAGCTGAACAGCCTGCTTGCTTCTTTCCAGGGAAACATATGCATGCTACAGGATGAAACAAGAAGTAAACTGATTTCAGCTCTTACTGAAACCTCACGCTATTCTCTCCGGCCATCTATGACCTTGTAGTGCAAAATACATGTAAAATATTTAATTATGTATAACACTAACATTACCTTGAATCATTTCAGTCTCTTAAGAGGTTTGAAAGCGTATGGGATGTCATCAAAGATCTTAGAAGGGCTGAACAGATTACCCATTTATAAAAAAATTATGAGAGGAAATAATTTGAACAGGCAAGTAACCTACAGGTAAACTAAATAAAGACAAACTGGAATGCTGAGCTACGTCTGACCTACTGCTTCTTTCTCCACCCATTATATTATAATGCCTTAGGATCTGAAGATCTGCTTTCGTACTCATCCTTCACGCTCCTCTCAAGGGAGCAAAACAGTGACTAATTCTGCATGTTGCTTGCATTTACAATTTGGCTGGAAAACAGGTGGGTGACAGAATAACAAACCTAAACCAGAAGTACGTTCTTCGATGGCCGGTTCTTGCCCTGCTACATCAGGAGGACTTTCTCACCCCATGTCTCATGTCACTATACAGAGGACCATGAAGAAATATTAAGTAGCAGGTAAAGTGATTAACTCTAAGTGGGTCTTCAGTGGTGACTTCAGCAGTAACAGAATGAATCGTGCCTCTGAAACGAGAGTCCTCCTTGGTGCACTCTGTAGGTGATGGTCTGATCACCTCTGCCTTCCTCCAGATGGATCCTACTCAGGCGCACATTCGCGGACCATTGTCACAACTGCACTGCCTGTGCTCCATACTTCGGTGTTTGGGTCAGTGCCACCAAGACCTGCTGAGAAGTTAGATGTACTAGGTGCAGAGTTTAAGCTGATCTAAGCTGTTGACGTTGCATTTCCCCATTCCCTCACCAGCTGTGCCTGCCACTTCCTTTGAGCTGGCACTTGTGCACCCGGGCAATGAGCTGGCTCAGAGGAATGATTTGACTGAAACACAGACCAGGAAAAATGTGGGTTGTGCGTGTGGGAGGTTTTTGGGGGGTTTTGTGTGTGTGGTTTTTTAAAAATATTTTGGCTCAAACAGTTCTCTAAGCCAGCTTAAAGCCAAAGCCACCACAACTGAGACAGGCTCATGCTGCCACAGAGGTCCCTGTGACTCTGGGTCAGCATCTGTCTGTGTGAGCAGTACTACTTCTGAGCCAGCGCTTGCTTGCAGAGATCTGGTTTATGAGCAGGTAAATTAGAAGCACTACCATAGCACTGAGGCCAACAAAACCTTCAGCTGGACCTCAAAAACAGTCTTATGCCCCCAAAGTGTTTTAACTGTGTTAAGGGAAGAGACAGTGCATTTAAAGCCCTATTATTTAACCTGCAAGCATGAGGAGATTAAAGCACTGTCTTTGATACAAAGCATTGCTGATGTCCTCAGGAACAGAAAATATGAACAAAGGGTAAAAATAAAAAAGCTTATACATCTTATACTTCAATTTCACTTGTTCCTTTTTTTTTTTTTTTTTTTAAAAGACTCTCTCAGGCCAGACAAATATTGACAGATGATCTTGCTTCCTGAATGCTCAGCGTCTGTGTTTCTTTGCCTAGGCTGTTAGCCTTCCCCAGCCAATCCCTCAAGACAGCATTCAGTTTCCAACCTTCACTACGCCTCAGGTGCCCTCTTACGTCATTTCTTTTCAGCCTTAACTAAACATTTGTATCATTCAGTTTGTGAGAACACACATTTTTACAGCTACAAATTTTGCTGTTGTATTTATGTCTGCTTTGACACTCCTCATGCAAGCTATTGTTTTACCTTACTTGATTCTTCCAACAACTCTCTTAGATCTACCTCCACGGGAAACAATTGTGAAGAGATGGAAGCATCTCATATTCAGATATAAATTTTTTCAGCTTCTCATATATCTCTTAAAAAGCATATGCACATTGAATGAGTCAAAAAATTAACCAAGCACACACATCAGAGCATATTGTCCAAATTCAAGTTTTAATCCACTGTCCCTCCGTGATTGTAATGCAGTGCATTATCATTGGTACAGGACTAGATCTAGCTGGGATAAGAAAGTTTAGAAAAATAAGAATAGGGGTCAGAATATAGGGGTGTCTGTAAGAATTAAGAATACAATTAGGTTTTATTTTTAAGTCTATGAAGCACTTTATTAATAAACTATGGAAAATCTATGGCCACTGAAAACATGTGAGGAGTTTAACTAAACTCACAAATTTACACATGCTAATATACATAACAAAATAACTTCATTCAAGTGCTAATGTTTTCTTCCCCTAAGCTTTCATGATCTCTTTTATACACATGAATGTCATTTCACTGTAAGAAAGCAACCAAAAGCAGAAATTACTCCATTTTTACTGATGCTGTATATTATGTTTTCCATCTTAGTAAATGATAGTATTTGATAGAACTGTATTATCTCTAATGCACTGTATAGACTGGTAATTGTTTATTATTTCAAAAACTGCACTAACCATTAGATTATTTAGGGAACAAGATAACTCTGGTCTTCCCTGCATGTGAAATTTGCTGGATTGGGATGCAGAAAAACTGTTTTTCTGTTATGCTACTCAGGCAAATTAATTGGAATGGGATACTAAGGACTGAGAGCTACTTGAAGACATAAATAACGACAACTGAGGCTTGTATCTTATTTTGTCATAGGACCTTAGCTTTTTTTAGGTTTCAAAGCAAAATTTGAACAACAGCTGGGGAATATTTGGATCCAGAGGGAAGATAGAAGGAAGAAAATGGAAGGTGGAGGCAAGCAGGAGGGTACAAAATAGTAATTTTGTTCAAATAATATTATTGAATATTTCACAGGTTCTCAAACAGAATAGTTCTCATGCCAAAAACGATACTGTCAAATGACAAACCAGATTAAGCCGTTTAAAGTTTAAGAACAACTGTTAGTTGGTACACTGGATTTTTTAAAATAATTGCCTCCTTTTTCTTAAGCTTTTGCAGGAACAACTTCCCATTTGATTTGCAGAAATATTTATTATTGCCAAAAAAGGAAATAATTCTAAATGGTACCTAAGTTTATTGCTGAAAGAATACAGAGACAAATAGTACTTAAGGCAAGAAATTATAGCTTTCAGAAAACATTCCATACAAATATACGTATCTCAATATATCAACATGAAGTTTGTTGCAAACTGAAATACAGGTACAATTGTTTCATAACAGAAGACACTATTATCAAGATTTTCAGACTCAAGAGCTACCAATCTTTGAGACAAATGACCACCCAAGCAGAAATAGTGTTAACAAGTTTGCTAAGGAAATATCAATAATAATAAAAAAATCCCAGTGTACGAGTTGTAGTTAAAAAATAATAAAATGTTGTTATAGTTATTGTCACTGTATGTTAAATATATTAAATATGTTTTGCAATTTTTAAAACATGCTAATGACATGCATATAACAAGATATTCCCTGAAACAAATTTAACAATAGAAAATATTTCAAAAGAGCTAAATAAAGCTAGATAATTAATACAAAAAACACAATATTGTAAAGATTACTTCATTTAACTAGTACTGTTACTTTGATACAAATACTTACAAGCCTACCACATTTTTCTTGGGCTGAATCTTAAAAACAAACTTCAGCAAACTTAAAGCAAAATTAAAGCTTTACATACACTGTACTGAAAATGTAATCAGTGATCAGAGATTTTTATCACTCTCATAACTCTTCATAGCAAATCTACATTTTTTAAACTTAAGATATTAATGGGAGGTGAACAACTATCAGTATGTGTATGTGCATATATACATGTATGTGTATATATATATATGAAGGACATAAGCACCACTAAAAAGCCCTTTAATTTATGGGACATATGAAAGTAAAGTCATTGGGACTTGTACCTTGTGCTGGCGATACTTGGTGATTCTGCTCCAAGCCTACATCTTTCTAGCTGATTAGCCACAATTTGCCTTTCCACTTCCAGTTCTCTGGTAAGTCTTTGAAATTGGAGCTCCTGAAATTTCAAAATAAAAAGAAAAGCATTCTTGATGTTAAAAAAATTGGTGTGGATTAATTCTGCAGTAACCACTGTTTCTTGTTTTGACTCTTCCTTAGTGGATTAAACTATTAGAAGATTAAAGTGGGGATTAATGGGTCCTTAAATCAATGCTTCATGCAAATACTAAGTTATCACCAGTTAAAAAAGGAAAACAGTGTTCAAGCATTTGTGGTTTTTATTTATCCTAAAATTTAAGTTTTTGGTATCTCCTTCTGTTGCCAAAGCCTAATAAATTGGAGTCCATAAAGCCAGTCTTCATTTTCATCTGTAACAGAGGTGTATTGGAAAATACTGTATCCTATCCTTTCCAGTTGCAAAACCTCAAATCCTAAACTATACTACGTTGTGATTTCTGTATTTAAAATTTTAAAACTTATTATTTCAAAATGGCTGAGGGTAGAGATATGCTATTTCAACTTTTCTGGTTTCAGTTTTTGTTACATTTCCTGGTCAAAGGTACCAATCCTTCTCCCTTTTATAAATGCTGGCTTTTGGAAAATAATGCTCAGAGAAAAACATAGGAAATACAAGCGGCTACCCCGAATATTTGGTTATTAAAATCTAGAAAGATCTTCCATAAACAGAATATTCTAAAATCTGTCATCAAAGGATAAGAGAGACCTTTCACTCTACTGCTAGCTTTTGTTAATGACAGAAGAAGATTCTATCAGAGCAATGATATTATTTTTCAAATTGGTGTTCCACACTCACTGATTGCTAAGTAAACTCTTTAGTGCTGTTTAAAATTAGATAAATTATATGATTTAAGAATTTGATAAATATTGAACCACATCTTATATGGAAGTCCTACATAGCACAGAAGTATCTATTTAATTTTAAAGAGTAAATCACTAATTATCTTTATTTTCTGAATGTATGTTGTGTAATTGTATTACATAGTAGTTACGTGCCTTGTCATACTACAGAAATCACTTCAGTCACTGATTATAGTTAACACACAATATTCTTTTATACCTTATGTTACACGGAAAGGAGACTTACTTATCCCAATCTTCTAAATACTGCCTGACAAAACTTTTTGTATTCAGCACGTGAAACTTAACATTAGATGAGGGAGAGAGGAAGATGTTGTCCACCTGTACTTCAGCAAGGCTTTTGACATTGTCTCCTGTAACATCTGCATAGGCAAGCTGGACAGGGAGTGGACAGGGGACTAGTCAAATGGCAGAGCTCAGAGGGCTCTAATCAGTGGCACAGAGTCTAGTTGGAGGCCTCTAGCTAGCGGTGTCCCCCAGGGGTCAGTCCTGGGTCCAGTCTTGTTCAACGTATTCATCAATGACCTGGAGGAAGGGCCAGAGTGCACCCTCAGCAAGTTTGCTGATGATACTAAACTGGGGGGAGAGGCTGACACACCAGAAGACTGTGCTGCCATTCAGAGGGACCTGGACAGGCTGGAGAGCTGGGCAGAGAGGAACCTCATGAAGTTCAACAAAGGCAAGTGCAAGGTCCTGCACCTAGGCAGGAATAATCCCATGCACCATGTACAGGCTGGGGGCTGACCTGCTGGAAAGTAGCTCTGCCGAGAAGGACCTGGGAGTGCTGGTGGACAACAAGTTAAACATGAGCCAGCAGCATGCCCTTGTGGCCAAGAAGGCCAATGGTCTCCTGGGGTGCATTAGGCAGAGTGTTGCCAGCAGGTGGAGGGAGGTGATCCTGCCCCTCTCCTCAGCCCTGCTGAGGCCTCACCTGGAGTACTGTGTCCAGTTCTGGGCTCCCCAGTACAAGAGAGACATGGCACCACTGCAGAGAATCCAGCAGAGGGCTACAAAGAGGATGAGGGGACTGGAGCATCTCTCACATGAGCAAAAGGCTGCAAGAGCTGGGCCTGTTCCTCCTGGAGAAGGAAAGACTGAGGGGGGATCTGAGCAATGTGTACAAGTATCTGAAGGGAGGGTGTCAAGGGGATGGGGCCAGACTCTTGTCAGTGGTGCCCAGCGATAGGACAAGAGGCAGCGGGCACAAACGGAAACACAGGAAGTTCTGTCTGAACATGAGGAAAAACTTCTTTATTGTGAGAGTGATGGAGCACTGGAACAGGTTGCCTAGAGAGGCTGTGAAATCTCCTTCCTTGGAGATATTCCAAAGCTGTCTGGACAGGGGCCTGGGCAACGTGCTCTAGGTGACCCAGGGGCATTGAACAGGAGGGTGGAACTAGATAATCTACAGAGGTCCCTTCCAACCTCAACCGTTCTGAGAACTTACCACTACTGCCATAGAAAACAGGCATCAACAGAACATGATTCAATATTTCTCTACTATTGTTTTGCTAATAACAGTTCAACAAAATGGAATATTTAGTAGTACTGTCAAAAACGTGCAATGTCAGGTCTTCACTAAAAGGCAAGTTGCAAGGTGAGATCATTTGGAAACTACTGGATTTAGCCTTCAACAAATCAAATATCCAGATATCAACAGAGTAATACTTGGGAGTCTAAAAGTTCATAATAATTTTAAAGACTATTACACAAGAAAACACTGATATTGACTTCAGGGAGTAAGTAGAAAGAGCAGTCGTTAAGTGTAACATATTGCTTTGATGACAGCACAGATAGGTAAGTTCTAAATTAAGAAGAACTCATAAAAATCAATTTCAGCCTTCTGTATCAAGCAAAACTTGATAAAAAAAGATGTTTCATTTGTCAGGGTAATATTTTAGAACCTTAAGATTGTTTACTGAATGTTTTGGGCTCAGGTAATCAGAAGAGCTCTAAAACCTGGATTCTACAAATCCAAGCATAACAGTTTTCCTCAAGGCACAAAGTATTTTGATTCTGAAATAGTTGCATGTTTATAGTAAAAGCTCTTTCCCCTCCACACAAAATAAATATACAAACCACGGGGCAAGCAGGAAAGCAGCCTGGTCTTCAACTCCCCCCTGGCAACCAGCTCTGGCTAATGGAGTGACTTAACTGCTTATTTCCAGCATAGTCTTTGAGAGAAAACAATCCCTTTCGTTAGGTTGGCATATACTGACAAGCTTCAGAATAAGAAAAGCTCAAAGTCAATGCTCAGATGTGCAAAAGCATTTCAGGACCTATGTCCTAAACGTGCCTGTTATTAAAACCCTCTTCTAAATGGAATTCTAAGGTTAAGTCCTTTTAATCTTGAGACCTGATACAAGAAGCCTTGTGAATATCGTAACCTTTGAACCGTAACAAAATTCAGGGGCCTATATATGGTCTAGAAAGTATGGATAGCATGAGAAGGTTTGTAAAACATGTAACTGCATCCAATAGCAAAGATTCAGTCTTTGGAATTTGATAGCAAGTCTTAATGGGATATTACCTCTTGATATAACATGAGGTTCATACGCATCCTGTCACTACTTCCTTAAGATAGTGTGTGCTTTGGAAAGAAAGTATTAAAAATGCATGTTAGGCCAAAAAACCCAAAGAAATTTATAAAGCTTATTTTCCATTTACAAATCTGAATATAGATTGAAATGACCATCTAAAAGTTGGTTCACCAGCCAGTCACTAACAGGCTAGTGGGAAATGTCATTATTTTCAAAAAACGTTCACATGCTAAAGGTCCCTAAGTTTTGAAACAAATGGTGGCAAGACAAGGCTTTTTCCAAGTAAAATATGGTATATTATAGAGCATGTAATATATGTGATCATTTTAAAAACAAACAGTATTACACTCCTTACTTGCAGTGATAATATATAACATTTACCCTTTGGTTAAGGCTCTTTTCTGTTGCTTGCTTTTAAATCAGTATTTAAATAGCAATGTCACGTACGGCAATGTAATTTGAACACAGGACTCAAATTGCATATTTGTAATTCCAACTATTATTGATCATTTTTATTAGATGAATAAAATTAAACATATGCTAGCCATTATTTGCTTCCATTGAACTGATCTCTATTAATTTGCCTTCCATTACAGGCAGAGGCATTAATAAGAATGTTTTCTAGAATAATGTTATTGCACACTACAAATACACATTTATTTGAGCTCTTTCTCACCCCTGTGTCATCTTCTACAGTCTAACATAGTCCTTTAAACCAGGTCACACACATTTCTGCAGCAGAGGAGAACGTTATCACTGGGCAACTTTTTGTTATTTTGTGTTCGGGAGGAAACTGAGTCACCAAATCCTACAAGCAGGGTGAAATATTCTAGAAAACCTTTTTACACAAGATGAATCAACGAAAAGGGAACATATACCAAAGGAAACAAGACAACACAAAATGGGGAAAAAAAAAGTTACAACAGTAGGAATCAGATACACATGAGAGGGAAAATAAAATCTAGGCTTGTCATCCACTTTGCATCTCCAGAAACACACTTTTAAAAACTAATTTGTTACCTTTCTGTCCTAATGATGTTTAAGAGAGAAACTAGATGACCATTCAGATCATAAGTCAGTAATGATTTACACTCTTCAGTGTAAAACAACTACAGGTTTACAGGAAAAAAAATAAGAGTTCCCCACGGAAACTAAAAGAATGACCATCAAAAGACAAGTCCTCTCTAAAGCATTACAAAAGTGCAACAGTTGCAGAAAATATTAATTTTTTTAGAACAGAAAAATGATACAAAGCAAAAAGAGAAAGTGGAAGGTATGCTATATTTTTCTTATTTCCCAGTAGACTTACTTTAAACAGTAGAACAGGTATACAGCTTCCCTCTCACCCTCCATGAGAATCCCACAGAGTAAATTCAAATTTTGTATCTGGAAACTAAAACTCCACCAGTTCCAAAAAATCACCTCAGAGTTTAGAGATTTGAGGATTTCAGGCAAGTAAAGAAGGAGGAAAAGATTATCGAGATGTCACTGAAAGCGTCAAAATAGGAAAAGTGAAGGAGTCTTTTTTCTGGGCCCATGATTAATTTTCTAACTTGATACCATATTTCTCGAATACAGGCAGTTTGGGATACACAGTGAGAGCGGAATCCCTACCTAGAAAATTATAGCATTTCTTTCTGATTGGCAGAATGGGGCAAAGAGATCTATATTTAACACTGGATTGCTCTGTGGCCTGCACAAAGCAAAGTCCTTAACAGAGACCATTTTTCTCTTAAAAAAAATCTTTATGATATAAAAAGTGGCATAGGTAGTTATACAAGTAATCGAAATAACAAATGTTCCATTGGGGCGGGGGGGGGGAGAATGCAAAAATCCAAAGCTGGTTAGAAGTGCATTGATCACACTTTCATAGTTATGCTTCTTTCTAATGACATTTTATACTACCTCCTTCACATCATTCTGCTCCACCTCCACCCTTAAGCTCGATTAACCACCATTTATCCTTCATTGCAGATCAGAAAGTCTGTTCTGACGTCTCAAATTCTCTTTGCAGTAGTAGCACATTTTTTCTAGCAAGAGATGCATTGCCTATGTTAATGCTAGCCATAAAAAACCCCCTAAAGACAACAACAAAAAAAAGCATGCATCTTTTATTTAAGTATCAACCATATGCTGAGCCGGAGAAATCGGGGCGGGGGGCAGGGAGCAAATACTACTCTGAATTGATACCCGCCACCAATACCGAAGCGTTGCTTATCTGCCAGACAACATACTATTGCAGGAAGTTATTTGAATTTGTTTCTCTAGCCAGCTTCTCCGAAAGGAGTGGCAGAGCACGCTCCTTGTACAGGAATGCATTTGTACAAAGCTGGTTGCCAGTAACAGAGAAGCAGATGCCCCAGGCAAAAATCACAATTAGCTATGACTTATAGTACTGGCTGCAGGAAAGTAATAGGAAAGGCATCACAAAACTACTAACAAGCTATTTTTTTCATTTCCAGAACATCTATGCTGCAAGACCATACTAGAAGCCTGTATGCAGATGGTAGAATTCACTGCCACGCTGCAAAGGCACGCAGTACCCAAGGGTACCACCATGCCTTCTGCAATACACAGCCTACAACACAATGGCCAGAGCCACTTTTTTCAAAACTATATAGTGTACATTGAGGAAAATACATCATACAGGTAAATAGCGGGAATGCGGTTCACATGACTGATCACAAAGACTATCTTTCTGTTATTTGCAGCCTTTGGAACGTAAAACAAGGTTTAGAGTTGATTCTGCACTTTCTATATACGCACCCCATTATGACACAGTGTTGGAGAGACCCAATGTTTTCATTTTGGTGAATCAGGAAGTTTTCTCCCCCTCAGTAACATGGATGAAAATGAAAAGTCTACATTCAAAGCGTTGAAAAATAAAAATTAGCTTCTTCCTGCCCTGTTGTGATCTGAAAACTTCTGACAAAGCGCAGGTAAGTTAAAACCCTAAATAAACAGTGGAAGGTCTAATCGGCTAAGCGAAGATTGTACAGTTACAGCTATGGACGAACCAGCAGCCACAGCACAAGCAGCAAAGACGACACAGGAGCTCTTTGTGAATGGTGCATGCCTGCCGGCTCGGGCAGGCTGGACATCCTGAGAGATGGATCTCAACTTCTTGGCTTCTGCTAGCTCTGAGCGGCTGCTGACACAGGCTGTGGGAGCAGGTAAGGCTAGGATGGGAATCATATTTCCAGTTGTAATACCGCCAAGATATGCTAAATTGCTCAAGCTGCCAAATGTCACTGACTTTGCACAATGTTCTGAAGTAACTGTACATGAAACTATGGAACATCTTCCTAACCGAAAACATTTTGGTGGTTGAACGATTCAGTTGAGCGCCTTCCAGCAGTCCGAGTGTGGATGAGACTAGCCGATGACCTAGAGAGCGTACTTAGCCTTTTAAAAGGAATATTTTCTCTGGCGTTAACTATTCCTCCTTCACTTGCAACGCGCAGTGCAGAGCCACACAACTCCCACTCTCTATGAAAATCTAATGGTGCTAAAGAAGAAAGGCGATTATATTTTGGACATTTCGTATGATACGAACATGGAACAGAGAAGAGGACAAACAGAATGTTGTTCATTTATACTTCCTTCACGTTACAAATCCCAGCACATGGATTGATCTATGCAGACTTCTATGTTTCCACCTGCTGTAATTCTTACATACGTTCAGAAACTGACTACTTAAAAACACACTGAATACTGTATTTTTCCAAACTGAATATCACATAGTAGTGACCCAGTGTTTAAATCCTCTACAAGGACCTATCAAGAGAAAACTGAGCATAATAGATCAAATTTTTTTTTTTTTTGGTAAAAATAGTTTACTCACACACACAACTGCATTTGCATGCTTTCAGTATCTCTGTATCTTCCAAAATAGAAGACAAAAGATAAAAAAAAAAATTGGATAGGGTAAAAAGAATTGCAGATTGCAGGATGTGAAATGACACAGCTACAATTATTGACTGATCTCACTTACTCTGTATTCAACAGCAGTAGACCATTAAAGCCCTTAATACTTCTATGCCTACATTGTTCACTAGCCTGGTAAAACAGTTTAGTGCTGCTCTAGCAGATGAGGGATCAAAATTTAAGGAAAATGGCTAGCAATTCATAGAAAGAATACTGATAAGCAATGATAGAGACAACAAGGAAGAAAGTTTGACTTGACTTGAGGTCTTCAGTGACAACTTCTGGGCATCATTCTCTTTTGAAACTGCTACAATACATTAGGTTGTTTTAAATTGGCGCTGAAGTAAAGTATACTGCTCTGCCAGCTGTTGATTAGAGTTGTGCTGTTGTAGAGTAGATAGAATGGTGATCTAAACGTTAATATGTTACAAAAGGAGTATTTCAGTATTCTTCAAGGGTACCCACAGTTCCACGTAGGTTCTTTTTCAAGGTTCTCCACAAAACTAACAATACATATTGGAAAGAAAAATCAATTTCTATGTTTTCATATTAATAAAGTAGAACATCAAAATTTGATCCAGGAAATGAGTTAGCAGTTTCATCCGAGACAGGAATGTAAGATATTTTATCTTAGAATAAGAGTCTCAGAAAGGGAATTTATCAGACTTGATTTTATTGAGTCTGGAAAAGGTTCTAAACAGCAGAAGTAGTAAACTTCAAAGCTAGGGAACTAAAAACAGCAAGAGAGTTTTAAAAAATTGCCTCTTCCAGTCACTCACAAAATTTTGGCAAGGGTTTTGTTTCACTCATGCACAGTTTGCTAAACAATTAAAACACACACACACAGAGAGAGAGAGAGAGAGAGAGAGAGAGAGAGAACAAACCACCTCCATTCAGAACTGATACGTATTTGTCTAACTGATCACTGGTGTAAGCAAAGCAGGATTTCAAAGTCGTATTGTTCAGTTTTTTGTGTACTTATCAGAAGTTCAGCAAGGTATCTGAAAGAAGACTTACTAATTGAAGTTACACGTCTACACAGATTACATAGTACTTCATAACAAATTGCTCTGCATTTGAGTTGGTAAAGAAATCTCCCAAACTTACTAATACACTCAGTAAAAATAGTTTTTAAATATGCATTCATAAATTTTTTTGCTATACAGAGGATGCATTCTCTTTCTTATTTCCATATTGAAAAAATTAAGATTTTTGCTTAGATCTTTGCACAGAAACATTTTGAGAAATAGAGAATTTTGTATTCTCACAATGAAGAGGAGGAAAAAAGTAAAGCACACAGTTTCTAAGGATACAGTTCAATACAGTTATCAAACAAGAAAAGGTTTTGCTGAAGTGTGAAACAAAAGTGAACACTTCAAGGAAAACATTTAATCATAAGTCTCTTGGGGTTTCCTATTCATCCGAAAGCATACCAATCATTCTTAATTTATTACCACCCATTTGTAAAGGAAATGATGATGAAAGGCTGTACAACTATAGATGTCAAAAATATCTGCATTCATGTTGGTTTTTAAGGCTGGAGTGAGCTTTTTCCTGCAAGACCTTCCTCTGTCTAAGCCCAATCACCGAAAAGGAAAACTAACATGCCAAACAGGAAGTTCAATGATCCAGTCATCCATTTAATCTTGCCAAGTCAGCAGCAACTCTTTTTAAATTCAGTAGCATAAGGTTTGCACGTGAAAAGTAGCAGTGATTCCGCAAATCTATACCTTCATCCTGAGAAGCAGTTGACAACTAGCTGCCTTTACATTTCAAAAGAAATTACTGCCATGATGTTGCCTTTCCAATTTGTAATAGCATGCTATTATAGTGTGAAAATACTCAATTTACTTTAAATGTGGATGAGAGACTTTCTGCAGAGCCAAACTTTTATCCAAGTATTCCCCAGGATTCAGTTTCCAGAAATAAAGTCACATATTTTAATGCTTTAGCTTTACATAGAGCTAGTTCCAGCATTTCCTGAGATGCTTCTAGCCATAAATGCATGCAAACTTCACGATATTTTAGAAGTGAAGCAGGTGGGCTGGGAAAAGAAAAAAAAAAAACTCTAATTCATATCGCCAAAAAAAGAGAGAAAAAAGAAAAGGTCAAACTGTGTTTCAGCTTCGGGACAGTTGTACAGTCTTAGGATTTTGTGCATTCAAAATGGAATTCCTCTAACAGAGATGCAGTGTGTGTGCGCGCGTGCGCCCTAACTTACACTAATTAGGGATGTGACTTCATGTTGACAAAACACAAATTAAGTTTTGTCGGAAGAGAATAGACAAGGCTGTAAGAACCTCGGTTTCACCGCAGATCCCACTTCGTTCTGCACCTACCATTTTGTAACACCACAAATGAATAGATCGATTTTTTGATTGACAATTTTTCCTCAATGACGGACTTTTCAGAGTACAGGGGACACACCTACTCTAGTTTGGTAAAAGCGTTGCTTTAAACTAATTTGCGGCCATAGGAAAAAACACACACACATGGACAGCTCAGTCAGAGTGCCTTACAAAGTTCATAGGATAATTAGTGCAACTTTTTATATAGTCATATCTATGCCATGATGGTAGACATTGCTTACAGTTATTCAGTGAATTACACTTTCCCATTAGAAGTGCTATAGCAATTTAAATACTTTTTATTATGTTAAAACAGAGCAACAAGGCACAATAAAGATTTTTCTGATTTGTGATTCCACTGTAGTAAGTGTTTCTGAAGTACTGAAGGAATAGTTAAGGTGTGGCAGCTCTACTTTACAAACACAAACCCACTGCAGATAAAAGAGAGATTCCTGAATAAGAGGAAGTTAGGCCACAGCAAAGAGCATATTAGTCTCTGCTCAAGCATAATAAAGTAAATGACCAAACTGGAAAATATTCTGTTCCGGGCTTTCTGCCATACAGGAAGGGTGTTGAATATGTCAGTGTCCACAATCAATATCAACAATAAAAAAAATCTCAAAAAGCTACAGTTCGGTCCTCAACACCTTCACTTTATCATTTGCAAGAGAGAAGTACAACTTTCATTTTCCTCTTCCTCCCATTCATTCTAATGTCTCCATATATATTACACTTAAGATATAATTTTGAAGTCTGTATTTCACCAACTATTAAAACAATTTCAGTTTTACTTTTTTCCCTCTTTGATCAGAATAGTTACTTAGTAGTCCATATATTTCGTAGTCTTTCTTTGAATGAAAAAGGGAAGAGGTTTTAGCCTCTTTTTTAAGATAAAGAAATATTCCATTATCATTCTTTTTCTCTAAGAACAAGAAAAACATTTCCTGTGTAGAAAAGGAGATGTTAACAAATGCTTTTTCATTATATACTTAACATCTCATACCAAATCTTTATCTGCATGTTTCTGTAGCACTGTATGCAACTTTATAGAATGGACAAAAACAATTTGTTCCCAAAGCTGTATCAATTTTACAGCAGCTTTTACACTAAACCTGCATTTCAAGTCTGATTTACAGCAACAGTTCAGTGCACACATTACAATGGATACAGATTACCATAATGACGCTTCTCTTTATTGCAATTAAATACACCCTTTATGTTCAGATTCCAACATGTTTCTTGCCTAAGGTAGTATTTGAATAACTACAAAATACACTGTATTAAGGGTAGGAAACACATTTTAGAAACAATGTTTGTTTTCAGTAATGCAATAAAGGGCAATGGTTAACTCGTACTGAATTCAATGGTTAAAGCATACTGAATTTCTGAACTGCTAAGAAACAAGAAACATACCTGTTCCTTTACAGAAGCTAAAATGGTAGTGGCAGTGGTCTCCGGTTCCATGCCTGGGCCTGCGCAAGTTTCCTGTGCTGTCTGCGGCAGCCCCTCCTCCACCACTGGGGTCTGCTCAGGCGCTGGCATTTTGCCTGCATTAAACAACATTTTAAAACAGTTTATATTTTGAGCCAGAGATGCTTAAGTAAACCCAAGTCTTCAACTTTGCAGAATAAAGACAAGAGAAATAATCTATAGCCTTTTCAAACTTAACCAAAATTGCACAGAACTTCATATTATCAATACCAACATATGTTATTACTGTGCTTTACCTTTACAAATTTAAATCAGAATTATGTACAGAACTTGAAGGCTAGGCAAAACAACCAGGCAGCACGAAGTTTAAAAGTTATTGCAAAAATGCCATTTTGTGGTAGTTATTAAGATGTATATTAAACTACGAGTGATGCTACCCCTTCTTGACGTTCATCATGTACACTTTTCCGCATAGAAGAATGACAGGTAACAGAAGATTGCTTTGCTGTTAAGCACAAACCACAGAAGAGACTAACTGTGATTAAAAAAAAAAAAAAAAAAAGGTTAACGCAAATAACGCTTCCAGTGCTCTTGTTGGAGAAGAGGAAATTTAAACAGTAAAGTCAGAGTAATCACCCTGGGCTACGGATAGCGTGGAAAGGATGGGCAGGGTTAATGCTCCCAAATTCCAGGCTTCCCTTCCATGGCGACAAGGCAGGGCAACAGTTCCAGGCCTTGTTACCAAAAAAAAAAAAAAAAAAAAAGACAATTAATTTCTCTACCTAGGGAAGTTACTATTAACTAACATTACAAGGACTGTTTCGACATGAAAATGTTGGATAAATGGTATGCATGTAGTATTGATTTATCTTCTGTACATATACCATGCTTGAGCTTCCTTCAGGAAGGAAATAAAGCTCGTAATGTCTAATTTTATGTTATAGTAATCAAAAGTCCATTCTAGACTTTCAGAACAAACAAACTCAGTATGCCTAGAGAAGGCAGAAAGTAAGCACAAACAGCTGCTTCCTCCTCTTCGTTTCACAAGCGGCAGCTTACGCTGCAAACAGCCCCGCCAGACCTCCGAACCCCGACCACCCCTTCTCTCCCACCTGCCTTTTAAATGCTGGATCAGCCTAACACCGGGTGACACAGAGGTTGCTTGGTGCATGAAAAGGTGCAGAACCGTTTACAACAGCAGATGTGCTGTACAACTGCAAGTTTCTGTTTTGATTAAGAGAGTAGTTTACTAGATTTACAGGCGATCTCTTTTGAAATCACTCTAAAGGATTACTCACTTCTTTAGGACAATTTCTGCATTTTATATTTGTTTCTATATACAGAGACCAAGTACAGGAACAGAGCTGTTTTATCAGAGGACTTCTATGCTATTACAGGCAGTCTTAAGCAGACAAGATTAATGGAAACCAGAAGACAGATGAAAACACAAAGTGTAAGAAAAAATACTTTCATACTGCTTTATATCTAGTGACACATTCACTGTGAGAGGGATTATTTCTGTTTAGGTTTATCAGCCCATTAAATACATCGGTAGGTGGTCTTCACGGACCACAGCAGTCTAGACTGTTGAGTTGGTACTGTACGCAGCAACCAGGAACGGCTACTTTCACCTGAACCACTGCGGGAATCAAGTGATAAGAGAAGCTAAAGCGAGAGGAGTGATGAAAGGCTGTGGAAGAGCCGTGAGGGCTCACCTACGGTGCAGGAACCTGGTCACCTCCTGGCTCCTGCTGTAACTATGGAAAAAGACAAGTCACTTTTCAAAGCACCTTAGAGGCAAAGCCTAGCGCAGGCTCCACTGCTTTCTGGAGCAGATGCTTTCCTCCTCTCAGCACCTGCACAAGCAGTACAAGGAGACCAGCCGGTAACCTAGGAAGAGTCTATAGGAGTAGCCCTTCCTCACCCCGCTGCCAAATTATGTTTCTCTTCCAGAACTAAGAAAAAGAAATTACACAAGTACCACACTACCAAGTTTTTGGGCATCAGAGTCACAGAAGGAAAGCCAAATATGCCAGTTTAGCAACACTAAAAGACCAATTGCCATTCTTCTTTCTTCCTTCACTAGTCATTTTCCAAGAAAGACCAAACCATAAATGTGACAACATAAACATCATGCCACACACTGTCCTCTTCCAATCCAAAATATGTAAGTCCAGAATAAATATTTCTTCCTCTCCCATTTGTAAGCATAGCACCTCCAATCTCTAGCAAAGCTCTTCCAAGCAACCCAGCTGAACCTCCCCCAGATCCCATATCCTTGTTTCTGAGAAACGCCTTTCCTCTTCCTGCAGCAATGCCTATGTGACCCCCGCCCAGCGAGAGCACCTCCAGAGATCCTCCTCGCTGCCTGCCGCAGGGCCACGGCTCCTTCCCGGCGCTCGCGCCCGGGGGAGTGGTGACAAGCAGCGGGAATGAGCCGCCATCCGGGCGGCCCAGCACAGGCACTGTGCCTTGGCGAGTGGCAGCCGAGGATGAGGAGGTGGCTCCCGTGGGCGCATGGAGAGCTCCCGCTGCTGAAGGCCAGCCTACTCCTATACCATACCCTGTGACCCTGCTCATCTCTCATCCCACAAGCCCCTTCCCAGGTGACCCCAGATGAAAAGCGCTCTAATAGTCACATAATATGATTTGAACAGTCAAAGTGAAAGACAGAACCTTAGGGTTACAGAAAACAAAAGTGTATTCCTTTAAGTCTTTACTTGTAGAAATCAGCTCTTTCATCAATTAGTAATAACACAAAGCATCACAGAATACACGTTATAATTCCCTGGGACACACCCTATTTTTAAATCACTTTCTATAGTTCTTTTATTACTACAACTCAGTGTTTCAGATTTCTAAGCAGACTGTCAAATTTGCAAGCATATAATGAAATAATGAAAGTATAGAGTCAGGCTTTTCCTTTCAGTAATCAGTCCTTCGAATCTCATTCAGGAAACTCGCTAAGTATTCAAGAGTCCAAACCTCAGAAAATCCCACAAGTTACAACTGGGCTTCTTTCAGAAACACGCTGGGTTTGTCCATACCTCCCAAAGCCGCTGGACCTGCTCTGTAACCAGTGCAGTGTCCACTATGCTTAACAACTTGCAGGTGAGAAACACCAAGTACAGCTCAATAATAAATAAAGCCAAAGTTTTAAATCAAAAAAAGTCAGCACTAGATTCTCAATTCTGCAGTGTTATGCCTGTCTGTAATTTTAATTCAATCAAATATTAAGATTCCATCACGGTCTTACTTTTAAGTTTTCCAGGTTGAATTGCAGTTTGCAGCAATAAGATATGAGATATCCCAAAAAAACCCACCATCAAAATCAGTGCTACATTTAGTTCAAAAAAAAAGAAGTTCTTAATTTTCCTTTCTTTAAGGCAGAAGGGAAAAAAAAGAGCAACTTTTTTTTCTATTCTTAAAAATAAGACTTGACCTTTTGAAGCTCCTATTTTATGCTAGGTTGTTATGGAGATGCATACACATAAGAAGATAGGTAGAAATGTTAAGAAGTGCAAATTGAGCATCTTCCTCAATCAGTATGTGTATGCCAACATGAGAAATGTCTCCTTACAGTTTGTATTTCACTTCATTTATAGAAATAGAGCAGATAAATTTAAGTACACAAACATATACCTGTATCTATAATGTACAACAAAAGTACTATAAAAAAGTAATGTCAATTCCTCACAATTGGTCACCTTCAAAGTAAAACCTAATGTAATGAACAGACATGAGACAACCTCAATTTGTCTTTTCCATAATTTTATCAATCTGTCACTCACTGTGTTGGAATAAAAAGAGAAATAGAGAACCTCTCAACCTATCCATAGTAAATTTCAGTAAGAACCCAGTCAAGAAAATTTACATCTAAATGAGTTGAAAGGTATGGTAATTTCTCTGAACAGGAAATATACCCCAAACTGAGTCTCTAATAATAATGCTCAGATGAAAACTCATCAAATTAATTATTAATGAAGATGTCAGTGTTAAATGTACATCTATTTCAGTGTTAAGAGGTGTAATTAGACAGCTATAACTTTCCAGAAAGGCAGTTGTTTCAACTGCTGCTCTTTCAATTAACGCGTTTCTTGGCGAAGTAACTATTTTCTAATCTTGATTTCAAGATCAGACAACTGTTGGCTTTGATCCTACAAACACTTACGTAGGTGCTTAGCCTACCTGAAACCAGTATTCTCATTTACTCCAGCTGATGGCACAGCCAGGCAGCTGCACGACGCACGAGCCTGGGTGAGGCGATGTGGGAAAGGGAGCCGCCAGAGCACAGCTCGCCAAGGCGCCCGCCCGCAGAGGACAGCCCGCCTCACCACACCTCTGTCTGGGCACCTGGCTGAGGAAAGGAGCTCACAGATTCAAGTTAGATTGTTATATTCAGCTTACAGCAATAGGAAATAACTGAATGTGGGATGCACAACAGCCAGGTACTTATGGGGAGAGCTTTACAACCAGCTACGAGTAAACCTGGGAATAGGTATATATGAAATCCTCCTCCTTACACTTACGCAAGATTGGGATTTACTGTCTGAAACTACTTCCTGGACTTACTTGCTTCACTCATTCTATTGGGTACAGATAACTTGTTCACTACTGCAGAACAAACAGACAATTCCCACCCCTCAAAAAAAAATCAGGTCAATAGTTACATTGCCTGCCTCTCGTGCCACGGCCTAGTACTCAGATCTCGCCCAGCATGGCAGACTTGGTTTCCAAGTCTTTCCCTGTCTGTTCAAAGCCTCACCCCGTAAAATCTCCCATTACGGTATCACAGCTACTAAGCTGCAGCCAGGACTGATGTGGGCCTGCTTTCTGCAAACCTGCTAGAGATAAATCACTACAGCAAGGAATAACAAGATAGGGCCAAGGAACACAAGAAAAGAGGCAATGAACAATCTCATGAGGCAGGATTCCCCTGGAGAAGGTTGAGATCTAGGTTCTGGTCCCTTCTTTCAACATGGGTTAAACTACAAAATAACTCTAGCATACAGATAAGCAACTCTTGCCATGGTGGTCCCTATCAGCAAGCTGAGATAGGCAAAGGGAAAATCTTTTTACCACCTCCAGGCCAAGCAGCTGCTAAAGTGCCATATAAAGCAGAGCTCTGCTCCCTCTCAGCAAAAACAAGCTATTCTCACAAGGAGGGATGGCAGGAAGGACAAAGGGGAAGAACGGTTCTAGTAGGTTAGAACAGCTCCATTCTTTCTCCTTTCCTTCTAAGGAATTAAACAGCTCCCTCCACTTTTCTCACTTTGGTTTCATCGCTGCAACAGCTGGTCTTTCAACAGAGTGCAGGAGTTAAAGCAAAGTGTGCATACAGAAACAAGAGCAGCTGGCTACCAATTTTTCAAGTAGATTATTAAATGCCTATCTAGTAACTTGACTTTTTCTGGTATAGAATTTCTATGCAAAAATCCTCAGTCCAGATAGAAAATAGCTCCTTAACTTTGCATAACGGTAGCTCAGGGTTATCTTTAAACATTCTACATCTACAGGAATTTCCGTAATTTTGGAAATCTTTCAGCCATCAATGTGTGTTCAGGGCCAAAAGTACATTTGAACAGCTGAGGGCTGAACTCTGAGCTGTCCACACATCACACAGAACTTCAGAGACACAGGATATGAAGAATGCATAACAAAATATTTTACAGTAAACAGCTATTTGAGCTTTCTGTTAGTTGTCACTTCTGTCAAAATTGAAGTTATTCAGCCCTTTATGACTGCTTTCCCCTTCATACATGGTATTACACATACTTTCTTCCAATCTCCTACTTAAGGTAGTTTGAATTTCCACTCAACTTGAATTAAGAGATTTTTGTCAGCATGTAGCACCCAACTAGAGGTGGTGAAGAGGGGGAAAGACACACAGATATAGAACTTAACCTGCATAGTACACCATATATGACCAAGCAAAATGTATTACAGCTGAAGACAGTAGGATTGTTAGGGTCCTGAAAGCAGTGCCATGGGGTGAGATAGAGGGGTCTGACAGCCCTAAGAGAATCCACACCTGATGAAAGCAGATTTTAGCCAATAAAAACACAACCAAAGGCTTCTGAAAAGTCCATGCTATAAACACCAAGAATTATATTTCCAATAAAAAAACTCCAACGTAGTCAGAACCTAAGGAGATGGAGACAGAAGATCTGCTACAGCCTTTCATCTAAAACTCTGACTGCATGAGGGGACAGTCACTCGAAGGAAAAAAAACAAGCCAGCATCACGAGAACTTCACAACACTGAAACAGTGAGACACAGTAGCAGTCTACTGGAAACGTTCAAGAGAGCCCAAATTAACAGCCCAGCAGGCAGTGAAACACTTCCTGACACACCGGACTTCATTCTAGCTTGTGCATTCGCAGACCTAAACTTCGAAACCTCCTTCTGTTCCCTTTCAGTATTACACAGGCCCTGCACGGATTTAAGTGTTCATTAATAGTTAAAGTAGGCTACACTCTTTTCACTTGACACGGAGATACTTACCTAACAGAAATAATTCTGTCTTGAATTCCAGGAGAATCAACTGCCTTGTAATTGTTATAGCCTTCTTTCACCCAAGTAAGTTATTTATAACGCCTATATATTCCCCTTTGACTGCGCAGAGTCTATAACACCACTGACACTCTCAAGGCAGTGCCGCCTAATTTTAAACACTGGCAGGAAACAAAACATTTCTGGGTGAGATAGCAATTCTGCTCATCTTCCAAGAATCTTTGATTTTTTGCTTTGTCACTCTTCATATTTGAGTAACACTCAAAGACGTGTATCTTTATTCTGAAGTACAGCTGACATCCTCCCTCTTCATTTTACTGAAGTTGTCACACTTGACTTCAGCAATGAAATTCATTTTCTCTAGAAGTACTAGAGCTGAAACATTTCATTATCGTATTTCAATTGGCAAATATTTTGTTCTTCCAGTGCCCATGCCTGATCAAATAAATAAATAAATAAATAGCATCAAAAACCCTAAACAAATTCGAATTTTTATTTCTTGCTGGTCAGAAAAAGGTCTACTTTAACTTAGATTTCTGCCTGTCTGAAGAAACAGAATTTAAGACGGGTGTTTAGAATTACTGGATAGACCCCATATGAACTCAGCTATTCATGCCTTAATAGGCAGATACACGTTTTCCTAAACAGGCTCGAGTAAGAATTAAATTTGTTCTTATAACATCCTCCTTACAGTCATCCTACAGTCTTTTTTGTTTTTTGGGTTTTTTTTTTTTAATATATAAAATGAAGGCCTGTATAACTGAACAACCTGACAGCATTGCTACCCAGAGGATGAACGAAGATCAGTGATAATGAGCAAGACTCGTAAAACAAAAAGGCCAAACAAGGAACATTAATATATTATGCAGAATTAAAACAAAGCGGGGAAGGAAGAGTAATGGAATTTAGTTAGTTCCAGCACAATTTACTTATCTTTTTCCCAATTCCATAGCTAGAAATAGGATGGGAAATAGACTGCATTGCTTCTATACGACTTCATTCACATTGCAGTGTTTGTATGACTTTGTTCAACTTTACTTAAATACAACAGAAAGTAATAACTCTGTGTTAATGCAGCCCACAGAATATTTGTCCATAATAATCTTATTTCAGATAGTGGGATAACAGGAAATGCATTTGGCTTCAAGATTGATCCACTAAAGAGTCTTCATTGCAATGGCTTCAAAATAAGCACAAAAACATCCAGTATAAAAGGAAATTCGGATGGAAAGAAGTCATTCTTTTCATTGTACAAAATCCAAGTTTATGCAAGATAATCTCTGAAAAACTATACACAACATACAGGGATGCATGCATTCCTGTATTCCAGCTCCGTTAATTCTCAGATCGTGTCTGCTCATTAGAAATACCAAGTTCTCATTATGGCCAGAGAGATTTCAAGAAACATATTTTACTGTTCTACTGCTTTGTAAAACCCATTTCAGCATACCTGACTCATAACTGGTTCTTAAAATGACAGGATTTGAGAGAAGAGTTTACAGATTTTAAGTTCTCCACTATAGCAAAGAATGAACAGGAACGGAAGGATTTAACTGTATCGAGGTAGGTCTTTTGGTGGATGTTGCAGATCTGTGAATGATGTAGGGTTTTTTTGTTTGTTTGTTTTTTTTAAGTATAGCTCAAAAGCATAACCTGAGATGCTTTTAAACTTTGAGGAGAGATTATCAGCAGACTTGAGGAGAACAGTAAATATTTGCCAGTATTTTCTGTAGATATCAGTCTTGAATCAAAATAATCAATATATTTGTAAAGTGTTTAAATCATTTTCCAGAAAATTGTTAAACACTTCATATTATAGTATATATCTGAGAAAATTCTTAGCACCAATTCTGAATTTTGAAATTCTCTATTTAAAACTAGAAGATAAAAGAACAGAAGCAGTGACAATCTAGCTCTATATTGGCCTGCATTTACATTTTCAAGCTAGATGCAAGTGTGCAGGAAAAGGAAAGTAAGGCCTTTCAATTTGAAGTCTGTAGTCTGAAATACTCCATACTAATTCGAAAAAAGTGGCTTTCTACTCCTCTCTACTACTGAGACTCACTCAAATGGTTTCATGAAATCACAGTAAGTTGGATCAGAGCACACCAAGCCACAAAAGAGAGTTAGTTTTCAAACCAACCAGTTTATGGCAGAGACCACCTCTTTTGGCAACTGCGTACGTTTGCTGAAATAAACCTGGTTTACACAGCACTTACACTGTTCAGAGGATACCTATTGCCTCCACTACCACAGCAGCAACTCCTAGCCCTCCTCCACTTGGGGAGTAAAAACTCCCAGATCTCCCATTCTGCAGCAAAGCAGCGTGGTTTTTGCCAACCCTAGCAGAGATGGTGGGGCAGAGCCACCACCGCCTAGTTTGCCAGTTCTGACACTGCCATGGGTCCTCTAAGCCCACAGTGAAGTTGTAGGCTGCAAAAATGGGTGATAACCTCTTGTGTCTGATCAAAAGGTCAAACAGCTGCAAAGCAAAAAGTTCAGTGAACTCATTTGACACTATGCTCACTTTTTTTTTGTTCTTTTGGTTGGCTGGTTGGTTGGTTGTTTTGGGAGAGGGAAGGAGGAGGATAATTTTCTGAACCAAAGCATCTTGCATCCATACAATCACTGATGGAAGGAAGGAATGAGAACATACAATGGAGGAGTAAGGGAAAAATAAGACAAATCACTAAACTGGGTGTAAGAAATAATGCTTTAATTCTCCTTGTTCTTGCTAGTTTCTATTCCTCACCTTTCATTGCTGCTCCTGTTACACTCTCAGTGATATTCAACAGTCTCCCCAGAGTTTAGTAATTTCTCTCCTTGTGGTGTGGGCAGGAGAACTCAGACCTTTCTTGCTGTCTTCCAGACAGCAAGAATGGTCCACAGCTTGCATTCTTTCATATTCCTCTTGCTCCACTTACAGAGACGGTTCACCAAATTTTCTCCTTCCCTGAGTTCCCTGTTTTGGAGTCTCACAGGGCTGACCTGAAGCAGTTTTCTCAGGTAGCAGAAGCCCCCAATTAGTTGCAGCTAAAGAGGTAATATAACTCTTATGAACACTGTCAACCAGGATAGGATAGACTGTATATACTGAATAAGAGAAACATGAGAAAAACAATGAGCAATGTCTCATCACTAAAAATCCTCGTATTTATCTAGCCACAAGATTAACTCAAGCAACAAAAGCAAATCACTGAAAAGCAGAG
Source organism: Struthio camelus (assembly GCF_040807025.1). Classification (NCBI taxonomy): domain Eukaryota; kingdom Metazoa; phylum Chordata; class Aves; order Struthioniformes; family Struthionidae; genus Struthio; species Struthio camelus. Next base: position 46,346,646 of record NC_090947.1, on the reverse strand, counting down.
CTGTACTCATTAGTACAGCAGAAGAAAGCTCCAATAAACTAAACCTAACTTTTGCAGGGACATTGATGTGTTATTTATTATACAATTAAGTTGTTCATTTAAATTCATATGCTTAAGCAACAAGGCACGTTTCAGTGCTTGGTCAAAGATTCTTCTGTTTTCATCCTTCACAGCATATGTAAAAGTTGAAAACAAAACAAGACTTACTACATTTGTGCAGTTTTTAGATGAAAACCTAATTAAAATTTATCTGACTTTATGAGTTAGTTCACAGACATGTCAGTACACTTCTAGTTATGAGTAGCTCCTATTAGCTCCAACCTGCTATGAGAGTTGCATCCAGTGTTGCTTGCCTACAAACTAGACAGTGATTCATATTCTCAAGCTTGGTGCAACTGCATAATTGAACTAAAATAAATTCCATATTACATTTATCAGCCAATTGTTATTTGTTTAGATGAAAAGACAGCAGATGACAATTTATTCACTTGCAAAGAAAACACAAGCATTTAGAAATGGATTATGTGAAAGATGATTCAAACATTTACATGAAAAATAGTTTTAAAATTTCCTGATGTAGTAAGGGCCAAGGTACTACAAATATCACACTATAGGCTAACCATTCCATTAAAATACAACTTTTCTTTATGGAGATCATTAGTGCAGAAGTTTTATACATACCATACCATATAGTGCTTTCTGGAAATTTACTGTGGTATACAAGCTGCTGGGAATCAAGTGTTATTGTAAGATGAGTGTAAAACAAAGAACATGTTCCTGGACTGAATTATTTGATGAAAACAGGGAAGGAATGGACTTCCATAACGACAGCATAAAAAACGACTGCACAGTGGCGCAAGCTGAGTTCCTCAGCACCAAAAAAATGATCTAAATGTAACAGATGCACTGCTTGAGAAATATGGGAGATGCATTTAACTCTCTTACTAGTCTCCTCCTCATTCCTTTTCCTTTTAATTTTTTTTTAATATATATGTGTATATACATGTGGGTATGTATATATAATAGCACATTGAAGTTCAAAAGGCTTCTGGTGCTATATGCTTTTTAAAATGTTAAAAACAATTACCCTAGTCTTTGGGTAAATTTATTTCTATTTTTTGTTACAGCTCATAAGAGGCGGCAGGCGTTTTTTTTGGCCTATGGCAACATACTTTTACTCCACTCTAGTGAGCAGGCAAGATTCTACATCCACAAAAATCCAGTTGTAACATGCTCACAGGATTAGTAATTTTATAGCTTTCAAACTAACCATTCAAAAGAAGAGATCAGACAGGTATAGCAAGAAGGCCACTTTGAATAAGCGCATACTTATGATCATAACCTCCAAGGCCTGAGGCACTGTTTGTAGCTCGCCTTAAAAAAGAAGGATCTTTGTCATCTGAAGGGTGTCTGGAGAGCATTCATGCTTCACAAACGCATGAAGTACCACAAGCCTCAAGTGCCATAAAGGATACATAACTGACAGCCCCCAAATATGAATCTTTTCCTTTGTACCATTCCAAATCTGTGTTTCTCTCTTCTGACTACATATTTTAATTCACTGCCATTAAAAAAAAAAGCCTCATTGGAGCACAGTGTTCAAAAACAAATCTGTAGACTAGTAAGCACATTTATAGCAATAAATGTTTGGTCTTATCACAGTACGGACTGAGAGGGAGAGAAAAGTATAGCAAGCATCACAAAGACTTTAATTTTCCAGACGATCAAGTGACAAAGACATTCATATCTATTATTTATCCTTTAGAAGTATTAATCCTTAGTTTGGTGTTAGAGTATTCTCAGTTAACTCAGGGTATGATGACATTCACAATGAATATCACATGACAAAATAATTTAAAAACTGTAACAGCTGAGTAACTGTAGTGAATGTATGCTAAGCAGAATGTATGCTTTTACCAGATACTCGTAATACAAGCTCCAAACTGATACTCCCATCTGAAAACTCTTATAAACAAGCAAACGGAGTTTGATTGAGAATAACTGTAAGCAAAGATAAAAATACTACCAAGCAGAACAATGACTGCAGGAGCTTTTCAATCTCTACTTATATTTACTCTCAGTCCTTTAAAATTGTTACTGCGGCACTACTCTATCCGTTATTGCTAGATACAATACACACTACCTGTAGATGCAGATATTTTTTTAACTGGTAGCATTATAAAACCAAACCTACTTTATATGCATTTATAAAAATGCACCTCAATTTTGTCATGTAGTATGTTGAAAAAAACGCATTATACAAACAATCTCCAAATTATTATATTTATAGATAAGAACAAATGCTTAAACGACAGCTAACGAGTTCTCTCTGGACCTCTGGACTGCAATTTGCTCCCCCCGTTTTGCCAGTGCAATGTTTGAGGGATGTGGGGTAAGCTGTATCACTGAAGTGGTCCCAAACTAGACACTACCAATCTCCTGCTGTGTCCTGCCTTAAAAAGTTACCTACACAGTACAGGTGAGAAATCCCAGGGGGGAAAAGGGAGGGGGAGAAAGGAATAACTGTTAGAAAGCTGTACTCAAAGCAGTAGTTCACTTGCATTGAAAGGAGGCATCGGGAGGGGTTCTGCCATGAGCTTAGCGTTCTCCAGCCATAGTTACCAGTGATAGCACAGACGAGAGGCAAGGCAATTAACATTTTGTAGAGGACAGCTGGGGGTTGGGGGATTATGGATACCTTTAGTGATAGGTTCAGAATTCAGAGGTCATGAACAATAGGAGAAAAGATCTAAAAATAGATGCCAAGCTCATAAGCAACTGGTCCTAACTCATACTGAACTTTGAAAATTGCTACTCCTATTTTAGGCCTTAAAAAGAGTTTACATGCCCAAAAGCTTGTCTGTTCATCCCAGCAATGCTCACTGATTTCCTGTTAGCTCAAGGTACAAATCCTGCCTTGCCTATATCCAAGCTCATCCGGGCTACAAATGCTACCACAAAGGAACAAATGCAATACAGAAGACAACCAGCAAGGCAGCACCTCTGTGGAAAGCAACATGAAGTTGCAAAAGTATGCTTTTCTGTGACAAAGAAAGAGACCTCATTTACCACTCCTGCTTATTTTACATTTCCCTCTACAAGAAATGCACAATCTTCCCAATCTCCTTAGCTGAAGAAGTATATCCAGCTTTGGGCTGGACATTTCAAAGCTGGATCAATTGAAAAGGTAGAGGAGAGCAACCAAAGCTCTGCAAAAATGTCTGTTGGACCTGCCTGTGCTTGGTTGTAACAAAGACTAAGGAAAAAAAGTGAGAACAGCTGAAATATTAAATCACTGCAGGAAAGTCAAAATACTAATAAAAGATGGTACTTAAAAGTTACTGTTATCTTCTTACCAAATATCAAACAATATTTATGATTATTAATACTTTCTTCTTCTAAATACGATACTGGGATGCTTTGCCCCCTTCCAAGTTCAAGGAAACTATTTTTTCAGGCTTTTTGATAACTACAGATAATAGAACAATTAAATGGTCACAGTTATGATTTAGATATGTCTGGCAATCAACACTGGCACACTTAAATCTATTTTTTTAAATCTATACTTAGATCTATGTCCCAACAGAAAAAGTTAAGACCTTAATCAGCTAGTTTTATTCTGCTTTAATTTAACATTCAAAATCAGGGTTTTGAAACAGATGACTACCAAAAGCAAATCCTCTCAATAACATGAAGTAGTTGAAAAAGTACACAATGTGAAGTCCTTAAAAAATGTTAAGAATTAATTACTGTTTTAGGGGATTTCCACTTTCAAAATACAGAAAACCTGCTGTTGCTTGTACTGTGCAAGTCTAGGAAAACATCAGTATAACTACTCAGGAAATACACTCAGGGATGACAACAGCAGAAAAGAATGCACTTCCAGGACTTGCAAGATTTATATTTTATATAATACTTAAACAGTACGGATAGCTAGAGATGTATCTTTCCCTTTTTAGAATAAGCCTTAATTCTTTATTTATAAAAATATATAATTTCCAATAGCTGATATTGAAGTGAACTTTCTGAACAGCAAGGAGCAGGAAGCAGCTGCGCACCGGACAGGAAAGCACCCCAGGCCAGAGTCAGCTGCCCTCCTGCAGCAGAAAGAGCTAAACACAGTCCTATTTGAAAGAGAGGAATCAACAAGAAACATTCATATTACTTTATCACAGTTTTTGTTACATGTATCAGGCTACCCAAAATGAAACACTTTAGCCAGGTGTTTACAGATAGTTACTAATTATCTTTCCAATACCACAGACAGCAGGGTAAACTGCAGATGCCAACAGGATAAATCTCTAGCTTATTGCACTTTTTGCCTCACTACTTAGCAGAGGTATCATTTCAAATACAAGAATTTTCAAATAGAGCTTTTCAGCAAAGGCATAGAAGATGTTTTGCAGAGGGTTCAACTTTTTAAATGCTCGTCTAATACCTTCTTTATTAGGTCAGTTCTCGTATAACCAGACACGTGAAGCTGCAAATGACAGAATAAACGCTGTCCTAACATGCCCAAAGGAGGGAAAAAGATAGGGCTCAAAAGTTACCATTAAACATCTCTTTCTAGAAGAAAACATAATCCTACATTCGTTTTTTGTCAAACAAAAGTACAATAAAAACTTTATGAATAATATCTGCAAATATAATCTCTCTCTATTTCTTCAAATAACATTTTAAAAGATGTTTCTTACTTACAGTGGCAAATGCAGTTCGTATGTTCTGTTTCTGTACAGTAACACTGCCAGTTAACTCAGAATAACTCTCAACACACCTTCTGATGAGCCTTGTTACAATCTTTTTTTTTTTTTTTTTTTTTTTTTTTTACATCTTTTAAAAATAGATTTCAGCTAGGCTATTAATGCAAACTTCAGATCAACATGTCCAAATACGGTGAGGCGGAAACACGCGCATTCACACACTACCTTATTCCATGTTTATCCTGTTTTAATTCTATTATTGCTGCTTGTCAACATCCTCTTGTTGAGCCATAGGAAGGATATGCTTCAACAATTTTGTCAGGTACATGAAATAACCCAGAAGTCCCTTAAGTTGTTATTTGCAATCACCTTAAAAGATAGCATTTACTTGCAACTAAACTGATAAACATCCTTGCTTCCCTGGAAAATTTCCTTCCTCAGAGTAACTAAGTGCCCAACAGGGATCTGTGCCATAATTGCATTTGATGCATGCCAGCACCCTCTGCAAGAGCTGGTACTCCTCCAGCGCAGCAAAATGCAGAGAGACGCTGTTTTGGGTTCCCGAGGGCAGACTCGCTGGGCCAGGGTGATCAACCTAGCCCAGGATAACCCGGACCTCTTCCCAGAAGGGCCATCCTGAACACAAGCTGCCGCTGCCACGCTCCCTGCTCCGGGGTCAGCCAGAGGACCGCTGCAAGCGCGGCACCACGCGGCACAGCACGCAGCCAAGCACGCCAGCACCCACCCAACCAATCCAGCCAAACCAAGAGACCTGCTCCCTCCCCGCTACGTTCTCTGTAGGAAGCTGATTCCAGCAGTTGGGCAGATGCCACCTCGGGTATAACGGAAGTAGTGGGAAAATACAAGTACTCAGGCAGGATTCACTTCACTCTGCCATAAGGCTGTAACCTTAATTTCTGAACTCCTAAGCAAAAAACCACAGACAAGTAGTTTTCTGCAAGTATCCAGCTCTGTACTAAAACAACATGCGTTACGTAGAATGAAACAAGATCAAGTCTCGAACGTTCGCTTGAACAACTATTTCAACTTTCAATAAAAATAATTTAATATGCTGCCTGAGGCACTAAAATACTTGAAGTCAAAGGGGATAAGTACAATTTAAATTTACACCACACACCTTATGTTTTGATTCACCAAAGCTGAAGTTTAGAATTTATTTCATAACCTAAACTTTATTTTTAAAACAAACTGAAAAACACAAATCAGAAAAACTAAAGGCAATTCCAAAATAACCAACAGATGCGTGCTAGTCACAGTGTGATAGACGTATGCTTTTCTTCTTGTTAGAACAGCCTTAAAGCATCAACACGTAAGATGCGTACCAACAGACATGGAGAGATACTTCAGCAGTAACATTTTTTCCTTGTTTCTTAACTAGAAGTGGTGGTCAGAAGCTTAGGAGGAGATGCACACTGAAATCAGCTGTAGAAAGTCATCTTTCATTTTCAAGAAATTTCATGAGTTCCACAGATTTTTATGTTAAAAAAGGCTTCATGAAAGTGAAAAATTTACTTACTGGAACGGCAACATGAACTTCAGGCTTTACGCTGAATTTAAACAAAGAAATTCTTGCTCAATAAACTAACCATTCACTGCGTATTTACAATAGATTGTTCAGTGGGTCTTAAACGTAACTCACCAGTAAATTTTACAGCTAATATATTGGAAATGTCACAAAAGAAATTAAAATTCAAAAGATAAGAGTAGTCACGTTACTGGTTTTCAACTTCAGAGAGAAGTCTTCTCTCTGGAGACTGTTTATATCTGTACTTGGTCATATGGATACGCTCCTTTAGCGGAAGGAGGGCAGAGCGTACAGCTTAAGCATTTTGTGAGTCTGCAAGTGGAGAGGAAGAAACCGCACCTAGTAGGGGCCACCCTAAAACCCTGGAGTGGAAGATCTGCTAGGAACAAACATCACTGGGAACTGTGCTGCATAAGATTTAACTTTTCTAGACATTCCATCATAAAGAAATACAAGTCGACTCAGCATCTGGCACAGGTCTTGTTACTCACATTCAAGACTGGCTGTGCTGGGCTGACTGAATTCAAAGATGACGAAGATGATCTAGGGACTCAAATTCCTCCTTTTTTAACAGACTTTTTGCCTTAAAAACAATGACTTAGGTGATATTTCTGCTTTCTATGAATTCTTTGGGGTAAAAATGAGTGCAGAAGAAAAATTTTAGATAGGGAGACATCTGAGACAAGACCAAATAGGTCTTAACGAAATTAAACTAGTTATTAGTTTATCCATGAAATAAATTTGAACTATAAATTAGGAAATGTCCCAGTGTCATAAGCATCTTGGAAAAGTGAGAAAAATATACTGAAGTTAAATACATTTTCATAACAGGATCATCAGTGACAATTTGTATTACTACTGTAACTACACTGTTATGATCCTTACAGTGGATTCTTATCATATTGGTGTATCCGATTCCTTTTCTCTTATGGCAAAACGGTACTTTGGTACACAAATAAAATTACACTTACCATAAGGGAAATTAAGCTACTTCAATCACACCAGTTAAAACAGCAGAAAATAGCCATTTCCTCTGGGATGTGTTTACAGTCCGTACTGTTTTGATTCGTATCCTGTTGGCTCTTTGCAACTCAAGATGCCAAGCGTGCTATATTGTTTAGGTAGAGTCTTTTTAGATAGGGCTCTTGAATAAGAACACACACAAGTATCTGCATGTAGTAGTTGAACTTACTAATTAGCAAATGTATTACAACATTTAGCATACATCCAGAGCATTGCAACAACAAGTGCCAAGTACTTCTGGACTTTAACAAGATCATCATAACCGTGCATTCAGATTCACACAGGGCAGGGCTGTGTATTTTCCACACAGCAAGCTTACTGACTTTTCTAGTGACAGGAGATGCACTCGTGCCATTAACACACCGTCAGGATAGATGGAGCAAGTTATACTTCAGCAGTTAGTGTCTTACAGGGTCATGCTGGCAAGCTCCGACAGCCAGAAAAAAACCCAACCCACGGATAGTTTGGATATTTTGCAGGATCCGGGCCTGTCATGATGTTAGGTAACTAGCTGTTCCCAGCCTGCCTAGTTTGAAACCTGCTTCCAGATCTTGCAAAAGATTGAAAAAAACACCTACTGACTTATTATTAAAACAGTCAAGTTGGCTTTCTTTCATTTCTGACTTTCAATTAACCTTGCACATACTGCACTGCTACTCCATTTTTAAAGGCGTAAATTTAACAACACTTAATTAGTTCAAGCCACTATATTTCCCTCTGCTGGCTTTATGATAGACTTCACATTTTGTTTTAAGTTCACCTGGGACTAAAGGGGATCCTGGCGCTGTCTGTTCAATTTAGAACAAGTAAAGGTGGTCAAGGCCATAGCTGCTCTTACCAATCCAAAACGAGGAGCACAGGAGGAAACCTACCCAGCTGTAGTTGTGTCATGGTAAATGACAAAATACTTGTGTGGAGATGTTGCAAGTAAACTTGTACATGTAAATTATTATTCTATTTGAATATAAAATAGAAATCTACACATAGATCTTATACCATGACAACTGTTTGAAAGCCACATATTCTTTGACCTAGATAAAGAAGCATTCCTGAGGTGGGCCAGGTGAGAGGCACAGTCACTGAATCTTCTGATATATATACTTTTAGATAAAATAGTTAAAACTAAAATAAAGCCACCCATTAGTGTCATATCATTCGGTGTTACTAGGTCCACTTCCAGTACAACTAGATAAGATTATTATATTGAATGCTAACTCTACCTGTAAGGAAAAGGAGAGTGAAAAGCTAACGTGTACTTCAAACTGAAAAAGTACAGCTGTGTTTGTACACCGTAAAGTCATAACTCGCACCAACCTAACACATTTGATCATGAGGCACCATGACATCAAACTTACACAATCTTGGGGGGGGGGGGGGGGGGGGGGACCACATCGATGAAGAGTTTGAATTTTGGACCATGCTAGGTTCTCCACCATCAAGGTCCTTTAGAAGGTAAACTAATTCACCAACACTACTGTGAATAAATCTGCTCTCTCCACAACATTACATAAAGGAGATTATTAAACGCATGAAGAATAAGAAAGCATGACATTGCCAGTAATAGCATATCGTCAGCTATAAGCACTGTCTCCAGTTTGGATGGTCTTGTTTCCATTAGAGACTGAAAAAGTCCCAACAGCAATTAAATGCATGTAGTGATTCCATCTACCCATAAGAACATAAGAAAAGCACCACTGCATCAGACCGGAAATTCCTCCAGCACGATATTCCTGACAATGGCCAGCAATAGATGCTCAAGAGAAAACAACAGAGAAGTATGTTGTGCTATATCTCCAGAATTCTCTCCCAGCCACCAAGTAGACAAATTGGCTATATAAACTAGATAGCTTCCAATATTTGAATTACTAGATTCAGCTTAATTATGTGAATTTAACTGTTGTAAAGTATAAGCTTAAGGAGATAAAAAGTTTTGACTTGCTATATATTTTAAAATAAGCTCTTTAGAATGAAGGAAAATATTTTGAAGCAACACAGAATATTAGCAGTTTCCCAGCTTTATTTCACATTCTGTAAAGAATCTTCTTTAAAAACCTCTAAATACAAGTGCCAGATTCTTGCAACAAAAGAAGCTGAAGAACAGTAATAGTCAGCAATCACTTGACCATCTGTTGATAACTAAGTTGAAACATGTAAATATAAAAGACAGTGGTGCAATGTGAGGGTTAATAAAACGGACATTGTAAAAATTAAAAAAGTTAAGGAGATTATTTAGCTAATGCATCTTTGTCTTCTTTCTCTTTGAGGCTGTTACAATTTGCCACAGTAGAGGCTTTGTAGCTGGCTGTTAGTTAGTTAAATGATTGTTAATTGAATGAGATTGCAGAAGTTTCACACTTATTAACACTGAAAAAGGACATGCTACGGTTGAACTTCTAGTATTACAAGGTGTTTTTTCACCCAAGATAAAAGTCTCCAGCCAGGCTAAAATTCTGTCCAACAGGCAAATCATTTCAGTCAGCTATAGGAGAGCCTTACGGTAGGAGAAGGAAGCTAAGACAGCCTAGATGAGATCTTGGGCACCAAGGGAAAGAGCAGGGTTGGAGTTCATAAAATAGTAGGTCCTATCTCCCCTTCTTCCAACATGTTTAAGTTTGCCCATCTAAAGACTTGGATGAGAGACAGATACATCAAATATTTTGAAATAAAAGTCTAAGCAGGCAGGTAGATGTGTGCCACACAGAGCTATAAAATGCTTTTACCAATTGCCTCGCTGTTTCAGCGAACTTTGGGGAAAACACTTACTTAGTATTATACAGAATCAATCATTAGCTCAAAGATGTTCATGAAGTATTGAAGATATTACCAAGCTAGTGTTAATAGTCATTAATTTTTTACAAAGAAATTTCAACTTAAATACAACAATATGTTCAACTGTTGGATTATAAGATCAAATATTTCTGAACCGCTATCACGACAAAATGCACCAAAAGTGACGCTGTCATAAGTTTTTATATAGTGACATTTTCTAGAACATGATCAACCCCAGCACATGCAAACTTTCACTGACAAAGAAAAGGCATCATTTATTCATCAGAATGCAGGAAGTGTCTGCATAGCAAGATATTTGTTCTCACACTTCTCAGTCATAAGATAAAAATTTGAGAGCAATCAATTCAGAAAGACACGACACAGTTAATACTGGGGGGGGGGGAGGAGAAGGGAGAGACCCAAATACTGAGAAGTTGAGGAGTTGGAGGTGTTCCTGAAAGCAACTGAAATGCCAAAATAAAAACAACATTCTACCTGACTCTTCCAGAAATGTTTCTATTGGTGCCAATTAAATATTTTTACTATACTATATTTACTATGTATTTTTACGACTGTATTGATGCATTCTGACATAAAAGTCGCCTGCAAATTAACTAGTCTACAAACTTGATTCTTTTCCTTCAATCATTCTAATCTGCGAAGGCAGGCACACAGCACCAACTAATCAATGAACTTTTAGTCAGCTGATACTATTGGAACTATTAAGATTTGAATGTGTGAAAATAACACACATTTCTAATAAAGCACTAATTTCAATTCTATAATAAGAATTATCCAGAGTATTACCAGAGTAAAATATATTTGTTCTGTTGTAATAAGGTGTTTGCTTTGAATTGAAGGGAAAGCTCCCCAAAACAATAGCTATCTTTGCTGCTCATAGCAGTTTTAAAAAATATGCATCTTCCTTCTCTTTCGAGTTTCAGTCTTTCTGAAATAAATGAATAAATATTTACATTATGGGATATATCAATATAACAGTAGTATAAGTTAACTTAATAACACAATGCAATGAACTCTATCACTAAAACAGCAACAGCTCGAATTCAAATATGGAAAGGCTTTCTCCACCTAATGAATTACACTTTTACTAAACAAGCCAGTGGCAATTTAGGACACCTTGTTTTAAATCTCTACATTAGACTAAATCAGATGAATACCAATAATCTAGTCATAATATAAATAAATATATTCAAGTTTAATAAAAAGTGTTACCTACTCACAAAGTGTAGGAATATTTTTAGACTTCATTAGTGCAGGAGCAACTGACTGAGGTACAAGTGTTTTTCTTGCTCCTTTGTAAGCACTCAGTGTTGTCTAAAATAGAATTCAATAGCTCAGTAGACAAATCTTATTCCCATATTCAGCCTGTCATGATAATTTAACATATTTTAAGTTAGCGGATATAGGGTTTTTTGATTTTGTCGTCTGTACATCACACAGAGGTCATTTTTAAAGAACACAAAAATAATTTTACTATGTTTCATAACCATATTAAAAAGACTCAAACAGAAAAGGATCCCACAATTGGCAGTGCTTTCTACCAGAATTTCAGAGCTTGCATTAAAAGTTTCTAGTCTGTGAATCACAAGAAGTTCCTGCACGGTCTTAGTATTCTGCAGAGAATTCTAGACAATGATTTTTTTAAAAGTATTTTCTACAAAGAAACAAAATTTAATTACAATGAAGGCTTGCAAGTCTCAATGTATAGTGTAGCCATAATTTATGCTAAGAAACAATGGCAAAATCCATGAAAATTTAGTAATTATGTTTCTTTACTGTATAATCCAAATAGCAAGGAGGAACAGAACATTTATCTCACAGGTTTAAAAGCCAATCTAAAACTTTTGGCTTGAAGATTTTTTCAGTTCTTGTTGCAAATATGTTCCCCAAAACAGGTGAACATACTATATCAGTCATCTCACAGGCCAGTATCTTCTATTTTGCCTAAAATATAGCAGTCATTTTCATTAGCTTCGTTATCAGGGTATGCCTTGATAAGAAGGGTATAAAGTGGGAACAGAGTGAGGCATCTACAGATTCTGCCAGTATATCTTAGATTGAAGCTGTATCAAATAACAGAGGCCAACAACTCATATCCTGGATGAAGGTATGTAATACTAAAAAGTTGTGTCCTTGATACCTTCCCCTCCACCTGTTTCATCAATCTATTGAATTTCGTCTTGCTATTTGTAAGCTCTCTTGGACACAGATCTTCCTCTGCTTTGTAAAATGGCATGTCATTCTCCTCTTACAGATGTATCATCTTCATCATTTTGATACCATTATCTTATTTCTTAATAATAAAGCCTAGTGACTTTAAAAAAAAAAAAAAAGAGCAAAAAGATCAACCATTTTTTTCCTAAAGATCTGTCTCTATAGTCATCTTTAGATATCATTTAAGACTTGGGCAGGAATCTACAGAAGATAGTCAGTGAATGTTGGCATTATGCATATAATGCGTTTATATACAAAAGTTTTCCTACTAACACTCCAAGACCTGACTTGTTTGGATGCCCTTGAAATCAACTGCATTACCCAATATCTTGTTTTTGTGGAAGATATGAAACACTCCCGTTTTTAAACATGCCACATGTCCACTGACATGGAAGTGAAGGAGTTATCATTTGTCGCACATTGTATCATTTTAAAGATGAGTGAATTCTTTTAAAATTGGTAATAACAACAACAACTGTCATTATGAAGTAAAAGAGTTAATCCTAAATGAAGATGTTCTACTGAATTCAGCTGATTAGGGAACAGATATCAGTATTAGCCTTGTACACATAGACAGGTCCAGAAGGAAATATCTGGGAATTCATATCCTGCACTTACAGTGGAACAGCAACTGAAAGCTTCCAAACAATGCAAAGAAAACAAGACATCTACGGACATCTACGTACCGACCAAGTCACAAGCGCGTTATGTCTCTGTAATCATACTGAAATACATGAGCAAGCTTTAGTACCTGCATTCCACCAGAATAGGCTAAAGAAAATGATTACAACTTTATTAATTTTCACCAGTTAGATTTACCTTCATGATACATACATACATGAACATTCGTGTTTTATGCAATAACAGAAAATTCTGCCAATATAAGACGACACAGAACATGTTTTTGGAATTGAAAAGATTTCCTTTAGGAACACTAAAGAAGTACTCTCTGCTGCAATATTTTTGGCAGGAAGAGGACAGAAATCCACAACAAATTGGAAAGTTTCCTATCTGCATTATATTTCTAGCAAAGATGGCATAAGCAAAAATCATTTAAAGCAAATTAAGATACGGATTAGATAATTTCTATTTGAACACACACAATGCAAATGTTAGAAAGTTAAAATAAAAAAACAAAACGTAGCATAGCATGGGGTGATAGCTTAAGGCTTTCCCCACCACTCATGCACCTTAATGAATTATGTTAGATGATAAACAGGAAAAGCTTTTTGCACCAAGACAACCATAAAAAAAAAAAAAGGGGGGTTTCAAAATACTTGTTCCCTGTTTCTTTGTAGCTGAACATCATTTGAGAAAACTGGAACGTTTGGCACTGCTCAGCACAGCTCCTCCCTTTCCTCACTTCCTCCCCAGATCTCTATTACTTTTTACCTTGCCTGGCACTAGAAAAATTGCTCCTACCTTCTTGCATTCAACCCTTTCATCTCCTTCCAGGACAGCCTCCCTCTTGCTCCTACTGCCTTGAGAGACTGCTCCAGCTAAGCTAAGGGCATGCGCTGGACCTAGCTGATGCTGCGCAGAGCCACTCTTGGTACAGCTGGAAGCAGGACAGGAGTACACAAGCCAGTACTACACAGACAAGCACATTCCACTGGAGCTCTTCCACTTAATGCTCTGCGATGCATCTCCTTCATAAAGGAGTGGGGACCTGGTTCTCTGAATGCCTATTTATGAAATCAACATACACAAGAGACAAGCCAATTATACAACCTACACAAAATCTATGATGCATCTGCTTTGCAGATCCAATAGCTAAAGGGTAAGTTTTACTAACTGCCCATAATTACCACCCCATGGTTGCATAAACAGTAAATACATTAAAAATCCCCCCCAATTGAGCTGTGTCACAGAAAACAAGTTTCAGCTCGTATACTTCCAAAGGATTTACAGTAGAATTCTTTAATAATCAAAATACTGATCAGAATATTAGAATAGGTATAACATCTTGTTACAAATGTTAAATCAAAATTACATTTCAGTTGCAACACTTAGCATGCCTTTTACAAGCAAAGGCCCCACTACTCGGCGGGGGGGAGGGGGAACAACTTAATTTTAATTATTCCTTCAAGAACAGATCAATCGCTCTCAAATAAAATAACTCAGTTTTATTCTATCCTCTAAAATAAGAGCAAAGTTTAAAAAAAAAATAAAAACCAATAAATGGGAAGTTTGCTGTCTTCCAGTTTCAAGCACTAGGTAGGAACCTTGTATGATGCTACATAAAGTTAAAAAATGAAAAAAAGATTTGTAAGAGATGGTCACGGAGATACCTAGGAGAAAAATAGTAATTTCTTTTCCTTTCCAAATTTTTAAAAATCTGGTTAATAGGAAAATGTACTTTATTTAACTATTTGGAGCAAAAAACAACAACCGCCTGCATTAAAAGTATGTCTATTTGTTTTAATTCCTGTTAAAAAGCCATCTTGCTTAAAAACACTGAAACAGTAAGAATAACTATTTCCCAGTTCTCACAAAGTAGTATTGTCTTCATTTGCCTTTCAGAGAGGGATGTAAGGAAAAGGACTGGAAAGATTACCACAGAAATTCTCCACAGACAATTTCAACTGAAGCTTCTGTATTTACTGTTCACTCCTTGAGTGTTCAAGGATAGGAAAGAAATGGAAGGCAGTAAACTGGTAGAACTGGTTTAAAGAATTATATTCTTCCCGTCTGCAATATGAGAAACTGCTTTTCAGGAAGTAGAGGAGTGACTCATGCAGGTGATCCTGAAGGGATGACAAGCCTGTGCTAAAAGTCACCTCGCTGAACCTATGACACATACCCAATCCGCTGCAGAGCAGGGGAAGACTGGAAAGGTGTGTCCTTGCTTGTTTCAATTGCAGGGAAAGCTTTTAAAACTCAGCAAGACATCATTAAAAGAAACTTTCTCCTTAAGCCTTTCCCTTTTGTATGTTACTGCTGGGTCCCTTATTATTAAAAGAAATGTTTATCTACTGTGGAGTTGAAGAAGTCTTTCGTTCTTCCTGAAACACACATGCCTCTTCCTCCTTGGAACGAAAGTGAGCAAGTAACTAAGGGCAGAAAGAGAAAGAAGCAGTGAGTGGGAACAGAGGAAAGATCTGAAAACTGAAGCCAGCTGCAAAGGTTTTAACTGACAAGAAATTGCTATGATCTTCTGTGCTAGCAAAAAAGCTTTGGGAAGGTCACTGGAGGCAGCTTTTGGCTGTCCTCATTCACCTTCTCCCTCCCTCTGCAATCTTTCCCCAAACAAGAATAAATCACTGTTCCATTTGATTAAGAATGCAAAAAAGTTATCCAATGAATTAAGACGTATCACAGACCTTGGGAAAAGCAGCTAAGAATCAGAAAAACTACAGAACGTTGCCCAGAGAACTGCTTCAAATGCCAAGGTTAGCGCTGGCAATGCCATAAACTCTTATTTGCACGGTTGTCACATGAAGTTTTGCTGCACAACCCAAACACTTGCCTATAGTAACAGAGGCTGTTTCTACAGCCTTTAATTATGTGCTCAGCTGCTGTTACATGTTTAGTGTCCATCTTCACTATTATTTGCCCTGTGTTGTTGCCGACAATATTCCAAATCAAGATAGCAACTGTAGTAAGCAATATCCACAAATCATACCCATTTAACAAAAAAAAAAAAAAAATCAAGTTTCAAGTCTCTTCATAGTCACATATACACAAAGCTACACTAGCTCAATTTTTTCCCAGTTGAAGTTTAAACCAGTTCAGATTTCTTTTGCAGCAACAGCAACTTATTATGGCATGTACTATCTTATTTACACCAAATCAACCCCCTCTCCCCCAATCCAAATAAAAAATTCCTGAAAATTCTAGGAGTTTGAACAGCATCAAAATGAGTTATTCAGGAGATGTAAATATGCTTTTACACAAGAGAACAAAACAATTTATTTCTGCAGCAACTCTTGCAACTTGTTTCCCATCAAACACTTGCAAATGAAGTTACTGTTCTAAATTCATTAGTTCAGCAGCCTTTCACCCCATTTGTCTGTACATCCACAACATGTGCACTCAAAAGTGAGGGCCTCAAAGAAAGGGAATACATATATATATATATATATCTGCATGGATTGCCTAGCAAAATAGGGTCCCAGGTCATAATTAGGTCATAATAAACTAACTAAAACTTTGCTTACTATTTGTAAGCTTGTCTGCATTTGCAGATTGCCCTAATTTGCAAGCTACTTAGAAGTGCAGCTTCCCATACAGAGGAATTTGATTTTAACCTAAAGTCAGTAATTTGATTAAAAGTAGTAAGAAAGTAAACAACAGATGAGTGCAATATAGAATGCAGCTAAGAACAGGCTCATAAGTATTTTTTCCAGACAAGTATCACTAACCCTGCTTGCTTTTCTGGGGTCTTTTCCTCATCACATTACAATAATGACATGCTGGTAATAAACACAGTTACTGTCGATTATAACAACTCTATTATGATCATGGAGAACCCTGAACTAGTCTGTGCTTTCAGGCAACACAAAAAAAAATCAGAGAAATGCTTTCAGAAATTGTTTCTTCCAGCATCACAACCAAAAAAAATGAAGATGGTACTTGCAGAGTACCATCTTCTGGAATTTCTTCAGCATTTCACCCCTTATAAAGGCATTCAAATAATCTGCATCGAGAGAAGCAGAAGAATACAAAGTCCTTATTTATGTTTTCTGTTTTGCTAATATGCAGTTTCTTCCGCTGAGGTTTCTTCCAAAAAACATGAAGATTTCATATACCAAATACTTGACACAGCCTATTATTTCAGGCTACTGTTATTTTTGCTTTGCACATGCTAAAACTCAATACAAAATGTACTTCAAAAGGCATTTTGGATGGTATTTTGCTAGTATATGAAGCTGCTAGAACAAAAGTAATGCACCATACCACTTTCCTTGCTTATGTTGTGACTGAATGCATCCATTCATTGTAAAAGGACCCTGGGTTACTAATAAAAAAAAAAATAAAAAAGCAAACATTGAAAGGTAGGCGATGTTTCTGACATATTAAGAGAAATCAGAATCAATTCACCCCTCTTATGGAAAAATATTCTCTCAAGAAGCTTTCTCCAACTTTGTTTTATAGCAGAATGTCTATTATTATTACTGCTATTTATCCTTAACATTTAGCAAGATTAAAGGATAGAGACATCATTTTTACTGGAAAAGTATCAGCTGTCTACCTAAATTAAAAATATAAATAGGAGCTTATTTCAATAGCAAGGTAGCACTTTACAAGCACTTTAAGTAAAATCAGTTACTATCTGTCTTCTCACAGACAAATTATGTTAATTTTTCATTTGATATTCTAATATCTAACCAGGAAACTACAGCATGTTAAAGCCAACAAGAAGCTTTTGCCCTCAAATTGCCCTCCCCCCATGTTAATCTACAAAACTGAATTATGTCAAGAAATTAAACAAATATATTTAGTAGGTAACAACACTTCTATCTCAGTAAACAGCATTACTTAGTACTTTTACCTTGAAAAGACAAAATTTTAGTTAAAGAGAAAATCTTTATCATCCTTGCCTTTTCCCAGTCCTGAAACTATGATTTATCAAAAAACTGATAATGCTGAAAGACTGAAAAGCTAGTTAATAAAACATTACTGCTGCAAATCTCACCACACCTTTTCCTTCAAATAGTCAAATCTATTAGGCAATGACTAATTTAAAATTATCAAACAGCAAGATATTAAAAAAAAATAGGTACAAAGGTCCATAGACCAAACACAAGCACAGTAGAAATACACAGTTCTTTAATGACTAAAGAGGCAGCTAGGCGGGGAAATAGGGCCAGAAAGTACCCAATGCCTAAAACACGTTTCTCTGTGGCATGTGGGCTTTCTACCTTCATCACCAATTGTGATCACATAAATACCAATTTTTGCTGAAACAGCCTAGGCTCAATGTCAATATTAATTTAGTGCTTGCAAGCCTTTATCTGCCGGCTGCCTTACCCTTAAACACGGCGGCTGCATTAAGTCCTGTCTGCTGCCAGGCTCACGCTGCTCGTCAGGGGGCTGGAGCGCCCCGGCTGCAGAGGGGCAGAGGCGGCCCAGGCCCGCGCCGCCCGCTCGCCCGTCCTGCGTGGCACCCCTCTCCCGCCTGTTTTTTTTTTTTTTTTTTGGGGGGGGGGGGAAGGGGGAGGATTACAAAAAGTTACTAGCTACAGTAGCAGTGCTCCTACTGCTTGCCGCAGAGAGGATTTCGTGGCCGAGAGCTCTCCAGCACCTGGCTAATAGTACAGCAGCTGTAGCACAGAGGTCACGTTAAAAAAAAAAAAAAAGTGATTCAGACCCTAAACCGTTTAAACATACTGAGGGCGCACAACCAGCGGCAAGAGGCTGCCTCAGAGCGCGCAGCCACGAGGCGGCCCAGCACAAAAACACCGCTCCGGGGGGACGGCGCGCCGCTCCCGCGCCCGGGCCGGGGCGCAGCGGGCCGGCTGCCGGGCAGAGGCCGCAGGCTCACGACAGCGCCCCGCGCCCGGGGCGGCAGCGGCCCCGGCAGCGGCCGAGCGTCGCTCCCCGGCTCTGCCCAGCAGCTGCCGCGGCTCCCTCCGCCGCGCAGCGCCCGGCTGCGCCTCGGGCCGAGGGGCAAAACCAGCCCCCGGCCGCGGGCGGCGCCGCCCGGCCCGGCCCGGCGCCCCGCAGGGGGGGGGGGGCGGCCGCCCCTCCCTCCCTCCCTCCCTCCCTCCCGGCCGGCCGCGGCGCCCACCTGGCCGCGCCGGCCCCACCCGCCGCCGCCGCCCCGCGACCTTCGCCCGCCGCAGGGCCGCGCTCGGCCCAGCCCGGCCCGGCCCGGCCCGGCCGCACCTGCCGCGCGCTCTGCTGAGGCGAGGCGAGGCGCGGCCGGCCAGGCGGCGGCGGGCCGGGGGCGGCGGGAGGGGAGCGGCCGCGCTGCGCGGGCCCCCGGCGGCGGCGCCCCGGCCCCCCACCCTGCGCCCCACTCACTCACTCACCGCGCGGCGGGGCCGGCGGCGGCAGCGGGCCCGGCTCGGCCCGGCCCGGTGAGCTGCGCCGGGCCCGGCGGCCCTAGCCCGGGGTCTCCATGGTGGCGGTGGTGGCGCCGGCGCCGCCGAGCCCCGCCGCCGCCCGCTCCGCCTGGTTTGCCCCGCCCCGCGCGCGACGTCAGCGCGGCGCCCTGCCCTGCGCCCCGCGCCCATTGGCCGGGGGGGCGGCAGAGCGGCGGCCCATTGGCCGCTGCCTCCTGTTAAACCCGCCAATGGTCGCGCGACTTGAGGTTGCCGTGGTTACTGATGCTGTGAGGCGGCCGCGGGGAAGGCACCGCCGTTCCCTCAGCGGGGCCGGGCCGGGAGCCGCGGCGGTGGGGGGGGGGCAGGGCCGGGAGGGGGGAGCCGCTCCCCGCTGAACAGCCCCGCGCGGGGTCTCCCGCCGACGGGGGAGGCTCCTGCGCCGTCTCCTCGCGGTAAGCGCGGGCGCGGAGCGGGCGGGCGGGCGGCGGTAGCCACCGGTGGCAAAATGGCCCCCGTGAGGCGGGAGCGGCGCGGGCCCCGGGGGGTGGCGGCGGCGCGGGCTCGGCTCGGCTCGGCTCGGCGCCGCTGCTCGTCGCGGGCTCCCGCCGGGCTGGGCGCTGCCCTGCAGCGGCGGCCCGGGGCCGGGAGGAGCCGCTTGCCTCTCGTCCCGCTCTGGAGCCTCCTTCCCCGCGTTTCGTAGGGCCAGAGAGCGTCCGACCTTTGTGACACCCTTTCCTGGTGGTTCCCTCTGCGCTTTCCCGCAGAGGGCAGGAGGCCTAGAGGTAAGCTGGGGTTTAGTCCTAGGTCAGTTCAGGGTTTAGCGTCGGGCGTTTTGCAACTGTAAAGAGTCACAGCTGGGAGACTTGCTGCTCTGAATGTGTAAGACTCCTTGAGGGATGCGTAGCCCTTCGTGCTACAGACGCAGTGAGTGTGAATTCAAGGTGTTGATTCAAGATCAGAAAAATATTCTGCCTGGCATTCTGAAGAACTCCTTCACTTTTGAAGCTTCTGCTACTGGCCTAATTCTAACTATGGCCTAGGGAATTACGTCTGGAGAGAAGAAATATAATCCCCCTATTTCAGAGGGGAAAAAAAATTGTGGTATCTTTGTAAATCAGTTTGGTGGGGCCTGGCAAATGTCTGATCTTATTGCTGTGAGAGTGATGTGACTGTCCAAAATACAAAAGCTCATTCTCTGACCCATACCATTTCCTTTTTTGCCGGTCTACTGCTTTTACTTAGTGGAACTTTATTGACCAATGCAATGCTGACCCTGCAAACAGCTAAAAGAAGCCAAGACCAGAGTGCCACTTGAGCGTACTGAGTAATGCATGTATTCTCGTTTCACTCTACCATGCTTTTGCCTTTTCACCTTATCCTGATGCTTGTTTAGGGCACTGAGAAAACTCTAGCACTGGTAGTGATGTTCTCCTGTAGGTGAGCTTGGATTTGGGATATAATTTAGTGAGCAGCTTTTAGGTGTCTGTGCTGGTTTAAGAAGTCGTCTCATTCAACCCCTTCCCCTGCTAAGTTGTGTAAGAATCCGGCTGAAAAATAACCATTTAAAAATGCATGTGCAATGGGATGCCCAAATTCTTAGACTGGCATAGGGGCACGTGGCAGCTCTGAAGAGGTTTGATCAGTGCTGCCACCACATGTAGAACTACAGCGTTATTTACCTCCTGTTAAGAAAGGAACTGCAATTAAGAAGTGGGGGATAGCTGAACACGGTCAGCTATAAAACTCAAAATGCATATATTCCCTTCTCTTAATTTTCCACTTAGCATGTAATTTTCTACCCCTAGAAACTACTTATGTCACAGCTGTAACTTTTAATCTCTAAAATATATATTGTCACTATATGGGCTACTTTAGTAGGTACTACTACAGCATGGTTGTTCACCAAGTGTTTTCCACTTGGCGTTTGTAAGCAGGGGTCTTGTTTCCTCACTGCCCTGAAAATCTCATTATCCACATTGTATTAAGTGGATATAAAATGCTACCAAACCGGAGTAGTGGCCTATTTCTAGGAGATAGGAAACATGAGTAAAGAGGAACAACAGTCAAAGCTGAGTAAAAGAAAGGAGAACAAGGGTGAAATAAGGTAAGCAGTGAGAGAAGGGAAAAGGATGAGAGCAAGAAAATAAGAAAGATAAAATGTGAAATCAGAAGAAACCAACCTAGAAGAAAGGGAGGAGAAAGAAATGACCTATGAGACCAACAGCTTTCATTAGTTGCAGGCTTGCTTTTACCAAAGGTGTACTGGATTAATTAAATCAATTTTGAATCGGTCTAAACTGGTTTTAACCTATAATTTGGATTGGCTTAGCTCCCACAGATAACAGCTTTTAGAAAAAGAAGCTTACTTGCCTGCCCTTGCAAACAGAACCATATCTGAACATTCGTGTTGTGAATACAGAAGGCACAGACTACTGGCAGGATATGAAAGGTGGCATCATGCCATCTCTAGGCCATCCAGATTCTGGGTGGTTCCAGGTGGACAGCTGTAACCTTCAATGTTATTTGGAACAGACTGTTCCAAGAGCCCCGTATCCCTGCAGAGCCATGCATTCTGAGTTCACTCTGAGTTTGCAGCTGGGGCAGGGTGGGATTTCTTTAAATGGCTTTAAGTCATATAGCTACAATTTTTTTCTCCAGCCTACTAAAGAATAAGAAGGTGATCTTGAGCTGGTTTGTTTTGGCACAAGGAATTAAAAATAGTATTTTGAAGTCCTGTCAGATTTGCAAGTACATTGAATGACTATCACTGAAGATTAACAATTTCATTCTATCTACTGTTAGTCATACAGTCAGAGTCATGCAACCAGAGAAGCCACTACATTGTCTAATTTGACTCCCATGTTTCAAAGGCCATCGATTCCCACCTATTTATCCCTGTAGTGAGCCCAGTATGGACAAAATGTTATGAAAAGGCACCAGATCTCAACTTGAAGATAGAAGGAGCTGCATAATGTAGTGATTCTTTTGATAGCTAATTCCACTAGCTAATAATATCCTTTGTTGTTAAACAGGTTTTATGAATTTTAGCATCAGCAACAAATGAGTACTGTTTCTGTTTATTCACCTTCAGGATGTGATTTGGGAGTAAAATGATTTTTACTTTTCAATTCTCCGTGTCATTTGGAAAGCACTGATTCCATTATATTTGCAAATCTTATAAAAAACTGATGGCATATTTTCCTTCTGAATCTTTCTGGTTTCTTATAAGCCTTAAATCTGATCTCTCAAAAGGATTCTGCTCATTTTCCAGCTTTTTAGACAAGCAATTTATTTAACGGGTATTTGCTGGTTGTTTTGCTGCTATCACTGTGCTCCTTCAGTCTTTCAAGTCATTAATATGTTTTTCTGCTTCATTTAATCTATCCTGAATTTAATCAAAGTTGAAATCTTGTTTGTGTGGTTTTTTTTAATTTCACAGATATTCATAGTCCTTACAGAACACTGTTGTGCCTAGCTTTAATTTTAGCTATTATTTCTCTGTTTGCAAGATTACCTGGGTTTTCTTATTTGATGTAAGCACACAGGCACTGCTGTAGCTGTGGTTAAGGAAGCAAGAACTGTAGACATAGAAGGCTTACTCCTAAGAAGTGTGAGATTATGAAGATAAATATCAGTCACAAAATCAGTGCTGCCTTTTGTCCTCCTCCCCCCCCACCCCCACCAAAAAAAAAACCTGTCTAGTGGTACCTATTTTATCTGTAATCTCTTACAGGTGCTGAAATTACAAAGGCTTGAAGAAAAGTGTAGTTGGAGGAGAGAGTGATGCTCCTGGCAGGCTAACTAAACAAATGAGCAGCTGTTTAGCATTCACAAGGGGTAATTATTTAGATGTGTGGATTTTTTTCCTCATTAAAACCTACAATTTGATTTCAAAAGTTACTGCAAGCCATTGTGTTGATGTCACAGCAACTCTGTCAATCATGATACAATTGGTTTGGGTAATTTGTAAACTATAATCTCATTGGTTTAAAAAGCAGTAAATGTTCTCTTTTTATTGTTGAATTGGTGAGAGATTTCACCTAATGGAAGGTGTATTTCTGAAGTTTAGTATAGAATGGACTGATATTTTGCTGTTTCAGGGAGGGTTTTTACAGAAATGCCAGCAGTTTCAGACTGTGGCGTACAAAATAAGTACTCTAGCGTGGGTATAGGTTTTGTTTGCTTTCTGTGTTTCTTTCTCCCTGTAAAAAAATAAATTTGAGGAAAACTATTTGGATACTGCTAAGCTATTTGCTTTTTGATCATTTTTTCCCCCTCTGTGACTTTGAAGCATCAAGTATGAACAATTGAATCTAAATCCTGCAAAGTGCTCAGCATGATCACCAGGACTCTGATTACACAGCCACTTTAATCTGGCCCAAGGCCAGCTGCTAAGGAAGGGGACAGTTCTACCCTGTCATAATATCTCTCCAGCTTCCCTTGTGCTGGCAGCCATGATCCTGCAACTGTGAGTGAGCTAGATTAGAAAACTGATCCACCTGAGAACTATGCTAGAAACCTCCCTCCCTCTCTCTCTCTCTCTTTCTCTCTCTCTCTCTCTCTCTCTCTCTATATATATATATATTTTTAAAAAGTTTGGTCAATTTTCTCACTGTTTCTGCTTCTAATGCCTGCACTAAGGTATATGTAAAGAGTCAAGGACAGAGGGACCTTGTCTTCTGGCAGCAGCCAATGCAAGTATTTTGTTCTAGGTACCTGTTTGAGCAAAATTGAGGTTTGAGGGCTAACAGCTTACTGGAATACCATATGAACTCACTAGTTGATTCAGCTTTAAGAAAAAGTAACATTTTTTGGCAAAACAAAAGAATCCTGTATTGATGTAGTGGTCCAGTTTACAGTGTGGCATCATGAATGGTTTTGATGATATTACTGAGAGGTAGTGTACTGCAGTGGGAGGGACAAAGAAGTGACCGGTGATGGGAAGTCCTTAAATAAGCTTTGCTGCTAAAGCCAGCAAATTACAAAAACAGGGCTTCATCATACGTGTGCACGTTTAAGTCAGGGTTGTTATTGAGTATTACTGCATCTGACAAAATTGGGATGCTCAGCAGCAGCCACATGGTGGAAAATCTGGTGTGGGGATGTGAGGAGAAGCCAAGTGGGGTGTTCTGTAGAGGAAAAAAATGATTAGCAGTTGCTCTGTTTGGCATTTCGGATCTTAAGCTTTTAAGCAGATTCTGTGGAAATTAGCAGCCTATTTAAAATGAAGCAACCATAGCAAACAAACAAAAAGACCCCCAAAAAAAGCACACACAAAAAAACACCCCCAAACCCTCTTCTTCAGAATGCAGGCACCTGCTCAAGGGCAGGTAAAGTCTTGCTCCTATTGACTACTAGGATTCTCCAGCTGAATAAAACATTACACGTCTGCTTATTAGGCCATATGTGTGGCCTGGAAATTCAGTGTGCTGCAAAAGTGACCAAATTATCTTACCAGAGGAGGGTTGCAGAATTTTGAAGTGAAATCGTGAGATCCTTATGAATAGAGAAGCAACAAAGAAAATGCATATGCAAGAAGAATTTATTTATTTATTTATGGACTCTGCACTTCCAAGGTTTGTAAATGAGACGTTTCAGACAAAAGTTTTATTTTTTATAGTGTGATATCAGACAACATTTTGCATTGATTTAAAATGGGGGTATAGTAAATGCTTTCTTGCACATAACTACAAATTTGACTTGGCAGAAATGGCAAAAGCTATACAAAATGATATTGATATTCCTGACAGAATAACCTGCAGTGACTTCTAAATCATGTGAATTATCTGCCCCCCTTCCTTGCTGCCTCTTAGACTGCAGACAAATGTTCTTTTCTGAACCAAGCTATGCCAGTGGGAGGAGTTACTTGTCACTGCCAGGCAAAGATCAGCTAAGCTAGCTAAGGGTACGGTTCTGTGATGTGGAGCCTGGTGTCAGTGCTGGGTTAAAAGGTCCTGCTTCCTCAGCTTCCTCTTCCCCCACAGTAGTTACTAGCCCTGTTTGTGTGACTTCACCTTAAGCTGGGTTTGTGAAGTGATCTGTTAAACTGAGAGGACTGTTTCAGAATTGCTCTTCTGTGTGACCTTGGATGTGCGACTCATAGCAACTGAAAAAGCTGTGGGTTTTGGTAGGATATAATAGAAAAGAATATCTTTGCTAAGGGAGATAGAACCCATTTACACAGAAGAATATGTCCTTGAAGCACTGATGAAGTAGAACTACAGCTTCATACTGTCTATTTAAATCTTATCTATTTATTTATCTTTTAAACTAAGCTAGCTGACTTCTGCCTGAAGTTGATTAAGGAATACGTACATAAATTTTTCTGTCAGCAGAACTGTGGGGAGGTGGCCTGCAGGGGGGCAGTGAACTCTTCCACATAGCTTTTTCTCAAAAACAGCCGTAACAAAGTTAGCATGAAAATGAGGTGGGGGGAAATGTTTTAATCTGAAATACTACACAGAAGATGAGAACAAAGACAGAAACATGTGGCAAAAGGTGCTTCCTTTTGTAAAATGGAAACGTTCATTCTGTTTCATTCTATAAACCAAAAAAATGGACTTCTGTTTCTCTCTCTACTTTGAGAAATTTGGGCTTCAGATAGCAAGATACAGTTTTCACAGTCACAATGGTTCTATTTTCTTTAGCTAACTGTGCAGTTTGCAGCACTGGAAATGAAAACGTTGGTCAGTTTATCAGAAGGGCGATGGGGCTGTGATTTGACAATAGTAGTGTAGATATATTGTAGATTTTTTTTTTTTAAAACTCAGTCATTTGTAAGCATTATTTTTTTAAGAGTGAATTGTGGGATTCTACGTATCCTGAGCTGCTTTAGCTGTCTTCTGTTGAGCTTCTGCTACTACTTGGTATTGATTATTTTAGTATCTGATGATTTAGTAACTGTGGTGCCTATTAAAGGACCCACTGTTCTGCTACAGCTCCTTTAAGGCCTTTCTCCTTAAGTATATTCCTTCCTGTAATATCACATGCTTATTCCATTGGCTCTGCGTTTTTACGCATTGGAATCTGTCTTTGAAATATCTGTAGTATAGTCAATGTTTCTCCTGTCTCATGTTAAAAAGTATTTGCAATTAAATCCTTGCCTGTTGCATAGTTGTAACCTGCTCCCAGAAAAGGAGGCCTATGTTTACTTTCTATAAGAGCAGATTGCCTGTGACGTTACAACTTGACTAGGGCTACTTGCAACTACTATGTATGATGAGACCATTGCCTGTTTGATTCTGCAAGTTACAGATGATCAAGCACTGTGTATTAAAGGGTAAAGAAATATGCCTGCAACAAGCCTACAAGTGGTAACTCCTGCCTGTGAGGGGAGGAGGCATTCTTGTATTCAGGTCCTCTTGATAGGAAAGCCATTTTTGAGAAGGGAGTTTGTCCCTGGAAAGAAGAGAAACATATTGCTACTGAGGGTGGCAATCAAGCATTATGCACAACATGTAGCTGTAGATTCTTTCCATACCAGGCCTAAGAGGGACCTCTCTTAGGTAGAGATGTGCCATCAGTTTGCTGTATTGCTATGCCACAACTTTAAGATGCTTCTTTGAAGGAATACATGGTCAGGCTACATACATATGGAAGGCCGTATCAGGGTTGTCATCTGGTAGCCTGCTGCCATCATTAATCTAGAGTGCTTCACCATCAATTTATCCAAAGTGAGTTACTTGAGGGCCAAGCCTTCTGCTGGCATTGGTTCACTATTACCTTGCAGAGTGGTCTGTCCCCAGACTGTGAGCTGCATAATTAACTGAGCTGCTTCCTGCTCCTCTTCTCCCTTTTTACCAACTCCTGTGGTAGAAGTCACAGCACAATCTGATGCTTCAGGCAGCCAGACTTCCTTGTTCTTATAGGTGCTGGTAGTCCTCTGTTTCAGTAGCAGCCTCATGTTTCTGACCTTATGAGGACATGAGGTATAACCTCCACAAGAGCCTCCAGTTTGCTCTTTTGCTTCCTTAACATTGCTGTCTTGTTACTGGTGAAATTGGCATAAAAGCTAAAAAGCAGCCATGAGTGGGGCCCGTTAGGAAGGGCTGAATCATTGGATTATGTGGTATTTCAGAGTAGAATGCAGGATTTGTGCATGAAGTCACTTATTTTTATTTTTTATGTACACTAGTTCTTTTAGAATCACTTCCTCTTGTGTACTTGTATAGTATCAAGAATTTTGTAGTAAACAAATACTGACCTCAGTTTACAAAAAGCACACCAAAACAAAGCATAAGCTTACACATGCAGCTGGACTAGAATGGCCGTTATTTTGCAGAGCAAGAGTCTTCAAGAGAAAATTTAAATGCATGGAAGGAAGAATGGCGCTAAAACTTTTATATAAAAATAGACAGTTTTTTTTTTCCTCTTAGCCATACCGACCATTCCAAAATGCATAATATGACTTTTTTCTGGAAATATCGTAACAACAACGTCTGAATTGGCAACTCTGCGCGGTATTTTAATACAGGTTTAATCTACAGTGCTGTGCCTTGAGCACGTCTGGGAGCCCCCTGTTGTAGAGAGTGCCAAGACTTTTTTTTTTCTTGAGCTACCAAAATGATTGCTTTATTTATTTTACCACCAAGTTAAATGTTTCAGTTATGTAGAAGCAAAATGAGTTTCTCTGATTCATTTTAGGCATTAGAAAGCAGGTCAAATTGGGACCTGTAGCATGATTTCATTAGTGCTCTAAAGCAAATAAACCCTAAGCAGGAAATCACTTACCTTAGTACTTTTCTGTATAGTTATCTAGTCTCCTTGTTCATATAAATCAGACCTTTTCTAGCTTAGAGAGTATAATGTCAGTTTTATGTGGATGGTTGAAATGCTTGGTTCCAAACTGGTGGGCTTTAAGAGATGATTAAATTGCAATATTTTGTGCCACTTGTACCAATTTTTTGATAGGGTCTGAAACTATGCTTCGGCTTTATTTTACGTTATTAGAAAGAAAGTATCAAGGCAAAGCCAAGATACTTTCTGTAATGCAGGAAACATTGTTTCTACCTCAGCTTTCTATTACACTGTCTTTATTTCTCTTGTGCTAAATGAATAATGCAGATTTAAGCATTTTATCTGATGGATGCCAGAGCAGCAGTGTGATAAGTTGTTCAGTGCACCATTACAAAAAACCTAGTTTCCATGTAGGCTAGTGAATAAGCAGGTATGCTTTGAGTCAGACAATTAAAGGTCAATTTATCATACCTTTTTTATTTCTTTAATAAAGGAGAAAATTGTAGGATGCTATAATGTAGAACTCAGGTTAATGTCCTATAGTAAAACCTTAAATGAATATATTGAAACATATTGCTTATTTTTAACTTATTTTTTATGTTAAAGCAATGAATAGGAAGCTAGATGGAACTTTTTTTTTTTAAGTATATTATTTAATAAACTTTGCAAACTTCTAATGTTCAACTCAAAAAGTCAATGAGGCCTTGGGATTTTTGCCTTTGAATCAGCAAAGCAGAACTTTGTCCAGGATTGCCCAGCAATGTGCCAGGAGTAAACTGCTGAAATCGTGATTTGTAAGACCATTTTTTCCTTTCACCATCTCTTTCCATTAAACTCTGAAACTGGCAGCTGTGCTGTCTGCAGCTGGCTAACTTGGAAATGCATGGACCATAGGTCTGGTCAGTGAACCCAGCTTGTATGGATCTTGTTCAAAAAACAAACAAAAAACCCCACAACAGAACAAAGTGCCAGCTGACTCACTCGAGTCAGTATTCATTGGCAGACATGACTAACTTCAGTTCCTACCTTTTTCATATCCTCTGTCATTTTGTTATAAATTGACTTCCTTTCTTTCTTTTATTTGATTGTTGCAATTTTTTCTGTATGAAGTGGGTTTTTTAATTTATTTTATCTTGGTTATGCCACTTAAAATATTCAAAGAAATGGAAGGAAAATAGTAGTCCTATTGAAATGTGTGGATTTTCAGATGAGTGAGGGGTGTTTGTTTGTTTATTTTTTTTGTCTTCCTTGCAATGTGACAAGAGTATTCCATGAAGCTGGTAATTCTAAATGTTATGTAACTTGATCTTTCTATTTTGGATTAAGTTTTACTTAATGAGGAAGTAATGAGATTATCATAGGCAAAAAGGGCCTTGTCTCTTTTTGTGAATATGCAGTTTTGATACTCAACTTTGTTATTTCAAACAGATCCATAATTCTTTCTTTAAAGAACAAAAATTTAAATGATACTCAGGCTATAGGACTTCTCTAACAACTGTTTTGATGCTGGATGATAAAACTATTGTACTGCACGTTTCCTTTCCTGAGGATCGGATGTTTGACTGCTGGTAACACTTTAAGATTAAAATGTTGTAAATGGGTGTCATTTGCAGATAGTTAGTTGAAGTAGCGGAAGAGAATGGATGTGATTAAGGGATAAAGTTGTTTGCTTGTTGTTTACTCCCTGCCATACAACTGAGAGTGATTCTCTGTTCCTTTTCCATAAGAATAATTAGGATCACAGAGTTTTAACAACTGCATGTTAATTCCTTTCCTTTGAATGGAAACTTGCAGTAGTCAAGCAAATAACTTTTCCTTTAAACTTCAGAATCTAGAATCTAGCAATTTCCACAGAATATCTAAGAAATCTGAAGGCATTCAAAAGAGGGGACACTGAAAACAAGGGACTTGTTCCTGACAACTTCAGGGCGGGGGGAGAGAACCCCTCTGTCCAAATCTGTAGTCAAAGTTCCCATTGATGTTTTATTAGTAATTTTAAATGTGCTCAGTGATTCATCTCTGGTTTTTATATTTGAATATATATATAGCTACTACTAATTTACTTGAGACACCAACAGAACTGTAACACTTGCTATTGTGAAGTTAAGCAACTTTCATTTGCACAAAATATCAGCGTATATTACACTGTTAGTAACTACGTTGTTAAAATTGTGTTTTGTGTAAAGTTGACATGGCTTTTTATTACTGATTCTATGTTTACTTATTTGACTGATTTAAATCACGCTCAGAAAATTTTAGACAGCATGTCCAGCTGATTAAGCACCTTCCCACCTCTCCCCAGAAATTTTGTTCTTCTGTTGATAACAGCAATTTATCTGAGAGAAAATTGACAAACTCATTGCCTGATCTGCAGAGATGTAGGCATGTAAATGATGCGTTGAATTGAGGCAGTGAAATCTAAGGTCCTTTAAAGTTAATGGTTACACTCATTCGGAGTACTTGTATGAATAAATTGCTCATGCTTGTGGAACTGGGACTTCAGCTGTGTGTGAGTCACCACCAACAGCAACATGTAACAGAGCGTGCAGGATAGGCTGTGCAGCCTTTGCTTGTTCCAGAAATGCTGACTAACACTTGTCAAGTTTAACTTCTATTTATATGAAAGCAAATAGGATCTTGCCTTAATTCTTGGTGTCTCCAAATTTAAGAATTTCAGTCATGCCCCATGCCCAAATGTGTTACATTAAGATAAGAATGCATTTAAGTGTGTGGTGAACTGGGGGCATAATCCTGCATTCAACAGGTCATATTAGTCATTACCTAAAAAAGAGTTCTGAATTATAGTGAAGTACAGGAGCAGAAACAGTGTATTGGTAACCCTATGCTTTTACTAGAAGGGTTATTCATGGCTGGCTGTAGATATGGCTGACTTAGAAAATTGTATTTCTGAAGACTGCTATGTTCTAAAGGCCTCTGTGCCACATCTGTTTCATCTTGTGTACTTTTTGTCTTTAAGATGCATCTGGGCTTCTAGCCTAGAGGTTGTATTGAGATTTGAACAAAGCCTTGAAGCAGTACGTCTGAATTCCGGTTTAGATAAACTTTTATGGTACTGGAAAGGTTTTTATATGCATCAATATTAAAGTAGAAGTAAATTTAACTTGTGCTGCTTTTATCATTTGGCTTGGTACATTTTCTAGTTACTGAAGACAAAATATGGGTTTAAACAAATCTTGCTCTTTCCAATGCCATCTTCATTCTCAGGGTTTTAGAGAAGTCATAATGTTGAGTTTGTGCTACCGGAAAATAATTTCCATTAAAAAGTTGAGATCAAATGCAGAGGTATGACATCACTGCAGAAAACAGAAACACATAGCCTGGAAGGGAATAAGCTCTTATTTAATCAAGCACAGTAGCCCTAAATTTACAGAAAAAAAGGCCAGAAATTTTTTGTTTGTTTTCCATCAGTTCTGTTCCCTCAGATGTACTCTCCTGACTCCTTTTGAGAGGAATGGAAGCTAATACAAATGTGTGACGTTTTGTTAAAATGCTAACATTATATCAGAAGCATGTTAGTAGCAAGGAGAGGTATTGACTGTTGGATATTGGCCAAACGGGAGAGAAAACAAACAAAGAGGTAGCCAGGTTGCTACTAATCTTACTGGTGTCTATAGTTATTTTTCAAAAAAAGACAGTGTTTCTTCTGTTGGAAGAAGCTCATTGTTTCTGACCAAACAGACCCAGATGAGGGTGATGTGTTCCAATCTGTATAATACATGAAAGTGGGGCAGCAGCTAGACACAGAACAGTAATGAAAGGGTTTTGTAGTGTTATGTAGAGATGTGGGTGCAATGGATCCAGCCTGCTTAAAGTTTTCAAGTACTCCCTATTTTTCATCAGTCAGCAACTTTAGTCTTTACATAGGGCTGGAGGAGAGTCGTCACTCTTTCTGAGTTTGTCTGTGGAAGTAGGATAGGATAGTAATACACCAAAACAAGCAGGCCGAAGGAAGGCTGACTTGTCTATAGCAAAAGGACATAATCTCTTTCTAGTTTTGGTGAGAGACTAGGTGGTTAGCTCCTTGTGCAGTTATTTTTCTAAAGGTAAATGTGTTGTCCTGCCTTCATATCACTTGGCATTTTGAAATATCTCTGTAGCATGATTTTTTTTTAATTTAACCCAATAAAATCTTAACTCTACTAAAGATTTGATGCAGTAATGAAATTGTTAGCTGGTATCCCATTTGTTTTTATTTGCAGCTGTAATTCCTGACTGACCTCTCTTTATTTTTAAATCCTGTGCTGTTATATTTTGACCAGGTACAACAGAGCTGGAATACATACTCTGAATTGATGGGGGAGGCAGGAGAATAATCAGCTTGGAAATCACAGTGGGGATGAAAACTATGGCTTTCGTTGTGGAAAAGCCTGCTCATTCTGTCAAACACGAATATGGGTTGCTGATACTTAGAAAAGGTAGTTTGCATCCATCTGTGCAATTGTAAAACGCACGATACTCACTGGCAGAGCTCCCTAATGCAACATTTTTTTTTAACTTCTTTTAGAGCTTCCCTCCATATCTTGTAATAACTAAAATCTGCTAAGTCATCTAATTCTTAGTTCTCTAGCTAAACCACTCCTTTGCTCTTCCCCTGCTACTTAAGTCTCCAGACTGTGGACTCTGTGGTGATAGTATCCGTGGCAAAAACGCCATCCTTTGGCGTAGGTGGAGGTGGAAGTTGCTTCATTTGTAGGAAGTTATCAATCTGATTTTGCCATTAGTTACAAATCCTGACCAGTCCTTTCACTCGCACATTGTTCAAAGAGGGTATAGCTTAACGTCTGTTCAGTGCTCTTAGATACCTGAGCCAGTCCCGATTTCAGTCTGTTTGCTTGCTTCTGAGAAGAAATCTGAGCTTAAACTTCATTGCATCTAAAGTACCTGGACAAAAACTTTCACTTAACCACAGGCTTTGGAGCATGTTGCAGAATACAGGATGAAGAGGAGAATGGCCTTTGCTTGTGCTGTCCGTTAGCTTGGACTCAAGCCTGTTTCAGTCTGCAATGTTGGAGCACGGTCATGTTGGCCTGGCTGCCACCGCATATTCCAGCAATATTAGGGCAGGCGTTTCCCTGGAAGGACATAAAGCATTAACAGCTTTATAGGTACCGCT
Source organism: Struthio camelus (assembly GCF_040807025.1). Lineage (NCBI taxonomy): Eukaryota > Metazoa > Chordata > Aves > Struthioniformes > Struthionidae > Struthio > Struthio camelus. Next base: position 46,313,511 of record NC_090947.1, on the reverse strand, counting down.
TATTGTCCGTAAGCAAAGCATTGCATGCCCTAGCTGCTTTGGATCAAAGCTTTATGGGGCACCGTAGACAAAGTCAATGTCTCATAATACCATTGTCCTGGGGTGCTTCTGGAGTTCCTTTGCTTTAAACACTGACTACCCTGGGGCTAAGAGCAAAGGTGGGGGAGGGAAGTTTTTAACCCGCCTCCCCCCCCCCTTTTTTTTTAATTTGAATAATTTGATGAAATGTTTTGGATTAAACACTTGAATGACACTTATCTCATTTTAGTTTTGGATTCTTGGATCTGAGGAGTAGGCGTTATTCAAAAACCTTCAAAAGAGATTATCTGTTAATACCTATGGATAGGACAGTCATACAGCATGTGGCAATCCCTACAGTGGAGTGCTTAGGAAACCCCTCAAAAAGGGGATTAGAAAGCTAAGTTTCCCTCCTTCACCCTTCATCCCAAAACCCTCAGATACAGCATTTAAGAGGAAGGGAAGTTCCTTCTCTCTTTTGTGAATGGTACCCAAATTCCTTTTGGCTGTATTCTGAAGAGTAGTTTAAAACTTTAAATGGTAAAATGTCACCCTTTTTGAACCTTTTCCTTAATCTTTTTGGCCATAAATATTAAATGGATTGACCAAATTCCTGGATGATCTGTTTAATTCAAGGTACATTTTATGGATTTTAATAAACTGCTTGCTAAAAGTCCTCACAAAAACAAGCCTATCCCAAAGGAAAAAAATGATGTGAATATCTCAGCAAGCAAAACCAAACTACTCTTATTATAAAGGATATTAATTACTGAATTATTTTACTTCAGAGAAGTAGTATATGAACTGAAGTTATTCCACTGTAATTTCTGAAGGTGGCTTTTAAAGGCACAGAAGTCTTGTTGGAACGGAGACATAGTCCTTAGATACTTTAGATGCAAAAACCATAAGTATATGGAAAAAAAATCAGGCAGATTCTGAAATATCAGGAATAGTTTACTCATTAGTTTTGTCTAGCAGTTCTGGCAGTGGCAAAGCTTTAAAAATTAATCATTTTTGTCATGAAATGTTAAGTCCAGGGTTGTAAGCTGTAGTCTTCATTCAGTGCAAAATTTTAACTGAAGCTGCTAGGAGGCTTGCACGGTAGAGGCTGAGCAAGCACTCCCAGAGTTAATCCACAGCTGTTAATTAAATTCATCTTATATCTCACTGTAAATTGATTTCTATTTGATTTTAATACTGATTGCACAACTGGGAGAAATACTAACAGATCTCAGAACTTAATGAGAGCATTAACACAGTGGAAATTATTCGGTTAAGGTTATAAAATGCATCATACATTTACCTGCAAAAATTCTAATGGCCCTTTCAACAGCAAAGGGAACAAAGTGCTGAAAGTCACTGTCAAATATATTGAATTTCAAAATCCAGTGGCTTTTTTTAAAAATTAAACTAACTGCCTCACTACTTGGAGTACTTCTTGTGGAATAAAGATGCAAGTTGAAGTAAGCAATATATCTGCTACGTATAATTTTCCATGGCTTATGTTTGTAAGAATGAAAATAGAAGTAGATTTATGTTCTTTGAATCTGCTGAATCATAGTTTCTCTGCTTGACTGTGCAGAGCGAGATCAGTTGAGATTTTCTCAAACTACTGCTTCAAAACCATATGCTGTAAGAATGCTTTCTCAAAGCAGTTTGCCCATATTAATAAAAAGTAGCTCCACTATAATAGTGATGAAAATGGACTGTAAAATTGATGATGGAGGCTTAAATGCTCTTTCTAAGGACTAACCTTGTGAAAAGAGGGAAGTTAGAAAATGCTTTGAGGTAAATTGTATATTTTGTACTGCTCTACTAATGTTTTAAAAAAAATCCTACTGAAGTGTATATACAAGTGGAAAATTGATGTATAGATTAAACTTGATCAAGACAAATAGGCCAAAGTTGCTGCAGATATGGAAAATTACCTCATTTGTCTGGATGAATGCAGCCATGTTATATAGCTACAACTTAAAACCAAATAACTGCTTTAAGTAGAGAAAAATAGGATCAACAATTTTTTTTTAACCTTTGAGGGGAGGATAAAAGTGTGAATTTATTTACAGGCAGCTTTAAGAATGCAGAATACATATTTACCTTTCAAGAGGGAAATGAACTTTCTCATGTATTGTTGTATTCTCTTTTATGTACCTTTAATTTCAGTCTCTATGATCCAACGACAACCTTCAGTGTAGCTGAAGTGTAACAAACAAACAAAACAGTATAACAGTGAAACAAACAAAAACCGAACAAAGCCAAAAACACTCAAAAACTTAACCTTACATTTGGGCCAATATGGTAGTTAAATTCTGAAAAGCACAAAGCAAGGAACAGATGCTCTCCTGTGTAACAGCATTACAGATTCATCTAAGAAAGAATACTTTATTTAGCGGTTAAGAAATAGAAAACAGTGTAAGAGATTTATGTTGGTACCAAAAAAAAAAGTGAAACTTTTATTAAAATGAAAGATAAACTTGTTCAATTTCTGTCTAATTACTGGACATTTTCTGTGAGATAATGTGTCCTATCTCCTTGGAAAACAATACATATTTATTGTGTATGTGTTTTTAGATTACAAATAGTGTTGGTATTTTTAAGATCTGTTTATTTCTCTACAGCTATTGAAGAAATGGGTGAAATGGGCCATGGAACATTTACAGCTCATAGGATTAGTAATGTAGGTATGTATGCTGTTATGGTCAGATTTAATTATTCGTCACAACCTAGAATAAAACTATTTATAAAATACTATGTGGAATTAATACCTGCGTGTGGAGGCTGCTATAGCATACTAACTCTTGACATGACAAATCTTTTCATGATGAGGTGTCATCTGGGGTCATTTTGTCAAACTTTCTGCAGGCATACATACAGCAAATGAGAATTCTTAGGAGAGAATTTTGCAGGATTACCTTAGCATTTTATGTGGACCCCTCTGCAAAACCATGTATCAGAAATATCACTTCCAGATATTTTATTTTTAATAGTGAATGGGGAAAAAAAAAGTTTCTACTAATCTCTAATGGCAAGTTTTGCTATTGAATGTACCTGAAAGAGATTGGAAAGAAAAGGCCTGATTCCATAGGCATTCCTTATCCCCTTAAACTCCCTAGCTTATATATGAAGTTCCTGGTGATCTGTGCACTGAAGCCTTACAGTACTGGTGCAAAAGTTCAAGTATTTTATTCAACATTATAAATGTATCTCAGGCTTCAATCAGTGTTTGCTATAGAAAAATCTTTAAAAGGCCTTTTAAAATACTATCTTGTCTGTCGATAGTAATATTTTATATTTTTTATCCATATATATATATTTGTGGGTATATTCATTCATGCATATATATATATATATATATATATTTCCTCATATGAGGAAAGGCTGAGAGCTGGGCCTGTTCAGCCTGGAGAAGAATGAGGGGGGATCTGTTCAATGTATATAAGTATCTGAAGGGAGGGTATCAAGAGGATGGGCCCAGACTCTTGTCAGTGGGGCCCAGCAACAGGACAAGAGGCAACGGGCACAAACTGAAACACAGGAAGTTCTGTCTGAACAGGAGGAAAAACCTCTGTCCTGTGAGGGTGATGGAGCCCTGGAACAGGTTGCCCAAAGAGGTTGTGGAGTCTCCATCCTTAGAGATATTCCAAAACTGTCTGGACAGGGTCCTGGGCAAAGAGCTTTAGGTGGCCCTGCTTGAGTGGGGGGGGGGGGGGGGGGGTTGGACTAGATGGTCTCCAGAGGTCCCTTCTGGCCTCAATCATTCTGTGATTTATAAATGTATATTTATATTTTATATAAATGTATTGGATGCACCTTGTAGTTTACAAAATAAAGTTTGCATCCAGTATGCTAAGATACTAATTCTGGAGCTTAATCTCACATGGGTAAACCACATTGACTTTAGAAGATTCCTCAAAACAAAGTCCTCAGTAGATGAAACAGACAAAAATTAGCAGCGGAGATTCAGGAGGAGGTTCAGGCTAAAGGAAAGAAAGCAAATGGAAAGTAAAGATGAAAGTAAATGAATTTGGGTTAGAGATTTGGAAACTGAAACTGTCTTCCTACCCTTCTGACTTTTTTTCTTAGATGGGAGGGGCGTTTTTAGGTTGGTGAAGATGTGTGACCTGAGGAAGAGCTGTTGCATTGCTACCTTCTCTTACTTTAGTTCTATACGTAACTATATGTATTAGTTTTATATAAAACATTTTTTAGGAGTGTAGATAACATCAGGTTGTGTTGCCCAATTAAAACTGAGACTTTTGGAAACAATTCTGTAAGGCAACGATTCACACATTGCAGCAAACTTTTTTGTTTGGCTGGCACAGAGAAAGCTGGGCTTAAAAGCTAGTGGTAAGCAAGAGCTGACAATTGGGGACAGTAAACTAATTTCGTGGAATACTTTAATGATGAGAGTGCTGATGCAGGCAGAACACAAATGGTCAGAATATTGCAATTTTGAATGCCGTATCTGGATAGGCTTCCTGACATGGGGCATTTATACCACAATTCTAGATTGGATTTTCGGGAGCATGGCCTATACTTTCTAGGGCTGGAAAGAGAAATATGGTTGCTGTGAGAGCTTCATGCTAGCAAAGTGATTTAGGAATAACTTCTGATTCCTTAGCTGAAGGAGGAGTGGCAAGACTGAAAGCTGGAGGTAGTATGAGGACTTTGTCATTAGGATGCATCTCCAAAAACAGAACAAGTAGGTTCTTAGGTCTGCATCAGTTACTATAGGGACTGCAGGAAGGAATTTAGGTCTTTCTCCTGTGGAAGACAATGGTGTCCCACCTTCATTCTGTTGCTCACCTATATCATGCTATGCTATCCTGGAAGTAAGTAAGGTTCTCTGGTGGAAAATAAAAGTTTGTATCGTCATGTGTTTCAAAGATCATGAGATTCACAAGTACTACTCCAAAAGAAGAAATACAGAGTTTGTAGTTAACAACTTCTAGCGGCAGTTAATGTCATTTAGTAGTACTAGTAGCAGCTACTGACTCTTTTCTAATTAATATGACAGGATACATCTGCTAACTTGACTTCTCTCCCAGCTGAAATGCCCACAGGGAGCCTGAATTAGAAATGATATGGAATCATTCTGAAGCTCAGCCTGACTCTCTCCTGCCATACCCTGCTGCTCGTGCATGTGGACACTAATGTTATTGCCACAAATGATTCGTTGCAGACTAGAATTGATTATGAGGCTTTGGGAGCCGTAATGGAGGAGTAATAGGCTTAGGTGGAAGAACTGAGTGAATGGTTATTCAGAGTGTTTGGCTACTGAACTTCTGCTTCTTTGAACAGGGAGTGTTGTTCCATGGCCTGCCAGACAATGCTGTCATCCACCTTGGGAAGAAGGGAAAAACCATCTTCACATAATATCTTGCTAACTTAAGGATGAGGACTTAAATTTGGATTGACTGGTACAAAAGCCCACAGATAAACAAAGTTACCTAAAGGTCTAAAAAATAGCAGAGGAGGCTATTTATGCTAGGCTTATAGGAGGGATAAAAGGGAGGAAATCTGCAGGTCAGTCTGCTGAACATGTTTCATGTAAGGTATATAGAGAATAAAAACGAATTCTTAGTACAAGATCAAAACTACAGCCTCACTGGCATAACACTGATTTGGTGGGATAATTCACATGATGAGATTAATGTGGAAGAACATATGTTATTTAGGATTGACAAGCATGAAAAAAAAGGCAGTCTTCCTCTATGTAGGAGACATATGCTTTTGAGTTCAGAGAGCAGAAACTGCAAAGGGAATACCTGTGGAAACTGGATTATGATTAGAGGGGAAGACAAACAAAGTGCTGTTTTAATGGGAGTCTGTTGCAGGCCAACAAATCAGGAAAATCTATTGATTAATATTATTCATCTATATATCTGAGGTTTCCTTAAGCTTGTTTCTCTCCTTTTCTGTTGACCAATCTTGTTCAGACGGGTTTTGCAGCCTAGATTTTCTTGATTTGTTCTCATATGGCTGCTGGTCTTCTGTCCTCACCCTACCCAGTTTTAAGTGTATATATATAATGTGCCTTGGATTAAAGTGACCATGAAATGGTGGAATTTATCGTTGGCTGGAGAGGGAGAAAAGAAATAAAGGCACATTAACTCAAAGTAGGACTCCACAGTAAATTTAAGGAAATTATTGTTTAGGAAGTATGGCAGTCCCTTGGTAAAACTTCTTAAAGATTCAAGAGATACTTCATGACTAAAGACTAGCTTGGTTAAATTTTTATTGACTTCAAATGCTTTTTTCAGCAAAACTATTTCCTTTGGGTTTTTTGGACAATAGTCTTTCAACACTGTCATAATCTTTCAAATACTGATGATTGGTGTCCCGAAAGTGAACATTATAACCTGGACTGTATGCAACAGAAACTAATTATGATGTTTTCCTTGAAGTTTAGTGCTTTTGTTTTAAGGAAATTCATCATTTTCCCTAGAGCTTCTCTGGAAGTTCAATAGAAAAGTTATGCTATCCTTATGGTTGGAGATTTGATCAGAAATGTAACTGCAATAACTTGTTTTCCACTGCAACTCATTATGTTTATATGTAAGTAGTAATTTATATAGCTTGTAGGGAAAAATGCTTGGTCTGTAGATTGTAATGTCGGAGCAGGTTTCCAATTTGTGAAATAGGAATGCATATATTGGAATGCATATATTTCTGTATAGGAATTTACTAAAATTCCAGAAAAAACAATTTAAACTGCATTTTCTTTAAGCTTACATTTAGTGTTTGCAAACATAACGGTTTCCAGTGAACTTTTCATAAATAAGCAAATGAATAAAGGTTCTTCTGTCATTTCTGCCAGCTTACAGCTGTTTTCAATTCTTATTCATCAACTACAAATCTTATTGTCATAGAATCTTTTAGGGTTTAAAATATATTGGTTCTAATTTCTATATCTAATGTTTTCTTTTTATGATTTATACTTGAAGTATTTCTCCAGATTTTAAATGACTTTGTTTTATTGATAACTAGAAAATCTAGTGGTTCCTATGAGACATGGTCTTTGCAGCCAGAGGTACAAACCTATTGACTATAAACATCTATATGAACTTGCCACTGAAGAAAAAAAGGCATCTACTAAAATTCAGTTAAAGGTATGTTGTTATTTTTTAATTCTAATGTGAATTTTGTTTTTTTAAGTATAATGATCATATTTCTTTTTGCAGCCTCAAGGAATCTGAGAATGAGTAGGAATAACAACCTGCTGTAACTATGTTCATGAGGGTAAAAGATAAGCAAGTTTATCAATTAGTGTTATTTTGACTTGGACACTTTAATGTCCAACTGTGGAATTTTTTTTTAAGTCAGAGATGCAAAATATATAGAGAATCTGCTTCCCAAAAAGACAGGAAAAGCTTATAGTGGAGTACTTTGAACAAATTTATCTGAACTTGTTACACAACCCATTCAAGATATCGGGAGTATGAAGAACTTAGAGGAATGAATGGGAAAAGGGGTTGATCCAGAAAGAAAGAAAGCAAGCCAAAAAATATAGATATGAAGTGAATACTTCCAAAAGTCTAGTTGAGTTAGATCTTGAAAAGCAAATTAAAAGGGTTTTATAGCCATATTGTGTATGCAGAGGTAGGCAGTTAGAAAGGGATAAATGGCTGTGCTGTGGCCCAAAGGGTAAATAAAAAGGTAGTCTATTTATTATTAATTTAATGAAAATTTTTTCTTTTGTGTGGACACAACAGTGTGTCTAATAGAAATTAGTGTGAAAGAAGCAAAGCTCAGTGCCGTCAAACTGGAAAGAAGATTAAATACCAAATTTTCTCCATCCAGTAATGCAGTTTTGCATAATAGTATCTTCTGTAAATCTGCCTTCAGAGACTTTTAATAACTGCAGGAATGGAAACACACAGTCTAGGTAGTGACAGACCCAAAGTCTTAACTCAGTGATGGGCAAGGTAATTAGAATAAAAAAAGAGAAATTCCTGTAAAAGCAGGAAAGTAAATGAAAGGTGAGGACCAGTCTCTAAATATGGGTGAGAACTGGGTGAATGCTGGTAGCTCTTCGATTCATCATTTTCATTAGGCATATGCCAAACGTACTATGACAGAGTTTTAGCTTTGTAGAAGAAAGAACTAATATTAGAGAAAATGTAAAGAAAGAGTAGGAAGGATTAAGATATAAGTTAGATATGGCTAATTCTAGAATACTGTTTAGTTAATATAATGATGAGGGTCATAAAACACTGGATAATATAGAAAAAGGCTAAAAGACAACCTAAAGGAGTAAAAAATTGTAAAGTATTTTAGGTGCAATATTAAACTTACTCACTGATGTTGAGATATCTCTACATAACGGATAAATGAAATCCGACAACTTGGTATCAGACTTGATATCAGATAAACAACTCATATATGGATCAATAGCAATTTGTTTAGCTTTAAACTACCTCTAGGCAAGTGAAAGCTGGGTAGTTATGGAAACTTGTGTGGAAAAAACAGTTACAAGAATAAAAATTGTTTTTTGTTGTTTTCTACCAAAAATCTAAAGGTACTTCAAAGCAAAATCATATTTTGTTTCTTTCTTATTCCTTTCCATCAAAATTTTTCCCTATTTTTTTATTCAACATAATGCTAAAATCATATCACTGCTTTGAAAAGAGACTTTATTAAAAAAAAAATTCTTCCAAAAGGATCTTGGTTTTGCATAGACAAGAACAAAAATGTACTTTTTCACAGTAGCAAGCAAGATCTTATTTTAAACACGCAGGATGTAAGCTTGCTAATCAAGGTGTTACTTCTTTGGGTCACATTTAAAAGCAGAACTGCTGCATACAATGCTCTATCATGTCAACTGTCAGTTGCCTGTGTGTAATTTATCTGGATTGCAGTTTACCTTTGCCAGTAATATAGTCAGCAGAGCTGGATTTGGCTTGGTTTATTAGCTTAGGTTCAGTGCTGCACAAATGCAGCTGTTCATGTGCCTCTGGAGGCACATGTCTTTAAGAAATAGTTTATCTTTCACGTAGCACGATGGGTAAACTGGTAAGTCCTGTTGGACCTCTTCATAGTGTGTGGTGCCATGCAAGCGCCTTCATGGCACACTTCTGGCCCTAGGAGAAGATTGCATTCAGCACTCTTCCCGCTGGACCTGGGCTGGCTCCTGATACATCCTTGCACTGTAGATTCCGGCGAGATTGCCCAGCTGCTATGTAACACCATGCCAATAGCAATCCGAATAGGTCAGTCCTGCAAACTCGGAGACCTACGGAACCGGGGAATGGGAATGGCTCTGACAGCAGTCAGACCTGATCTGGTAAAAACCAGTCCTGAACTGAAGCTAGGAAGTCCTGTTAACTTGAGGTAACCGTGTAGAGATAATGTGATTGGGTGTCTTTGTATGTTGCTTCCCAGTGTGTCCTCTATGAATATGTATATCCTGGGTTATATCAGTCTCTGTTACAAAGAACACTGAAGAACTGATTGTTTTTTGTTTGTTTTTTGTGGTATATGACAATGTGGTGGGGTAGGGGGGTTCTGTTTGTGTTCAACATTACCTACAAATCAGTACGGGAAACTTGGAATACTTCTATGAAATAGCTCCTTAAGTAACAAACCCAAACGCATGAGAAGACTGGCTCACCTTAGTTCTCATCTAGCTGTATGTTAAATGGTTTGTTTCTTCTTTTGTGGCAGGCAGAAAATAAAATATTTTAGTCTCTATATGTTTGCCTTCAGAAAAGTTCTTAGATACCTGTTCATAATGAGTTTAAGTTTTTTCCATACAGCCTATTATGCACCATTAAGCCGCAATGGAATTTAAACTGTTGGACTTATTATTTTTAATAGGATGGTTGAGAAATGGGAATTTTTACATTAGACTGCTTAAATACTTCTATATTGCAACTAGTTGTCGGTGAAGGGGAATAAACATTTTTATTCTTAGATCTAGGAGGATGTCCAGATATTACTTACATTTGTAGTAGTAAGAACTGCCCAGAGAAAAAATACTTTCCCTGAAGGAGGGTATATGTCAAACTGTCAGCTGTCATCTTTAGGAAGAAACTACTTTTTAAGCATTTTTTTTTAATCTTGGGAATTAAACATGAATGCCTGAGAAGGCTCCAATCTCTCCGTCCAGAGCATGTGTCGCTTCTCTTTTTCTTATTAGTTGTTTGAAAATAGTGTAAAATGTTGATTCAGACATACTGCAGAGTCATAACTCGTTGTGAGAGTAGAACTGCTTTTAGTATATAGCTGTTTCACTGAGTGCTACATGATTCAAAAAAAAAACAGGTTCACCAAAAATAATTTTTGAAGAAATTGACACTGACGCGCATTCAGCTGAAATGGTTCCTTTGGGTTAGGTTACAAAATAGAAGACAAAAATTGATCAATTTGAAAGCGATCATCTCCAGCGGTAGTGTTACTTAAATGCTTTTAGGAAACAGCAAATCCAGTGTAAGGATAACAGAAGGTTTTATATGCTTAACCTATGCTAACATGGTCATTTATTGTGTCTCCAGTTTTGCCCGTTCGTCTGCACAATTAGTCTTGTGAGTGGCCTTTGGAATGGTGGTGTCAGTGCTGAAGAGTACAGAAACTATGCAGCAGGCAGAGAATGCAATGATTTAAGATTTTCCTGAGTAAATGACTCTAAGGGACCTGATGAGATGGTGTCTTTGGCTTGTACAAGATCTGATTCAGGATCTTTATTCAGACAGGATTGCAAAGAGTTTAAAGGGAAACTTGCTAAATAAATGCAATTAAGGCAAAGTTCTACTTTAAATAAATATAAATTCTTTTAAATTCCTATCTAAAATATATTCAGCAGTTATGAAATTAAATATATTGGTGAGGAACATAGTCATATATTTTTTTGTACTACGTTCTGATGCTGTTTGGTAAATCTTAGTAAGTGGAATATATACAATACCAATAACCATATCTTATTAGTTTACAATACTATCCTGAAAGGCTGGTTCCAAAAAAGGGGCTTTCTCCTGCAGCTTCTCTTTTTTTATTAAAAAAAAAAAGTGACACTGAATATACTTATTAAAAAAAAGGACTTATAAAAGGACTTATTTTCTTTATAGTATTACTTTCTTTAATTTATACAAGTATCACTAATCAAAAGCTCTGGCAGATATTATTTTTCATTGATTGGCAGTACAAAATTCTGCTGAATTCATTCAAACTTTAAACTAATTTTTTATCATCTGTCTTTTGGTATTTCACTTTTTCAAGTCTCCTTCAACTGAGTAGGTAGTAAAACATGTGTGTTGAAAGCTCCACAGTGAATAAAATGTATTCCCCCCTAGTACTATTAATCTTTAACTCGCAGCCTTTTGGTTCTGAGCTCACAAAATTTTTACTGATGTGAAATGCTGGTTTCATAGTTGCCTCTTTGTGTTTTTTTTTTTTTTACTTCCCTCTCAACCTGAGATAAAACTTATTTGGCTTCCTAAAGATAAAGTGCTATGAGGTCTAGACGATGGTAGTTGACAATTCCTATCTTTGAGTCCTACTTGTAGAAGGAGGAGGCCCTAGTGCCAGCCCAGGTGTTTCAGTCTGTGTGGTGTCCCTACCTGAAAGAGGTCGTTGTGACTGACCTGGGCCCAGGGATGGTGGTAACATGCACTGGATCGATCTTTACAGTATCCGTTACCTGCTCTAAAGTTGTCTGCTTCTGTCTGTTATATAGCTGAGGGGAAGCTGGGAGATCTTTATTTTCCCTTCCGTCTGATGCAATACGCCGCTTGTGTTGCAGAAAAAAAATCTCTTTCCCCCAAGAGTGAGAGAGTGTGACACTTTGTGTTACGTTGGAGCAGCTTTCCTTAGTAAGCCTTCTTATAGCCCAGACTTTGCAAAATGTTCCCACCTTAGTAAACAGTCATTAATGTGCATGGCTTGTTCATTTAAATTGGATTATATGACATATTGTTAGATTTATGAACCATGAGTTCATAACCTTTATGTGATGAAACTAATTTCCAAAATAATTTTGGAAAAGTAAAAAGGAGCTTTGTTTTTAAATATATATTCAACTCAGCTTTGTTTGAAAGGTTATAATATTTCTAGTTTCAAAATTTGAAGTATTTTCTTTTAAAATAAAGACTTAACTTTGTTGCTGAGTGAATTAGAGGCTGTACTGATTAGAAGTGATTTGATTATTGCTTATCTATGCATAAGTGCTGTTTGGGGGGGGGGGGGGGGCTCTAAAGCTTTTTTTCTCCTTTGAGAAGCCTACTGGCATCACTAGCCCAACAGAGGAAGGGAATGGAGAGCAGACTTTCTAGGGGTTATGCTGTCCCTGTGAATGCAGAAATGCACACTGAGAAATGTGTAGCTTTGCACAGCTTTCACTGGGTAGGAAAGCTGGCCCAGCATTTTTAAAAAGCTCATTATTGAAGCTGGGCAAGTTGGAAAACTAGCAGTTATGACTCGAATGATGTTTCTTTCTTGGACTTTCTTGTAGACTGAGATCTTTATTCTTTGCTCACTGTTATGAACTAAGACAAGCATTTCTACCTTTTTTCCCCATCTTGCTACCATTCTGCAGTAGAATCATTAGATATCATAGCTGCATGAAGGAGGGTCTGGGAAGGGGAAAAAAAAGGAGGATGAATTGTGGGAGCCTCTGGATTCAGAGAAGGGCTTTGCGTCTAGAAGTTGGCTGGGAAAGGGATGAGGTTGGTTGGTGTGGAGGAAGGCGCTAGCTGGGCAGCAAAAAGACAAGGAGCAGGAGAGAAGCCTGTGTCACCTGAGGCATTCTGAACTGAAATGCTGCTTTGCCCTGAGCATTCACTGAGGGGTTGAGAGACCATCACAATGGCATAAGAATAAGGGAGAACTGATGCGGCATAGGAGCAGCTGGCAGCCGCAGACTGCCTGTTTCTTCTTCTCTGCTGTTCGGTCAGAGCCAACTGGCTACCATTTTCATGAGGGCCTTCCATCTAGTTTGAGCAGTATCTTCATCTATCTGAAAAAGTGTCTTCCTACTATATCTAAAGTTGGAAGCAAAGTCTTTGTGAAGCCTTCAGGCAATTTCAGAGCCTTTTAAATTGAAGAGATTTTGAAAAAGCACTCTTTCTCAGTAATAAATTTTTGAAATTCCTTTTCTCGAGAGAGAGATTTTTACTTGTTCACTTTACTATCTGTAAGAAAGTTTATTTTTTTTCTTCTACTTACCTGACCCCTTCACCTCCTGGAGAGTAGAAATGGAGAAGAAAAGCAGAAAAAGGGAAAGAAGAAATTGTTAGAATAGACTACATTTTTCCCTTTTCCTTCCCATTTAATTTTAATTTGAAGTGCAGTAATTTTTTTCATGAAAATTGGTTATGTTTGAACCCATTGTTCTCCAAAAACATGCTTTTGCAAAGAGCTTTTAACTGTAGAACCCCAAACATAAAAGTTCCCATATGAAGAGGATTTGATAAAGCTAAGGAACAGATTTAAAATACTTACAAGTTTTTATTTTTCCTCTAGGTTAAAAAAATGGAACAAGTTTCAAAAATTAACAAAGAGCAAGCACTGCTGAAACAGCATCAGCAAGTGTGGTGGCAAGAGCATAAAAGACTAAGTGAGAATAGGTAAGAACTGAGGAGTATTAATTGGGCATTATTAAAGAAATACTTCAGTATCCAAAGATTCTGGTGTGGTGCCCTTGATTAAAAGGGGCACATACACTAGGAGGAGATTAAAATATCTGAACTGAATATGAATTTCTGTGAAGAGCATGAGAGTTTGTGACCTACATCCAAAAGGGGTCTGTAGACATGGCAAACAGATAAAGGCGACGAAGGAACAGGGAGGATGACGTTCTGCGTGTATTTCTCCGTGAAGGTCTTGTAGCTGTATAGCTGACCTATCAGTATCTGATGAGTCTGTATTTGTGGGAGTATCAGCAGTTTTTGGATGCTTTTAAATTCCTTCAAAGTTTCACAGTCTGTCTCCAGATATGCATATTCAGTTCACAGTTATAAGAAGAAAAGTTAATATTCATGCCTGAGGATCACTACTAAAGGTGAATGAACTGTCTGGTACAACTGCATTTGTTTGTGCTGCAGAAGATTTTTTTTTTTTTTGAATGAAGTATGCACGTATTTTATTTCCGAATTTTCTGAAAACAATACAATTTTGGTGGCCTGCTGCAGAAAATTTTTCAGAAGTATATCATGGTTTGGGCAGCAAATTAGATAAAGCTTGTACTGTTGCTGTCTTATATCTACTGCCTTGCATATCCTATGTACAGCAGATCAATGATAGCATGTTTTGCTCAAAGGAGAGTAGCTTCCATACAATCTTCATGTCCAGCTTCTGCACTTCATACCTTCCCATGCAGAAAATCACCCTTTTTACTTAACATCTTTGTTTTGACTGGGTATTAAAAGTTTATAGTCCTTGAGAACTTAATGAATAAAAACAATATCTTTTATAAAAATCACTATAATACCTTTCAGACAAAAAGCAGAAGCAGAAATACAGACTTTTCTTGATGAAGGAAGCCATAAGTATGACTTTTTTTTGGACATGTGGAACACGGGTAAGAGTTTTCAATTTATTTTATGATTATTTTTAGTGAGTTTTTAAATCTCTCTCTCAATGGCCTTAAATCTTAAAAGTGCAATGCTGTGTAATATCTTGTGTGTTTGAGAAAGCTTTATATTTCATTTGGATATAGCACATAGATTATCAGAGGAGCGGGAAACATACCAAACAAATACTGTAGTTCCTATCTGGCAACTAAGAGAGAATTTGAAATTCAGGCTGTCTGAAACGCAGTATTGCCCCTCAGAAGAATCTTGTCCGAAATATAAGTTCGATCCAGTTGAGGTGTTACAGCAGGTTGGTATTTTTACTTCACTTTTACAATTTGTGATCACTTAATTTTTAATGTTTTAATTTAGTTTTTTGTGTGGTTTTTGGGAGGAGTGGGGGGGGTAGGGAGGTTTTGGGGGTTTGAGTTTTTTTTGTTTTGGGGAGATTGGGGTGTTTGGGTGGGTTTCTTGTGTGTGGTGGTGGTTTTTTTTTTTTTTTTTTTTTAAATCCACAGTAAGAGTATCCAATAGCCTTTGTACTTGCTGCAGTGCAAATCTACTTCTCTAAAATCAGTAAATGTACAGCACTGTGAAACGGGAAATCAGGCTCTTTGTAAATATGAGCTTTCATATTATAACAGTCTAAAAAAAATAGCGGTTGCCTATTTCATGAAATAGATAGACTTTGTGAAGAAAGAACAGAAAGCAATTTTGGAATTCCTTAATCTTGAAAGTCTGACTTTGGAAGAAGAGCTTGAAGAAGCTAAAACAAAAGTAAGATTTGGAGAAGCCTTGCTTTTCCTAACTAGTTTAGTTAGCAATTTTTTGAAGAGAAAGTGTAATACAGAGTAGTTGACTGAGTAGCATTTTTATTCCAGGCATTAGCACAATCTTTTGAAGAGAAAAATGGACTTTTCCATAAAGTTCCTTCAGCACTACTGTCTTTGGAATGCCCCTATCCTAATTTGAAGACCTTAGTTATCGATGAATACCGTAAGCTTGCAAGTGAATACTGGTCTAAGCTTCAGGAGATTGATCAACAGTTAAATGGCATATATAGGTAATGGCATCTGTTTCTGTTTTTTGTCTACTAGTCATAAAATAAAGAACCATAATGTGTTTTGCAGTCTATAGATCCTGCAGTTGCCTTTACCATGAGAGCTAGTTCCCTTTTATTCAATGTTGAAAATAGTTGACTTGCTGCCCAGCTCTGTGGGATTAAATAGTCAGTAACTGTCTGCATAGGTGAGGGAAATGAGAGAGTCCTTTCGAAGAACTCTTCTGAAATAATAAGCAAAATGTTTTGTAGATTAAAGAACCAACCATGTGGTGTGCAGCAAATGCCTTCATTGCATGCTTTTATATAGATAGAAATGATTCTTTCTGTATGGCGATTAAGTTGTCAAGTACGTTTTATATCAAAAGAGTATAGTCTTTGAGAGAAATCTCGACCGTATCTGGCTATAAAGCAGATAAACAGTTTCAATCTTTTCAAGAATTTTAGATTGTTGCAGTAATTCTCATAATAAAGAAATATTAAAATGTATATAGCCCTAGTTTAGAATAGTTTAAAACAGGAGTAGTTTTTCTGTAAATGAAAAGTTTTGTAGAAAGAAGATATATTTCTACATCATTATGAATATTTAACATGCAAATATGCCAGCAGGATAAAATTTAGTTTTCCTGTTCAGACTAACTTGACTGCAGGACAGCATATTGAGTTGGAGTTACTGGGCCAGCCTTGACTTATTTTTACCCTCTACTGATATTCCCCTGGTTTAGAATGATGTCAAGGCCTAGGAAGGATGAGAATGGGAAGGTCATTGGAGTTATTTGAAGCCTGGGCAGAAGAAACAGGGAAGAACAGGAAAGGCCATAACTTCCTTTGGTAAAATAATCACAGACTGCTTTTGAACCTTCTCCTTTTACTACGTATACCTGCAGTACAGCACTTAAATCTGCCACCACTGCTGCTGAATTAGTTTTGGGGTGCTGAAACTGGAACAAGATGTTGAATCCCCTTGAAAGTGATATTATAATTGACGTAGCTTTTGTATAAACTGTCTGGGTATTCTGTAGGTTCTTTGCTTTCCATGTTACCTAAAACGTGTATTGTATTACTATAATGTGCTAGCTATTATAACATGATACTTAAACTGTTCTAATCCTTCCCACTCTAATAGAATTTATTAAACGACAAGCGGCAAATTTATAGCATTTCCTCTGCTGATGTGTCTGATCTTTTCTTATAGTTGCTTTTATGGAGGAAACTTTAACAACCTCTGTGAGAAAATCCGTGATGAATATTAAATCATTCAATATGTACAAGGTCTTCCCAGTGGTTTTAATTAAAATGCTTATGATCAGTAGAATTTGGGGGGGGGGAACTATGTAAATATGAATCCCTTGATGCACAAAATGTGTGTGCTGCTGAATAATTAAGTCAATGGAGACAATACAGTCAATAAAAGTAGTTGAAAAATCTATTTTCAAGCTTTGCTTCTTTTTATTATATGCTATATATACTTATATGCTAGATTTGAATTTTGGCATTGAGCTAGCTGTTTTGCAGTGATAGTTAAGTCACTTTGAAACTAAAAGATAGAATACCATGTTTGTAAGGGAAAGAAATTCAGTTGTAGGTATGAAAACCTGTGTGGTTCTACTTTGAAGGAATTTAATTATTGTATCTACATGGGGAAGAGAAAGGAATCTAGCTGGAAGAAAAGCTGATAGAAGTGGCAGTGCATTTGGATCAGGGTATTTATCTGAACAACTAAACAAAAAATTTGGAAAATATGCGTTTGCCAAAGATAGAAAAATAGGATAAGGTAATATTCTGATCTGGTATATTCTTTGTGTATTTTCCAGTTCTATTAAAATGTACATGTTTATTGCATTTAAAAATTGAAGAATAATTTTCAAGCATTGTATAGTGTTATAATGTTTTATCAGTCTGAATTCACTCCTTTTCTGCTACTGAAATGTACATTTTTGTTTCTAGGAAATACTTAAATCCTAAATTATTCCATAAATTGCAGAGCTGGAATTGATGTGTTATAGTGCTTAGAGAGTCATCACCTGTTTTATTTTTGCCATAATTTCTAAGGTTTTCTGAATAACTTAAATAGCTGAAAGATGAATTGAGTATTACATGTTCAGCACTGTATCTTCTGCAACATCCTTTCAAATGAATGGGATATTAGGATCAGTCAAGTAAATCTAGTTCCTCTTTTTAGGCCCATTAACAGGATGTTCCTGGTACAACAATCAGAAATGACATAACTGATAGTCAGGGAAGTTAATATCTCACTTGGTGGTATTGTTGTGGTCTATCTGTCTGCAGATTCAACAAGACAGCAGTGCATCAAGTTTACATTGTCCCAGCTATTACAAAGGGTATCTGGGGATTATAGGGTGGAGAGGGTGGCTTCCCTTGCGAGTTGTTTGTATTCTTTAGAATGTGTAAAGCCAGAGATTAGCTCTGGGTAAATCTGTTTCAAAGGAACCAGCTGTCCCAGGGTTGCTGAATATAAGACAATTGCCATGTTGAAGATTGTAGACTTTTCTAGTAGTGAGGTGATAGGTATAAGAAAAGCAAGTAGTACATTTAAAATCTGGGTCATGTGTTCGGCCTTGTAAAAATTTCTCAATATCCTGGCACTGAAGAAGCATGACATTGGCTTAAATATTAATGTAGAATGTGCTTGATGCTTTTCAAACTTTTTTTGGATGAGATCTTTTCTGGAATTTTATAAAAGTTTAAGCAAAGTGACATCTCGCATATAATCAGGCAGGATATTCTGAAATTCCTCATGCACATAATGGTTATGAACACACTGGGCTGGATCACACTTACTTTGGCCATTTGTCTGTGAACAGCTGACGAATCTTGGCACAGCTGACAAACCAAGGCGTTGGCAATCAGTGTGTCTGTACTGACTACTTACAATAAACTACTTACAGCTTTAGCTATAAAGCTCCCCAGAGTATCTTCCACAACCCTTAATTTCTCCATCGTGTTCTTGAGTAGTATAGCAATTCATCCTTAGGTAGCCATTAGGACAGTATACAAATCAAAGGGATCTTTGAGAGATATGTGACAGCTCAAGCAGAGATAGGTGCAGAAACTGGCAGACCTGCCCTTGTATCCTGTAAGCAGGAGAGATCATTAGACTGGGGCCTTCTGTCCACAGAATCTGTGGTTTTCCTTTGTCCTAGGTTATGAGCTGGTGATGGGTCTCCTGACTGAGATTCATTCTGTGAATGAACTTACCTTTATAAATAATAACATGCAATCTCACAGCTGTATATTAATATTAATACTCAAGGTATCTGTGCAGTTCTTTGTACTGCATGACTGGAAAGTCCATGCACAAATCTCATACACGCAATCAGTTTGTTCCCTCTGCGTGCCCCCCCCTCCCCCCCCCCCAGTGGTAGTCTTTTCTGTCTGAATTCTTGTCTTCCAATATATTTTATCAGCCACCCAGGATGAAATAAGAATCTGAATGGTTGTACCTGAATGTTATACTGTCTTGGCCATATTAAAACTCCTGTGCTGTTTCATTTCAAGAGAAACAGAATCCCTCAAGAGAAGACTTTACTTTTCATGTAGGCAGAAGACCCATATTTGGCCACAAACTTATATGTTCAGAAATCTGAGGCAGGTAGTTTCAAGAGTTGTGATTCTTTTTTTTTTTTTTTTTTTTTTTTTTTTTTACAAAAGAATCTCTTCACTGTCACTAAAATAACTTTTTCAAAGTGCGCAGAACTGAAGCATATCAGGGCTCACAGAAGAGGATTACTGGTTTCCTTCCTCTATTATAAGAGACAGTTCAGAATCCAACACACAAACTAGTAAACACTTCCTTGAGATGGCTGGTAATCCCCCTGAGTGGATACTAGCAGGGTTTTATGTTTCTGCTTTCAAAAAATTTTAGGTGGAAAGACAAGAATACTAGGTGTTATCATAAGAAATAAAAATAGTTTTGCACTCAGTTTAGCGTCAGTAGGAATCGTTGCAGTGAAAGAGATTTAAATCGCACAAAAGAAAAAAAAAGTAAATAAAATGTACCCAAAATATTTAATTTGTTCATTAAACTTATTCTTCAGAATATCAAATTGACACACATTCTAAAATTAATAAATGAACTGATTTCATAGAAAAGCTCCCCCTAGAGAAAAGGGACGACTTCAGAACACTAGTTGCTGAAGATCAGTTGCAAGACCTTTCTTAGTGGCAGAAAATATTGCAGACAGAGCACACCTTCCCAATACCGCTTCTCTGTCAAAGCTCAGGAGCTGCTGGCTTTGGAGAACAGAGTCTGCTGTTCAACACCTACAGTTTGAAAGTTATAAGGCTGCAACCATTCCCTCTTTGAAAGGATTCCTTAGCTCCGTTTTACTCTTGGACACTATTCTTTTATTTTTCTCATCTCAGACATCTATATTCATTGTCTTTCCTGAGAAATTTAAGCAATTGCCTATAACGAAACACTTTTGTTGCTAGAGAATGTCTGTTTTGCTAATGTAATTTCACATTTTATGTTATTTCCAACATTTGCTTGGTAGTTGTCAGTAGCTGCAAATAAACTTTTTACAGGAGCTAAATCTTTTCTCTCCCCTATTTGGAAACCACCTCCATTTCTTTTCGTGATGGCTGGGATTTAGTAGCAAACAGCTGGGTCCTAGAAATGGAAATGTTTTCTCAGATATGCCGCACAGTTTCATGTTATTGCTACTTTCCACCCACTTTTCTTTCTCTTCTTATAAACTCACGTGTGACTGTTGAGGGAAAGCTAGTTCCATCCACTGTTTTATTAATATTAACATATTAATCAGTCTCCAAGTCAGGATTGTAGAGTATTCATAGTCCTAAATCTGTCTCCACACAAGCAGTGTGGAGCTTTTCCTTACGAGCTTACGCTGCTGTACTGTAATACATGCTCCCAGAGGAAGTATCTGAAGTCTTGCATACACAGGGAAGCCAGCGGGCAGCCAGATAAGGTACGAATTGATGTCACCGTGTATGCTACGCTAGCTGCCTGCGTGAATGCTAAATGAGTTGGCTTGCTCCATTCAGATGGCATTTTTTTCGTAAGAAATTAGGCTGCTGTTAAATTCTGTTTCTTACTAGCTACGTTTTGTGATTTATTCTAAAGCTATGCAGATTGCAAACCTTCCTCTTGTGAGGAAAACCAAAGATGTAAGTATCAGTGTATCCTATTTGTACTCTGATTTGATACTGCTACTTGTAGATGCTTTAGGGTTTTTTGGCTAATTTTCTGTGCGTGACTTCAGTTTTACTGTTGCTCAACAAAAGGCCAGCAAAGAGTTAGTGCTTTATGTTTTCCCCGTAAAAACCCTTTCCTTGATGGAATCCTTATATAGAATGCAAACATTACTACTGCGGAGCTCTCTCTTTGGGGTGTTTATAGCACTAATGGCTTTAACGTTATTAGTTTATTGAAGGAAGTAGGGTATAATTTCTTCATATTTGGCCATCTTCACTGTGCTGCTGTCTGCATAAAGCCAAGACAAACTTTAAATATTTACTTGAAGAAAAAAAAATACAGAAAAAGTACACAAGAAACAAGGTGTTCACAACCAGCAAAGGAATATGAGTTTTAATATTTCCACTTAATTTGGTTATTATGTTGCTACCATGCTGATCATGGAATGATGATTCTGTGCTGAACATTTTTGTTATAGTAAGCTAAAGAATCATTTTATTTTCATGAGAAGTCAGAGGATTAAGGATTTAAAGGGGGAGGAGGGGGAAAGACCCTTTGATCACTAACTGTATCCGCAAAGGCGGGAGAAGGTTGAATCTCTTTTCTCCTACCTGATCACAGAAGTAAGAATAAAGGCCATTAGTCTGCTTAAAAGAACCTTGTAAAATGGGTACCTTAGGTGAAGACAAGTCAAGTAAAGTAGACCTCAGTTCAACTTTTTGCCAACTTGTAACAACAGAACATGCCAGCAGAAAAAAAAAGGTGACATACATGTTGTCAAGAGAGTGGGCATCCTTATCAGACAGTATGTTACTTGGAAAACTAGTTGTTAAAACGGAATATTGTATCTTTGCGTTCCTGAGATATGTTTGTAGATTAAGCTTTCAGTTTCATAAACTAACAGGTTTAGGGATGTTTTCTTTCTCCCTCCTTCAGTGTTCCAGAATATTGTACAGTGTTGATTATATATTGTGGTTTACTGCCCAACATTTTTTGAAGAAAATGTATATTAAACTGAATTAGTATTTTTTCAACGCTAGTATTCACTGTTTGCTCTTTAGAAATAATAACGCTAGACTGTATCACAGAATCTAGTTCTAGTTACATATAAACATCTAACATAAAGGCAATTTAGTCATCTTTTTTTAAATACCTGATATTTCTACCTACACAAGGATAAAGTGGCCCTAACATCTTACTGAGTACAAGACTATTAAATACCAAGACACCACTAGTGGCTGAGGAAGTCCAAGAGTTGCAAACAGATGGAGGCTGCAGGAAGGTGGTGGTGGAGTTTAGATTCATATGATTATCATCTTTAATTTTGGCTTTTAGCCACTTTTGAAAACAGGCTGCTAGGCTCAGCAGTCCTCTTGTTCTGACTCAGTATTGCTTCTCTTACATTAATGCTGAAAACAAAAACGTGGCCCTAATCCCTACAAGGTAAAGTTCAGATTGAGAATAAAATCCAGTCTCTAATCCTGTGTTACTCTGCTTTAGTCCTATGTTACATCTTGCTATTCTAATGTTCTGAAATACGTGAATGTATACTGATTGTTATACCTCCTGTTTTAAAAAGTTGTAAATCTGATGCTTTGGTACTACTTTGGCTATCAGAAGCTTGTTTTTAAACTAACCCCTAATTTAGCCACATGCCAGCATGAGATCCTTTTACTGATGCTCAGATGTAGGTTCTGATCTCCTTCCTTTTTTCTTGTATTTTCTATGTGGTGTGACTATTCATTAATGGAACTTATCTGAGAAATATGATGTTATTTCCTAATAAAAAGTCAGGTTAGAAAAGGAGCAGTTAACTTCAGTAATCACACAATAATGGTCACATTAGAAAAGCGATATAAGTGTTTTCTTGTTTCATTACAGTAAATTTCTCAGCTCTGATCCAGCATCAAGTTTGCAGAGTTAGGGTGGTGTCATCAAGCCCACTTAGAAGTTAGGCCTTAAAATAAAAATCAGATCCAACCTCCTTTTTAAATTATATTGGAGCTGATTGTTTTGAATTTCTATAGGAACATCAACTGGAAAGAAGACGATCAGTGGGTTTATCAGACTGTTATCAATCAGTATCCAAGTGATCTTCAGAGAAGGAGGACTTTGTACCTCGATGTGTTGCAGAGATATCTTCCTCATAAATCTAGGCATGATCTGGTCAGTAGTCTTTTAAATGCTAGATGAATTATATACATTCTTCTATATGGTGTATAGTGAGCATTTGTATTAAAGAATTATCAAAGCGTTTTTATAGTAAAATTTCTGAATTCTAAAAGAAATTTTATTTTGTACAAGGAAGAGTGGATGTCTCTGTCTTTAAAATGCATCATCTTGAAAATCTATTACTTCCGCAAAACAAGCACTGCGGAGACTTTATAGTTCCATCTACCCTTATAGCCAGATTCACTAGATTACTTTGCTAGTATTGCTTTTGCTGTAAGGGTTTATAGTTATGTCATGCTATTCTAGTTGTTATTTTTATGAGGAAGTACAATAATGTGGCACTGTCTAGGGCTTGTTATTTTAATTGGTCTATGGCACATGTACATGAGGAAGGATGGAAAGTTATCTCCTTCTATCAATAAGTTATTTTTATCTGTATAATGCCTTTCAAATTGATTACTGATTCCTTTTATACTGCATAGTGAAAATGCACATAGCAGTTAGAGAAGCCCAGTTCAAGGCCAGATCACTTCAGAGTATTGTGGAGAAAGTTGGAATCTTTTTCCCTCTCCGTGTATTTAGGACCACTACTTCCTTATGTTAGGAACATAGTGCAAAGCGCTGATAGTGATGATTATGCATAGTTTCACCAAAAGTAAAGTTCTTGTGGATTTCAGAACGCCTGCATGTGAGAACTGGGCTAAATAATCGTGTGCTTTGCGTAATGTATGTGTATTTTAAATACAGCCATTATTAATTGGCTTTCGTAATTCTTTGAAGCTTTATTAAAATTTAAAAATTCTAAATTTTGAATCAAATTCTGCTTTGGATTTATATCTCTTAGTATGTGTATTAGCATGACAAATACAAAATGTTGAAACAGTACTAAGGATCTATTCGTAAAATATTTACATTATATTAGCATAACTAAACTTTGATCCTTTTATTTCTCCTTCCCTCTGAAGAAGAGAGTCTTATTGGACAAGTGTTGAGTGCTTAATCTAGCAGCTGATAATCAGAGATATCTATTTTTAGAAGAGGAAAGAAAAAGTAAAGAAATCAGGAAAGAAAAAGTAAAGCTAATTCATATCTGTACTATATTCGTACAACTCTTAAGTAGAGCTGTTTCTGTAAAGATGATCATTATTAGCTATGAGGAACCTCATCTTGCAAAAAGTGCTCAGTGCCTCCAGAAATGTGCTGAAAGTATCTATAATTTAGGGTAAGAAGGAACCATTGCATTTCCTTCAGTTATTCCTATTCCAGAACTGTAGTTCAGAAAAGAACGTGGGGATCTCGGGGCACTGAAGTGCTACCTAATACAGGCAAAAGAGAGGAAAAGGCTGGAATGCTACCACTGTCTATCAACATTGGGAGGCTGCAGTGTACTTAGCACCTGACAGAATATTTCTGGGCCCTAACTTGTGGATTCCATAGGAATTTTGTTGAAATAATGATTAAAACAATGAGGTTTGAAGTTTGCAAAAATACCTAGAATTATTTATCTAGAAATTTTTATTTTATTTTATTAACACATAGTTTTTAAACCTTTCTGAAACATTTTACTTTTGTAGGTTGTTTATGAGAAAGCTTGGGATCGTTATCGTTTCACTAGGAATCAACGCAAACTTTTGATATTAAGTTGGACCCAGGCTAGGAAAGCCTTTTTACTTAAGGCAATGACAGCTGTTGCTGAAGCCTCTGCTGCTCATGAGATGGAAGTAGTATTGGGTAATACCAGACGAAAGCAACAGGAGCTCTGCGCTGATCTGAAAGCAAAGGTAGGTTCCATTACAAATTCACCACGTACAAATCTTTACTGACAAATTCAAGAATTTAGGAGAGCAGAAAAGCTGACTGAAGGCAGTTGTCATAATATTGTTTTTACTAGCTTGATCTAATTGTTTTGGGCAGTTACAAGAAAACCAATTGTGGTATACTGGCAGAGTTGGGAATGTTTTGTGAAGCTTGACTGACAAGTGGTTTTGAGGATGTTCTGTTTCATCACCAACAGGCATCCTTGTTTCATACTCATTTTACCAACTCTTCAACTCAGTTTGTCTTTTTTGATTAAGACACTGATTCCATAATACCTAGCATATTTTTGGCCTTAATATGAGTGTCATACTCATAATCTTTGTGTAAAACTCTGATTGCATTTATTTTGATGGATTTGAGCACCATCTAAGAGTTTGAACTAGGATTTCAGTATTAGAAGGACAAGAATTTTTACAACATTTACATATTTCAAATTTCACACATTTACAATATGAGAGACTGTAACTAAGCTACCAGGATTAGAGGTCTGGCACCAGACTCTTTGGGTTCCTGTTTACCCTTGGCAAATCACTTAATGCTTTTGCGCTTTGGTTTCTTTCTCAACAAAATGAGATTGATACCTATATCATGTGGGGTTTACTTCATAAGTGCTTTTAATATTAGAATGCTCAAGAGTAGCAGCAACAGAAACGTATGCAATTCATCATCACTCTCACCAGTTTTTTTACGTTGATATTAGTCTGTTTTCAGAGAAATAATGAATATCTATCTTGCTTTTTGTTTATTTTTAAGAATATATGCTTTCTAAGACCTGAAAAATTTGATCCCATAACTTATTTGGCTATGTTATGCAGGTTTCACAAATATTCTGAGAGGTGCTTTACTGTGTTAACGTGGGTAGAAAGGGGGAAAATCATGTTTCTGAGAATGAAAGGCAAGTTAAAATTTGTTTGAACTGCTGTCTGTGATTTTCCACTTGCACAGAGATTAACATATGAAAGCCTATGTGGAGTATTATTCTCACTTTACTAATATTATCATTAGACCCTTGCCTTTCAGTGAAATAAAAATCAAAATCAACTGTCTTCTAGGCAAATGGATGTTATTAAAAGACAGTGCCAAAGCCGACTCCCACTTTGGGCTATATTTTTCAAAATAATTACTTTGAAGTACAGAGTTGAGAATGAAATTAGAGTATGGCATTCTGCACAAAACACGCTTGTCTAGATCTCTTTAACCTAATGCACTTAATGTCTCAAATCCTCTTCCTTGCTGCAGAAGCTCACTGAGTTGTATTTTGAAGTCAGTTACCCTTCTCTTTCTTTTAATGGATTGGCGCTGGATTGAGATATGGCTTTGGATGAAGCACTCTGGAATTGTTCTGATATACATCACCTGGAGTGAGTTTCTAAGGACCTTTAGAGTACTGTCTGACTACTCTCCTTTCTGTACCTTTCATGAGCCACATAGGCATATGAAATGTTGCTGTATATACTGACTGTATATCAGTGAAGAGGTTCCTATGCCTAGCCACAACCAGAACATTTCCGGTCTTTGTAACATCCCTCTGGTAGCATAAAATTAGTCTGTGTAGCAGGGGCTTGAATGCAATGTTTAGCCTGCCAGAGTTTTGTGTACTTACACCTCACGTTTATTTGGGATTTCCAGTCCTTTGGATTTTTATCCTTTCCAGAGTGTTGCATCTAGAGTCACATGCTAGAGTAAACCTATACTCTGATTAGCATTTTTCATATTGAGTTCATACAGTTTTGAACTGTAGTGATAATACATAAAGCTGCTATCTCCTGTTTTTGGAGTCTTCTGACATTGGAAGGTTTGAACCTAAACACTTCAGAGTTGGAAACTTTCTGGGCTTGCCTGAGTGAGGAGTACTCCAGAGAGGTTTTCCAGTACTTGTTTCTTTTCTATGGATCCCAAAACTACTGATTAATTCCTGCAGCAGACTTCCCTGGAGCCAAGGGATGTAAGGAATGATTCTGTAGAGTTGTTTTTCCCCAGTTTCAGGTCTCCCTTTTTGGGATTTGCTGTGCATCTCTTACTCTTGCTAGCAGAGGTGGAAGGGCCGTTTATTCCAGAACTGTGAGCTTTAGGAGCTGGTCTTTTTTCTTTTTTTCCCCCCAACATAAAGTAACAAGAAAGTGTTGGAGCTGT
Organism: Struthio camelus; assembly: GCF_040807025.1. Lineage (NCBI taxonomy): Eukaryota > Metazoa > Chordata > Aves > Struthioniformes > Struthionidae > Struthio > Struthio camelus. The sequence goes on along the minus strand of NC_090947.1, from coordinate 46,286,624 downwards.
TATGTTGGCTTTCATGTTGCTGAAAATTCTTGCTGATCCATTGAACACTGTATGAAAGGTTAGATTCTGACCCCCTGCTTCCAGTAACTTGGAACTTTTTGTAACTTAAACCTATTAAGCCTACACTTTTCAAGAATTGCTTTCAGTCAAAGGAGACTTTGTTAAAGGGTTGAAAGTTTGATTAAAAACAATTCATCTATTTCCCTGTGAAGAGGAATGAAAAGGAAATATCTCTCATTAAAGAAGGAAATCATTGTGACCTTACTTTGAACACCTCTACAGCTGAAAGGGGGAGAGGATGAAAGTTGAAATTCGGCAAGGAACTTGCTGTTTTTCAGCAGAAATAGTTCTGAATGTATCCATATTTTTTGTTTAGATTTGACAGGTAAATGTATTTGAAGACTCATAGTTTACAGAGTTGTAGTTCTTCTGAAGTGTGCAACAAAAGAATGTCACGCTGTTGCGAGTAACTGTCAGCAACTAACAGCTACAAAAGTAACTCTTGATCTATTGAATTAATTTTAAACTGATTAAAAACCCATCCTCAACTATCATGAGGATCCATAAGATGAGGTAAAAAGTGAACCTGTCTCAGTAATGAAGTGAGCGTAAAGCTGGAAACCAGAAGATAGGGTTGTGCTCCCACTTTTTTGCCATCGATTGACTTAAGCTTACTGAAATGCAAAAAATTATTTTAAGGAAATGTTATTTGTTTGAATTCCTCTGGGAGAAACAAAACTATGATAATGGCTTGGTTGTGTAGTAAACTCTAGGTACGCTTGTGAAGAGTATGCATCCTGAATATCAGAGATGTAAGTCTCCTCCATTACACCAGCCGGTCCCAGAGAAAGTCATAGCATTTATATGCCTGTTTATAGCATCTGTAAAATGAACTTATTATACATGCTTGCTATAAGTTCTACATTTGGAAACAGTTCTAGAAATGCAAAGATCTGTTGAAATGCACTAAATCTAAATTTGATCTATTTTGCGGACAGAATATTTGGAAGTGCATGAAAATTGAAATGGCTTGTTTAAGCAGTTGTCGGTGATGAAGACAGGGAGAAGTCTAGGCTCTAAATATGACACCTCATCTAACTTCTCAGTCACTAAACCATTTAGCCTATTTATCATATTCTGTTTGAAAGGGATATCTTATTGTAAATTTCTAGGATTCTTGGAGTTTGTGGGATTTTTCAAAAAAATCTTTTCTTTCTCTGGATGTGAAAATCTATTTCTTCCTAATTGTACTACAGATTTAGCAATACAAAAGAGAAAGACATATAATTTTAATATGTGATAGACTATGTAAAATTTGTTATTATAGTAAGTAATAATCACTAATACTGCCATTTTACTTTCATCTTTACAGCTGGTAAAAGCAGTGTAAAAGCTGCAACTAGAACCATATCCCTTGAGTCTGATTCTTTACACCTAGGGAATACTTCTGTACATTTTTACCTTATGATCACAAAATGTTTTACTCCTGCAGAGTAAAATCTGAATCTTGCAAATGGAGAAAATGCGACATAGAAATGCTACTCTCCTTTTTATAAATGTGGTAAATAAGATAACAAAGCGCTAAGTAATTTGGTCCTGGATGCCTGGTAAGCTTCTAGTACAGCATGGAACAAACCAAGGAACTCTGGAATTCCAGTTCTATGGTCATTCACACAAACGTGCTCGTCCTCTTAAGAAAACTATACAAGTCATACATCTCTGGAAAAGTTCTTAATAGGTAAAAGTTAGTGAAAATGTGTAAGTAGAGAAATTCATAATGTGTAAGTACAGAAATTCATTATGTATAAGAAACCAAGCATATTTAAAGTGGAAATATGGCTAGAGCAACGTAATCAGAGTAAGCTTTCTACTGTAAAAAGTAACAAATTAGAAACAAAAGGGATAAAGGAATAACAAGCAGACTAAATAATGCAGTATTTAATGCTATTTTAAATGTATTAAGAGCAACTATGCCATCTGTGAGGCTCTAGGCCTTGTGACTGACAGGAGGTGATACAATTAGAGTACAGCATCAGAAAAGTTAAATTCATGTTTATAGCAGTTTTTACTTGGGGAAAGGTTTTTAAAATTCTTCCTGCATGTTCCATCTCACACAAGATTAATGTGTGTCCTTAACAGAAATCAGAGCCTCTAAGGAGGAATTACAAAACAACTCAAGAAAGTCAAGTGAAATAAATCATGAGGACCATATGGTAGTTATCTGAATGAAATAAACTGTGAAATGGATAATAGTAGTGAAGATATTTTAAATAGCCTTAAAGAGCAAATGTTCTTCATACATATCATTAACACCCCCATCCCATCCTCCCTGGAAAACAAGCAAAACAAAAACATGGAGGGGTTACACCCCAAATGAGTAATGGAGAATCATTCCCATTTGGCATGCTGTATATTGTTCTGTAGCTGATGCTGTGTTTTAGTAAAATTGCTCTCTCTAAACTATATAGAGAAGCAAATTGCTGCGCTGTGTCAAAAGGTAGTTTAGTAACAAGAAGTGAGAGAGTGATCTTGTAAGATGATTACTAGGGTGCTGCTTCACAGTCAGTGCCGTCAGTGTTTGAAGGACTGAAGTACGAGGTGTTCTGCAGTTATAAATGCAATCAAGGTGTTTGCATGTGTTTAAGACATTGTTTTTCCATTGAATGTATTTTAAAGTATTTGTAGTTCAATTCTTTTCATCTTCATATACAAGACATTAAAAAGGACAGTCAAGGGAAGACCTACGAAACTAGATAAAAGGGCAGTTGAATTTCTTTTATATAGGGCATAGGGTGGGCTGTTTCTTCCTTAACATCAAGCAATCTCTTTTCCTTCTGTTAAATCTTTTCTTTCTCTTTTTGCTTTCCAGCGTTAATCCCCACTTCAGTGCTAAATTCTTTTGCAACACATTGATTATTTTTGGAGAGTGGCTCCTGCATTCCTTATCCTGGCAGAAACTAACATAAATTAATTTCAAAAGGAGAACAGTTAGTTGGAATTAACTGGGATATTATAAATTATGAGAAGCATGTTGCGGATTACCTTTCTTCTCCCTTCCTGTATAATGAGAAGAAAGAAGGTTTAAATTGAATAATGTATCAGTACAGCTCTTCTCTAAGCTTACCTCCTTATTCAGCAATAGTCAAGTCAGTCGATTTGACAGCCATAGGATATCAAAAGTTGAAATATTGCAACCATGTAAAGAAAAAGGCTAGACAGCTATAAAATCTAATGCTTTGGCTATAACTTGATCATTTTGCAGGGAAGAGTTTTTTTAAAAAAATATACAGTATTACCTAACTAGTGAGATATTTAAAAGGAGAATTTTCTTTTTCAGAAGCATCTCATATTGGCCATTGAATTAGTTGGACTTATTTGATGTAAATGAGAAATACAAATAAAGTTTAATAATGTAAATTTTAATTATATGTTTATTCATTCAGGAAGTATGTAATGAGTTTGAGTTGTAGGACCCTATGGCATTTCTCCAAAGTGGATGTGAGAAGATATCCGTGATTTTAAGGCTCACCAAAGATGAGCCAACTCTGACTCAAAGTATGTTTTTAATCTAGAGCTGATAAACTTGGATTCATTAGTTTGAGATCAGCACAGCATTGAGGAGTTGCATAGCTTTTGAGTCTGATCAAGCTCACATGCAGTAGGCTTAAAGAAGAGGTAGAGACCGTCTCTGTGAATTTTCCTTACTTTTTTCCCTCTACTTTCTTTTCCTCCTTTTTCCTGTGGCTCATGTATTTTATCACGTGATCTGTTGCTCTCTGTTGAAATCTTCTCACAATATAATTATGTGAACATTTTTTCTGAGGACAAAGCAGATTTAAGAGGTTACCTCCCAACAATGCTTGTTCTTATCTCCTGGGGCAGCTCACTGTTATGTTGATGCAACTGTGAGGCCACAATGGAAAGGAAGAAACTTCACCCTTCTTGTAACTTCACCCTCTTTTGTTACACACACAACAAACGTAACTGAAAAAAGTTTTGTATAGTGTGTAGAAAGCATACATTGTCTATACATTAAGCTGCAAATGAAAAAGATAATTGTCCTTTTTGCTAATTAAGAAAAAGACATTAGCAGAATACAAAAATACATGACAGGATATTCATTCTGTTAAACCGATCTGTACATTGTATTTTAGAGGGCTTTGGGAAATACTAACCTGAGAGAAAAGGAAGTTCAGACACTATATCTATTTTCTGTTTCATAAATTCTTTGCAATATAATATATAACTGTACACTCTTTCTGATCAGATGGTTCTTAGTTCATACAATATATTTCAAGTTTGATGACTATGTGAAGCAATGCACAGGTGATTGTAAGTGATCAGCTTAATATAACTGCTGAGTTATCAGCTGAACCACAGTAGTGGACTCGCTGTTCTACACCACTTGCATGGAAAATGCATTAGTTTACATCACCTTCATAGTTTGTTCAGGCTTTATAATCATATTAGAATTTATGCTGTATGAGACACCATACAAATTTGAAAAATGCTTCCATGGTTATTTGAGCTTAATAGATTTTATCTTTATTTGGGGAAGGCTAGGAGCAGGCTCACAGCTGCTTACTGCAGTTAGGTTGACAAGGGGTAGCTTGTTTACCTGTAACTCAGTTGCATGTGATCCTGCCTGTTCTTTGAAGGAAGCTATCACCGTTGCATGCCTAATCTCAAGTACTGGGCATAAATTGCAGGGTTTCAGTAGCAGGGGGATGTGGGGATGACCTGTATAGGACGACTCCATGGACTGCCCTGTGCTGCTTCTGGACCCATGTAAACAGCCCATTGTGCCCTATAACTTCAACCAATAGCATGGCATCTCAGCCCAGACATATTTAAGAAGGTGCAGCGGGTGACCTTTCTGGGGACACAGCTAGAGGCGTACTCTTGGGAGGAGGCACTCTGCCAGAGGAGGTCTTCTCTGAGGGGGCTGTGGCCCGCTGATGACACACACTGGAGCAGGTACACCACCAAAAGGACTGTGCCCAGGGGGCACTGTGCTGGAGCAGATGAAAATGAAATAAGAAGCAAGAAGCAGAGGAGGAAAACCAGTAAGAAGCAAGGAGTGGCAAAAAGAAAGTGTCCACATGTGATCCTAACCTTCCATGCTGCCCTTTGCCTCAGCAAAGGAATTGGGATGGACTGAGCGCAATCCACAGTGAAAATGAGGGCAGACTACAAAGGGTGGAGGAGGAGAGGTGTTTGCATCAAGTTGAATCTGGGGATGAGAAAGGAAAGCTGTTTCTCTAAGTATTTGTTTAATAGTTCAGACTTTCTTTTTCTCAGTACCTAAATCAGTGATTGGAAGTTTCTGTTAATTGGCAATAAATTAACTTACATAAAATTACATAAAAATTCTCCAAGTCAAGATTGTTTTGCCCATAACATCATCTTACTTTGTAAGCAGCAGTTAATAGGTCTATCTGTTGAATAAAGAGAAGATGATAGCGCGGTTATCTCCTCAGAGGCTTAGGTGGTGTCAGTGAGCCTGTGCGAGGTACTGCCAGAGTAGCTCAGTGCTATCATGGGAGTGGGTTATATTTCAGTCTATGGTGTTAGGATTAGTTTGAAGGTTCGTATGGAACCTATCAATGGGAGTCATTAGTAAAGTGAATGAAGTAACAAACCAATGAATGAGTAAAATGCTAGATGTTAGCAAGCTGATTAATTAAAATGAGTGATTCCATCTTCTGACACCTGTTACAGCTTGGATGATGCAAGTGGAAGGAGTGAAAATTACATGGCAGTACTTAATAAATTGTAAACTTTGGATATAATTTCTCTCTCATACCTCAAATCTAACAGGAAACCAAAATTGGCTGTTCCTTTAATAGCAAGACTGATGAAGCCCTACCTCTATGTCTCTTTATTCTCTTATCCAATCTCACTGCATGAACTTCAATTTCTCCTTTTTTACTATCAATACCTGGTCTAGACGAGAGACGGTACGTGCTGCGGCTAGTGGCTACTCTGCATTGATTACTTGGCCAGTAAGTACGTGCTGATTATCTTGTCAGCCACTGCGAAACAAACTGAAAAAGTCTGAGTTGTTTGTTTGTTTGTTTTGTTTAGCTCCCTGGGACACTGATTAGATCTTGCTCCTTTACCTGGCTGCTGTATTTGACAAAACTTATAGAATCTTAATTATATTTGAGACCTACATGTATCTGTCAAATTTAATTGAAATTGTCCAATGATCCCTAGAAGTACTTAGGGGTGGATAGTCAGACAAGCAGACAGATCACTCTAACCTAATTTTCTTCAAATTATCTTCTTCCCTGAGCTAGGAAAGTGACACCTCAGGCAAGCAAGCAGAATAATTTGCATTAAAAATTTTCAAAAGTAGTAAAGGATCGAAAGAGCTGTTCATAAGACTGCAGAAGAAAATAGAAAAGATAGTATATGAAAGGACAGCAAATTTAGCTAAAGAGGTGTAAATGGGTATGTAGTTGAAAGTTATACACATGTGAATATTTAAGGCAGTCTACATAATATTCAAATATGTTAATAAAATGTTGACATTCCCCACTGATGAGCAAAAAAACATTCTGCATAATATTGACTGATGAGAGAGGAAATACAAGGACAGGCTGTGAAAACTAACCTAATTGCACATTGTCTTGAGGAGAGATGCAGTGAGAAGCTTGTAGCTCCAGGGCACTGAAACCAGTCCTATATTGGATTGTAAGGTTTACAGCTACCAATCCTAGCCCATGTGACTAGGTTTCCTAACCAAAAGTAATGTGTTTTTTTTAACTAGATGGGTTTTAAAGAGGATTATGTGCAAATGTTTTCCCCCTCATATCTGTTTTTCAGATTTAAATATTTTAATAGCTGAATAAAATGTCTACAGATCTATTAATGACCAAAGCAGTTATTTTCAGCCATTTTCTCATTTTTCAGATGGATTTTATGGAACAAAATTAATCCTGATGACAGGAGCCTTACTTTTCTCCATTATTTCTTGTGGACAAACAAACTGCTCAAAAGTACTGGACAAAATCTACTAGGGATGTGAACTTTCATTGTTAGTCTCAGAAGGTAACCTCATTTTGACTGTCATCAGAAAAACAAACACACACATTATTTCTTAATTACCTCATCATCCAATGTTTTAATAGAAGACTTTTCATAAATCTCAGTAATCACAGTCAGAATTAGAAAACTGTTAATTTGTACTATTTGTCTGGTTTGTCCTATTAAGCCCTATGGAGTCTGGACATGATTCCAGTCGGTATTTGAATGCCCAGTGTCCCTTAAATTTCATGCTTTTTATGCATGCCCAAACCATCTATAAAGAACATATCCAACCATTGCTCCCTATGAGTGTCAGAATCACTGTGCAAATGCTGTGGAGGCTCACATGTTTCCTTCTGGGAGAATCTTTTGCAGTTCTGTTCTGGAGATACAAATATTCCATGACACGTATTCATTTCCTTTTGCCTAGTTCCTAGCAGAAAGTCTTAACAGTTTGAGTGGTGGATGTAGGGTTTGTAATAAGAAGAAATTGTGGGTGAATGCAAGTAAGTTTGAAAATAGTTTTTTTTTTTTTTTTAATGCATTACTTTTGAGTAGTCATTGAATAGACATCTCTATATAATTAATGACTTCATATCTTTTTCCCTAGTTTTGTTAGAGTGCTACTGTCCTGTTCCATTTATAAAATATTTGAAGCTAACAGATTTATTATCCCATTAACACAAGAGGAATTTATGTGCTTAACTTCTATTAACCTTAATAGAAATCATCTGTGTAAATCTTTGCTCTTTTACAGGAGGCTAGTTCTTTAATTTTATATTTTCCTCTTCATTTCCTTCCTCCTTTGCTTGCAAATATTTCCTTTTTTTTTTTTTTTCCCCCTCCCAGAATGGGAGGGAGGTATTCAGGCAAGAGACATACATCAGCAGGCACTGCTTCTATCTGAAGTATTCATGATTAAGCTGTATTGCAAGTGAAGAGGCTGCACTGCTGGTAACAAGAGTCACCTTTTTATGAGTTTTCCATGTTAATCTTCTAGTGATCTCAGTTTCACTTCACTCTTTGGCCATTTCTACAGTAGATAAAAAGTAATGACCTTCTCTTGTGTGGGGGAATAAAAATTTTGCCAAATTCACTAAATCATCTTCATTGACTGGGTGATGTGTCCTGTAGGAACTGAACTGAGAAGAATGTCCTTACTGAAGACCTCTTGTTGCAATCCTAGAATTCTTTTAGTCCATGACTTTTTATACCTTTTTTTAATCACCTCTTACATATGTTTTGCTTAATTCTCTTTTTCAGGATTCACTAGAAATGGATAGCTCTAAAATGCACTTTTCTTTGGAAACAGAATTCCTATATGCAGCAGCCTGTTCTGAGACTGCAGTCCTTTTCTTTAAAAACTTGAAGGAAAAATTTCATGGCTGACTACAGAGCCAAGCTCTTAATTAAAGAGGTATTTCGCCCCGGTGCGTTGTAACTGCTTTCTGGAAAAATGAAGAAGTCTCTCAAACTTACCACAAATGGGATAACTCTCAATTCCATGCTCAGTGAGAGACAGATTGTAAAAGCTGGGCAAAGATATAAAGAAGTTGGGAAGGAGGGTAAGAAAGGAGAGAAACTAGTCCAGGGAATAGGAGATCAGTCTGCTTATTTGAAATACAGAAATTTTTTATTGGGCTTTTGAACTCTCTCTACTAGTCTTGAGCTTCCTCTTTCTTTTTGTGCTTCATACAAATATCGATTGCAGTAGCTGTAGGAAAACTTGGTTTGACCCTTGACCTAGGAAACTCTTTAGCCTGAGTAATCGGAAGGACAGGGCGTGGGTGGGTGCAGATTCCCATGCAGTTTGGAACTCCTCCTTTTCAGAGGTTATTTAGTGGTTCTGAACTACTTGGAATCTACATGGACAAGCTGTAAAGTTATTGAGCTTGTTCTCTGTTTTCAAGTGTACTAAATTTGCATCTAACTTCAGTAGTTTAACCTGAAACTTAGTCACACAATAGGAATTTTATTGCTCCTTATACCGATTTTTGACCCAGCTGACGTGCGCAATACTGTACAATACTAAGCCCAGGCAGTCTGGGCTGTCTCAGCTGTGAGACAGGAAATTAGATTTCCTGCCTGTTTTGCAGAGCTACTTCTGAGAACTGTGGGACAGATGTATGTAGATGCACCCTATCCCTTGCTTTGTGTGTAGGATTATTTTTATATTGCATTCCTTGAAATATTATTTGAATATCTAGGTGTCTGGTAATCACATTTCAACATTTCTGACCTTGCAACGCTGCTGCTGCTATTGCTTTAAGTTGCGCAGTGATTCCACAGTAAAAGTGCTGATTCTTTCACTAGTGCTGAAATAATGTTGTCCACTTTCTCGTATTAACTTTGCAGTACTTATGTCACTATGTAGCATCTTCAATTGTGGAGTTATTTTTCTTGAAGAAACGCTCTAAAATTTTTCCCAGGCATTCTTAGAATCAGTCTTACACAGCTCAATAAAGAGAGAGAATTACATACTGTCAGAAAAATAAGGAAAGGTGTGCAGAATTATTTCAGGAATTAGTAAAACTCTGAGAGATTTCTGAAAGTGCTGTTGGAAGAGAGAGCTGGAAAGGATCAGAGTGGGATATCAAGAGGATTTTATTTTTTGCCCTTTACTTAGGATTTCCAGTACTAACTTTATCCCACAACCAGTTAGATTATTGGGAATTATTGCTTAGAATTTGAATTCTGTCTGCTTATTATATCCGTATAGCATCACGTAGCACGCCAGAATACTGCTCTGGAGCTTTGCACAGTCATTTTATAACCCTTTTCTTCCCTGCCGTTTTACATCCCTTTTGTTTGTAGGGCATTTCTGCCTCCCTTTTCAAGGACTAGTTTACTCATTGCATGACTTTTACCATACAGACCCTCTCTACACCATCAGTTGTTCTATGTTCCTACTTGTCTACCAATGCAGCTTAGCTGCTAGAAGGAACTTGATGCCAACTCCCTTAGCATGACCCTAGGCAAATTCAAGATCTGTTATATTGTAAGCCAGTCTTGTTTAAAGAGAAGACCTTACATGGTGCAACTTTAGCATGTATTAACTTAATGGGCATACCCAAGAACAGTGTCTCAAGAATTGTTTTGTTATTAAAATAGACAGATATATATGTAGCATTAAATACATGGTAAAATACATTATTACTATCCAGAAGTTAGTGAAACAACTAATTTATTACTTTAATTAGTTTGTAGTTTATTTGACATTATTGCAATATGCAATATTGAAATAATGAACTGTAAAAAGATATGTAGCCACTGTTCAGCACAGCAATTTAATAATTCACTTGGCAAAAACTCCTTTCATAACACACAAACTGTGAAATGTGCTTGAAATGCCAGTTGTAATTAAAAACTTTCAGAACTTAACGTTGACAGTGGTTGTATACTGCTAAAATGTAAAATGTAAGCCTGTTTGTGAAACAGGCAGTAGGGGATCCAGCTTTCAGTGAATTTTTAATATTAGTTTAACAACAAGGATTTTTTTAAATATTTGAACAGAACATTTAGTGTTGACACAATAAAGTCTATCCCTCTGATTTTGTACCATTGGGAATGAAGGAGTGCAATCAAGAACACATTAAGTTTTTTTCTGTGTGTGTGTGTTCTGTGGTCCCAGATGACTGCCTTAGTGATTCAGAATTATTGTTTGAGGATTTGGGGTTTTTTTTTGGTTGTTGTTCTTCAAATCTATACAAGACTACTTCTAGAGGGAAAATCTGACAAATACAGTGAATTTTCTTGAAAAGCATAAATTGTAGGAACCATCGAAATTCAGCATCAGGTCGTCACTTCTAAACGAAAAATTTTAGCCGTACGGAAAGGCGTGCCACAGAGATTCCTCAGTTATTATGCTCCATTGCATTGCCTGCTCTTTGTTGTTTGTACTACAGCAGTGCCCAGAGGCTCTCCGATATGGTTGGGTTCCCACAGTGCCGTGTGTTGTATAAACACACAGTGAAGTATAGCTTGCAAGGTAAATACTGATGCAGGCTTGGTTTCAATAAAAGACTATGCTCCACATCCTTTGTTTTTATGAGTTAAGGTAGTTTAGCTCCTAATTTTTCCACCTGTGACAATATGGATAGGGAGCTGGTCTGGGAATGTTTTCGGTCTGGCCCATGTTTTCTTCTATGAACTGTGCTCCCTTGAAGTTCCCCTTCCTAGGCAGTCTGGCCCACTGAGTAAGTTGGGGTTGTGGGACTAGAAATATTCTCTAGCAGAGAGATTATTTTAATCTGCAAATGTGGTTTAAAAATTGAAACATTTTGACATTAGAATCAAATTGTTTATTTTCTAATTTTTGGAATTTCTTACATAAGATAATTTTAATTTAGCTCTGCTCTGTAAGGAATATTATATCCTACACAACTCTAAATCTCGATGTGGGAAAAGCATGGCACAATGCCAGCTTACTGAATCACATCTCATAAATATTTTGCAAACAGTGCTTTTCTATGTTTACTTATTTTCCCTTCTTTTTGTTGAAATAATGAACCACTTTTTAAAGGAGAAGACTCCTCTTTTGCCTTAATGAAAAGGTATGGACTGGATGAACAAGGGAGGGGGCAGAGCTAGGTAAACTAATTTCAGATGATACCTCCAGAAGAGGCTAAATGGGTGTTGTGGGAAAGTATAATACAATGAAACTTTCCTTACCTCTGTCCGATTACATATGGTCTTGATCAGCAATGGGCTCATACATTTAAAAAAAACTAACTAGATACAAGATTAAAAATTGAAAGTAAATTATACTCGCTGACTAAATCAGCATCAAATCACTTTAGCAGTGATTTAGGGCAGCGTAGACAGCGTTGTAGATAGCAGCATAGATACGCACTGAATTATTGGTACAGGATAGTATATCAGCTTTGTTTGGGAAACTATTGCATTTGTATGAGACCTATTGGAAATCTAGATTCTGCCCCAGTGTTGATTTCTGCCTTGGATCAAAAGGCGTTAACAGAAGACCTATGTGAATGTAACTAAGGAAAGTGGTGATAGCCTATCATGAGATTGGGGTGTAACATATATTCCGTACAAACAATTCCTAACCAAAATGAAAGGATAAATAGTTTGACATGATTTTAGACTAGGTTAGTATCTGCAGTTAGTGCTTAACTGCTTTATTTTTATTTGCTTTTCTTTGATCAGTTGTCTTGCTGACCAACTTTGAGCCTATTTTATTCTCGATACCTGCTCCCGTTCAGTAGTTCCACTGAAGTTTCACTTAACTGTCACTTTTAATAGGACTGTTTTAATAGAATCGCAATATAAACTAATGGCTGAAATCAGATCACTAAAAAAGTTGTCTGGTTAATAGATTAGTTAATATCTGGAGAAGTTTAGTAAAGCCTCAAAAGGATTATCAGAGCTGGAGGAAACTGAAGCTGCAACATGGTATGAGCCTGCTTACAGATGTATATATCTCGTTAGCAAAGAGAATTTGAAAGGCGTGTGAAGCAGAATCCAGGAAAACATGAGCTTTAATAAGCAACTTTTTTGTTATGTACTCTACAGAGTACTTTATATATTTGACTTTTATCGGTCATTTCAGCTTAGAAAATCCCAAATAATGATATTACAGAAATTTAAAGTTTCTTCAAATGCCTCAGCAGTTTATTTTAGTTCCAGCTCAAAAGTAGACTTTTAGCAGATTTCATCCACTTTTTTGTTTGTTGTAAGATGTTAAAGCTTCATAAGCATGTTTTTGTTTCAATCAACTTTCAGGACTTCTCAAAAGTGGCTTGGAAATGATCATATGTTCCTCTAAGTTCACTTTTAAAATGTTCCTGTTGAAACTTATTATTGTAGCAAGTGAGGTAACTGAAACTACTTTAGCCTTTCTTATGCTGCTAAAATGTCTGAACAAACTGCTCTCAGAACTGCTAAATAAAAATTCCTATTTAGAAAAATACTTTGTAATACAAGTTTCACACTATGAGGGAGTTTTCATTGAGATGTTATAGCTAAGCTCCAGAAAGTGGGTCTTATGAAAATTGGCAGCTTCCCTCTAAAAGTCTCTTACAGACATTACAGTCATCTTATGTCGTCCTTGTTCTATTTTCATTATTATAAATATTATAAATCTTACAGCATTTACACTTCTGCTTAATTTTTTTAACTTGGAAAGAAACTTATAGAAGTATCATCTCAGATATTAGGAGAGGAAGACTGGAATCCCAAAACTGAATTTGGGAACTGGTATGGGAGAGTAACGTGAGGACTGAACTATGATGGAAATGTGTTATTCTGTACACAAGAATAATTCTTTAAAGTTCAAGAAAAGACAGTGAGGAACAGAGATGATGTTCCCAAGTGAATATCCTGGCACTGGAAGAGTCACTCTTCTACTTTCCTGGTGATTTTCAAGTGGAACAGCTGCAATGTCAGGGAATGAGAAGGCCCTGGTTCAAACTAATTTAGAAATGGTGTCCACTCTAATTTTTTGAAAAGCTGGGTACAGGTCCCTACCTCAAAAAGTATTTTGTTATTTCTGCAACTTGGAATAATTCTAACTGTAGACGTGACTTCATATTCCTTTATACAGAGTAAAGCATTGAATGAGGATCTCCTATGTCCTACATAAAGAGTGCTCATGGCAATCTTATTAATCAAGTCATTAAAAATATATATATCTTTTGGAAACTATTTGGAAAATACAACTTAAAGTCATTAAAGTATTTAGGATGACCAAAAGCATGAGAATTTTTGGGAGGAATATGCTTCACAAAAAATTTTGCCTAGTACCTCTGTCAATAACCTTTTTTTTGAGGAACTTAAGATAAATTATTCACATGCAGGATATATTCAAGTGGGATCAATCTTATTTATTTATTTCATGAAAAACCTAAGTGTTTTAATGTAGATACTTAGAGCTATTTATATTGCAGTACTTATGTTTAAGGGTTATTTATGGTAGTATGTCATTTCTCATTAACAGAAAACTATGAGAAAAAAAAAGATGTTTTATATGTTCCATAAGTGCTCAGTCTGACCCTCAGTTCTTATAAAAATTTAGCATACCTATGGCTCTGACAGGCTAAAGGATTTTTTCCTCAGAGTTATTTTGATTTGATGGGGAGAGGATTAGAATAAAGAGAGTGTTTTAACATTACCAAAGAAGCTCTACTAAATATGTTTTTCATTAACAATTTTTTTTTTAATTATGTGCCCAAGGTATAAGATCCTTTTAAGGGAACGTTTTAATATTTTGAGGAGAAAGACTATAAAGAGTAATATCTGTGCTAAGAAATACTGCAATAACACTTTTGATTTTTCTTTTCATGCTATACAATTTTTAATTCCAGTCCCAAATCATTTTGTAAGAATAGCTAAAAGGAAAATAGCTCTTTATATGCTAATGGCTATTATATTACTAATACATATGAACATACCCAGTTTTCTCCCATGTGTGTGTCCTACTAATTATTCCCACTTGCATATTTTCAGACTTCCTTGGCCAAATGCAATTTCCATGCACGCACATTTCTGTTCCTTGCAAACCATCCCACCGCACTTTTAACATTCACTCAGTGCTGGTAATACTTGCTGGCATAGATAGGCTTATCCTGTGCTGCTGTTGTCCCACTGCCCCATAAAATAATTAGTATCATTGATCCAAATAAGGTGGAGAGGGAAGGAAGTACAGAGGTTTGGGTTTTCAGGTTCTTATGCCTTTTTCTACCTAGCTGCCTACGTTTTCCTAACCACAAGAATAATTTTTGATTCAGGCTTTTGCTTTCTTACTGTAAAACATCTAATTGATGAGGGTGTTTTTCCTTTTTCTTTTTTTTTTCTTTTCCTCTTGAGAAAGGAGATTTCAGAAGGAGAAACACGTGGTTGTGAATAGACCTAAGACCTGTACTGAACAGTAGTTACAAGAATGGGAAAAAAGAGGTTAAAAGAGTTTAACACTCTCTCGGCTAAATCATAATTCTTAACTTTGGGAATGGAGTTGAAGATGGAAAAAGTGTATGTAGTATAGGAGAATAACAGTGCAAAAGAAATTCACTTGGGTATGGTAGCAAGCTGCATGGGATTTTTAAAGATAAGCTCATGTTGCAGAATAGAAAAGTGACTGGTAGTTAATATGTGCACACCTGACGTTTGTTACAGGCAGAATATCTCTTTAAAAGTTATTTTTAAATCTCTTACTAAAGGGAGAGTTTAATTTTACAGCTACTGAACCCTTTCATATTATTACCTTGTCCACACGACATGAAATGGTATCGATGTTTAGTCTATTGGGACATGTTGCAACGAAGAAAATATAATTATTTAAAAAGCATGGCAAACAGAGTCACTGAGAGACTTGCACCACAGGGAATGCTGGATTTCCGGACAAAAATCTTTAATGCGCAGAATCATTAGAAGAATTAATAGAGTCAGCCACAGTGAGATGCGGTAAAGATGAGACAATAAAGACAAAGTCCTTTAAAATATTTTACAAGAAAACTAGATGAAAAATGACTGGAACACTCATTCTTTAGAGCTAAAAAAGAGTACTCAGGTTTCTAAGTGCTGCTTATATGTGTTGGTTGAGTTCAGTGTTCTGGGAGACTGCAAAGAGATATTGTTTAAGAGCTGCTGGTTTGGAATTTTTTTTAATTCAAAACAAGCCATAAAGAGGAAATAAATACAACACTGTATTTAGCTTTACAGAAGGAAAAAATATATGCAATCTATTGGGAAATTGTTCAAGAAGTGTAGAAAATAGAAACACTTTCTATCATAATTTCACATGATGGAAGGAAAAATGTGTCGATACATGGACTGAACAACTGCCAGTAAAGAGAAGAACATCTGCGGTATTGCTTCAGCGGTTCCATGAGGCTCAATGTACTGGATAACAAGGTTGCCAGCCACTCAGCTGCCACGTTTTGTTTTAGATTCAGTTAGATCGCCAACAAGTTTGCTTTTGACTGAATCGTGGGCCTAGCTGTAAGGTTATCCCAGAAACATTGACAAACACCATTAGTTTGGAGAAACGTGACCAAATGCTGATGATAAGAGCTAATGGAGGAAACAAAGCAAGCAATTTTATTTATCAACTGAATTAATAGTAGGTGATTGTGTAGGTGCATCACCCTCTGGTGGGCAACAGGGCCATGAACTTTAATAAAAATATACTCAACGTGCTAGTGAACAGCTTCTAATAACTACGCCTATAATTGCAGCAAAATATAAGGCTATATTTCAACAGAATGGACACCTAGAAGGTGATTTGAAATTAGAAATAGACTTTCACATACTGTCTCTGAAACTGCTGAAATATGGAGTTCTATTAATATTTGATAAGCCCATTGCAAAAAGAACTGGCAAGCCGGTGAAAAGGAGACGTTCTTTTCCTATTGAAACTAGTGCATAACAGATCAGCACATAACTAGTATTGACAGCACTGGAATAAACCATGGATCGCCGACTCAGAACAAGATGCTCGAGAACGCTGAGAAGAGGTCGCTCTATGTTAACAGATGCTGACAGCATATTGTCTTGTTTAACCATTATAGTGTGTCAAGAATACGTCAAGAGTAGATTTTGGCATAATTAGCTGAGTGATCAATCTGACAAATGTTGTTAAAATGTTTGGCAAGCACTGTAAACTATAGGTGCACTGCAACACCACAGCCTCACCCCTGCGGTCTGTGGTGTTTCTGCACGAGCTCAACTAGCTGTTAGAGAAAGTCCCAGGCATCTATACTGTAGCAATCTAGGTGGCCTGGGGATGACACCAAACAGCCCGAAACCAGAATGGAAGTAGGTTTTCAAACAAACAAACAAACGAGTATTTTGAATCCCAAATTTTTTTATGGAAGAGGTTTTGAGTAAATTGAGTCAATCACGGTCTCCATGCGCTTTTCAGTGTCACAAATCTGTTGAGAATTCAACAACCAACAAGACAGAGCAGCATATAAAGTTACTGTCTGTGGTAGTTATAGGGGAAAGCAGGCTGCCTTGGGGAGTTCATCTGTCTGTAACTAGTCAGCTGAGCAAAGGGACAGAAAAGGTGTGGGGCCAGAGGTGAAAACAGTGGTTGATCTTTGGATGTTTTTTCTTTCTTAGTTTCCAAGTTGACTTGTCAACTTGCTCCCTAGTTTTCTTCCTCTAAACTGCTACTTCATACCCACAGATTTAGTACTTGAGCAGCACCTGAATCCTTTTCTATGTCATGTTTTTCTGATTTGCTGTTTTCCTGCTCTAGTTTTCACTTTCCCCTACTTGATCCACAGCCTGAAGTACTTATGCTGGAGGACATGGGTAGTGCATGTTTTCCTGCAGCTGGGGTGGCTATGGGTGATTACAGAGGCTCAGGTGGTATTTTGTCTCTTCTCAAACTGCAGCAGCTTGATGATCTTCATTGTGTGTCCATTCCTTAAGCTAGGGACTAACAATGACATGATCACCAGCATGTTGCTTCTCTGAAAAACAATGCCTCTCTGCACCCATTGAGTTTATTCTGGCAGTATCTAACTGCTAGTAACATCTAATCTAAGAAATAAAAATACAGGCAGGATGCAATACCAACCTAGAAAGCTGCGAAATCCACCCACAGTGGCACAGAAGCCTAGATCTCCTCTTTTTTTTTTTTTTCCCTTAAAGAAAAAAAGAAGTATCTTTAAGGAATTGACATATCACTGAAAGGGTAAGTGCTGAGAGGGAATTTAAGATCTGATGATACTTAGCTGCTTTTGACGATTTTATTTAAAATCTTTAACTTTTCACATATGATTTTATTGCATAATATACCAGTCAATTGTGAATTACATTTTAATATATGACAAAATGGTGCTTCTAAATGATTGCATATTACTGATAAAATGATAAATCTTAATTTAGAAACAGATTATGTGGGTTTCCTTAACATTCTCAGCTTTGCAGGATCACAATATTGTACAAATTCTGTTGCAAAACTGTCTAAACATAGTCTTTCAACCGTTTATTTCAGGTTCTACAGTGGAGAGCGCAACAGGAGGAGGCTGCTAAACTAGCAGCTGCTATAGCTACCAGAAGAAAGCAAAAGAAAGATGAAAAAGAAAGGCTACAGAAAGAACAGGAGATGATTCGTAGAGCACAGGAGAAAGAAAAAGTATGACAAATGTATTTTTGGATGTGTTAATGTGTACGGTTGCCTTTGAAATCTTTAACTGATCTCACTACCTTATATTCTTGTAAACAGTCTTTAGTATTAGTATAGAGATTAGAAAACGGTTAGTTGAGTCTTGCTTCTATCTGATTTTGCTTTAAAGTGAATTTTCAGTTTCCAGAAAAATGATGTACGCAAAGACATAATGTTTTTGACTGTCTCAATGGCACAAAAAATCAGTGCAGAGGCTCTGCTGGATTTCTAACCCTTATAGATTTGTGCTTTTTTAGTAATGTGGCAAAGACTACTGAAGGCTTCCAGTGCTGCAGTTAAGTGTGCTGCAATGCAGCAAATGAGCCTTACGTGACAGCATGCTGCACTTTGCAGCACAAGGACCTTAAGAGTGGGCCTGAAACATAATGATAATATTAACCATTTCAGGATATCAGAGATCTATGTTACATCATCCAGGGAGCTTGTATGAGGACTACTTGGGAAATGGCTTTGACTCATAAGCCAGAACTTCATCTTAATAGAAAATCGGAAATTTACTACAGAGCTTTTAGAAAATCAATGCTTTTAGAAAATCAGTTTTGCGTCACATATTTGTGTATTTCTGATGACCTTTTTTATTTTAACAATATGGCACAAATCCAGGAGTTTTTAATATTAAGATTATAGATTTTGGGTTTTTTTTTCACTGAAATCTGGTTTGCTTAGGGTCCAACTCATATGTCGAACACTTGTTAAGAATACATAATTAATTCAAGAAAAAAGCAGGAATAGCTCGTGAATTCTTGTCATTTTTTTTCAAATGCTGGTGGAGTAAACAATCTCTTTTATGTTCATGGGACTACACATTTTAAAATGTTTGCAAGAACGGTCACTAAAAACTATGTTCTTATAACACGCCCAAGAAGGAGAGTTAAGTAAATAAGGCTAAACTGTTTCAAACTGAGTATTTTCATGATGCATCTTGAAAGCTGTAGTGACGTCAATATGTCTCACGCTACAGAAGGCCTGAATAAGAAAAAGAAAAGCTAAATTCTGGTTTATGTTGTCATGTTTTCTCTTTAGCCTTTGTCATCTTATCTTTATTTACCTGTCATGTCTCTTTGTAACATATCTTAGTAGGAGCAAGCAAATACTGACAGGTGCACAACGTAGGCAATTAGACTCCCTAGAAACGGAGGGATTCTCATTTCAGTAGAGGTACCTAATGCAATAATAGTCTTTGCAGAAAAAAAATAAAATATCCATATTTGCTTACGTTGTTACTAAAACATTTTAATTCACAACAATTACTGAAAGCAGAAAAGAAATTATAGCAGAGCAAAATAAATGACTGTATCATATACCTCCTTGGAATACTTTCCGGGCTGGTAAAATTGATTCCCTTAGCAGAAGAATGAAAATAAAATCCCACTTGGAATTTCCCTATCAATTTTTACAGTGTTCAAATATCCTTTCCTTGCTTTGTCCAATGAAACACGTCTTCTTGATGTCAAACATGTCAAGGGCAGAAGCCCTTGCTGCATATTGTGTTCCAGATGGTAATTTCTGCATAACTGTTAGAATTTGGTTATATCAACTACTCTGCAAAGAAGTGCCTGATTGAAAGTGAAGATGCTGAAGATGCTGAAGGCTTTTTGTCTCTAGGTAGAGGCTGTTGTCTGCTCATTATTTCTCATTGCTGCAAGTCTCCAGAGCCAACATTTGAAAAGCAGCCTAATTCCAAATTGATTTTATCTGATTTGTGAGCTCATTGTTCTTGGTGGGACTACATTCACGTACTGGATGTATTCAGTTCCCTCCTTTACCTGAAGACTTTACTCATCTACAGTGGTCATCTGGCCTTATTCCTCCTCTGCAATTTATCTTCAATGTCAAATATAGGTTCTTGGCAGAGCACAGTCCTTCTGGCAAAATGCATTAAATCACGCAGTTAGCAAAATTACAACTAATTGTCAAAAATTCAGTTTCAAGAGATGTTATTCTTTTCTTCAAGATATGCAGAATACTATTGTTTTCCATAAGAATCAGGAAAATTCAGGTTGAAGTGGACCTTATGAGGTCTCTAGTCTAACATTCTGCTCACAAGGTTGTCTGTGAGGTCAGAACAAGTGACTTAAGGCTTTATACTTTTCTTAATTTATTTTATTTATTCTTAAATTTATTTTATTTGTCCTTTTATTTGCATTTTCAGACAAATCCTGTTTAAGATTGCATTGGTTTCACCTTTACCTTGAATTGGACAATATTATGCATAAGTTGCATAAGCTTATTATAGAAATTATTAATTAGTATTTTCAGCATAAACTTCTTTAAAAATACCCAAAGGAATTTTTCAAGATTATGCATATATGCATTGTATTAAAATATTATACTGTATTTTTGATTTTTCTTCATATTGGCATATGTTTTGTGGTGTTTGTTCTTAGCTGATATATAGTTATTGCTCTCAGATGCTGGATTTAAGGTTAAAAAGCTGAAGATACAAGTTACTACAAAACTTTTTGGTGTGCCACGTGCATTCATGTAAGAGTTTTCAGAGTATGATGTGATGAAATTTTGTCTGGTATTTTATGGATAGTGTAAGTTGTCTCAGTTGGAGAGTCTGATTGTGAGCTTTTGTAATTTCTTCACCATCACTGGAAATGTAGGTACGGAGAGAGGTGCAGCCCATGTCTAATGATGGTTTGTTTCGTAGGTTATGAAAAGTTTTTATGCTGCCTTTTTTGTTACAGTTTGCTTTGCTTATTTGTCTTTACTTACACTGTGTATATAGCGTCAGGTGGCTATAAAGCCACAAGGAAGGGAAGAAGCTTGGTGAGGCTGGCTGACCCAGCCACCAGCAATGTTAACTTTGTAAATATTTTGGTTGTGCAAACTTTCCATCTCTTCTAGGACCTATATATAATGACTGTATAGAACAGTCTGCTGCCTATGCACAGGTAGAATAGCTGTCTGAGGTCACTTGTCATATATTGCATTTATAAATTATTATTATACATTAGATCTTAGATGCTTAAAAGGGGCTACTAACCTTATACTGCGTCTATTTTTCTGGTGAATGTTCTGTGGCAGCAAAAAACCAAAACAAAATCTGCAATTGATGTAAAATAAATGTTCCCTCTCTACCTAGGTTGTAGTATGGGCGAGGTATCTCAGATAGTTCCAAACCTTAATATGGATAAAATGACACTGAATCTTAAAAACAAATGCTGCATTTATTCTATTAGACCACATAACTTCAGACTTTTCCCTATATATTTAAATATCAAATTTCATTTTAATTTTTTTCTGTGAAATATAAATGATAGCATTTTTAAGTAATTCCAACTTTGTCATTAAAACTATATACTTGTGACATCATAAACAGTCTTTTCAAAGAATCAGTTTTAAAGATAAGCATTATCTTCCTTTTGTTAGAAGCAATTATTATTAGTGAATTTTGTAGCTTTTCTCTTCTTTCTATTCAGTCTGGCAATTGCCAAGAAACCTATTAAGTTTAAGGAATTGGGTTTCTCAACAGTAAGGTAGTATGAAGCACTGCCATTCTCTTGCTATGTTTTTGTCTTCTGATTTGGAAGTACATCAGGATATGTCAATATTTCTCTGTCGCAGCTTGTCTTTTTCTTTTGGTACCTGCATATGGAATGGAAAAAAATTAGAAATGAAAGCATGAGAAGTACAACCAAGAGAAACTCCAGTAGCGCAAATGCTTGTAGGACTATCATTTAGTGCTAACTCTTCTTGTTGGCATAAGGAGAATACTTTGTATAACACTGAAAAGGATGTATGATACCTGTTAGAGATGACATAGAATATGGTTGTACTTTATTTTATGTCAAGTGGTACAGGCAGGATAGGTCAGTTTAGCTTCAGTTAGGGCAAGAGACTGCAGGATCAAGAAATGTTGGAGGCCTGATACGGAGATGTGTTGGGGCTTTCCATAGGTAACAGGGTACAAGAAATGGCTCAAGTGTTATGCTGCCAATAAGCATGATTGTTGCCTTTTGTAGACTGAGGTTCGGTATTATGATCATATCTAATCACCTTACATAGGTTGAACTGTTTTATATTGTTAAGATTATGCAAAGAAGCATAGCACCTTGAATGCATTCCTCTGTCCTTGAATCAACGTTCACGCAGAGGTTCCCATCTACTTTTCTTGACACTTAGTTGTGGAAATGAGATAAATCAAAGGTTTTTTTTGTCCTAATATATAATTTATTTATTAATGTTTCTTTGAAATCTTACTCTTAATTTTATCTATCTTCACCTCTTCTTTTACATTTATTTTTTTATTCTGTATTAACAGTCATCCTTGGCATAAATTTTGTACCGTTGTAGCATATGTGTTTGCCGTATCCTGCGTTGCACTGTTCTTTAAATTCATTTTATTGCATGATTACATATAGGTACAATTCATGCAATCTGTTGCTTGTCAAAGCCTAACTCTCTAGGGCAGATTTCTTGAACTCTTGTTATTCCCTAACAATACGCAGGGGTTAACCTGCTGAAAGATCCCACAGGGACCTCACAAAGAGGATCTTCAGACCAACTCGTAGAAATCAAGCAGCAAATAGCTATTCTTCCTGCCACCCTGACATGGTGTATCTCTTCCTGGCCTCATGCAGGCTCACATCCACCCAATGCCCGACTCAAAGCCAAGTTCTGTTTTTAAGGGTCACCTTCATTTCCCTGAAAAGCAGCCTATTTCTCTATCTGCTCTCAGTTTGCCTGTCATTAGCAGGATACTGCAGCAGAGTAGGCCTGTATAAGATTTGCGGCTTGGGTTCTTTGCTATAAAGAAATGCAATTTTTTGTAGTAAGATAACTGATGCTTATTAGCTATAAAGTGCTAAAAACAAGAACCTGTCTTGATGGGTGAAGTAAACTGGATAGAGTTAACCAGAAGCTGGACTTAGCTCTGACTTTGCCTAACTGTCCTGCAGGGAAAGAAGCTTTTTCTACATTATCTTTTTGCACCACAAAAATTATTGTTCTTTACATACCTTACTGTAAAAACCAAAACAGTCAGCCTCTTTCCCTTCTTCTTTTTTTTTTTTTTTTTTTTCCAGCAATGAAGAGTTTGTCTCCAACCTCAGTGATAAACATGGAAGTCTCATGGCAGTCTTCATTAGGACTGTTTTTATGGTATAGCTTTGTGATATAACTGAACTGATTGAAGGGTTATCTTAGATTAATACTACAAAAAGTAAATAGTTTTTACCCAGGTATAAGACCAAGTTAGTGCCAACCCTGAGTTTTGCACTAGGAGCTGAGGTGTGTATGTCCCATTCTGGTGGGAGCAGGTACATGTGTCCCTTCCTGCATGCCGTGCAGGTGCTGAGAGTGCTGCCCTGGTTCACACCAAGCGCCTGCCCAGCCCACGTTCTGTCTCCAGCAGTGACCATAATTGTAAGGCAAACACGTGCAATACTTCCCCTCCCTCCACCTGGTTACTTTCCCAGTCTCCAGCTATATTTCATGATGCTACTGTGGTTTGTCTATTTAGGAAGCCCTCCCCAATCACTCTCTCTTCAAGTAATTGCCCAGTCTGTCCTCAAACACATATGAAGCTCTTGTACCCATCCACAAGATGTTCTGGCCATTGCATGAAGAACTATCTCATCACTAAGCATCTGGAGGACAAGAAGGTGATCAGGAGTAGTCAGCATGGATTCACCAAAGGGAAATCATGCTTGACCAATCTGATAGCCTTCTATGATGGGACGACTGGCTGGGTAGATGAGGGCAGAGCAGTGGATGTTGTCTTTCTGGACTTCAGCAAGGCTTTTGACACTGTCTCCCATCACATCCTCCTAGGTAAGCTCAGGAAGTGCAGGCTTAGACGAGTGGACAGTGAGGTGGATGGAGAACTGGCTGGATGGCCGAGCTCAGAGGGTTGTGGTGAATGGCGCAGAGTCAAGTTGGAGGTCTGTAGCTAGTGGTGTCCCTCAGGGGTCAGTCCTGGGTCCAGTCTTGTTCAGCGTATTCATCGATGACCTGGAGGAAGGGCCGGAGTGCACCCTCAGCAAGTTTGCTGATGATACTAAACTGGGGGGAGAGGCTGACACACCAGAAGACTGTGCTGCCATTCAGAGGGACCTGGACAGGCTGGAGAGGTGGGCGGAGAGGAACCTCCTGAAGTTCAACAAAGGCAAGTGCAAGGTCCTGCACCTAGGCAGGAATAATCCCATGCACCAGTACAGGCTGGGGGTTGACCTGCTGGAAAGTAGCTCTGCAGAGAAGGACCTGGGAGTGCTGGTGGACAACAAGTGAAGCATGAGCCAGCGGTGTGCCCTTGTGGCCAAGAAGGCCAATGGTCTCCTGGGGTGCATTAGGCAGAGTGTTGCCAGCAGGTGGAGGGAGGTGATCCTGCCCCTCTCCTCAGCCCTGGGGAGGCCTCACCTGGAGTCCTGTGTCCAGTTGTGGGCTCCCCAGTACAAGAGAGACATGGCGCTCCTGGAGAGAGTCCAGCGGAGGGCTACCAAGAGGATTAGAGGGCTGGAGCATCTCTCCTATGAAGAAAGACTGCAAGAGCTGGGCCTGTTCAGCCTGGAGAAGAGAAGATTGAGAGGGGATCTCATCAACGTGTACAAGTATCTGCAGGGGGAGTGTCAAGAGGATGAGGCCAGCCTCTTCTCCGTGGTGCCCAGCAACAGGACAAGAGGCAACGGGCAGAAACTGAACCACAGGCAGTTCCATCTGAACCTGAGAAAAAACTTCTTCACTGTGAGGGTGACAGAGCACTGGAACAGGTTGCCCGGAGAGGTAGTGGAGTCTCCTTCCCTGGAGATATTCAAAACCCGTCTGGATGTGATCCTGGGCAATATGCTCTAGGTGACCCTGCTGGAGCAGGGAGGTTGGACTAGATGATCTGCAGAGGTCCCTTCCGATTCTGTGATTCTGTCATCTTGTTTGTTCTGAGTCTGGCTCTTAGTAGCTTCATTTGAAGCCTCCTAGTTCTTATACAGGAAGAGAGAGCATCGATCCCTGTCCAGCATCTTCATGCTGTTTATGAATTTGCAGGTTTCTTATCATATCCCCCATAAATAATCTCTTTTTCATCCGAAAAGACCCATCCTATTTCATCATTCCCTATATGAAAACAAGTATGAACAGAATGAACCTTTGATCATTCTTTTTTCTCTTCTCTTTCCATATTAAAAGCTTCTTTTTTCAGAGGAAGGAATCAGAACTGCATATGCTGCTATAATTATATTCTATTTTGTTTTCTATTCCTTTTGTAATAAATCCTGACACTTGAAACATTTGATTTACGCCATGTCCGGAGCCGATGTGTCACAGGAAGGGGTGAATAATGAGACACGAGGATGGAGATGCCACCTCAATCTGTGGCACTGAAAGTGTGAATGCAGTAGTTTGTTCAGCCGTGCTGTTCATGGCTTTCCGTGGTTTCTGTTCCATAAAGGATGTTTTCTTAGCCTTTGTGAAAGTTGCTTCTAGCAGTCGTCAGCTTTAATGAGGCCTACAATTACTTGTAGCTGACAGCTTTGCTTGATGTCAGCCATTGGCACTCATTTGCATGTAGCATCATCAGGAAATTTTGCTGTGTTGCTGCTGGATTATAGAATGGGATTTATGGGAAGACAAACCTCCATTTCGCTCTCTAAGCCACGCAACTTTTTCTCTTCCCATACGAAGTGTCTAAAGTGAGAAAGCCTATTTCTGTGAAGATAATGGACAACATCTTTTTGTAAATGTAGCTGAAAAATTAAAGGGCCAGAGTATGTCTATAGCCACGGCTGACATTGTATCAAGTACTGAACGTTATACCTACCTTTATGCTTATTAGGAGCAGTACTGCTAGCAATCCAGCTATGGCAGTTGGGACTCAGTAAAAATTACTAGTATTGTTTTCTCAGAAGCAAAGTCAATATCTTCCCATTTTGGGGCTGTCTTGTTGACTGGAAAGGTTGCTTTGTGGACTAGACGGCTTCCTGGGCCCCCTGCGACACCCATGTTGTCTGGTTCCAGAACTGTCACCAGTTCCTGAACTGGTTCCTAACACGAGCCTAGAATTGCAGCACTGGAGTCAAATTACTGAATTTCAGTGGAATTGGGATGCTCTTGAAAGTTGTATAAAAAATTTCTGAAGTCAGCACTTCAAAGATGAGAAGCTGATTCTTGTTCCTGTGTCTAAAAACTACTTACTTAGCCTTCAGAGCTGGTTGGTGGCCTGTGAGGTTAGCTCAAGTCACCATTCAAATCTTGGGGAAGTGTATCACTGCAACAATTTTTGTTTTTAAGGTAGCATTTGTAATTTATGTGATAACAAAGTGGGAATGATAATTTTTACTACCAGTTCTGCCTGTTTATCTTTGAAAGACAGCTCTAGTTTTAGGAATTGAATGTCATGGAATTTATTCCAATGAAGAATTCAGAGCTTCACTTGAGCAATATTTGCTTTAAATCAAGGTTTCCCTTTTGGATCAGTAGAAGTTCCTGTTTTCAGACAAGCTTCTCTGCTCAGGTTTCACACACTTGCTGTGGCCTTTCTTCTTCACACAGTTTTGGAAAACATGCATACTTACATGAGGACCACCATGTGCTTTTTCATGTTACTCAGTGAGTTCCACATCAATATGCCATTTCAGCCAAAATAAGCTGGGCTGGCATGCATCCAGCTGTTTGAGCTAACCTAGGACATTTTGACTCAAGGGACGTTCACTTGAACAACATAGTTGAAGGTTTTGGTGGGAGCAAATGAAGGTGGTAACCTCTTCAGTTTGCAGAGCTGAAAATGGGAAAGTTCAAGTGTCTATGGCCTCATATTACTATTTCTGTTTTCGGGATTCCACACCCTGCTCCTCTTCTGCTCCTATTAAATTTTCTGTTAACACACACTGTTCTCAATATAAATATTATTATAAAGGGATAAACTTTGAATTTTCTATAACTTAATACTTTTCTTACTTTGTTTGGTCTCACTATCTTACCTTGTGAATGATTGTTATTTTGTTTAGTGTATTTGTTCAAACTCTAGGTGAAAAAATATTGGGCTGAGAAACAACTCAAGCAGCAAGAACAGGAAGAGAAATATATAGAGCGTATGGAAGAATTAAGAAAATTAATGGCTGAACAAGCAATTAAAGGCAGAGAAAGGTAAAGGAAAATAAATGTGAATAACTATAGCATCAATAGGAGCTTTTTGTAATCTGATTTGTTCTGATCTCCCAACCTTCCAATTAGAATAAATGGAGATAAGTAATTTTTTTTTCTTCCTGTTTGGCAGTTATGCCAGTCCGTATTATGATTGCATCATAATTGTATCCTAGAACAGTTTATTTATTAGTTTGAATTAAATCATATTAATCAGAGTGTTAGACCTATGTAAACCATAAACTGTTGCAATCATAATAAGGTGCACACACTAAAACCAGCTCTCTCCATGGTGTTTTCATTCTAGTTGAGTAATAAGACCTTTTACCTTCCCTTTTAGCAAAATTATTTGTAGTCAGGTTTGATTTGAGAGAGAGGTGAGAGGAGCTCATTGAGCACTTACAGTCAAAGATATCTAATACTCTTTCAGAGAGTCTTAAATTATACCTCCAAATTTTGAGACATTCAGACTATCGAGTATTCAGAGCTAAGTCCTGTTAACAGTTGTTGCATCTCATTTGCATTATGACTCCTCATGATTGTTGTTATCATATATGATATGTGGTATGATATGATTACTATACCAGTGTTTCAGCAGTGTTTCTGGGTTTTTTTGTCCAGCAGCATTATTGTAGAATTTTAACACATGCCAATGAGAACATCTTCAAGATGATTTCCTTACCCTTTAGAACCAATAAGTTTCAAAGTGTGAAAGTAAAATGCAAATGTGTATTGTAATGCATTAGTTTGATGCTGCAGGTGCTGTTGACTCATTTGATATCATTTAGGACTTCAACCTATTCCCATTTGAATCCTTGCCAAGTGTTCCTTGCAGGGTATGATGGCCTTTAATGACCTGCTGAAAAAACAGCTGACTTCATAGAGGAATATAGTTTTCCTCTGTCACGTAGAGGAACAAAAGAACAACTGTGTATGTAGTCTGGCTATAGTTGCTCTCCCTATAAAGTCAAATCACAGATTTACTGTTTCAGCATAGAGGGATCCACCAAATTGCTTGGGCCAAAATGTAATCAAAATAGGGGTAAAGTACCATTAGCATTAAAACACTAAACTTGATCTTAATCATTCTGTGGGAAACACTACTTGGATCTCATTTTGTTATGACACCTTGCTGACAGCTAAAACTTAAACGTCTGTGTCCTTATGTTATAAATATATGTATGGCTTTCCTTAAACATACCTGCAATGATTTCAGCTCAGTTCATCTCTTCATAAACATTGCCTGAAGCTGAAAGGGCAAGATCCGTTTATGTTTTTCAGCAGTAATTAAGCTGTTGTTCAGGTTGCTGGTTTCAAGTGCTTTTCAAATACTCTGAATATTGATACTGAGTAAAGAAATTTTCTTGAAAAATTAAGATTCTAAAATATTATGAATGATATGAATCTTGGACTACTGCCATTCAGTGCTTTTGGATTAAGCTCTATCTAAATAGCCGGTATAATCACATTTAATAACCATTACTGAGTGGAATTGTAGTCGAAACAAAGCAGCAGCTTGTGCAGAAGAAACCAAAACAGAGTTTTAATTAGGAAACATCTTCATATGCCAGACAGAATGTCATTCTGATAAGCTTTAGCTGCTCTCAAACTTCTTTAGAGCCGTTAGATATGGTTGCTTTACCTTTGTAAATAGGGCATTTAATCTTGTCAGTTGAGAGACTGATTGATGTCATTCCACTTTTTCTTTTTCTCTGTTTCCTTCTATATGTAAATAATCTTGGAATTCATCTTTCTAATTCTTCCATTTTTATTCCAGTTTTATCCCCTGAACTCTTCCATTGAAAGAGGTTTCTTTATCTTTCATTTTTTATTTAAACTGGGACTAAAGTTTTGAGGTTTTTTTAATTTTGAGGTTTTTTCCATTTTTTTTAGCAAGTTATATTTTTTGTCCTATAAAGCCTCTATCATTAACTATATTGAAGCTTCAGGGCAAATTATATTCACTGATCTGTTCTTAAGTTCCCTTTCATTTAGTAACTTCTGTGGTCAGTTGTTAGTTCTGCTTAAAAGATAAACTTTTCACAGTAAATCTAAACTGTCATCAAAGGCATGCATCTCCTTAGCCTTATGATTTGTTGAAACAAGGTCATCACCTTGCAAACGTATGAAAAACTGAGATGAAACTCCAGTGAGTATAATGTTGATGCATATAGTTATTGTCCTCTTTATTTCTGTTTTAAAATTTCAGTTGCCAAAGGCTGATGCTGGTAAGGCGCTACCAGCAGACTCAGTACTCACGATAAATCAGAATAGGTTCTTAAATGTGTTTGGTGCCCCATATTTCACACCCATACTTGAACATTTTGAACTCCGTATGTTCCTGGCCCTAGGAAAATGGGAATCAATTCATTTACAGGTGTTTTTAAGCATCATTTTAGGTTTGCAGAACATTTTGAAAAGGTGGGTGTGAGGATTGTACCTGTGAAAATACATTGTTGTTATTCAAAGTGTTGATTTGTAGTCATGTGCATTATAGATTGTTCCATAAAAGTTGTACTGAAATAATGTTCACTTTAGTAAGAATAATTCTGCTCAGTTTGATTCTGTCTTATTATTATACATTTAATTAAAATATAAAGGAACAAAATGCAGTCCTTCTGTGTGTAAGCCCATACAAAAGCTAGGCGAGGCATACTACTGAACTGCTTTCTCTTTAAGTCCTTCATGATCAGGATCCACACTTCCTAGTTTCACGTTAGTTGACAATAAGCCTTCAGAGCTGCCAAAAACTACTCTTCTGGTATGCCATATTCTAAGAGTTGAAGAGAGTAGCCAGTGGACTTATGTTCTCCCAGCTTCCCCAGGTTAGCCCATGCCGCTCCCGCCCACAGCAGGAATAGGAAAAAAAAAAAAAAAAAGGTGGCTGTACGCTATTAAAATATCACTAAAAATGGGCTGTTCTTATTTGGGTCATATGTGTTCACAACACAGCCAAATTCCACTGGAAAGATTGTGGAAGATGGCCATAAAAATGACAAGATCTGCTCTTTGGATTTATGGGCAAGCTTCCGTAGCAGAAGAAGCACACACACGTACATAAATGACTGAGCTTTCAGCAGAACTGATCAGGAAAAAATGACTTTCTTTAAGCCTGCGTACTGCACTGTGCCATTCAGTTGGGGAGCGTTCTTTTCTCGTGGTAAGGAATGTTATAGAATGAAGTATAGAGAAATGGC
The DNA here is from genome assembly GCF_040807025.1 of Struthio camelus. Taxonomy (NCBI): domain Eukaryota; kingdom Metazoa; phylum Chordata; class Aves; order Struthioniformes; family Struthionidae; genus Struthio; species Struthio camelus. The sequence continues at coordinate 46,256,162 of NC_090947.1, read as the reverse complement.
ACAGCTCACTGAGGAATGCAGTAAGGAATACTCGCACCTCCAGGCTATTATGAGTCAAAAGTCAGTAAGTGCTTAGCATTATGTTTCCCAGAATTGGCATACTGTACAAAATAAAACAGTGTAAAAAAAATGCTTACTGTTTGTGGAGATTAGTAATTCTTTGAGATTACTTAGTGCTTTTCATCTTCAAAGCCTTCAAAACATTAATCCAAGAAGGGCAGAGGGATGTTACTGTTATTAGGTACTGTAGTGCCACAAGTACAGTATGTGGCATTTTAGAAAATGTATTGCACTAAACTTAGGTAGACACACCGGCATAATGATTGCATGGTGCGGAACTGCAGTCCTACAGAAACTGACTGCATTCGTACATGTTTAACCTGTTACAGTACCCAGATCGTTCTGGAGCCTTTGCAGAGCTGAGCATAAAAGACAAGAACAGGCCAGTATTACAGTTCTGATCTGAAACATTGTCAGGGTTTTTTGGGGATGGAAAAGATTTTTGGATGCAGGAGCTGACTGACTGTTCCAAGAACAAGATATGGCCTGGAAAGTACATAGAAACTGGGACAGGTCCAATAAGATAGTAGAAAAATGGTCTCGTGTTATCCGGAATTGCTTCTAAATTGAAGATAAAATCAAGCAATCAGGTTTTTAAAAAAACCTCATTATTACAGAGTCACTCTGGAGCTCTATTTATTCAGGTCTCCCTTGGTAATTGCAAGACACCAGATAACCGGAGTTATGACCAGATCAAAGCAAAGAATTAAAGGCACCTGAAACTGGATGGCAATGAATTTAAAGTGATTAAGTCCAAATTTGTGATCTACAACTCCTCTCCTTAAAAGCTGTCTAACAGTAGAGACATTTAACTAATGTTGGACCATTTCATTTTTTGGCCTGGAAATTCCTGGGTAGCTGCAGTTTTCTGTTGCGTGCATGCTCAAATTATGCTCTTCTGAGCAGCTGGCACTCAGCACTTGCCTAAACCCCGTGGGTTTAAGTTTATATTAGTTCCCTTTGGTCTTGATCAAGTAAAAGAGGCTGAGAGTACTGAGTTCAGCACAAATCTTGATAGGCAATGCTACCTGCCTTCAGAAACATGGGAGAGGGGAAAGGAGCAAAGAATTGCCTGGACACCCAGCCCGTGCTCCACCCAATGCTCCACTGTGGGGGGAACCAGAGCAGAAAGAATCTGGAAAAACTATGCAAAAAAAGCTGGATGTTGGGGCTGTTCAGTCAGGCAGGCAAGTGGGAGGGTGTTAGCGGAGTCGAGTGCTTGCAGAAGTTTTGCTTCAAGCTTGTGCTAGAAACCTTCTCCTGCAGGTGCAAGCCATGCTGAGGAGCGTCTTAGGGCTCAGGTCCCGCTTAGGCTGCACCTAGGCGCAACCACAGCTCTTTGACTTCATTTGCAGTTTAAACTAGCAAAGAATCTGCCCGTCAGTGTGTGCCTTGGGAACTGGCGGCTACTTCTGAAAAGTTTGAACTAGTGCGTAAAGCACTTCATATCCCAGCTACCTAGTGCCTTGGCAGCATTGTGCATCCATTCAGTACTTCACAGGTGGAAACAGAAGCAGATCTTAGCCTCCGTGATGTGATCTAATCTCTGGATAATGCTTTCTGCTGTTTACATGAGATATATATTCAACTGACAACAGTGAACAGGATAAGTGGTGATCTAAGGCAAGAATGCCAGCTTTATTATAACTGTATTTTTTCTAAGTTCCACTAAATTGTCATAATAAACGTGGTAGCTCATTTTTTCCTATTGGATATTTATGAGACAGTATCTGAAAGGAGAGTTTTAGTGAAATTATGCTTATCAAAAATTACATTAGTGTGTACCCGTAATACTTCAGAAGGTAGCTGTACTGAAACTAATCAGCTAAGCTCATTTTTCAGCTGGTGATTTATTACAATTATTACTTACTGTTGTACTGAAGGTCAAATATGAGTATTCAAACATTTTATTGTAAGTTTCTATAAAATTTACTTTCAAGAAAATTTATGTTGAAGAAGTAGTAGCTAAAATATTAGTAAATATAGTGTAGTTAAAAAGGTAAACTATATTTAGATGAGACACTGTGAAATCAAAGCTCAAGTAAACATTTAAAATCAAATATAAAAAAATTAGAAGGGTTTTCTAAACTAGAAGTACGTTATATAACTGAAAATGTATTTACAAGGCTTCCTGCCTTACCTAAACGTAGATTTCATAGCTCTGCCGTTGCCCTCTGACCATGAAACTTAAAATTTTTATTAGTACTGGCCTTGGCATCTATAGCATGAACAAGAAGATGATCAACTTGGGAAAGTACAGTCATGAAAACACGATCCTTCTCCTTTTCAGGAACAACAAATGCTACTTCAAGATGCTCAGTCCTTGTTCTATCCTTGTGTGACTGTCTGTGACTTTGGTAATCATTTGCACCTGTTCAGACTGGGTAGGGAAATATAATAAAATGTTTCCATTTGGATTTTGCAATGTTGTACACTCCTCCTATGTGTATAAAAACGTCTGCAGTAGAGACAAAGCATTTGAGATTAGATCTGGATGTGTGGCCCTCAGTTTTCTTTCTTGGTAATTTATAAAAGTTCCCAGGGCATTGGATTTCATATTTGATAACACTGGATTATTTTAGAAAAAATATTATAGTGCAGTCAGCTCAAGCAGAGTGAAAGGTTTTCAATATAATACAAATTTCATTTGCCATTTTTTAGGAAAAAGGAACATTGCTACTTTTTATTAAATTCTCTTCATATAAAAAGCAGATTAGGCTCTCTCCCTGGAACAAAATTACCGCTGAACATTATTGATGTAAGCATTCATCTGCCTAAATGGCAATGGCAACGATAACAAACTGAAAGCATCTCTTGGGCATCCTTGGGCAGCGTTGTACCACCCTCTTGAGACAGACTTGTCCTGATAATTGTTATTGGGTTATTGATGCAGTGGTCTGTTATAGCTACCGAGATAACTGTACATTTAGTCCTAATTTTTGCAATTTATAGTAAAGTCATATATTCCTTTGAGCTTACTACAATTCTGCAAATAGTAAAATAAAAATACCCAAGTTTTACTGCAGTTGAAGCAGCTCTTCCTTCTCCATTTCTCTAAAGGCAAGTTAAAGTTTGAAGGAGGAAAGGAGGATAATTCTCTGAATACAGAGCGTGGCAATGGCTAATACTATGTAAGAACTAACGGTGACCTACCAAAGCATAGCCTACAGCTTCATAAGAAACTGAGTTTGGCGGTGGATTGAGGCTTAGTAGGAAATACAGTGACGGCAGTAATTTGGGAAGTATAAAAACCTACTGCAAAAAGTTGACCAGCAAAGATAATGCTGGAGAAAGTACATGTTTCAGTAGAAAGTACATGTTGTGCAACCCCCCTATTTTCCTTTCTGAGGAAGGATATGATTTTCAAGTTTTCCTTGCTTTTTCCAATAACAAGATTGGGAGTGATTTATTTCTTTTTAAAGGAAAAGGTTATAGGGCTGAGTTTTGCTGCCATTCACAGATGTCAGAGAACATTTCTTCTTGGCCAAGAAAATGGGGAAAAAAAAAGAGTAACAGGGCTATAAATAATGCTAGAGGAAAGCTGGTCTCTGGAAATGAAGTCTGAAAGGTGAGCCAACTTGTAAAAAATATTAATTAAAAAAAGCATTCATTAAATTTTTCAGGTGTTTTGATGAAACATCCAATTACTTAAGTGGATACAGAAAACATGAGACTAGTTTTTAAACTGAAACTTGATAATGGAAATTTAAAATAAAACTTGAGCAATGTTTTTTTACATTTGTGTGTACACTGTTGTGCAGGGTAAAGTTTAGACAAGCATTGTTAGAAAAGCGATTGCTGGAGAAAAAGGAACTGGCCCTTCAAGAAACACATGAAGCAGAAGAAAGAGAGAAGTGCCTTGAAGCACTCCGACAACAGGTGTGTTTATTTCCTGTATATAGTATTTTCATATACAGTAAAGATACGAACATACACTGTCATATTGCATGAAAGATAAAAAGAACAATCTATCAAAAGCCAATAAAAGAAGAAGTTAAAATGCAGTTTACGTCTGACATTAACATTAATTCTGTCACGTTACAAATCTTGTGTGCATTGTAATTTTGACAAGAAGAACATTAAGATGTTAAATTGCACTGCAGAAGCTGTTGATATTTGAAAAGGGATATTAATTTCTCTGGGTTGAGTCTGTTTTCTCTTTTTCTTTCTTTTTTTTAATCTTAAGTCTGCATTAAGTCTCAGTCAAGATTTATGAGTAGTTTAAATACTTCTTAAATTTTGAAAACTTACAGACCTTGGACTACAAGTCTTCAGGGAGATAAATTTAACTCTCTGTGAAACTTCTGCACCTGATTTTAAAAAGGACATCTCACAAAAAGCTTGCTAATGTTTGCCAACTTAAATGTATTCTGTTAAATTTTTTCTCTTACTGACTTTTGAAGTAGTAACGTTGCCTTAATATGTATTTTTGTATCTAATCTGCTTATTTTTTCCTCCAAAGAGTACAAGGAAAAATCTGGAATTCAAATTATTTGCACTCCAGGAAGTGCAGCCAAAAGGTACAGCCAAAGGAAAATAAGGGAGAGAGAAAAGGTGCTTTCTAACACCTTTTGATTTTGAATAATTTAAACACTACTAACGTGGCAGCTTTCTCCTCTGGATTACCTATAGTTAAAAATACAGTGTTTGATGCAGCCTTGACCTCACCTCCAGCCTGTCCTTGGGCTTGGGATTAGCCAGCCCAGCGCAGTGCGTGTGAAGTTCTTCTGTAATCCCCTGTGGACTGTTTGTGGCCTTGTAAGTGCTTTCACGTCAGCATTTGGGTTTTACAAAATCAAGAAGAAAGAAGAACATAAGAGCTCAATCTTTTGTGGGAGAGCAAGCGGAATAGGAATGAATAAACCTCAGGGATCTTTTGGCTGCTATTTCAGTCTTTTTTTTAAGCACTTGAACTCAAGCTCATTTCCAGTAAATAATAATTTATTTTTAAAAATCTGATTCAGTTAAATATTTTGTTGTAATAACAGTATTGATTTTAGATTGTCAATGTGTTATTAAGAAGAATTCTATTAGGTCTTTTCAAAGTTATTGGTTCAATTGCATTGGCTTTGGTGTCATATTTTATGAGTGGCAGTAATGCTGGTTGAGAGCCATAAACTGTTCATCTCTACTGACCAATCCAATTCTCTTATCAAGGTAAAAATGCTTCTGGAATTGCCTTTGACCAGAATGGTAGAGCTTCTGCTTCATTATTTTTCCAACCAATATTTATTATCTGTGTTTCATACTGATGAAATACTGCTGTATGGAACATACCCCTTAAGTTTTCTGCGGGAAAAAATAAGATCTTTAGAAAAGTTATCCAGTTTGTATATTCTGACACCCTGTAAATACAAAGATAACATTTTTAAAAAGAGGGAAGGAAAAAAAGTAATTATCAGAGACAACTCTAATTTTTTTTGTTAATAGCTTTTCAATTGGTGTGTCCTGACTTTGATTATTTTCCTCATGAATCTTGCTGTATTTTGCAAAGTAGTATTAACCTATGTCTATATATTTTAACACAAAGAAACTATGCCATGAAAAAAGCATCTAAAACCTGCAGACTCCAAACCATGACTCATGCACAACATAGTGTCTGAGAGAATCTGTGCTATGGATCTAGCCCCAGGAAATTAAACAGTTAAAACAGATACACTTAAACAAACAAAAAAAAAGAAGGTATGATGTTATTTGTGACATATTACTCACTGTTGTTACCCGTGATTCGGTAAAAATTGTGAACTACTCATCTGAGAACCTTTATTTCCATCGGTAGAAAAAGAAGGAAGACTGGACTTCCAGGAATGTAGGTATTGCTCGATTATGAGCCTGCTGGTTCCTTTGGTTACTGGTTTTGCAGGTCAGCTCCTGTGCGCCACTGCCGGGGAGCGGAGGATGCTATCGCCTCCCTTTTACAGCTGCTAAGCTGCAGCCTCCGCCACGTCCGGGACCGCGCACTGCTGTTATCCACCAAAACGCTGTTTTCTGGTGGCCTAAAGCTTAGCAGAGGCTTATTTCCTACCAGGAATATAGTGAGGTAGTGATGTGAGTCACAGAAATGCCATCCAGCTTTCAGATTTATTTTCAGTTTTCAAGGACTAGCAGTTGGCATCCACCTCGTACAGGTTATTCTGTGTTAATCCTGCCCACGTGACAAGCAGTCCTCTAGCTAACAGCAGTTCTGCACGGCACTAAATCAAGCCCAGCCAATTAATTGTCCCCAATTTAAAGCTGGGAAGCTGGGAAAAATCTCCCTGGTTGTTCTCTGTCAAAGTGGTTCTGCTCTTTCCCTCTCATTCCGAACTATTACAGTACTTTGTTAGAGAGCTGAGGGATGAAACTGAAGGCTCCTCCGCTGCACAGAGGTTTGGAAATGATAATCTGATGTTCCTCATATGAGATCTGATAGGTCTTGTTCACCTTGAATTTTGGAAGCAGAAGACAATTGTGTTTTTGAGTCTGCTTTGGATAAAAGGCAATAATTGTTAGTAGATATAAAGTCAGAGACACGGAGGAAAAGGAACTGACAGAACTCAGAAGGTGAAACTGGTAGTTGTGTAACTCGTCCTGAGTAGGATCGGTAATGGGATGTGTTGCTGGAGTAACTGGTTTGTTCTGGGACCGACTTCTGCATGAGCATAACGTAACTAAGAGGCAGGCCTAGTCAGGGCTTGAGATCTGAACAGTTTTTGAGCCCACGCGCTATGATGCAAAATGCAAATCACTGGCCTTGAGACCTAACCCAGTATCCCTAGAGGCGACACTCAAGCTCTGGACTCAAATTTTAAGCTTTACAACGTTTATATATGGAAGCAAAGTGGTGTAAGATACCTTCTGGAATTCTTAAACTAGGTAAGCGATCACGTTGTCAAAGGACGTGTTATTGATAATGACCTTTCTCACCTTAGCTCTACACAGATAGTAAAGGTGGTGTTGTTTTCATATCGTGTATTTTAGGTTGCTGTTGTTGCAAAACTAGATCCAGCTAGAGCAGTGTCTGATACAGTGGCATCTAAAGCTCGGATGGGTGTTGGAACTGAAGAAGAATTTGTTCTTCAAAAGCCACTATTTAAATTGCATACATACAATGAACAACAGGTGATTGTCTATAATCGTACTATATAGTTTATTGTATGCAAATATGTCGTAATAGTAATATGATAGTAATATTATCAATATATGCTAAATAGCTAAATTAACAGTAGAATAAAAAATAAAATGTATGTAAAAATAAGCACACTTGGCGTAATGGGCAGGGTAAGCTGTGTGACCCCGTGCTGGGGCTGAGCTCCTGCGCCGCTCCTGAGCAGCATCTCCTGGTGCCACCTCCGGAGACGGAAAACCCGGCTGGACGGGCACCAGGGCTGAGCTGGTCCGGCATTTCCTGCGGCCATTAGCTAGTTTGAGTCATCTCTCTGCTGTTATTTCATTTCAAAACCGATCTCTTTTACATTTTTATGAATTTATTTAGAAGTGCCTCCTCCTCACCTGCTGCAGTGTTTGAAGCGAACTGCCCCAACATAAAACTCCTCCTGCCTGTTCATGAAAGAGCTGTATCGAGAAAAACTTAATTATAGGGTGGAGGAGTATTCTTTCTTAGAAGACTGTACACAACACAAATCTCTTCATAAGCTGAAAATTAGTGCCTGACTATCTTTACACTGTTGCTGAACTGAAGATCAGTTGGCATTTCATATGCAAGGGCTGAAGGGGAAGAGACCAGTCGGGTGTGAAGAAGGCAGGAAATTGAAGTGACTGCACTCCCGTTCCCAGGTCGTTCCGATTGCTGAGGGCAGTGCTGGCTCTATGTACAATCGAATTAAGCGACATAGAGAAGGATTTTTTGACTCGTTGTTCCACGTTGGCTAAATCTATGTATTTGAAATTATTCCCATGCTGGAATCCGGAAAGTGTATTTACAAAAACAGGAATGCTGTTGATATAGTTCTGTGGCATAAAAGCTTTATTTTAGCACTGAATAGACTGAAAAATAAATGATGTCTATAACTAAGATTTTCCAGCACCTTCCCATTGTAACAGTTGTGCTAAACTGAGACATTGTAAAGCTTCCTGGTTTGGTAAAAGAGAGACATGCTGCAAGGGATGTAGTTTTTGCTTGGCTATAGAAATTTATCTAAATCTGACTGATGTATGAGCTTTTGAAAAGTCTTGAGCTTTTGAAAAGTCTTAAGCTTTCAAATGCTCTGAAAATGCCTGTTTGAGTTTGGTACCTGAATTCTTAGAACATTGTGCATGTTTCACCCCCAACAGTTTTTTTTCCTGCTGCCTGGACTGCAATGCGTGACTCCTGCCAGGCGTGATAGCGTGCTCTGTCCCATGGCTGCAGAGGTTTTATGGATAGCGTTCCCTGTGCCCGGCCTTCCTGGCAGCGCTGCGCACTGCGGCAGGTGATGCCAGAAGCAGAAGCTGTTACGACTGGTCTCCTTGTTCTTTCAGTGCCGCCCCACGGTAGCCCATGCAAGAAGGGGGTGAAAGAAAGAGCCAAACAGGGCTCCGGGCAAACTTTGTCAAATACTTTTTGATAAATTTTAGAATTAATTTATTTCCTTGGGCCTAGTTATTATGTAAAGGGAAGTGGTACTACCACGTAGCTGTAGAGCAGTGCTGCGAAAAAAAATCACAAATGTATTTGAAACTCGGATTCTGCGGACACAAACAGGAGATGAAGCGTCTTGTGCTGAAAGCAGGGTTTGGTGAGGGGGTCCCTTAGAGAAGCGTGCAGCTCTTCAGTGAGTAGGCTGCAGCAAAGTCACTCACTTCCTCATCTGCCTTTAGACGTTCGCAGAGGAACGGCAACGCGGGTTCTTTGTTAAAACAGTTTGTGACCGTTAATATTAAAAAAGGTGATATTGAAATGTGTGTGATGAGATAGGGTTAGTCACTGTAGATTTTCTCTACTTTTGAAGGCTTTATTTTATAAGCAGAATTTTTAAACTCTTGTAAAACTCTTAATGCATATGCTCAGAAATGATCTGTAAGATACACTGTGTGTATGAGGAAATTATTGTTTTGTTTCTGTTCATTGTTGCTGTGGTTTATTTTAACAGATCATTTCAGACCCTAGGCTTCGTGTTGAGCTAGCTCTTCGAGAAGCTGGACTTCATAAAACACTTTACGCAAAAGAGATTTTACCAAAAATTCCTCCGCTGAAGCTTCCAAGAAGAGATATGGAATCTACAGCTTTTAAAATGTAGAGGACGTCTCACCTATCGAGAGCTGAGAGGATCCTGGGGGTACGGTCTTGGCTCTTCTGTGAAAACTTGTAATAAACTTTCCATAGGCTGTTTCATGGAACTACTGTTTCTGCACTCATCTTAAAAAAAACCGTTTGCGTTTCCTGTGCGGCGCTCAGCGCACCATTTTACACTCCCCCACAATCCTGAGCAAAGCTTCATAATGCCATATTTAGGAACACAATATACTGAAATTGTAATTTAATGGTCTCAAGTCGAATCGAACCCCTTCAACAAAGCTACTGGAAGACTGGGCGTGGAGGGAGCCCCTGTCAAGATTTATACACGGTTTATTCCGAGGTTTTTTCCTAGCAATGTTTTCCACAGCCCTGCTCTGGATCGGGTGGAGTTGGTGTTTTATGAGGGCCGGGGGCTGCCAATTCCTGAGGCTCGCCTCCTTACTCCTTGGAGCTACGTGGCCAGAAGACGTTTGCCCAAGAAATCCTATCACCCCGTTCGCTGCCGTGGTGGAGGTTCGGTGGAGGGTCTGTGGGCTCAGGCTGTTGTGGTATAACGCTGCAGAACTTGCAGTGTCCTTTTCCACTGGAAGGCAGGACATCTGTGCATGAAAGACTCCCACAGAAATTACAGCCAATCTGATAAATAACGTTTTGAGTAGGCGCTCTGTTTGTTTTGTAATTGGCAACATAAATCCAAAATAACTTTGCAGAATGGTCATTTTAGATTATGTTATGGTATACAAATGCATCCCATATAACTTTCATTCCAGGTTGCTTGAGAATTTTATTTTTTTAATTATAAAATCCTCATTATCATGAATGCTTCTATTATTCCTTGATTATTATAAGAAGAAACTTAACCTTTGTCTATATTTAGAAACCAATTTGTTGCATCATGTTTACTGCAAACCAATCACTCAAACAATTTCATACTGCAAATTAGTCTTTCAGAATAAACTATAAAATCAGAAATAGCATTTCAGCTCTGGGATCTTTATTTTGCCGCTGAAAACCACTGAATATGATTCAATTAAATGAAAGGAAAATTGATGTCATTTTATTTTGTAACTGATTACGTTTCAAGCCCTGCATAAGAGGAGTGTAAAATGGATGTAAACAAGATAAATTTAGCAGTTTAACCACAAATTTCTAAGGGCAATAAATAACAGAAGGATCTGAACATCCATGTTAGTGTATCTAGGTAATGATAGGAACTTCGTTAGTGGGATATCGCGATGTGTTGTCTTGGTCGTTGGATCACGTACGTGAACTGTCCTGCGAGGCAGGCGGCGCCTCCTCGTTACCTGGTGGAGAGCCTGGGGATGGGGCAGGTGGTGGCCCTCTCTCTGCTCTGCCAACGGAGCCTTTAGTGCAGGCACGGCACGCGCCAGGAGGGACGTTTTACTGCTAGCCGTTATATACCACCTTCTTAAATGGCTGGACAAAGCGCCCCGAGCTGCCGACACGCGCAGCCCTTTGCCCCACGTGCCGGCCAGCAGCGTCCAGCGATGTGAGTTTTTCACAGCTCATGCTGATGGCAACGTTGATAACGATTTTTCGGCTGAGGTCTGATCCGAGCGAGTGTCTCTGAGTGTCTGGGGAGGGAGGGTGACGCTGGCCTGCGTGTTTGAGGGCACAAACTCATAAGCGGACGGAGAAGGCAAGAAGGGTGCCAGACAGACCAAGGGGAGAACCCGTGTAACAGACTGGAGAGCAAGGGAAGTTCAAGACCAAGAAAGTGGAGATACTTATAGGAACACATGTTTTCATCACAAATGCTTTCTATGTTTGTAAGAAAGAATTAGAAAAATTAAAGTTATTTTTGTAGAAAGACATATGAAATTGCTTGCATATAAAAATATTTATTTAGAGCATGTTTCTTGAGATTTTTTTCTATTGGAAATACACTTCTCAACCACTGTGTGTTGTGGTGCTCCTGCTCTGCTATGTTGCACTTGGTAAGGATAGCACTTCTGAGTCTTAGCTATCCTTCATGCAGATATATGACGTGTATGGAGTTTGGCTAATGGTCTGATTTTTTTTAAAGCCTGAGAACAATTTCTTCATGAAACTGAAGTCTTTCACTTTTAGGCTATACTATACATCTATGAATTCTGGTAATCAGAACAGTAGCTTAGCTGCTAACTCGCACTTCAAAGTCAAACATCCAGTGGGGGAGTTGGGGCGTGCAAGATCTGTTCTGCAAACATATGTGCCCATAATGCTTATGTGCCTGTAAGCTTATGTTCACATTCTCCGAAGCTGGTACCGTTTAGAGAAAAAGAAGAAAATGCGAGTGATTGCAATGCCAGTTCTGGTCCCTCTAAAAACAGAGGGGCTTTTGCAGTGGTGGTGAATGTTCTGAAAACAAGCTCACCAAGGACACAGGTTTTGAGCTCTGTAAACTATTAACTGACTAATCTGAAACCCTTAAAGAGGGTTAACTTAAAATGTGCAACAGAAAAATCATTTAACAACGTAATCGTTAAGTTAAAAGAAGAATAAGAGTTTCTTAACTGCATAATGTTCCAGAAAATAAAGCATTCACTATCTCCTGCAAAGTTAATGATCTGCAGTACTGTTAGCTACAGTGGAGCAAATGTCACCTATCAAATCAGGCAAAAAGTTAATGCACTGAGTTTCTTTTACTAGAGTGGTTATAAACTATTTTCATAAAGAACTTGTGGTACCTGTTGCTATTATAGAAGTATATAGTACAGGAGGTTCTCGAACGAGACCTCAGGCTTTGCAGAACTGAGGTTGAACTGTAAGTTGGGTTATATGTAAGAAGTGATTGAAATGAATTTATTTTGATTCTGAACGGATATTGGTTCCTGTCCCAGGGTTCCTCCCCCTTCAGGTCGCTGTTTGGCCTATAAAATCCGGGAACGGAAGCGAGGAACAGGTCTCCTTCTCCTGTGGACGGTGGGAGTTCACGTTTTCCCAGGAGCAGACTGAAACGCACCACAGCTGTCAGTGTCTTGAAACTCCTCCTCAGAATTAACGTGAATTTTAATTAAATTTATTTTAATGAAATCATCGGATTTGCCGGAGAGACTACAAAAATATTCAGAAAGAACACGTACGAAAGGGCACTACTTGAGCCCCGTTGAGTTGAGCGTTGTCCGTTGCACTTTCCTTTGCGGCTTTGGTGGCGACTCAGGGTCGGAGGGCCGTAGCTGGAGCGCTGGCGCGCCCGGTCAGCTCGCGCCGCCGAGAGCCGCGGAGGCTGGAGCCCGCTCCCCAGCCCAGCGGCCGCCAGGGCCGGGCCAGGCCGGCGCTGCGGCGCTCTGGCAGCCTCCGCGCGGAGCCCTGAACGGCCCCATCGGAGTCGTTCGCCAACAAGCGCGCGGGTGACCGAGAGCGATGTTTTGGAAGCGGTTTCTGCGGGAACGTGATCGGGCTGTAAGTAACCCCCACGAAAAGCAAAACAAACGGAAAACCTCCCAAACCCTTTCACTAACCACCCCGAGACAGTTTAGTCTTTTACACTTTGTGGAGGCGCTTAAAGATCACTGTAGGTATTGTAATATGTTGATTAGCAAATGACTGTGAAAGACGTGGACCCTGTCAGATACGCGAGATTAAGTTAAATTTGGGTCAGCGGCAGGACCTTGAGCGAGCCCAGCACCCGACCCGCTGCTGAGAGGCGGGTGAAGCTGCGTCCTGCGCCGCACGTCTTAGCGCAAAGCGCAGCTCCCGTGTCTCGGCAGCTTCCGTGCCGGCGTTCGGCAGCTCGTCGGATGGTCCCAGAATAAGCTTCTGAACAGCCTTCGTGACAGCAACGAAGAACAACAGCGTTCACAAACGCGGCGTAGTTTGGTGTCGTTTACGTGGCTTTTGGCGCTGAGCCAGAGGCAGGACTGTCTCCTTGCTAAAGGATCGCTGTGGGAACGAGTGACCCAAATGGGACAATAACTTGCGATTGTCGGAAGAGGAACATGCGGTTCCTGACACAGTGGTATTTTCGGTACGCTTTTCAGCTCAGACGCCCCTTGGACGGAGGTCAGTATCATTCACGAGGGACTGTAGATCCTCGGTCCCCTGCGACCGGGTCCCTGAGTCGGGCTGCCGTCAGCGCGAGTGACGCCGCGGGACCTGCCCACAGCTGGGCCTTGGTCTGCTGTTTCCCGAAAGAAGGATCCTCTGCACCCTGGGACACCGCGCGACGGGCGCAGGCGGCGAGCGAGGCGGGAACGAGCGGCGCTTTGCTCGGCCCCAGCGAGGCACCGAGGTCCGGGCTGGGGCCGCCGCTGGTGCTGCTGGCTCTGGTCGCCCTCCGGGCGGTGGAGGAGCGTCACGCAGGCCATGGCAGCTGCCACCAAACCGGAGCTGGGCTTCAAGCCGCTTCCGACAACGGATATCTGTTGCGTTAAAATATGGTGTCTACAGCGTTTGCCGCCGGCGAGAGAGACGGGCCTCGGTGCTGCTGCCTCCCGAGGGCTCTGCTTGTGAGCAGCATCTTCGAGCTCCCGGGGACCCGGACTGGCAAAACTGCCTGGAAAATCCATTTCTCACGGTGCACTGAAAAACGCTCCTTTTGTGTCAGCAGGAAACAATCGACCTTTGTGGCCAGTGAAAAAGGGAAAACCAGCTATGCTGGTACAGCCAAGAAATGTTTTAAGCCTGGGAAAAGGATGAGGGGGAATCACATGCTGTTTCTTCCAACACGTAGTCACACTTTTTACAACAAGCTCCCTTTTCCAGAGCCACAAAATCTGCTTTAACGTATTTTATAGCGACACAAGTTTAGAATGGGTTTTTGGCCTTCAGGTTGTCTCAATCTCTCAGCAAGCCGAATGCCAGCCGAAGCCACGGCGCGCGCGGGCGGCGCCCGGAAGAAGCAGCAGCCTGCGCGAGCGGCCGTGCCGGTCAACCCGCACGGTCCCCGCGAGGCAGCAACGCAGCGCACCCCCTCTCTGCAGTCTCGCACCAGCGTTACAGGCTCTTTTTAAGCGCTCCAGCTTTTTTCCACTGGAAAAAGAGCACAGTGCTCCGTCTCATCTCCCCCGCCCTTGAAAGGAAAGAGAGAATTGTCATTACTTGCCCTTTGCAATGGTTCCGGTTAGAAAGCCCAGTAAGGCCTACATTTTATTTCAGAACTGATCTTTCATTTGAGTAGTGCTCATTCGGTTACTTAATTCCTATTCCAATGAACCTCAAATTTTAGAGCCAACGCGCTATGTCTCAGCGCAGAGGAGAAAATTACGTAGGTGTGAACGTATAGACAAGGGCAGGCTCAACCCAGGGACGCGCGGGCGGCGCTCAGCGGGTGCGCTCGGTCCCGGCTCTGGGGAGGCCCGCGGCGCGCCTCAGCTGAAGGCTGTCGTCATTGCCGCTGTCGGTCCCCTCCGATGGCTCTCACTGAGGTCGGGAGGTCGTGGATCTCCTCGCCGCAGTGCAGCAGCTCCTCTGCGAGGCCCTTATCGAGCTCGGTGCTTCGCACCACCGCGTCGTCCAGCACCACCCGCTCGAAGCCTGGCTTGAAGAAGGAGTCCACCGCTGTGTCTGTTATCACGACAGAGCTGGGTTTGAGCCCTGTGAAACCAAAAATTGAGGCTAGGCCAGCGCTCGTGACACTAATGACCTGTCTTCAGCATGATGGAGAAACCTGTATAGGTATAAGTGCGGTGGTGATTTTTTTTTTTAATGAGTGAAATAGATGTCAGAGGCTAATTGAAGTTTATCTGCTAGTGGTTGCTTGGGAGCGGGACCCCGCGTCCTGCAGCCGCGGAGGAGGCCGCTGTGTTGCAGCCCCGGTGGCTGCCGTCCTGAAGGCTGCATGTCCCAGGCCAGCTGAGGGCGTTTCACAGCACGCCAGTGCCTCCTAGTCATGTGGTTTCTGTTTGAAAAGGGGTATTAGGATGTTTCGATTTCAAGGGCACTGTTCACTGTGAAAATGTGCGTTCTGCTAAGCCAGCCACTGGAAATCGGCTGGGTTTTAACCCCAAATAAAATAGCATGTTGTTACTTGATGTTGGAGGACCTGACAAGATATAAAAGCTCATAATTACATGTCCTATTGCTGACAATTCTTCTTACTACTGGCCTTGTTGCCCGGAAGAACCAAGAAGTATATCTTACCCAAGCCTCCCGAAGTGCCAATGCGTATGACGGTAACGTCTCAGCATTTTGCTTGGTGCAGCAGTTTGATTAGCTCACGAAGCAGGATGGAACTGGAAGGAAAGCTCCTCCTGTGCTGTGGAGGGGAGAGAAAATGGGGGAAAAAAAAAAATCCTCATGACACGGCAAGAACTGGCACGTGACGACAGGCAGGAGCTCAGAATTACGCTGAGCTCTTCCCATGGAAGCCAAGAGGGATTTTAGGAGCCGTACCAGGGTCTTTACCGCCCACCTAGATGGACCAGGGAGGGATGGAGGAAGCCGGCGCTGCTGCCCCACGGGACGCGCTGGGTGCCGGCCGGGGCAGCGCTCCGGGAACGCTGCAGCAGCCGGGAGC
Organism: Struthio camelus; assembly: GCF_040807025.1. Taxonomy (NCBI): domain Eukaryota; kingdom Metazoa; phylum Chordata; class Aves; order Struthioniformes; family Struthionidae; genus Struthio; species Struthio camelus. The sequence goes on along the minus strand of NC_090947.1, from coordinate 46,240,425 downwards.
ACCGCCGGGATTTCGGCCCGGGCGGGCCGCGGCAGGGCTGCCGCTGCCGACATCTGTCGGCCCCGCTGCTCCCACCCTTCGCTGTTTTGACGCTCTTCTCATCCACTGCGCCAGCCTCCGTCCCCAGGAACCACATGCCGGGTACGCAGGTGGCATCTCGCCTTCAAGAAAAGTCCCTTGGCAAGCGCATCCTGACAGCCGAAGGCGCCAAGACCTCCTCACGTCACACGTCTTTGTGCCGTGTGCTGCCTTGCATTGCATGCCGCGATGAGCCGGGGCGAAGGCCACCTCAGCCTCTGGTCCCTGAGCATCTCCAGGCCTGTCCTGCCCCAAGTCTGCCCGCCTCGTTGGACGTGGAGGACGAGCAGTAGGTTTCTCCCCCTCTGGCGAGGAACGGCTTCGGTATGGGGCGTGGGCAGCGCGGAGCCTCGTGCCTCCCGTTGGCTCCCGCTCTGCCAGACGTCGGCCAAGCTTGCGTTATCAAGGCGCCTCTTCTCTGCCTGCACGCACCTTCTGCATTGTATCACCTCGGTTTTCTGCTCCGTTGCTCAACCTTCTTTTTCTTGGCCTTACCTTTACAAATGAAACAGGGTTTTGTAGGTGTGGGATTCATTTTCCATGCAAAAAGCCTCTGTTCTTTCTATTTGCATGTGCTCAGAGTCCGGAAGGAAAGTATATCTGAAGCGCAGTGTTAATGTAACATATGCAATCGGTTTTCGTACTGCGTTGTCTCTTTTTTATTTGGCTGTGGGACTGTTGTTCTGTTAGGCTCGGATCATGTTTTAAATATGAAGACATTTCACGTTATTATTCTGGAACGTCGGCCTGAGGATACATCGGCCTCACCAATACTTAAAAAGTTTATTGTTATTGTAAATGTCCAGAGCAGGAAGCTGGTTTCCTACATCTCGGATGTCTGAGTTCACCTGTATTTCTGGGCAACTTGCAAAAAAAATACGAAGTTGGCAGCAGCCCTGCACAAAACGCCTTGGGGGACGCGTGCAGCGTGCTCCTGCCCTGCCGGGGGCTGGCCTGAGGCTCAAGGCCTGGGCCGCGTCCGCCCAGAAGCACCGCGTGGACAAGGGCTCAGCACAGGCTTTTCTTCTAGTCACAGCACAACTGCTGCCAGGTGAAGGAAGAGCAGAAATGTGTTTCGTTTTTTTTTTTTTCCCCCTTGGGTGCAGTCAGACTGATTCGCTCAGGCTTTTCTGCAGGTTGGGCTTGATTTGGCTTTGTTAGAGGACCCAAGCATGAGCTTGGGTGCGTGACTGACACTGTCCCATGTGAGTCAGATTTCAGACTGATCACGTGCCCAAAGAAATGACGGCCGGATCGAGCCTCGGAGTACGGAGACTTGCTAGCAAGGACCGTATTCGTTTTGTCCCCTGTGCAGCGCCAAGCATATTGTTGCACTTAAAGGATAATTAATAATAAAGCAGGATTTTTACCTTAAAGTTTGTGTCACCGCTGTAATACTTTCCGCAACGTTTCACGGTGGGAAGCGGCCTGCGGTGCGGGAGCCGTCAGGCTGCTGAGCTGAGCGGCGTGCCTGCCTCCGCCAGGCCGAAACGGAGCGCGTGGGGCGCCGGAAACGTCCTGCAGACGGAAGGACCTCGTCAGCCGGCGGCGGAAGGTCCTTGGGCTCCCGCTGAACGCCCTGACTCCGGCCCGGAGCCGCTTGTCTCCGGTGGGACGGGCAAGGGGCCTGGGTGCCGAGGGGGCGTCCCTGAACCCCCGGCGACGTCCCCAAGCTCCGCGGGCAGGTCCGGGTGGTCGAGGACCTCCTGGTCCATGGCCTCCAGGCGGGGGCTCTCGACAGGGAGCGCGGCCCCCGCGGCGCCCCCGGGCCCCCCGGCCCGCCGTCGCGCTGGCTCTCCTCCCCCTTCCTGCTGGCGCACCTCTTCTTTGTGATTTCCACCTATTTGGCCAAAAAGCGCTTCTCCGCGCTCGTCGTCCGCTTTGTCAAGGGCAGTCCTCGCTCCTCCCTCGGGCCGCCCTGCCGGGGACGTCGCGCGCGTTGTCCCCAGAGGCGCCGAGCAGCGCCGGGGCATCGCCGTGGTCCTCAGGCGGTGGGAGGCCCGTTCGCCTGCCTCCTCCGCCGGCTCTCTAAGGGACGTGACAGCATGGGCCGACGTTATAAATAAGGGCTTAAACCCGGGCGGGAGCACCGGGGTGACCGGCACCGGCAGCACCGCGTCCCCGCAGGCGTCCTGGGGCGGCCGCGCGTGCGCCCGAGGGGCCGCAGGCTCACGCTGCTTCAGGTGGCCGCGGTGGCCGTGGCCCGGGCTGGGCTTCCCTGCCAAACCCGAGGGACCGCAACGACGGTCCTGCCAGGGCTGCGCTTGGCTTCGGTCCGGACTGTGGTTTTCTCTGGTGCCGCTGGGTACAAGCGTGGAGCTGCCTTGTGTTTGCTCAGGCTCAAAAACGGGGTCAATGCCGCGATGCTGCTGCGCCAGCTCTGCAAAGGGACGTTTTGTACCAGGCAGCACGCGACGCAGAGCTCCTGTGCCGCCGCCCCGGCGCTTGGCCTCGGGCCGCGTCCTGAATCGTCACTCACAGTGGTGCAGCAGAAGCCTGGTGTGAAGCTGCCCCATCTCCCACCGTAGCTCTACTTCAGCAGGCCCCTTGGAGGGGACGCGGTCCCCTGGCTCTCCGGGAGCGACGGAGCGAGGCTAGGTGGGACTCGAGGCAGGAGTTGAGCTTGAAGCACCAGGCTCTCCAGAACTGCCCCATGTATTTTAACCATGGGGTTTCTGCCAGCTGGGGTGGCCTTTTATGTTTTGAAGCGTCCTCTCAGGTGGCCAAAACATTAAAATAATCAGAAGCTAAGCATCAGAAGATAGATGTGCCCGTTCCCACTAATTCCCATCTTCACCTTCATGGCTTTTAACACAAAAAGATGACTTGCGATATAATTGTTACTCTTACTGGTTAAACTCCTGAGAAGACTGCGCTGCTGGATTGCAACAGTGGTGCTGAGATGTAATAATGGATAGGAGCAGATTACTGCAGATCAGGCAAATGATGTGTCCAGAGCACAGGTGGTCTCTGCAGCTTCAGCACGCTGATGTCCCCAAACGTGCCAGGGTGTCTGGGTAAAGCACCGTTTCTTGCAGTGAGACTCGGCAGCAGGGCAAGGGCTGTTGTCGTAACTGAAGGTGTAGCGGGAAGGCTCTGGCCGTAGGGTTGCTGCAGGCAGAAGCTGTTTCCCTCAGCATTTGTAGGTCACCAGCTGGGTTGCTGATAAGGATAACGCCCACTGATGATCTGGGCACTAAATGCCTGGCAGTGCAGCCTTGTCCCTTCTCTGTGCTCGCCCACAGGGGAGGAATGACTGATGCTGGCCTAGACTGACTTCATTCTCAGCAGCTTCCAGAGGACAATTTCTGGAAGCAGTAACGGCCTGGGTGCTGCTACGGGTTTTGGTTGCGGGCAAGCTGTGAGCCTGGGGAAGACTGTTGACGACTCTGGGGCTGTGCGAGGTACTGAGCCTGCCTTTCCAGGAGCGGGTCTTGATTTATTCAGGACAGTCTGCTCCAGTGCACTCACTCCTGATTGCTTGAGTCCTTGAGTGCTGTTTCTGGTAGGTCACTTGTGCCACGCGGTCTAGGACGAAGCTGGCGATGCAGGCAGAGTCTGAGGTGTCTCACCTCCCACAGCAGCGCTGTTGGCACCGCGTGTTGCCACATTAGCCCAGAGCTCCTCTCTCCGACACCCCGGCCAAGTTCTCAAAGCCGTTTTAAGCGAAGCTGTGACTTTGGCACGTCAACCTGTTATGCTGAGACATCTAGTCTCGATTGGGGCGTTGCACTGTTATCCTGGCGAGGGGCCTGGTCCTGGGCGCTGGCAGTGGTCGTCTTGTCTCGTGCGCAAGGCACCATGCCGAAATTCAGGGCTGCAAGGGAGAGGATAAAGCAGGGGTCCCTCTGGAGGGAAATGGCTAACTCCAGGGTGCGATGTGCGAGGCAGATGGCAGAACTAAGGCCGGGTGCTGAAGGGCTTGGAGGCACCGTCTCGGCGCTGAAATGGCGGGCGCCAGCGGCGGGAGATCGGGGTGAATCTCCCCAGCGCTGTGCAGAGCGCCATGCGCCGAGCTATGAACAGGAAGGTGCCCTTGGCTTGAGCCTGGGGAGCCGGGGTGGCGCTGCCGGGGGCTGTGGCTGGCTCCGGCGCGGCTGCGTGCCCAGGGCTGACGGGGCTCCCCCGACCCTGCGGCTGACCTCCTGCGTTGGAGGAGTCGCCCCCAGACTCCTCTGATGACGGATCCGCAAAGGTTAATCGACTGAGGGAGCGAGGTTAAAACAGTACCACTGCAGCGGTCTGCTGCTGATTTCACACGGGGCTGCGTTAAGACTTCCTGGCAAAATGATAGTGATGAAGAAAGAGCCAGCTTCTTGTCTGCTAAAATTGCAGGCATCCTGACAGCCCCTGAAGGACACTGCAGACGCTTAGTCTTCGCCGGGGCGCTTTTCTGGTACGGCTTGCTGGCGGAGAGCTGCCGCTGGAGACGGATGTGCACGGAGTCCGAAACACGTCTCGTCCTTCGGGAGCAGAAAAGGCTGGAGCTGCTGGTCGTGCTGCCTGTTCTGACATGCTGTGACCCCAAAAGGTGTTTTAGGCAGCGCCTGCGGGGACAGAATTTGGCATTTGCCGTTGGCCTCTGGGTATGGCAGACGAGAGCGTTGGTTAATTGGGTAAGCGGTAGGTAACTAACTACCACGGTGAACTGAACCGGTAAACCCGTCTGACTCCGGCGCAGACTTCATCCCCCAGCGCTGCTGATGTGCCGCCCTCTCAGGTGGCTCCCGCCGCGCCGCCGCCGGCCCCTGCTATGGGGCAAGCGCTCGCCCCAGCGCCCGGCCGCCGAGCGGTCGTGAGGAGCCCGCGGAAGCAGACGCTGCTCACCGCAGCCCCCCGGGCAGCCCTAACTAAGGGGCAGTGGGGGCGGGTGGGGGGTGTCTGTGAGTGGTTTTTAACTTATTTAACGTTGACACTGCTCTGCTGGGGCCTGGCACCTCTGAGGTGGCAATTAGAGCTGCAGGAGCCCCGAGCGGTGGCATGGAGCTCGGCTGGGCGACCCCCAGGCGTGCAGGGCACTCGTGCCAGTTGGCTCTGCGCCCCCAAACCCTCCTCTTCCTCCTGTCCGTGGGGCTGCCCCAGCCCAGCCTGTCCTCAGCTGCAGTTTGGCGCGGGACGGGCGTTTGGCCAGCGTTCCCGGCCGGCTCAACAGCAGCCAGCTCTCGCCACGCGAGCTGCTCTCTGCCCTTGAGTTTCTAACGCTGCTTTGGTCAGAAAATTTCCTTCTTCTAGCAGCCAGCCCTGCAGTTCATGGTATGCTCCATTGCCGCGAAGCCGAAGTCCAGAGTTGGTCTGAACTCAGTATTAAAGCGCGGCAAGCCCTGGAAGCTTTGGTGGGAAATGTGGCCACGTCGGTTTTGTGCTCCCTTGAGGTGGGACAGCGGGTCCCGCAGGAGGAGCGCCGGTGCAGCAGCCACCCTTGGGGCCGGTGGCTGCCCTGTGGCTGAGGGCTCCTCTGCGGCACGTGGGTTTTCTTGGGTGCATGGGGTGGCCTGCTCTGCCCACGCCGTTAGGTGTCCCACGGCCAGGGAAGCCGAGGCGTTAGGAGCCTGCGTTTGCTTTATTCCTGCCTCCCCCGCCATGCTGGTGCTGTGGTTACCCGCTCCTTTTGAAGCGGTGCTCAACGAAGGCTTTGGCTTCTCAAGTGACTTGAAAGGCGTTGGAGGCCTTTAGCATCCTGCACTTCGTGGTTTTGGCCTTTGCCAGCGAGTTAGTTAATAGGCACTGAAAATAAAGGAAAGACAATCAAAGCATGAGGCTGCAGCCCTGGTTTAGAGGCGCGCGGCGTGCGGCACGGAGCAGGCGTTCAGAGCAGCGAGCGCCGGCTGGGAGCGCGGCGGGTCGGGGCGGCTCTGGGGGCCGGAGCAGGGCTCCTGCAAACGCTGCGGGCTGCTTCTGGCGCCATCCACCTCTGCCGGCTCTGCGCTCCGCTCGCCCAGCGCTGGTCACACGCCGCTGCCGGCGACGGCTCACGGCCGGCGCTCGGCGGTTCTCCGCGCCTACGCGGCCGTGGCGGCTGCTTCTTCCCTTCGGCAGACTGCAGGATCGCCGCTTCCCTTCGGGGGTGGCGAGGCGCCTGAGGCCCCGGGCGGCGCGGGGGGCCCAGAGGCAGCCGTGGGCCGCCCTGCCGCCCTGCCCAGCGCTGACCTCCAGATCAACGCCTGCCGCCAGCGCCCTCGGGGGACGCTGGCCCCCCGCCCCGCCTGGGCTGCGGCTGAGGCTGCAACCCCGCAAAGCGACCGCGCCACCTGAGCTCCCCGGATCAGCTACGAGATGGGGAACACCCAAGCTGCACGCCGTCCGTGCGCAGGCACGAAACGCGCCCGCCTAACCGCGCGGCGGCTCGCTGCTGGCAGAGCGTCGCAGCAGCGGGCAGCGGGGCTCGCCGCCGGAGGTGGCGGTCACCTCCCAAAACGGCTGGCGCCAATGCACGTCCGCAAAACCGAGGTGTTTGGGGTTGGCCCCGTGGGAACCTGCTGGAATCGCGCTGGCCTGGGGCAAGGCGCAGCGACCCTGCGGCCAACAGCGTTTGCACGCAGAAGGGAGGCCGGGCCTCGTCGCGCCCGGCCGGCCAGGGCTGCTTGGCAATTCCTCGTAGACCGTTTTCCCATCGTACACAAAGCAATTCATCAAAAGCAAATACGTTTCAGTGAAGACCATCCATTCTGACGAATTTCCATGTCAGTGAAATACCCAAACCAAAAATGGCTCATTAATGTCATCCCGAGCTGACATTTTCAGAGCACGATTTTCTGTTTCCGTGCAGGAACTTTCTTATTTCGAAACATCTTTTCCTTTACGTTGCCAAAAGGACATTTTGACGATGTTGAACTGGACCACAGCGCTCTGAAGTACCAAAAACGCTCCCGCTCCGCCAGCCCCGGTGTGATTTTGGGCGAACCCGCGACGCTTCCGCTTTTGCTCGGCGTTGCGACAGCAGTCGTCCGGGAGCGGGGGGGAAGCGGCGCCCGGCGCCCCGCAGCAGGGGAGTTCGTCCAGCGGCCGCTCGGCTCCCTGCCGGCTGCCGGGGGTCGGGCGTCTCTGAGCCGTCTTTCCAAAATGCAATCATATTTTTGCCTCTCGCTTTGCGGGGAAAGGTCGGGATTGGTAGAAGTCGTCTTCCGGCAGCAGCGGAGGGCGCAGCGGAGGGCAGGTCTTGTCGGCCTCCTGCGTTCGGATGCAAAAGCCTGGCGCGTGCTGGCGGAGCGCTAACCGGGCCGCGGTACGCGGTTTTAAGATACCTTCACTATGATCTAAAAGTATAGGCGCCAAGCAGGAAGCTCCATCAGACGAAGCCCAGGGCAGATCTGCCGGGAGTAACTGAGCCTCTCGGCCCACCCGCGGCTCCAGGTGAAGCTGAAAGCAGAACTGCCTGGGCAAGGGCACGGCCCGCGGCTCCCCGGTGCTGGGGGGGATCCCGGCTGCCCCCGCCGGCGCCGCGCTCCCTGCCGCCGGGCTCGGCCGCGCCTGGTGAAACGTGCCTCTGCCGCCGGGCGCTGGCTCCCAGAGACAAATCACCGCCAGTGGGCCACTCGGCGAAGTGTTACGCATCCTGCGTGCTAGCAGCGATCGTGCAGAGGACGCTTCCAGGGACCTGTTGGCCGCTGCTGGGCGAGGAGGGCAGAGCCGACGGGGCTCCACCTCGCGTGGAAACGGTCCTTCCCCGCTTTCCTCCCGCGGCGAGGATGAACGGGTCACTTCACCCTCTTGCCTTTTTGTTGTCACAGAATCACAGAATCGTTTAGGTTGGAAGGGACCTCTGCAGATCATGTAGTCCAACCTCCCTGCTCAAGCAGGGTCACCTAGAGCATATTGCCCAGGATCACATCCAGACGGGTTTTGAATATCTCCAGCGAAGGAGACTCCACCACCTCTCTGGGCAACCTGCTCCAGTGCTCTGTCACCCTCACAGTGAAGAAGTTTTTCCTCACGTTCAGATGGAACTGCCTGTGGTTCAGTTTCTGCCCGTTGCCTCTTGTCCTGTTGCTGGGCACCATGGAGAAGAGGCTGGCCTCATCCTCTTGACACTCCTCCTTCAGATACTTGTACACGTTGATGAGATCCCCTCTCAATCTTCTCTTCTCCAGGCTGAACAGGCCCAGCTCTTGCAGTCTTTCTTCCTAGGAGAGGTGCTCCAGCCCTCTAATCATCTTGGTAGCCCTCCGCTGGACTCTCTCCAGGAGTGCCATGTCTCTCTTGTACTGGGGAGCCCAGAACTGGACACAGGACTCCAGGGGAGGCCTCACCAGGGCTGAGGAGAGGGGCAGGATCACCTCCCTCCACCTGCTATGCACCCCAGGAGACCATTGGCCTTCTTGGCCACAAGGGCACACTGCTGGCTCATGCTTCACTTGTTGTCCACCAGCACTCCCAGGTCCTTCTCTGCAGAGCTACTTTCCAGCAGGTCAGCCCCCAGCCTGTCCTGCTGCATGGGATTGTCGCTGCTAGGTGTAGCGCCTGCGGCGAACTCCAGGCGCCGCAGGACCGCAGCAAGCTCTGGGCCACCCCATCGACCGTGCTGGGTGACGCAGACCCGCTTCAACCGAGAAAAGATGCCGTTTGCATTTTTGAGATATTTTGAAATATCTCCTCTCCCTCGCTTGATAAGCTGCTTTCTGTCACTAGTTCGGCACGTAGGCCGGGGCGAGCCTGGGGGCCGGCTGGCTTTTGAAAGTCAGTGTTGTTTCTCTGCAAAAGGAATGACACAAATGGAGGAGCGATGCCCCAGGCGTTCGGGCGGCAGCTCACAGGAAAACTGCAGGCCGTGCTGTTGTGAGACGTGACGATCCACGGTGCCCGTGTGTCTGTTTGCTTTTACACTTAGGGCAAAACTGGGGGGAAGTCCGCCGGGGCGGAGGCGACCTGCCGCCGTCGGGCCCCGGGCGCCGCGTCCGGCGGGCGTCTGGAGGAGCGCTGCCTCGGCGGGTGTCCGCGCACGTTGCACGGCCCCCGTGACGGCGCGGGCTGTCGCAGCCCGCGGGACGGGGATGTGATGGGGTCGGGCTCGCGGCCGCCCCGCCGCCTGCCCAGCGCTCGCCCCTTCCGCTCGCAGCCTGCAGCATCGCCGGCGCAGTCGGCGCAACCTGAAAAATCGGGTGGCCAGAGACCCGGAGGAGGGGGATGTCGGCGGCGTTTCCTGACGATGTCGCGTCTTGCACCAGGCGTTGCTGCATCGAGTGAACGAAATCGGCATTTTGTGCTGACTGACTGCAGGGGTCAGTGCAGGAAGCGGTTCTGCTCCGTGCGGACGATTCGTTCAGCTCCTTTGCCGATGCGCCAGAACCTGCCGGCTGCGCGCGCCCCGTGCACACGCCTTGGCCTTGGCCACTTGCGTGCAGGAGCCCCACCACGATTTTTGCAGCTGCTTTTCTGGCCGAACAACTGCGTTGAAGCGTACTAGCTTTGGGAGCGCTGGCGCCGCGTTCCCTCGGCAGCCCTGCCCGCCTGGCAGCGCCGCGGCCAGCTGACCCACCGCGCCGCATCCGGCGCGCTGCCGCGTGCCTGCCAGGAGCCGTCCGCGCAAGCGCGCCGCGCGGAAGCCCGTTGGAGCCCTCCTCGGACCCGGGCAGGGGCACGCTGGCCGAAACGGGGCGAGCCAGCGTGGATGAAGGGGGCGAGCGAGGCCCCAGCCCCAGCGCAGCCATTCGCGTGTTCCCGGCCGGCCCGGCACCCGCGGGAGATCGGCTCGGTGCGGCGCGGTGCGGCGCGATGCGGGGCCGGCTCTCACCTGAGAGATATGTATTTCCATAACTCTACACTGTGTCTTTTTTTTGGTTGAGAACATGCACTCATTTTCTTTGGTCTTTATTAAAAAAAGAAGCTCTCATTAAACGCTGATAAAGCTAAAGAAAAAGGCGCCATGCAGGGGAGCACTCTGCTCTTCCTCTTCCCCCGCTTCGCTATTAGTTTCAGCCTGCTCCGGCTCCAAACGCTTGCTGGCCCGTCGTCGCCGGCAGGCGCCGATTCTGCCGGCTGCAGCAGCAACGCCGCTCCGGCTCCCGGCCCCTGCTCCCGGCCCCGGCCAGGATCGCTGTTGCCCAGGCACGGCCGTTGTTTTTAATCCGAGGCCGGTGACCCAAGGAGGACACGAACGCAAGCGAAGTCACGAACGCGACAGGGCGCCCCGTCTGCGCCTGTGTTTCCTTTGCGGTCGGTGAAAAAAAATCCACCAAAACAGAGCTAAAAAGGAACCGGCAGCGTGCGCGTGCACGCTTGCCGTGCTTAACCCAGTTTGGCTGTTTTGGGGACGTGCCCCCTGTTTTAGCAGGCCTCGCGCTGGTAACGCTGCGCCTCTGCAGAGGCGTCAGGGCTCCGGTGGCCCCTGCGCGGAGGAGGCAGGTTAAGGAGCGCAGGACGGGAAAAGCGGGGCGGAAAGGGGCTCTTTGGGCGTATTTGCCCGCCCGATGCAGGAGGCGCAGGGGGCTCATGCCCCGCTGCGCCCCACGTCCCGGGGCTCCGGCCCCGGGGGACGAGACAGCGGCGGTTCAGTTCGGTGCGGCAGCGCGGGCTCCCGCCCGGCCGGACCTCGGAGGAGCCCGAGCCCGAGCCCAAGCCCGGCGCTCCCAACTGCGGCAGGATTTCGGGACAAGTCGCGAGCTGCTAACTCCTCTAGTTCCCACATGTCCCGCTGCTCACAGCTGTAACGTGGCACGAGAGCGAAGCATGCACGGAGTGTATTTTCCATTCCTTGCTTTCATATACTCTCAATTCGTTAAATTCTGAAAGCGCTTCCTTTATTTGGCCAGCAGCTGTGATTTTGCCACTTATCTGAGTAAGTCTCAGATTATTTCCAAATCTATAAAGTTTTCTTATGGCTTTGCAGAAAGAAGCCTGAAACAAATAAATCACTGAAAGGCCAGTAGAGCAAAGCATCCTGTTTACAGCGATGACCTGGATTTGTTTCTTAAATCATGCTGACACTCCTGTCTGTGGAAAGCAGCTGCTCCGGATGAGACGCTACACGGCTGTTTATAACCATCCCCATCCCCTCGGCCCAGCTCACCCAAATGCCGTTTGCAGCTGAGCTGCGGCAGCGGCACTTTGCTGTGGACCATGGGACATGTCAACCATGCTTCATCAAGCACGCAGAAGCCCCCAAAAGGATCCCGAAGGTTAACTGCCAGTCAGATCACTTGGAGCCAATCCAGGAGAGAAGGAGGTAGATTGGGTGGTAACCTCATACACACCCGCCGCAGACCATCCGAGGAGATCGGGAACCTTCCAAATTGCTTTATTTAAAATATAATGGTATCTCACAGCATGCACTGCCCGTAACCGAGTTAGTCCGTCTGCCCTCTGATATACTGCTGAGTTATTTCTGTCACATCCAATATTAAACTGGTAACAGACGTTTCCCCCTCTTTCCCTTTCCAGCTGTTCAGAAGCATCACAGCGAGCAGACTTGGGTTTCTTGTCCTGAGTCAGACGACGAATTACGCCTCTTCCCTTCACCAGCTACTTAATCAGCTGTTGGAGAAGAAAATAAAAATGGTGTCTGGGTTCATGGGTGTTGATTTATGAGCGCTGTCCCCACGCTCATGTGCCGCTCCCTTTAGCCTCCACTTTGGAGGCGCTGCTGAGGACTTCTGCATGTCTCTGATCTCATGCCCTGCGCGTCGGAGGCATTTGAGGCTTGGTCTGTTTGGCATGTTACAGAAGGGTGGGCCAAGACTTCGTATCCAATACTTTTCTTGTGCTCCTAGGTCTAAATCTGGCATCTGCTGCCCACTTCTCTTTTCTGTGCCTGCTTCTTCAGCAAGAAGAGAAAGAGTAAAGAGCTGCTTTGAAATACCGGGAGACGATTTGAGCCCAGAGCCTGTCCATCACCTCAAAGCAGACGGCTGAAGACATTTGTCACAGGAGTGGAGTGGATCTGTTAGGGGTCTTTTAGGCAATGAGAGCCTTGGGGGTTTCTTCTTAGCCCCAGTGATCTTGGGAGTCCTCAAGAAGACGCATGGAAGAGGAAGGATGCTGGTGGCCAAGATCCCCAGTTTGCTTGCCTTTCTCCTGCAATGGCAAGTGGGCTCACTCAGTTTGACCTCAGGGCTTCAGACGTCAAGGAGAGAGGTCTGGAGATTGATTTAAAAGCCTGGAGGCTGAAGAAAAGAGGTTCTTTGCTTTATCTGGTGATTCTGAACCCCTTTGGGGCTTGCATCTCCAAGCTCCTTGCTGTGACCCTGTGGGTCAGAAGCTTCTCTTAATGCTCCTCACAGCCCCCTGAGGTCCTTACGGTCTCCAGGAGCGGTGGCTTTGGGACAGTCCCAAAACTGCTCCTGCTCCTGGGAACGGCTTGGTGAGCAACGGCTGGGAGCCACCGCGGACCCACACCTGCTGCAGGGCGCCGGCACCAGCGGCGCCGCTCGGGAGGAACAAGCACCCAACGCACAGCTTCCCGGGGTGGACCGTTGCGTCAACGGAAAGGCTTTGCCACAGGGCTGTGGTGGCCCGGCCTTAGTGGCCTGGCCATGGTAGCCCAGCCATGGTGGTCCAGCTGCAGTGGCCTGGCCACAGGGCCCGTGAGGCGCATGGGGATGTGGGGCGCGCGGCACCGGCTCTCCTTGCAGCTCCTCCGGCGCTTGCCGGCCTCCAGCACACGCAGTGGGCACGCAGGATGGCTCCAGCACGTGAAATAACTAGCTGCAGAGACGTGAGGGCCCTCGGCGGCGCGGCGCGGCATGCCGACGGGAAGGCTGTGCTGCTGGCACCTTGTTAGCGATCAGAGGCTCCGCGAGGAGGACGGGAGGCGCGAGACGGAGCCAGACACCGTTAGTGCCGCAGCCTGCAGAGCTGCACCGTGTTTGTGCTTTTCTTTCCCTTTCAAGGCTCTTTTTGCAGACTAATTGCAGGGCTGTTTAGCTGGTGGAGCTCAGGGTTTCGGCAGCACCGTCGGCATCCCGGCGGGGCGGCGCTTGCACCCGCTAGCGTGCAGTATGCAGCCCCAGCTGCCTGAATGCGTGCTTTAAGCTGCATGGCCCAGCAACGGGGTCCACTAGCAAGCGGGGAGGAAGGAGGGTCGGCAGGAGCCGTGGTGGCACCAGGGTGCGGAGCAGGGCAGGAGCCGCGGGCCGGCGGCAGCCCCGGGCGCACCCTGGCTGGCGGCGCTCGGGCACCCGGAGCCGGGGCAGCTGGGGAGCGGAGCAGTGCTCAGCGGGGACCCTCCTCTCCTGCGCTGGGTCTCCGCGACGCTCCGGGAAACAGCCCAGGGAAACGACTGTAAGTGCATGGTGGCGCCTCAGGCTGGCCATGTCCTCCAGGGACAGCCCCAGACACCCAAATTTGGATGCCTTGTGGGTCAAAAGCGGTTTAAAAATACGCTAATGCTGTAACTGTTGCTGTATCACTTGCTGAAAAACTTCTCCTTTTTTGAATTATAGCCAAAACTCCTGTGGATGCCTCGAACAGGGTCAAGGTCGTGCTGGTGGGCTGGTGTTTGGCAGCGCTGACCAGCGACTCAAGCTGCGCCGCCGGAGGTGGCTCTGGCGCCTCGGCACGGCCGTAAGCGAGTGCAGCAAGGAGCCGGGGAGCCTGCAGCTGGGCTTGGCCGTGGGACATGGCTAACGCGTGCTGGCAGCCCCAGAGCTGCAACGCCTGCTGCCGTGAGCGTTACCCACGCGAGATGCAGCGTGCGTTTAAATGCCAGGTGACGGAGGTGGTGGCCAAGAAAATGCCCCTCTGCAGCCGAGCGGGACGAGCCGGAGCGGGCGCTGCCGCCGGGCCGCTGCACCGGGAAGGGCCGGCCCAGGCGGATCTCCTGCGGGTGCCGCACGCGGACCGGGAGGGCGCCCTGCTCCTCATTAGCTTTTTCCTCCAAACCTCGTCTTTTCAGCTGCGCACGCTGTGACTCAGTCGTGTGAATGCTCATGGGCTGAAACTTGGCACTCGAGGTCTCCTGCCCAGCTGGGGAGCAATTTTAAACATTTATTTTTTGACATAATTTCAATAAATTCCATTTGGCTGTTCCTAAATAACACCCGGAGCAGAAAGAAGTTGCGTAGCCACGTGAGGCAAATCTTTGCAATTAGAGAACTTGAACACTTTTTGGTGGGTGTTTCGGTAAAAAACAAAATGTTGCATGTGATCAGTTTGGAAAGCAAAGCGGACTAATTACAAGAGCTATTTAAAAAAACGGGCTGAAAATGAGTTATACTGCTAACGCTCAGATGCAAGAACACGGTTTACTTAATTTAATAATACTGTGTAATTTGTGTAAAACCGAATTAGTAGCAATTATATGTTATTGTTAATTACTTGGAGTTGGATTCTCCCTGCCATGCTTATGCTGAATCTACCTGCCCCCCTAAAGCCATCAAAATCAATAGCATTTCGTGTGTAAAGATACTCGCGCAGTGCAAGGGCGTGAAGGGTCGAGGCCTGTTTAATGAGATACAGGAAGGTCTGCAGGATCAGGCCCTCTCCAAAGCAGCTGCAACGCCACGTATGTCCTCGCCCCTGTCTTCAGACTAATTAAATTTCCTTGCAGTTAACGAGAGTTTTGCACGCATGCCCTGGAGCTGTCCGGACAGGCCCGTCTGCTGCCTTCACAGCCAAATCACTGCTCTTTTGCAACTCACATGTGCCTGACTCACAAAAGCCTTATGAAATACATATATTCTGAGTCAAATTTATCACAGTTAAATATTAAAACGAGCTCTTTAATTTCAAGCCTAAGTGCTTCCTGGGGTTTTCTCAATAGCCGTACTCAGAATTGCACTGTGCTGTATTTTTGGGAAGGGGCAGTGAGGTAACTGTGATTATATTACAACCGAAAGATTTGCTTATTCGCATGAATATATATTTAGAAATTTCCCCAAGGCAAAAGAAAATAATTCATGACAAGCAGCAGCATGGAAGGTCATCTGGATTATTATTTCGGTACCACAGCTCGCCTCCAACATGTAAGCAAGACCTTTATGTCCTGACTTTAACAGTGCTGAAAGATTTTCAAATTCAGCAATATTCCAAGTAATTATTAGGTAGGGTTTTTGCGTATGGCCTCATTATTTTGCGTACTTTTACAAAAGTAGTCTTTAATGTGCATTTTTGAAAGGAATAATAGTGTTTTTCCCCTGAACAGGCCAGCACGGCTCGGCTCTGTCCCAGCTGCGGGCACAGCCATGGCGCCACTCCCGCAGCCCGGCTCGGCGGGACCCCACGCGGCGTGCCGGCCCGGCGCAGGGCCGGGACGGGACGGGAGGTGCCGCGCGGCTCCGTGAGCCCCAGCGCCGGCTGCCCTCGTGCCACGGCACCCAACGCCCAACAAGTTTTCTGGATGTAGATGCGCTTCAGGGATGCTGCGTCATCTGGGTGATGGCTGCATGCGCCAAACTGTGGTTGCGCTAACGAGAATGGAAAATTTCCCACTCAGTTAAACAGACGTGGGAGTCCAAAGGGAGATTATTTTATTAAATTAGGTGATTGGCCTGGGGTCCAGCCGTTATTTAGTCCTCCAAAAATTTCCTCTATATCATCTTCAAGCTGTTTGGACTGTTCCTATACTCACAAAACATTGAACGTGGTCTTTACTGGAAATTTAAGCTGCTCTGGAGAGAGACAGAATTTATGAAGTACAAAGGAGTTTAGGTTACTATGGTAATAACATCAAAACAGAGAAGCCTGATTTTGCTATACTCGCTCCCTTGCTGGGAGGGTTTTCCACGTGGACGATTACAGGGTGAACCTGCTCTACAGCAAAAGCTGGGATCTGCCTGTCATTGTTTTCTGGGGCCCACATGCTTTTAAAGTGTGTGATATTTGCATTAACATTAAAGGTGTTATTCTAATGTCTGTGAATGGTAATTTGTGCACATAGTACTCCTTCCACATTGCCCTGCCATCATTACACCACGATGAATACAAACGTTGTCCAGAAAAAAGTTACAATTTGCACACTAGTATGGAAAGAGGGTCTTCGAGGGAGAGCCCAGAATGGACTGGAGGACTCCAAATTTAGTCATGCTCTGCTCCTTGTGCAGGTGTGCACGGCATGTATGGATGTGCTCACTGAATTTACAGCACCTTTCCTTGGGGGGCTGTAAAACGCTTGAGAAGTGAGGTGGTTTGTTACCCTGGCTGTGCTGTTAGGGTGACGGAGGCACGGCGGGATTGCCCTGGACCTCGGCGCGCGGCAGAAGCCGCAGTTCTCACCCGGAGCCGCGGCTGCTAGCCACGAAACGCAGCGCCTCGTTGGGGTCTTCATCAGAGACTCCAGCCTCGATTTTCTTCCCAAATAATAATATTAAAAATAAAAATCTACTTGCAGCTGGAATTTACAAGCAGCACTTATGACACTGATAGAAAAAACAATTGACCGCTCCCACCTCCTTTTGGAAGGTAAATTTATTTGTGAGGAGACTCATTATTGCCAGTGATGAATAAGAAGTGATATTCAAAAGGACAGAAAAATACACAGTTGTGTTTACAGGTTATGCTGCGATTGCTTCGCCAACCTAATTCTTCCCTCATCTTGACTGTTAATTAAAAACCAGCCACGTATATATGCGATCCAATTATACTAGGCTGCGGGCAGGAACTGCTGAGTCCTAATTCCAGTTTTTAGTGCTGATTCCTTCTGTGGCTGTGAACACGCTCTTAACACCAGCTGTCCCTTAGCAAACGATGTGTGGGTTACTCAGCTAATGACGGCTTCCAAGCTCAAGTTGTTCTACCAGAAGTAAAGAATAGTGGAAACTGGGTGGTGCAGAATGTTTCTGACCCCTGCAGCTCCTCGTGTTCCCTGGAAATCTTGCAACCTGTCATTAGGTAGCGGTGGCTTTTAATCCGGCAGTGTGCCCCTTTGTTAGGAGCTCTGGTAATCACGTGGGTTGCTATTTTCAAAAGTGCTTTAGGCTGTAAATAAGTAGCTGGATTTTCAGACGCGCTGGCTGTCAGCACCACCCATGGGGCCTCGCGGGGAGCTGGCGTTTCTGGGTATTTAACTGCTCGCTCAGGTGCTGAAATTCGTGTTTAGGTACCCAGCCTTTAGGCTTCTCTTCGGGAAAACGGTCCTTGTTCGATTTGTGTTGTCTCCTGAGGGACACCTACACATGAGCTACTTGAATGTCACATTCAGTTATTTGGCAGTACACTGTGGAAAATTACTGGTCTTGTACTGTTGAGCCAAACGTAGGCTTATTTGTATTTTTAAAGGCATTAATATTCCTTTCTCTATTTAAAACATTCCTGTTACTCATAATGAGTCAAATTCTGGCCGCGCTCAGAGGGCTCTGCAGAAGCGGGCCGTACGCACAGACACGTCTTGGGGTATCCTCGCTAAGCTCTTGCGCGCATCTGCCCTTTTCCCAAGGCAACGCGCATTCGCTTCCACCCTAAAACCATCGCTGCAGCTACTGCCCATGCATTTGGTCACAGATGTCGTGCCGTGCTGCCGCCCCTCGTAGTCCCCATCAAAGAAGCCTTCTCAAAGAAGCCCACGCCACTGCTTGGGAAGCACCAGAGACGTTGAGAGAAGATCAAAGTGCTTCCTCCGTAGCGGGGGGGGCCGCGTGCAGAGCTGGTGGACGCTCTCCTTCGCGGCCGCCCCTCGGCTCCCAGGGGAGCGGTCGAAGCGTCAAAACGCCGTGCGAGAAACTGGAAGGGGCAGAGTGCTCTCATGCCCTCCCGATTCGCCCTGCACGCCCCAGGCCCCGCGCCTGTCCGAGGAGCTGGCCGTCGCGGACTCAGGGTGGGACGGCGCGTGGAGCCGGAGCTCAGTGTCATCGGGGACTTCCTGAGGCGGTCTGTCTGCTCAGAGTTGTTCAGACTTGTTTAAAATGTCGGCTTTTGTCATGTCCCTCGTGTTTCACGGTGTAAGTGCTCTACTAATATTAATTAGATGCTGCTCTTCTGGACATTTGCTTCGTTCATCCGCCTTAGGAAGAAGCCGTGTTTTTTGGGGGACTTCCAGTGATGTTTATCTAGTGAAACTAAAGCAGTATTTATTGAGCCAGTTATCGAGCCACTATTTATTGAGCCAGTGCACACCCAGAAGAATCAAAATAAGGGTGTTTCTATTGTGGGAGCCTTAACGTGTCCGAAATTGGTGCAAAAGTTGCCTCTAGGCCAGCCCAGCATAAAGCAACTCTTCCCATCGCTCGTTTTTCTCCTCCGTCAGGTTTCGGGCTCCGAGGCGCTCTCAGAGCGATGACCCGGCGGCGTCACCGTCCCCCTTTCCTCCAAGTTTGGCTCCCCGAAGGGTGCCAGCGCCTGGGGGCAGCCGGCCCGCTCCGGAGGCGCCGGGGAAAGCCGCCGCCGCCCTGCGTGGCCCGTTGGCGTTTCGGAGGCGGCCTGCCGAAGCCGCTGCGGTATCTGAAGCCGGCGACGACGCGCGGACCCTCAGCGTGAGGGCGCTGAGGCCCTGCCGGGGCGACGCCGTTGTTTAACGAGAGAAACACTGAATTCCGGTTTCAAGTGAATGCAGCGGGGTGCGTCCGACACGGCCAAGGAACCACAGTGCGGGGGCTGCGCCCGGTGTTAACACGGAAAAAAGCGTTTTTGTCATTCACTGCTGGAGCAGGTTAAGTTTCTCCACAGGGCTTCGAGTTACTAGGCTGCCAAGGTTCTTCTTCGGGCAGGGAAAGAGTAAAACACGAGTTAAGTGGAAAAAAGACGAAGCGAATTTCTGAGGGGGGGAGTCACGTCACGTTCCCCGTGACCCAAACGTTGGCCACGGTCACCTACGCCAAGCCTGAGCGTCCCGGCGGGGGACGGCGCCTCAGACGCCGCCATCGCCCCCGCCAACACCCGCCCCGTGACGCACTTCCCCGACGCCTGTCAGCAGCAGCTGCGCCCCCTCCCGCCCCCGCCCCGCCCCCTCCGCCCGGCCCCGCCCCTCCGCCCGGCCCCGCCCCTCCGCCCGGCCCCGCCCCTCCGCCCGGCCCCGCCCCTCCGCCCGGCCCCGCCCCGCCCCTCCTCCCGGCCCCGGCGCGGAGGGGGGCGTGGCGCGGCGGCGGGCGGAAGTGACGCCATCACGGGGCGGGGCTACCGCCGCCGCGCCCGCCCTCCGTTTCCTGCCCGCGCCGCCGCCGCCGCCGTCGCCGCCGCCGCTGCCCCCAGCTGGGCCGGGGCCCGCCCCGCCCCGCCCCGCCCGCGCCGCCCCGCCCCGCCCCGCCCCGCTCTGCCGCCCGCCCGCGCTCGCCGCGGCCCTTTGTGCGCGTCCGCCGCCGGCGCCGCCGCCGCCGCGGGCAGACGGGCGGGGGCCGCGGGCAGGGCCGGGCCGGGCCGGGCGAGCGTGGCCGCCGCCGCCGCCGCCCCATGGGCGTCCGCCGCCATGAGGAGGTGAGTGCGGCCCCGGTCGGGGCCGGTCCGGGGGGCAGGGGTCGCCGTCGGTGCGGCGGGGCCGGGGGCGGCCGGTTGGCGAGGCCCGGGCCGCCTGCGGCGCCGTCGCTCCGCCCGCCGGGGCGACCGGCTCCGGGCCTGCCGCTGCCCCCCCCCCCCCCCCCCCGCCGGGGGTGAAACGCGGTGAGGCCGGGGGGAGCGGGGGCGGAGGAGGGCGCACCGGGGGCGGCCCGCGCTGGAAGCGGCCGGTTCTGGGCTGAGCCGACCTCTTGCGTTGGGGGAAAGCCCCCCCCCCCACCCGCTTTTACAATGGTGCATTGCATTTTTAGAAGAGAACAGGTTTTTTCGCGTGCCCGTGTCCAGCTCCCCGCGTGTTCGTGGTGTGCGGTGGAGCGCTCCTGCCGCGGATCTCAGCCTCTCCTTTGAGAAAGCGCCTGCTACAGCTCTGGCCGTCTGCTGGGCAACGGCAGACCTGTTCTCCAGTTCTCTTTGCTCTCCTGTAATAGAGCCTCTACTGTGGTTTGTGTGCTTCATTTCTGGAGGAACTGCAGTGACCTCCGACGAGTTCTGCCCAGTGCTGCTTGAGGAGTGCTGTTCTTTCCAGCCTTGACGTTGAAATCGCTGAAAAGGCCCAAATCCCAGATGTGAAAAGCTCGCAAGCGCCTTGCTGATTCCCTTGGTGGCCCAAACTCTTTTTGGTGGAGGTGTTATGGATCTGTTTTAGGGGAGCAAAAAGCTCCTGTGTGGACTGTGATCTCCCTCAGAAGTGTTAAAAGCGTGCAGTGTTTTCAGTGGTTTGACTTCCACCTCAGCGTGTGGTTTGCTAGAGTAAGAGTTGCGTTGCTCCCCTTCGCTGCGGTGGACAGGGACAAGAGCGTTGCTCCTTGACGGTGGCACAAAACTTACGAGTAGTTACCGATTGCAGATCTGTTCTCTGCTCGTTTGTCTTCCCACGCTTTAATGACAGGTATGTTTTATTTTGTCAGGTTCTGTCTCCGTTTCAGCGCCAACTTTAACGTCTGTTGCTGTGACTTGGATAATCTCTGCCACTATTTCAGTTCATACGTCGTCAGCTTTTACATAAATAATTGTAGCTAGGCCAAAACTGTAGAAGGTGAGGCTGTTCTTTAAACAAAACAGCCTGAGGGAGTAGAACTGTTGTATTTATTTTTAGCCTTAGTTTTAATTCTTATAACGTGTTTCAAAGTTAAAAGTTGAGAAAGGGAAGTCTTACTGTCCTGGTATTGATGACTTAACTAGAGACATCATTGACAGTTTCTTCATAAGTTCAATACTTATGTGCAATAGTTGTTGTTAACTCATTTTCTGATGACTTATACGTACTGTAAGGAGACTGGACCTGTTGAAATTGTTACCTAATGTTCATACTTTCCATAGAGAATACTATAGTTGCCGTAATTACTTACAAAGGAATTTGTGAAGACTTTAATGGTATCTGCAGAAGCTTAGCCCTACCCTCCATGGACTTCCCTCATAAAGTGTTGGCCATATTATCTTCCTGGATTTAGCTATTTCTCATACTTTCAGACGTGAGATCTGTGAATATGCACATTAGTAGCTGTATGTTTAATATTCTGATGTTTGTTTACCGTCTTCTATCTTAATGTATATTAAGTTGGTTACATTTTTTCTGGTGAGGTGGTCCATGTAAAGTTAACCTTTAAAACCATTTAGAAAGGCTCTTCTGGAAGAGAATACATACTTGTTTAAGGAGCTGAGGTGGAAGGGGAGGGCTAACTATAACTGTTTCCTGCAAAATTTATCTATTTTTAAGGCTAACTCTCCCAACGAGACTTAATGTCTTCTCAAGCCTACAGAGAGTTTCTTTGACTGTCTCGCTGTTCACAGGTCTGCAATGGTTGTGTGCAGTCTAACTGCAATCAGATGAGTTGGAGTGCAGGTGTAAGGGAAAATAAAGTAATATCTGGCCACTTTGGGGGAGACAGGAAGGCATGTGGCAACACAGCATGACATGATATCATTCTCCTGTTTTTCAGTCTGTGTCCAGCCATGAAGGAATGGAGACTTGTATCATCTTGCCAAAGCTGCAAGACACAGCAATAGCAAAGACATCAGATAGCTCATTTGGGAGGGATGCACATAAGTCTGGGAGAGGGATGAAGCTGACTTAAACAAAAAAAAAAAAAACCCAAACCTCTCTCATCTCCTGCCTTGTCCTTGCTTTGCTCTTTCAGCAGCCATGTTCTTCATGGGAAATGGTAAAGTAGTGTGGGCTCTCTATCAGTAGTAGAGAAGCTCCTTATGGTAGGGAGAGAAGATGGGTGGGGGAGACACCATCATTCTCTTCTGCCAGCTGATCCTATGAAGTGGTACTTCAATTGAAATGAGAGGCTGACACTAAACTAGGCTCTAAGGACACCCACTGTAAAATAGTTAGGCCCACTTTTTCCTCCTGTGGGCCTTCTTACCCCTCTCCCCCAAATACTGCAAATACTGTCTAAATTCATTCCTGTTCTTAGGTATTTGAAACTCTCAAATTGGGATCTCTGTGGTGTTCTTGTGCATTTTCTCTTCTACGGTGTTATAAGCAGGTTAAAAACTTAGTCCATTCATCTCTACAGCTGTATAGAGCTACTGAAGATTACAATGGTGGTGTTTAATGTAATAGAATTGTTGATCATCACTCTCTTCCATTTTTGTGTGCGAAAATTTGGGAATGTTCTTTGGGTTGGATTGTAGGTTGGCCTTAATAGCTTATTTGCTTTAGAACTTAAGGTAGACAAGACTGACTTGCTTTAAGAGCATGTGAGTTACAATGTTCTCCAACCTTATCTAAAAACAGACCTTTTAAATCCCACTCTAGAAAAATCCTTAATGTGTAATCTCTAAAATTAAGTCATTTACATCTTTTACATGCCTCTACATATTTGTAACATAAGGAATGGTAGTGTTTCTTAACAGTGTTGGGAAGCTGAATTCACAAAAGTGTGTTGGGAAGCTGAATTCACAAAAGTTTGAACTATTTTGAGATCATCAATTTAGAAAATGCTATTGACAGCAAAATATTTAATTTCATGGAAATGCTTTCAAGAAATTCTTTTAATTCTTGCCTTTTTCTTTGCTACACTTGCAGCCAAAACAAGGTTTTTGGGTAGTATTTTCAAAAGCATAAAAATGTAGGTGAGTATGAATAAGTAATTCTAATGAAAAAGTTTTTTGTTATATTGGACTATGAGCGTGCATGTGACCCAGTTTGAGCTGGTGGATGACCCTTAAAACGTGGTCTCTTGCAACTGTGCATATACAGTCCAGTGTTCATGGGTTTCTCTTTCAAAGTGACTTACACTTGTAAGTCTTACTGACATTCGGTACGTGCTTCTGAAATTTTACTTGCGTACACAAGAACTACAGCAAACTAGTTATGTTTATAAAGTAGTGCTGAATCTAACTTTTTACATTCATTCAGTGAGATGCTAACTGTCTTACAGAAGGAGCACCAAGAATATGTCAATATTACTGGTAATGCAAAAGAAGTAGCAATATATTTTAGAACTCTGTCTTCTTTGTTAGTAGTTCAGGTGCTGACTTTCTCCAGGAAAACCAGAAATGACCTTATGATTCACCTGCTGGTGAATAGTCAACATTAGGTACTGCATCACAGTCTTAACCAGTTATTATACGTTCCTGTCTTTAAACAGGGTTCTTTTGATCTGCTCTTTCACTTCATGTTGAATTCATCCTGGCTTTCGGTGCTCCACCTTGTTTGCTGAACCACTGCTGTCCATTAATATTGCCCTGTGGTGTAGTAGGTATGCTTGGCAGGCTGAGCAGATTATATATATATCTCCTGTTGGATCTAGGATTCTGCCTAGTTCAGATTAAAACATGTTTTGCATTCTTTATGCCTGCAAAGTAGTTTGCAACAAACCCTTAAAAACTAACTCCTCTAATGCCCCCAAGATAATTGTTGTCCCTCATCTCTAGTGATCATACGCCCGCCGTTCTGTTTTAGTACAGAGGCAATATAAGTCTCAAAGAAATTGCTCATCTCGGGGACAAGAAGCTCCCCTAATTACCTAATGTTCAGGACATATTTGTTTTACATGTTGGCTGTTCAGCCTTGTTCTACTAAGTTTTGCGACATGGTATAGATGCAGCGTGTCTAAATGAACTATGACTCTTCTGGGGAGAGAAATGTCTGAAGGGAAACGTTATGGAGGTCTTAAAGCATGAATACAATGTGCATAAATGGGAAGTCATGATTATACGTTATTTCTCATGATGTTATAGCTAGGGAATATTATGTGTAATCAGTAGTCAGCAGTTTTAAAATAAACAAAACAAAGTGTTTGTATGGTGCCTATTTAAGTTTTGGAATGATTGTTGTGGGACATTTGAGAGAGATTTTTTTCAGAAGGGAATTGGATATATTCATAGGTCCATGGGTGGACCATTAAACACAGTGGTCTGGGTGCAGTTTCTGGCTTGGGAATTTTTATCTGACTGATGGAAAGTGTGGGGAGGAAAGGGAGGAGAATGATCTTTGCATGCAATGCCCTTTTTGTGTCCGTCTAAGCCTCTGTTGCTGTCCTGCTTTGGAGTCGGAAGGTTACTGCTGAGTTAGGTAGACATTTCGTTATTTTTCTGTTTTTCCAGTTGACCTCAAGAAGCAGCTAAATGATAAAGCACTGATTTAAAAAAAAATGGCTTCTGTGGATGAGCATGTCTCCTTGTTGAAATGCTCCTGACTGTGTCAGATCGTGTTACTGTTCTGTTACCTGTAGTCTTTCTGAAAAGACACCTATGGAAGTGTCTCTAGCTGGCTGTAAACTAACTCAAGTCTCTTTCAGAAGAAGAAAGACTACAGCTAACATTTTTGCTGTTTTAGTTTAGTTTTTTTTTTTCTAACAAAGATAATTCATCTAGTTTGGTTTTTTTTTTGGAGGTGGGCCTTGGTTCTTCATTTGCATTCTCTGAAATGAGCAAAGATGGAAACAAGTGGTAGAAGGGAACACCACCTGCTAAAACCTAGGGTTTTTTTTCATGGAATAAGAGAGAATGTTGCAACTCTTAGTTTCTGTCCTAAATACCTAGAACACTCCTCTTCAGCACTCTGAAGACACAGCTAGACCTCAGGTGAATGGAACCTGGGAGGATTTTTTCCTAGTCTTTTAGCACAACGGCAGTTAGTTGTGCTCACTGGAGGTCAAATGTTTCTTCTTCTGACTACACGCTTCTCTTCTGCAGTTTGCTTGTTAGCAGGGAATCCAACACACCCCCCTTCTAATTGCAAGTCTGCTCTTTGTCTGGCAAGTATCCTGTAAAAGTCGGAGTAGGTTGGCAGCTTCTTGACAGCTGCCTTTGGCTGGGTGGATAGCTTGGAGGCGAGAAGTGGCTTCCTTTTGAAGTCCTGCAAGCTGCTGGTTGCTACTTTTATGATGACGTATGCTTCAGCAGGCCCTCCAAACCTTAGTCTTTGAATAGCCTGGGGTTCCTGGGTAAACAGTTTTATGCAGTTGGTGCTGTAGTTCCACAAACCCTTCTGTTGGATACTAAAGCCAGGAAAGTAGTCTTGCATTTCTCTCTCCATGTACTGTCTTTTATCTTGTTCTCGCATTTCTGTGGCTGTGTGGTGAACTGGGTAAGGGCGCTAGCTTGGTTACAACGAAGTCTGCCTTCACTGGAGTTATTCTAACCCGAATTAATTGCTGGTTCAGTTTTTGTGCTGGCGCTAAGGAGGGATCTCTGTGGGTATGAATGGTTGAGGAGGCAGGCAGGGCTTAATGTGTTTGTGAAAACCATTGCTTTAGTTGAGTATGTTGTAGGTGTGTTGACTTTCCTGGCTGTAACCAAAGATACTTTTCAGAATTCTTTGGCTCAGTTTCTGTTGGTGCCAGAGTGGATCTATTTTGGTCCCATGGAGGAATTCCTGTAGGTTTCTTTGCTGTTGTCTTTCACTTGGTCCTCGTTGCTGCATGAATGCATTTTTGAACGTGCAGCTCATGTCAGGATTTGAAAGGTCCACATGCCACAGTTCTGGTGTGGCTGCTCTAAAGCCTTTCTTGCCTTCGTTTTTGTTAGACTTGTGGTTAACATGGTAGCCAGCCCATCCTCTGCAAGACTTCAGTTATGATAGCAGACTTGCCTGCATTACTCATCCCTGTAGGATTAGATAATTTCCTACAATGTCAGTTAGTATTGAATTGGAGGCAGAAAAGATGAGATCTAAATCTCCCTAGGAAACAAATGTAAAATTAAACAAAATACGTGTTTGTATTAGACAGTTTAAAACAGACTGTGCTATTTAGGGCGCTCCACTGCAATAAAGTTGTCTCTTGTGTTTGTGTGGGTGGACTGGAACAATTAAGTCATTTTTAAGGAAGAATCTGGGGGGGGGGGAGAAAAGAAAAGAAAAGATAGTGGTTTGGTTTGAGAGAGAATAAATTGTTTCATGTGTTACGTTAGTGAGAGAGATGGTACCTTGCAGGTTATTTACTGATGATGAACATCTTGGCCATGTTGCGTGTTGAAACTCTTCTGGACTTCATTAGCCCTAATATTTTATTATGATTTTTTCATCCGTTAAGCAGTTACACTCAAGCAGCAGTGTAGACTGTAATTGCCTGGTTGAAGTTGCAGTTCTGTGTAGCAGCCTGCTTAAACACTGACTGGTTTTGGTCGCATGTGCTATGCAACTCCCAAACTGCAGAATGATTTGGCGACCTGTTTTATGTGGCCATCAGTCTTGTAGTGTTGTAATATTTGTGTGACTCCTTATTTTCTTGTGCCAGAATTAAAAGATTTGATGTGTAGTGCACTAGTCCGCATATTAAATTGGCTACTTCATATCTACCTAAGAGTCAAATTAGAATTTGAGTTGTGCATTGAAAAAAGCTATTTTGAATTTAAGTGCTGGCTTAACTTAAATTATAATGAAAATACTTTAGATATGCTGGTAGCTCATGAAACATACAGACACTCTTGCAAATGATCTAGTTAAAAAAAAAAAAATCCTTCATGCTTTTAATGAATGTGATTACAGTTGAAAAATAAAGTAAAAGAGTTGAAAGCACAGGCTGAAATTCTTCTCCAGATATTCATTCTTAAGTATTGAGCATTGATCTAAGCAGTAATTTTTATACCTCTTGACTTATATTTTTGGACTGGATCATAAAACCTGCATGCATAATGATTGCAGATGAAATTATGATGATTAAAAGATGCTTGTACAGCAATTTGCACTCTGGCTTCCTTTCCTCTCAAGGATAATAGGCGTCAATGTGGTAAGAGACCATCTCTGCTTCTCTGCTCTCCTTGATTCAGGAGCTGTCTTTGAGGAGTTAGCATAGGTTGATGTTTTTCTTCCTCTACCTATGGCCAGAATCCTTTTACTGAAATTTAGAAGCAATTTCAGTGCAGCCTAGCTAACTAAGCAGAAGCGTGTGTAGCAGCTCAGGTACGTGTTTTACTTTGCAGTTTTAATTTGCTACAATTTACTTGCGGGTTAAATTGTTTGAATACTGGCTGTCCTCCAAGACTCTTGCATAGTTTGACCCCATCTCTGTCCAGAAAGAAGGATGCAAGTTATTTCAAGTCACTGGGAAAGAATGAAATAGCTCCACTTACCAGACTGCAAAGAAACCTGGGATATGTTACCCCTCCCTGCAAATTCCTGCATCGTACATGTGCAGTACTGGTAAAGACATAGCTTGGAGTATGGCTAGTGGCTTCCCGTTTTCCCAGTGTGTCATAATTTGGTCTTTTCTGCATTTCTGTTCTCATACTTCCTCCTCCTCCTTACCTTTTGCTGTTGAGACTACATACTTTTTAAAAGTTCTTCCACAACTCCTCCTTGGCTTTGTTTTTGCTATTTCTTTTAACCTCAAATTAATTAATTGTCAATTAGGTCTTTACAAATGTGCCACGTAGACACTTTTGCGTGTGTTTTTTGGCCCTGCATGTTTGCATCAGCCTTTAGTAGAGAATAGCCTAAATGAACAACGTGTTCTGACTTGCCTAAACAATGTGGTGTTTTTTTCTGTCTGTGTAAGCTTTATACACACATGTGAGACTCATGTCCTTACCTCTGAAGGAAAGCTGTGCATAATTGTTCTGCAAACCCGTTCTAAAATCTGAAGCTATTTAGACCTTCACCTCCATACAAGTTCTTTATGACTCAAAGATTTTGAAGAATGATTACATTAATACGATTATTCCTAAATTATAAAGACCCAACCAGTATTAAAATATCTTTGAAAGAAATACAGTATTTGTGTCTTGTGCAAAAGTGTCATTTTTGTAAGTAGAACATTTTTTTGCTTCATCTTTTTATTAGGATTTGGTCCTGGATGTTGTTTAGACATTCCAATAAAACATTTATTGGCCTCTTAAATATGGCGGTGTCCAGGATTTTAAGAGAATTTTGTCTTGTTTTTTCCATTAGGAAGGGCAAAATGATATGCAGTTCATTTGGCCCAAAGACCAAACTCGCTTTTAGAAGCTGTCGGTTTTCTTCTTGTGCAGTTACTTGAATCTTTAGTGAGAGATTAGTGTTTTTTGAGCCTGCAGTGCAGTTTTCTGCCCTTTACAAAGGGTCCATTAGGAATAAAGCTTGCTTTATTCCTGATCTGGGAATTTGTAAAACTTTGACGTGTAGACCACGTATAATTATGTTGGTATAATTCCCAACGTGGATGCTCTTTATTTCTGAAGAAGGCCCTGTTGCATGCAAACAAGAGTATTGAAGGCCCAGAAATGTTAGCATTTGAATGGTTTTGGCTTAGCTTTGAAATGAATATCTACTGGATATAGAGCTCTGGGGAGCGGAAGAAAGCAAATGGAAGAGGTGAATTAACGTGAAGTTGTTCTGCAAGGCTAGGTGAATAGAGCCACCGCACATCAACACAATGGCTGATGAAGGCAGAAGAGAGATTGGAGAGCTTGTTTATATTTTGAAGCTATTGAGAAGTGAAGTAGATGTAATTCAGAGGCTGCTGTACTTCTGCACCAAGTCCTTTTTTGTAGACATTCTTACTCCGCAGCATGAGTCCTTTTATGGCTTAAATGCGTTTCCTGTGAGTGCCTGCACTACCCTAGCAAGGAATAGTGAGAACCCTTTCAGGCCGTTTTCTTGTGTAGACAAGCCTTCAATTTGCAGCTTTTGAAAGACCGCGGTGTTTCCAGTGCATGCTATTTTATCAAGTCTCATGATACTTGATGGGTTCTTTTGAGACTTGGTTGAAGAAATCAACAGACTTTCTCTTCAAAGAAGGAGAGAAGGGAGGAAGCAGATTTACAGTCTTTCCTGGCTGTGATGGAAAAAGGGGAAAGAGAAGCAAGTGCATTTCTTTGGGCAAGCGTGTGCCTTAAGATACCAGAAAGCAAAACACATCAGCCAAAGACACAGTTTTCTAGGGAGGGGAGGAACCTGCCTGATGACATTTGAATGCCTTCTTGCAGGAACACTGGGGCTTTATGCTTAGGGATGAGCAGTGAGAGCTCCCCAGTTATCTTGACGCTGCCTAGTTGAGAGTGTAACACGTGGTCTTTTTCCCCAAAGAGTTTTCTCTGTGCTCTTTTGGCTTCTGCAAGCTCGATAACAGGATAGAAATCTTTGTAGGATTACTTGATTGTGGAGCTTTGCAGCAGTTGGGGAAGTGAGGACTTTAGCTTTGTGGAGAGTCTGAGAGAGCAAAGGAGGCTCTGTCAGCAGGCTTTGTGGGAGATCTGGCAGAATAGTTGGCAAAGAGCGCTGCAAAATCTGGGTGAAGGTAACTGCCTGTGTGAGAAATGAGACGGGAAGCAGCCTGGAACTTGGAGAAGCAATGTTAGCTGCTTTGTGCAGGGTCTCCAGCTTGAAATTCAAAAGCCTGGGAACTCCAAGCAGCCCTAGCATAGGGGTCGCAAGGTGTGCAGAGAAAAGAGCTCATGTGCTGGTGGTGAAGGTCTCCTGTTTTCTCAGACCATTAAAAGATGAGAGTTTTGGGAACTTGAGTTAGAGTTTGACTGGCTTTTTTCACCAGACTTGTATAATTGGTGGGGGATGAGAGAGGAAAGTTGAGGCTAGCTTCTTGAGCCTCTGTATGTAATTGTGAGAGGTGTTAATGGCAAAAGGCCAGACGCATGACCGAGTAACCTACCTGGTTATGGATCCTGCTTATCAGCTGGCAGTTGGTGGTGTTGGATGCTATGCATATGCCTAGTCTTTTGTGCCATGGGTAGAACACAACAGTTGAAAACAATTCACTGATACTTTAGCTGGTGTGTATTATTTCATGTTTGTGTTGCAGTTCCTATGTTTTAGTTAATGCCTGCTCACTTGGTAATGTAGTCCCATGTTATGGCTCTTGGTGGGAAAACAAAACAAATGTGTTGGCAGTAGATTGCTTGTTGGATTCAGCATTGCCTCACCTGAACGATTCCTAGTAGCATGTGCAATGACTGGTGGGGTGAAGACTGTGGTTAACAGCTGCCTGTCGGTGGGAGGTGCAGGAGAATTGCTCCAGCTGCAAGACGGCTTGAGGCCTCCTAGTCTCCCTTGTGTGGGCTGTGCTAGCGATCACCAAGCTGCAGAAGGGTCAACTTCTTTTAAGGCACCTCCAAGGAGTAGGGCTCTGCAAGCATCTGTTGAAGTACATACATGGTGGTGAAGTGTAATTAGAAAAGGTTTCTTTCTAAAATGCTGATTGTTCTCCTCAGTTCAAGAAATATAAACCCTCCTTTCCCCCAGCACCCCCCCTTCCCCCCCCCCAGAAAACAAAACAAAAAAAAGAGGCCATTTAGCTGTGAAGTAAAACCTCTGTTTAAGGCTTTGGTGTGCCAGTGAAGTGTAAAAATCTATTAAATATATATATATTTTTTCCCAATCAAAGTTTAGAAAAGTTCCTCCAGATTTTTTTAGGGCTTTCGTGTGCTCATTGGTCTAGTTTCCATCCCACAGGTGTGTTTAGGGGGGGTGTGTGTGTGTGTGAAGTGCATAAGTAATTTTTTTTTTTTTAGTTTCACGTTTGTGCTTAGCTTTTTATTGGAGGTTTGCTCACTCTGTGCTGCGCTCCAGAGGACTGTGCGAAGATGCGGCGCTGCCTTAGAAAGTCTCGTATGCCCTCTTTCAGCAATACTGAAACGTTTGAGGAGGATGGAGACGGATGTCCCAGATTCCATCCACAATGACATGTTAACTCAAAAATGGGTTCTCTCAAAAAAAACTCAATGCAATTGTTTGCTAAATGTTTTTTCTTCTTTGGCTCTAGTACCTGTAGAGAAAAATATGCTTAGTTTGTTGAAGACCCTCTTTGTGTAGTAACTATTGTTCAAGAAGGCTACAGTAGCTACTGTGCTAATAAGCATACCACACCAAGAAAGAAGACTTGTATGGCCACCCAGGAGTTGTAGGTTAATACTAGTAATAAAGTAAAATGGCTTTTTTATGTACGGTTCTATCAGTTCCCTGAGAGCCTGAAGAAACAGTTAGGTGTCTAAATGGTAAAGGTAGAATTTGTTGATTCTTTGATCCTGAAAGACCTTTTTGAAAAAAAAAATCATATCTTTTATTTGTAATATCGAAATTAAAATAATTGAGTGTAGTAAAGATTTTTCATGTGGCATATACAAAAAATACTTTAGCATTTAATTTTTTGCTCTGAATTGAGTTTAAAAACTGGAAGGCTAATGTTTAAACCTCTATGGGACGATTTCAGGAAAGAGATGAGATTTGAATCCCTGAGCTGAGCTGCCTGTGAAGAGATACTCAGGCTGCGATACTGAAGAAATACTCTACCTTTGCTATTGCACATTTAAAGTATAAAAGTTAATAGTAACCTAGATGATTGAACTCTTTTGGGTATAGCTTAATTTACATTTGTTTGCATGTCGCTTTTTATTTAAATAAAAAAAAAAAAAAAAGCACAGCAAATTGTGAATAAAGGTGACTAGATGCTCTCCCTGCCCCCATGGAGGTGATAAAAGGTAATTAAGTGCTCCTTCCCAATCTGTGACATTTCTAAGCGATTGTAGTGAAATCGTTTAGAACAGTACACAGGCGGACTTGTACCAGCTGGGGAAGGAAATGAGCCCTGGGTAGCGGTGGCGAGCTGAGCGCCTGCAGCGGGCCGTGGGCCGGTCCCGGCTGCGCTCCCCCGCCGGGGCTGGGGGCAGCTCCCACCCCCCCCCCCCCACTCGAGCTTGCCACCGCCTTGTTTCAGAGCTGAGGAGTCAGCTGGGGGCTCTGGAGGCAGAAAAGCCTGTTTTCTTCTGATCCACGAACAGAGAAGCAAGGTGACCTAGGCTGCCTCCCCCCCCCCCCCCAAGTCAACCAGATCCGCTAGCTTTTATAGTTAGTTTGGTGCGCTAGCTGCAGGTGCAGTGTCCTTTGTCTAATAAATTGGCTTTAATGGCAGAATGTTTTGGTATTTTTTTCTTCCATCACTGCCATAAGCTTGTATTTCAGTAGAAAGTAGATTTTGACATTTTATTTGTAACATAATGCATAATCAAATATATCACTCTATTACAGTAGAAGGTAAACTATAAAAATTAGAAACCTGAGTTTCTGGGTATTAAAGTAGAGGCGTGGAGCTGCTTTGCTCCTGGTTAACGAAATTTATCAAACGCGGCGTAAAGCACCGTTTCCTGAGCAGCTTGGTCCACGCTGCCCTGGTGGTGAAGCCCTGCCCCGTCCCGCGCTGTATGCTTTTAGGCACAGCGCGCGCTCCGGTTGATCTCTTGCTGTCTCTTCCCACACATGCTTTTTAAATCCTTTTTTTCCTGGAAGAGTAGCTCTCAGCTGAGGTAAGCAAAGACTTGCAGTGGTGGCTTTTGGGGGCTGTCCCTCCCCAGTATCGCAGGCCAGCGCAGCAGGTTGTCAGCAGCAGTCTCCAGTCTCTTCCCTTCCCTTCCATCCCCTGCTGTCTTTAACAAGACTGTCTCTTCTCCCGTGAAATGGTTGGTTAAAGCCTGCATGTACTTAAAAAGTGTGTTCACTTATGTTGGACAGTAATTAACTTTTCTTTAGAAAAAACAGAATCAATTTTACAACTGGATTTGCACATTTTTGTATAAATTGTGACTCAACTCGGTAATTTAAACCGCTTTAATTACCATTGAACCTGGAAGTATTTAAACACATGCCAGAAATTGAAATGAATAGTTCACCTGCGCAAATGTAAAATGCTATTTAAAAATTTCTGTAGGAAACCTAGGTAATATTCCAAATAGTATTTTCTTGACCTTGAATTTTGCTTAGCTTTTCTTTGAATCATTATGCTAATATAATATTACTCAGGGTTTATTTTGCATTTCTATAGCTACTTTTTCCCTGGTAGTAGCACAAAGAAACATCTATCCTGTGCTGAGCACAGAATTCCCTATTCAGCAAAGTGGCTGCAGGAAATAGAGAGTATGGCTGTGTCCAAATTGGACACTGTGCAGATTTACCCGACATGCTAACTGAGAAAGGTCTGGGGTCTAAAGTGCTTTGAAATAGTAGGTCACTGTCATTTTATGCATTTCTAAGCTTTTTGAATGTGGGGGGTGAGACAGGAGGAAGCGGATGAAGATGGAGTGAAGTCTTAAGGAGTGTGGAGGGTCGAATAAAAACCCCTTTACTCCCCTAGAGGAAAATTTCTGTAGTGCTAGCGGGGTATAAGTTGGGGCAGAGAAAGGGAGCAGTCAAGTAAGAATGGAAATACTCTTCATAGTGCTAAAATAACTCTGGGCAGTGTTACTTGCCTGTAGGCAGCTTGTGCAGAGTGGCTGGATTTTCAGGTGGCCAGGGATTGTTTTCACCCGTGGAGCAGTGCAGAGCTGCAAAGATCCTTTGCGTCTACAAATCACCCTCTGAGTTGCTTGTTTGGCAGCTTGCCTCTGGGAAGTTTACCCCAAAATTATTTCGAAGCCTTTTGATTTCTTTGCAGTTCTGCTCTTGGGAACCGTGGCATTGCTGGGTTTTGTCCGATGGTTCAGGCCGCCTGCTGTGAGCTGGCGCTCCTGCCAGTGCCTGAGTAGTGCTGTGATGGCGGGAGAGACTCTTACAGAGGCGTGACAGCAGCTCCTCTGCTGCCTTCTGCTCTTTCCTCCACAGCTAGGCTTTACGGTGTCAGGTGAGCTGAGGCTGTGCTTATGTGATCAAGCACAGATCATTGAGCAGTCTTTGCTCAAACCGATGTTCTCGGCCGTTTGTGGACAGGAATGGCCTTAGGCTCTCTGGCTTGCATGTGGTGCTAAGTTGTGGTTGTCTACCTCTGATCGTACAGAGACATAAGCGTTGCAGGACGTTGAAGAAAACAGACTGAATATACAAATGGGATATGTGGTAGGTTAGTTTAATCACTGCTCGAGGAGGAGAACTGGAAGGTAATGTACAGTTGCGAGTCCAAAAATATGTGACCCTCTAAACAGCTGCAGGTAAGGAGTCATCTTTCTGTAAAGGACTATTGTTTAAACATCTGTTATTGGTGGTTATGTTTCTTACAGCAGTGTTTTTAAAAATCTCCACATCAGTGTTAACTTGTCTAGCGGTGCTTCTCTTGCCTAAAATGCAGATGCTATGTTGTTTAACGTTTAGTGTCACTGCTGAAGACCACAGCTGATGCCAGCCTGACTGGGCTTGGTAAAACCTGTGGAGAAAAAATGCAATGGAAAAAGGTGCTGATCTCAGCTACAAAGAACAGAGCTAGAGATCATGCATGGCATTCAGTTATAAAAGCTACTTAAAGCGTCAGTGTGGAGAGAGGTGGGGGGAAATCATTTGGCTCTCATCTTAGTCCTCTGCTGCTGAGGTACCATGAGCGAGATCTGACCCCAGGCTCCAAATTTCTGCCAGTTACACAGCTGCAGGGGTAAGTGTTTCTGGCGGTGTTCATTGTTACCCCCGTAACTTCCTTCTGTAGAATTAGCACGTGTTCAGTCTAAACCTTTTGTGAGCAAGGTGCCAATGTTTGAAAATTGTCTGCTGTGTAGAGTACGTGACATCATCTAGTAGAGAAGGGGGAGTTCAAAGAGAAGGTGGCCAAAAGGAGCGTATGGACCCCAAGACAGTTGGGGAAGGTGAAGGGTGGGGGAGGTACCAGAAAATGAAGTGAAAATGATCGCTTTGAAAGACTTGGAGTGAGTGAAAATGATCAGGGTGATAGTAGGAGAACAGAATAAGAAGGGAAATCAAAGTGCTTTGTTAATGAAATCATTTATTGCACCTGAAATTTGTCTAGCTACAAAAATTTAGTACGTTGCCATGAGCTAGGTATTAGAAAATGCTGCATTGCTCTTCTAATTGGGGGAAATTCGAAGTGGCAGGTTTTGTCTGATCCTATGAATTGCCTTTTTTTGTTTGTTTGTTTTAAATCTGATCAGCAAACAACTTGCTGTCGACTGATTTGTGAGTCTCAAACTTAGCTAGCTCAATTCTTGATTCCCGACGCTCTGGGGATCCTTGAGGATTATTGGATGCCTTTTTTTTTTTTTCCTGAAAATTGTTAGCAGGACAGGAGAGAAGTCCCTTTCATCAGGTGACAGTAAGCTGGTTCAGGCCCAGACCTCCAGTACAAATGAATGCAGTCTTATCCGTGTCTGTGGCGAATGTTACACAAATACAAGACAAATGACTGTTCCACGGTTTAGCACGGGTGAATTGTATTTTTCCTAGCTCAAATTGTCAAATAAGTTCCTGTCATCCAGCCAATTCGAGACGCTTTAGAGAGATTTTAGTCAGAGTTATTGATGCTGAATTTATTTATTCAGCTCTAATCTCTTCTTGTGCCCGACAGTAGTTAGCTTTCTGTGGAGCAGGGGAGTGCCTGACGTGCAGATTGGGGAGCTGGAGAGGCAGGGGCCGTCGCACAGAGCGGTGCCGCGTTTCTGTTCCCGGGACTGGCGGTGTGGGGAGGCTGTCGCAGGCTTTGTCAGTGCTCCGAGTCCTGTTGCTTCACACGCACCCATTTTAGTTAATCCTTTTTAAAATGAAAATGGCTACTAAGTTAGTAGGTGCCCTAGGAGTAGTCAACAGCCGGATGTGAAGCAAAAATCTGTTACAACAGTAGTAGTTTCTCAAGTGTGGCATAGAGGCTTTTTGTGTGTTTTGAGAAGCAAATTAGCATTTGAGTGTGTGCTGTGGTGGTTTCCCTGAGGTTGACTGAAGTTGGCATGAGACGTCTGTTTGAAGCTGATCTTCATTGCTATGAGATTTTATTAAAACAGTTGCACAGTGTAATGGTTGGCACTCTGTCCTTCCTATTGAACAGTCTCCATCGTGTTGCAAGTGGAACTACTTTAATTGGCTTCCACTCAGCATTATGTTAAAACTCTGCTGCTGGATGTAGGAATTCATGACATATGTTTTGTTTTTTCCTGAAAACATACACTTTATTTTGCTTTGGTCATCCAAATTCATTTTATGTGATTGTCAGATGGAAAAAAAAATACTGCGTTTGGCAGCATTTCAACGGCAAAGCAGCTTCCTGCAGCCCAGGACTATAAACTGTATAATTTGTCCACGGAGGCCTATGCATTATAGAAATGAAAATTCCTTCTCTGACAGTATTCATTGCTTAGCACACAGCAATTTGGCTGTCAGAAACAGCTGGCACAGTGGGGTGGGACAATAGGAAGGGAAGAGAAGGAAGTGCTTACTCAAAGCGCCCACTGCGAGGATCAGGTTTCGGAGTCTGTCTTTACCAGCAGACAGCTCTACGCGGCGAGATGCAGCTTCGTGTCTGAGCAGGAGCCTGTGGCTCAGACAGTAGGTGTTTCTGCTGAACAATGGGTGGAAAAAATCTGTGCCGTGATCTCCCAGCCCTGCCTTTCCCTGAGCCTTAAGTGAGGCTGAATGCGCTCTCTGTCATGCGGAGCCAGGCATTAGGCTGGAAGTAAGTCCTTTTTCAAGGTTAGGTGTGTTTTCTGTTGGGGTGATGACTGCAGTTTGGGGGGGGGGGGGAGATGAGAAACAAACAGGAGAGTATTTCTTTTGGTGGGAAATGTTAAATTCGTAACTCTTCAGTATGATAGCTGGTTAGAAAATAACCAGTAGTTATGACCTCTGTTAATTAACTACTACGAGTTAAATAAATGCTGATGGAGAAACTAGTCTGTGTTTATTTGGCGTGTCTTTCTCCAGAAGAACAGAGTGGTGCTAGTTGGTACATGCTTGAATTCTGTGCGTGTCTACAGCATGGTTTTGTGGTTCTTTCTCTGTATTGATTTTCATGATTCACTGAACACGATCTAAGCAAAAAGTTTACCTAAATGACACTGGAGACAGCTGTCTGTTGAAGAGGGACACGTGTGCTGAAATGATGCCGTTTTTTTTTCCCCCCATTACTTCATCAAGTAACACACACCACTAATACTTATTTGTGTTTGATTTCCTTTTCTAGGTCACTGGTATCTCACCTTTATCTTTTGTTTAAAGAACTATGCTAAATTCTTACTCTAAACTTTCATATCAATTTTGTTCCTGTTATTTTTCTGATAATCTTTTTTTGTGGTTATTTTGAAGTTGAAAGAATTTTTGCATTGTGTTTGAGATTGTGTATGAGCAACTCAGATTTTCCTGAGAGCTGTGTTTGAAGGTACATATGGGAAATGTGGATAAAAGAAGAAGCTTGCAGTGTTCTGGAAGCTGGTGTGTAGCTTTTTCCAGTTTTAATCTGTCTCCTTTCTTTGAATGGCAAGCTGAAGTTCCAGATGTTGTTTTGGCTTGCAGATAGCGAATGGGGGAAAAAATAAGCGTTCTTAACGTTAACAGAGTCAGACTGGCTGCTCCTGTACTGACAGGAAAATGGAGAGAGAAAAACTCCATTAATGGTGCATGCGCTGACTTAGTAGCCAATAAAACAATGCCGTCTTCACTGGATATAAGTCCCAGATTGGCAATGATCAGTGCCAACTGCAGGAGGAGACAGCTGCAGAGACCAAGAAGTATTAAAGTAAAACTCAACATTAACTTATTCAGATAGCAGTGGGATTTTGTTCAAGTGTACAAGTCAGTTCCTCTACCTGTCTCTTTTTTCAATTAAAAATTAATTCTTAGACCCCTTCTCTCCTCCCCCCCCCTCCCCCAAGTCCTGCTTATTCACCTCCTGCAGGTGACCATGGATGTTGGGTGGAGATGCAAAGCTGGCCATGAAGCAATGTCAGTAAGTCTGAACTGAAAATATGCTTTCAGGGTCAGATGGTCTTATGGCTGTAACTGCATCAGAGTTTTGTATTTGAGCACCAATGTATTTTTTTGAAGGAAAACCTGAGTGTTTTACTGTGAGTTGTAGAGTGGTTTGCGCATGCATATACTGGATTTCTTCTGGAGGAAACTGAACTGGAAACTCCATTTCTGATTTGTACCGAACACGCTGCATCCCAAAATGGGGATGTAAGGGCCTGAACCAAGGAGTATTTCTTTGGATGGCTTTGAGCCACATGTGGTAGCAGCAACTTTCAGTCAAGGGACCACACTAAAATCTATTCAGAAGTAAAACTCTTGAGCCTTGTGTTATGTATTGTGGCCAGGAACACCACTTCCTCTACCAGTCTGCAGATACGTGTATTGGATTCTGTAGGTTCTCCATGTTATATCATACTAAATACATAAATTTGATCTTTGTTATTTCTTTTCCTGGCCTGTTCCTCCTGTCCCATCAACTCCTAAAATGTTTGAGCTGTTTGTTTTTAAATGATATCTGCTGTTCTAATTATTTCTTCCTTAAAAATGTAAATTTTTTTTTTTTTATTGCTGAGAGTAAAAAATGGAAGTTTCTGGTCAGTTGGCTACTTACCCCATCGTCTGTCCCTTCTAGTATGGTATAGTTGTCCATTAGATTTTTTTGACCTCACAGTTATAAAAATACTTAGTTCACTTACGCTGTTTAATACTGTAAAGCTAAAAGTTAATAGTGCTGACACTGACTCATGTAAATCATAGAGGAGCCAAGCTGTTACAGCTCTTCTGGTATCTGAAGACTTGTCTGTGTTTGACTGCTGCTTAGAATTGGGAAAGCTTGTCTACACCGCAGTTTGTGTACTTCATTGAAACAAGGGTGGGGTTTTCTGTGGGGTGTTTTTTTGGTGAGTATTGATGGAACAGGATAAGAGACACTTGGAGTGTGTACAGTCGTAAGCAGTTGGATGTGTAGGTTAAGGTGGATTGGGATTGTAATGATTTAACCCATTTTGCCTTGTTTTTGCAACAGAGGTGGGAGTGTGTGCCTCCCACAGCTGGTTGGTTGTGACTGTGTAAGCACTGCCTGATGCTCCAGAAACACTATCCTTAGAAATCCTACAGGAGTGGGATGTAGGAAAAGCTTCAGAGTAAAAGGGCTGTTGCAACCCTTTGCTGGAGATGAAGATGCAGAAAGAGTACGTGGGTTTAGCAGCCTCCTGCTTGCCTACCTTTGTGCAGCTCTGCATTCCTTGGCTCAATTGCCTGGAGGCAGTAGTGGGGTGTCTTGGTCATGTAGTTTATGATTCAAGCCAAGCTCAAATGTTTTCATGCCCAGTCTGGCCTATTTTCTGAGGGTGGTTTTAGATGCCTCAGTCCATTTTATTGCGCTTTCCTTAGCGTCTAGTCCAACTGAAGTTAAGATGGTTCCTGGCCTAACTGAACGCTTGTAAGCAGACGTATTAGCTGCTGCTTTATCTCAGCAACTGTGTTCCAGTTACCCAAAAGCCTAACCTCGGAGCTCTCAGAGTTAAATCCACGCTGGTGAGAACCCAGGGTTGCTGGTAGTGGTTGTTTCTTCTTTCTTGCTGCAAAACTTTCCGCTTAAACTCGAGTCTATTTGATGCCCGTGAGGTAGATGAAAAACTGACAGATACCTATGGAGGTAGAATCTGGCCTTGCTGATCTAGCTTTGCATTTCCACTAAGCAGTAATAAGGAGGCGGAAGCCTTTTAATATTGACTGGTAGACCTATTCACCAGTATTATCAATGGTGCTGGACAGGCTGGTTATGAAAACTTTCCAGGGCATCCAAAATTTGCTTCCTTGTGGATTTGTCATTGATCTTTGCCCCTTTTGTAGGAATGGTTTCAACAAAAGGTTATTTGGAGGAAGTACATTCGCTCCTATAATTTATGCACTCTCATCTCGGAGGAAAATGGCTTTATGCCATATACTTCCTGGCATTGAAAAGTCGCTTGGATGGACCCCTACTCTGTCTGAATTTATGCTGTCTTTTGTTCTGCCGTATTCAGAATGGTTTC
This sequence comes from Struthio camelus, assembly GCF_040807025.1. Classification (NCBI taxonomy): domain Eukaryota; kingdom Metazoa; phylum Chordata; class Aves; order Struthioniformes; family Struthionidae; genus Struthio; species Struthio camelus. The sequence continues at coordinate 46,200,909 of NC_090947.1, read as the reverse complement.
TTACTCCTTCTTGTCCCATTAGTTAGTTAGAAGGGCTCCTGATCCAAAGGGCACTTCCTTCTTCGCTTTCAGAAGCACTTCATAAAGGTTATTTCTGACTGCTTCTTGCCTTCTGTCTGTTACCCTAACAATCATGGCTGGATCCTGTATGTTAATGCTGAGCCTTGGGAATTGCCAGTGGATGTATGTAATCAGCTCGCTTTGATCAAGAGAGTGCTTATGCTGTTTTGACTTAATTTCTACGTGATCATGAACGAGTTGCTCTGTGAGCTGGTCCTTCATTCAGAAATCCAGAGCTAGACTTGCCCGTAAAGAGGGTTTTAGCATGTTTCTCACCTCATATTTGCAGTTGGCTAGAAGTATGTGCAAGGTCCTTCACTCTCTCAGGTGGTGAACAGTCGATTGGTTGATTTTGATATCTCTAAGGGCAATTAAAACAAAAGTCTGGATAAATATATGGAACAGTTTTCTGAAGATAAACAAGTGCAGCCAGGTTTAGCAAGGCTGTGTAGGATGTATAAATGTGAAAGCTCACAGCTAGATGGATGGAAAGGGAATGCGTTATCACAGAGCTCTAGGAAGTGTCAGAAGCATACATATTGGGAATATGCTTGAGTGAGGGAGAGGTGAGAAGACCCCCAGTTATTAGACTGAGGGTTGGATAGTGTGGTAATGACAACATGTATTGTGACTAGGAAAGGATAATTCCTTTCACCAGGAGGGATACAAATAGAAAGAACTCTTTGCCTGTAAGAGCAAGATGAATGTGGCTAAAACGGCAATCACCGAATGCCTAGGTGCAGTAATTTGGGAAGGAAGAAAGATCTGAGTAGAAAGCTCAGGCCCTTTTTGAAAGGTAGCTGATTTAGCGTTTGTAGGTGCGACTGGCGCAGGCATGATTTGAGAGGAACGGAGATGGAGACCGTGGTGGAGCTTCATGAAGTGTCAAATGAAGGGAGGACAGTTTGCAGGGTGCATCAAGGGAATGGGACTAGACCAAGGGGAGAGGATTAACAAAAGAGCTAGATGGCTCATGAGGGACAGTGAGAACAGAGTTAGGGTAGAGCTGTGGTGTGAATGAGAACAGAAGTAACTTTGAGATTAAAGGCAGTGGTGTGGGAGGGACAGAAATCTTGTTGGAGAGTTCTAGGGAGGAGAAACTGAAACACTGTTCTCTGCCTTATTAGCTCTTTAAACTCAGCTGTGAGTTACATTCATCTTAAAATGAAGACTGCACTTCACTGAATCCGGAAACGTGATACTTGAAGTTCTGTATGCCTCTTTTGTGGTAGTGTTCAATTTGCATAATCTCACTGGAAGAAGGAAGATTGGGGCTGTGGAAGAACCTCAGATAGTCCTAGGGCCAGTGCACCTACCCTGAATTGGTCTGCTTTGAAGCAGGAAAATGGACCACCATGCCTGTAATGTAATTTGATCTTTTCTGTACTTCATCTTTAAGAACAGAATAAGATGGCTCTGGCCTGTCCAAACAGGCAAGACCAAACTGTAGAACAATATTGTTAAAATTCTGTGGTGGGGTAACATAATCTCTGAAGAATTTTACTTGCTCATGTAGCTGGGTGTTTCCTTCTTTCTCTGGATTGCCGATTGCACTCTGCTTTTTGTACTCCAAAAGAATAGTTAATGAAAGCATCTGATGAAAGAAAAGGATGTTCAGTGACACGTGCCTATGGAGTATTAGGAACTTCTGTTCTCAGTCTGATTGCTCTAAAAATATTTTCTTAATTTGTATTCTGCTTCCCTTGGCTTGCTGACACTTTGGAGCAGTTAAGCTTTAAATGGCAAACAAGTGCCTGACTTCTCTCCTATCCCTTGACCTCTCTTACTTTATAGCAACCCACTGCTCGTGAAGAATGTTATTCTAGTCCCACCGTAATCGGTTATAAATGAGCCAGAGGTGTAAAGCCTGATTCCCAGAGAGCTTTTCCCAGGGTCGTTTCTCTCTTCCTTGCCCCTTCCCATTGAACAAGAAAGGGCACACTTTTGTGGCCCGTCCTGTAATGCTTCGGAGAGCCGTACACCTCAGCAGCTTCCTTTTCCATTTGTTAACTATTGTGTATTATTGCTGTGTACACCTCGCTCCCCTGTCCTGCTTGTTTATATATCTAGTGGCTTTACTTAACAGAACATCGGTGTGTTTGCTGAGTCATGCTGCAGTTATAGGATTCTGCCAAAGCAATGAAATGGATAAAAGCATATTTTGAGCAGATTTTCATCAAAATGCCATGAATTGCATTCTGGTTAGGATGCTTGTACTAAGGGGGATCAGTATTCTTGTGTTAACTTTCTAGGCCCCGAGAAAATAATTGTAGAAGTTCAGATTTGTGCAGGCTGGTGCACAAATCCCTGCTGGGATTATGGGTGTGCAGATGAAGTTTGTTACTGGTGGCGAAGGACTTAGATAAGGGGTCATTGCAGGGGCTCCGTCCCTCCGCCGTGACCGAGTGCTTGGAGTAGCATTCCATGAATTCACTTACCCGCTATTAGGCTCCAAATGACCCAGCCTGATAACATCAGAGGCTGAAAATAAACATTTGCACCTTTTAAGGTCTCTGCATATGTGAAAACACAGAACTCGCCCGTAGCGAGATACTGCTTAATTAGTACGTCTGTCGGATCTAAGCTATGTTTACCTGTCAGTTAGGCTTGCCACGGAGTGAGAGTGAGAGATGGTCTTTAAATACAGTTCACATTATATAATCAGACCCTAGCCATTAAACTAAAAAAAGACCAAAAAAAAAAAAAACCCTAAAATTAAGCAGTGGGGGGTGTGTGTGTGTGGTTTTTTTTTTTTTAAACTTTTGAGACTGGAGCTACAGGCTTGTTTTCAGGAAAGTTTGGCTCTTTTGTTTGTTTCGGGAATGCTGGCTGAAGAGTTCTGAGAAACTTTTGACAGGCTCTTGGTATATTATTTTAAAAGTTAATGGAAAGCCTTTAAAGTCCTGGTTTTAAATTAGTAATTATTGAACTCACCTACACTGTAACTTCAGCTGTCAGTTTTCTGATAAGATTATAGTGTAATTCTCTGAAAGAGTTAAAACCGAGCTGTAGGTCAGGGTTGTGTGGGGATATTGTGCATCATCTCAGTGTTGTACACAAACCATGACACAACCTTGGACTTCGGTAGCGCGGCGACCTGACGTAAGCGCAGCAGTTTGAAATCTGGTTTCAGCCCAACATTATGATGCAACGCCCTCAACCGCATGGTGGAATTACAATGCGGAAAGAGCTCTTGTCATCCTTTCTTGCAGCCCTTCCTCTAAAACTTCCTCAAAGCTCTGATTGGTGTGTTTAGTTTTTCAAGAACGAAATATTTGTGGCCATACAAGTAGTGCCTCGTGAAATTGCAAGAACCAGCCTGTCAGGAATCGAATCAAACCTGTATCGGGAGGGATAGCTGACAGTTGCTTTGCTCGGTGAAAGCGAAGTAAAATGCGTGATGAAAATAGAAACTTCTCTACCTTATCTTTTTTAGACTAAAGCAAAAAGAGGAGTAATATTCTGATTGGAATATCATTTTTATTTAGCAGATGAATCTTTAGAATTTTAAGAACTGTATTTTATTTGAAGAACTATGAGGTGATCGTTAAGACGAGACCTACCCTCCTCCTTGCTAATTTTCATGTAGTGACTGAAGGTGTGTTTTCACTGTGATTTTTGAATCAACTGCTTAAGATTCTGCTGCTGCTGAAAGGGATGTTCCCAGGCGTGACCCCCCTCCTCCCTCGTGCTGGCACTGCTGACGCTGCACCTTGGGGTGACTTGGATCAGCAGATTTTTCATTGTGAAAACTAAACTTGGAGGAGAGGAGACAACAGTGCTCAGCCTCATCAGTGATCTGCTCCAGCCTACCCTTGGGCCTTGCAGTCACCAGAGCCAGGAGGAGAGAAGGTGCCTAGGGCGGTGGCATGAGGTGAGGACGAGGTTGGACTGCCTGGTTTGGCCTCTTAGAGAGGTCTAACCTGGTTGTGAGACCCTGTCCTAATAAAGCTCGATTCTGATCTCCTGTCAAACTGCATGGCCTTTCTGTGCAGGTAGGAATTGAGTTTCTGCCCATACTTTGTTTTGCTGGCCTGGCAGACACACCCAGAATGTGATATAATGATATATTGACAGTTCGTTTTGAAACGCCTGCAAGCTGTGGAAGCATGTAGTACATGACAAAAGAGAGAAACACAGATTAAAATCTTTATTTAATAAAGTATCGTTAGCTAGATGAAAGCAGGCCAAGTCTCAAAGAACTGGATTTTGGATAGGTTAAAAGTAAGTAGCTGTCACTGAGTTTTCTGTTATGAAGAACAGAGATGCAACATTTATGTGCAATTTCTGATCACTTGTCAGCTGAAGATATTTGTGTTTGGCTCTTGTTCGCAGCTGGTGGATAGATCCAGGTTCAGTTTTTAGGGGGAGAGAGACTTTGTACCTTCCTTTAAAGTTCTGTACTGAGATCTGATAGTTGATACTAGTTACTGAGAAAGAACAATTCTAGTTTAATAAAAAAATCCTGCATCTTGTAGCAAGATTTGAAGACAGGATGTTTTCCTTGCCTCTTTTATGCCTGAGGCCCCAGCACAAATTAAGTTGCCAGATGTTAACTGAAATTCTCTGCTTTGTGTAGGCATTCAAAGTGGCCCTAGCAAAGTGAGTGGTACCCAAGGTTGTCTATAATTCTGTTGAATTTATTTTAATGGACAGGGAAAATGTCCAAGAAACTTTCCATTGCACAGCTGCAACACAGCCTTTTCATGCCAATTGCAGAATGCAGTTTTCCCTTCTGCAGGAACTGTCCGTGTTCCAATACCTGTGTAGCAATGAAATGTGTATAGTATAATAAAATACTGTCTTTGTTTAATGTTCAGGGTGCTTAATGAGCTTCTGAAAGATGTGAGAAGCAGCAGTAATTCAGGTACCTCTAACAAAGTGTCTTGAATTGGTACTTACAGTATTTGTGCCTAGGGTATATAGTAAGACGAAGCTACTGCATACTTACTTGATTGTTCACTTGCTTTTCTCATGAAATTGCTTGTGAATGCATATCTGTTAGTTGCCCATATAACGCAAACTGTGTCGACTTGGTTCTTTGCACCTATGGAAGTGTGTCTGTAAACTTCAAGATGCTCTCAGTGATGACACGATCACTAACTTAGTGAATGAGCAAATTTAAGGAATGTTATTGTGTGAAGGCTCTGCAGAGGAAAGCTTTTCCATAGTACAGCGTTAATCCTTCGTCACTGCGTGCTATTGAGTTTACTTATCCTGCAAGGCAACAAATGATATGTAAAGATACACACGTGGCTTCAAAGGCACCAGGAAGTTGCAATATATGTTAGGGTTTTCAGATCAACTTTAGCATGTCTGTGCCGCTTCATTGCTTGTGTAAGCCATCCAGTGTCACGTTGCCTAAGACACCTGTATTGATGCAATACCTACACAAGTTGAACCTTAACAGTTGGGCTTCCTAATGACAAGCTACCTCTCTCTTCAGTCTCCTTTGACCACACTGAGTAGTTTTGGTGCCCAGATACAAAGTCCTGAGTCCAGCTGCTCACCAGCTGACCTATATGGGGAACCTGGCATTATTGTTAGTGTTTTCGGTGCCCCTTGTGTATCCTGGGCCTTGAGTTGCTCTGCAGTTCTCCAGGGATTACTCCTCTTCTGGACATGAGAGCTTTGCCTTCTGCTCTCGTTAAAGGAGAGGCTGTACTTGTGACTCTTGCCGCCTTCTTTCTGTCTTCCCCCTTTCAAGAAAGGGAATGAAGAATTCCTTGCTTCTGGTCCACTTCTTTATCTAGGTAGGTCTCCCCCTCACCCCCCTCAACCCTTGGGTGAATTCCCCCCGCCCCCAGCTATTGTATATATTTCTTATTTGTTCTCCTATGCTGTGCAGTTTCTGTAATTGGTATGTCAGCTGAAAGCTGTGGGTGACAGCATAGGCAATGAATGGATTCTTACTTGAAGCCAGGCGGGAGGCTAAACAGAACTTTATTTCTATAAGTGACTTTGTTACTTCTTCCGTTTCTTTTAAAAAGCTAGGAAGTGGCTCTTCATGAGACTGCTCAGAACTATAACCTTGTAAGGAGTAGCTTTGCTTGATTTCCTCCTGGGTGTTTTGTTCTTACCCGGCAGCGCTGTGATTTTACTTTTACGTTGCCAGTACGGGGGAACCGATATCTGATAGAACACTTCACTGTCTTCATTGCTGCGGTCATTTGAACCTGAGATATTTAGCCTTTCAAGGTGACAATCTTTTGCTAATTTTCTTGAGCTGAAGTGCAGGGAGCGTTGATGCGTGCTTTCTGCACTTGATGGTGATTCCAAATGGTGTTAGAGGCTGACTTCCATCTTGCCAGACCTTGGCGACAAAGGTTAGGTTTTGGGAAAAAAATACCCAAGTTTGCCATCCTCTAACATTAGGAATGTCTTTGTATGTGCTGTTCTGAGGATATTTGATAGTTCACGTGAGTTCCAATTAAAAAATAAATCAGTAAATTATTCCTTTTAAATGCACAGCTTTCCTTTTAAAGACACACCTGTTGATGTGTTTAGCTGGTGTGTGGCTATTGTGGATGGTAGAGTTACAATTCAGTATTATAGATGTTTTCTCTTGATAAAAATCTGGTGAGGTACATGCAAAATATGTACAGCCCTGGGGCTCTTGGCCGGTTGCCACCGGGACTGTCAGTGATAGTGTGGTGATTCTGATCTTATCAGAAAAGTCAGAACTCCTCTAATAGTTTGTGTTCCCATGTCTGTGTCATATTAAGATGAAATATAATGTTGAATTTCTTCACTAATTGGGCTTGCTCTCTCATCTGGTGCATTCTTTGTGCTCTGTCAGACTGATGGCGTTAGAGGCCTAAACACGTTTCCCAACAACTTGTGTTGGTATGGTAATTCACGTCATCTTAACTCCTGGTACTTCTCTTCCTTAGAGCTTGTTGCAGTGGCTATCTAGGCCATCCCAGCTATGGAGCGTAGGTCTCACTCGGTTGTTGCTGTCGGGCTGTAAAGGCAAGTGTTAGGAGAAGACAAATAGAATTTTCTTGTGGAGAAAAGAAAGAGGGATATATATTTCCTCTGCAAGTGAAAATGTATTGGGAATCGTGTTTTCAGAATAGAGTCTTCAAACTGTTGGGACTTTATAAATGCAAGTCATAGTCTTCTATTAATTCTTAGATCTAAAAGAATTAGCTATGGGTCTGTATGTTAAGTTGGATAGTCCTAACAGAGTATTGTATCTGACATATGATAAGCATCTTACTGTGCATTTATGCTTCTTAAAACTGTTCAATCAGTTCCTTCTTTGGAATACAAAACTGGCTTTCTGGTTGATACCTGCCTATTCTGGAACTAGGTTCACTTTGCTGCGTGCGGTTTATAACAGATCTGTCTGAGATTCTGTGAGCTTCTCAGCACTCAAGAGCTGCCGCTTTGGGGAGATGTTTCCATAGTGACCTATAGGAAGTTTAAGCTTTTCTAATTATATGCTTTCGTAGAACAAAAATTAAAACAAGTCATCTGCTTGTTTTTTATTTTACGTGGACGGGAAGTCGCAGGGTACCGTGTCCCGCTTCCAACTCTGCCACGCAGCTTCTGATGCTGAAGAGGGGTGCCGAGCGCTCAGGTGGCGGGTACTCGGCTTTGAATGCTCTCTAGTGGTGGTTGTCGCTGTAATAATTCTCAGTGCAGGAAATGTTTGAAGAGGTGCAGTCAAAAAACAGTAAAACTTATTTCCATTTTCAGATGCATCAGTCCTTATGCATTACTCTGCTGGTTGCTTTCTAGTCCACCTCTATCAGCGACTTAGAGACCTTCAGGCATGGAAAACTGTAATAAAGAAGTAGTCGTAGTTCCTGCGTAGAGCAGAGGGCCCGTTCCTTAAGTCGGAGAGAGAAGGTACTTAAGGGGAGGCCGCGCGCCAGGCTTATCTCGGCGGCAGGAAGCGCGGGGCTGACACTCGAGGAGGCCGGGTGCCGCTGGGGCGGCTGGCGGCCGCGGTGCTTATCGCTCGGCGGGGAGGGAGGTGGCGCGGCCCGCGTCGCTCCGAACCGCCTGGTTTCCGTGGGTTCATGTCCCTCCAGATACGAGCGGGTTTGAGGACCTGCTCTCGTTGTGGGTGTTGGATCGCAGCACTGATTTATAAATGGTTTTCTTTCGAAGTTTATTTTTAACTACTGACTTAACAGGCTCACGGCAGATACGGCATACTCTCAGCAAAATGGCAACCGGCAAGGGATTTTGACATCTCTTCCAAAGTTTTTGGCAGGCTTTCAGCTGTCTAAACACAGTGTATTGGCTGGAGCTGGATAATCACGTACAGTAAGAACAAATCTTTCCGTCCTTCCCTCCCTCCCTCTTGTCCAGTTCTACCTGAGATGTTTTCTTGCCTTAAAGCAGAGGGGAAGGACTTGACGTGGCTTTAGCGTAGTTAGTTTTATTGTTGATTTTTACAGTGGATGTACTTGCTCTCAGATCTTTTTTGAAGGGGAATGAGTACTTTGTCGGGTCAGAGGCTCGCGTCCAGCTCCTTCCCGCTCCCTTCCTCGCAGTCGCAGCGGGGTGACCGAGTTGGGCGGCAGAGGGGGCTGCGTGGGCCGCGTGCCAAAAGCCCCCGAGCTGTGCCTGGTCTGCGCATACACGACACAGGATTTTAATTGGCAATAAATACACGCAGGGTGGATTTTTTTTACGGACTGTTGTGAGTATGCATAGCACTTCACAGCAGAAGCAGACAGAATATTCTTTGAGACCTTCAGGAGAGTGAACGTCTACAGGAACGAGATTGCATAAAAGCAGGTTTAACTTTTTGGTGTTTGGCTTTTCCTTTGAGAGGACAGCGTACCTTATGAAATGCATGACGTTTGTCAGTAGCTTGCGTCCCCCCTCCGCCCCCCCCATTCATTACAGGAAAAGTCTATTCATACACGTAAACCCTTCCAAAGACGTTTGCACAAATAATTGCTTTCTGACACAGGGCTGACTGTTGGTCAGTCAGCAGGGCTTTTTATAGACGCTCCGCAAGCCGTTTCTGGAACGCCCGGATCCAGCGCCGGGGCCGGGAGGCCTCCCGGCACAGCGACGGCGGCGCGGCTCCCTGCTCTGCCCGGCTCCAGCTGACACTGGCCAGCTGAGTCATTTTGGGCGAACTGCTTGATTTCTGTGTGCGTGCACCTCTGTTTCTTTAGCTGTAAAGCAGGGAAATCATACCAGCCTTTTTTTTTTTTTTTTTTTTTTTTTTCCTGTTAGGCACTTAAATGTATTTAACAGTTTGGTGTGATTTTGGGTGCGTTATTTGATGAAGGAATGTCTACTGTCGTCGTGGTTTCATGGCTTTTTCCTTGTTTGATTCATTTGGCTAGGACTGGTAAAATGCTCGTACTTGCTGTTGAATTACCGTGTGCTACAGCCCGTGCTTGCTTTGTCCTGAAGCACAGGCGCTGTTTGTGGACGTGGGGGCGCGCGGAACGAGAGGGTGAGGAGCTGATTTTTAGCGCCTGGTGAGTGTGTTACTACTCCCCCTCCTGCAACGAAGAAAAACGCAGCAAAGCAGTTTGTTTGCCTCTTCACTGGGGTGCGTTTTGGTGATTTCCTTTCTGTTCCTCTACTTTGAGAAATAGAGGTGTGGGGGGGGCGTATGTTTTATTACTTTTGTGTTTTTGTTTATTTGTTTAGTGGATCTTTACTGAGATAAACTGATCTTCATAAGGCCAACAAATGCCAGCAACTTGCAAAATTGTTCTGGTTTCCATACTGTTCTCTGCTTCCTGTATCTTAGATTCCTTTTCTCTTTAGCTTGTCTTCAGTTCACGTTTCAGATTTTTAATCTGATTTCCTGACAGAATTAGGCTGAACTCGTTGCTGTCCCCTTCCCACTCTCGCTGGCTCACGCAGCTGGAGGAAGAGTCTGAAGATGGCTCCGTGTCAGGAGGCTTGTGGAAGGTGGACGATGGATGAGAGCAGCGAGAGCCCCGTGGGAGGGAAGGCTGCAGAGCGAGCGTGTCTCTCGCTGGGTGGGGGGTGGTGGTTGGTGCTCCTCTTTAATTAGGCACTGGAGGATGCAACCATGAATTACGAATCTGTAGAAAACCAGGCAACCATTTATTGACTGTTCATAGAAATACTTACTATATTTAATGTCTTAACCCACTCTAGCTTTCCAAATTTATTTTTGTCTCCTGTCAAGCGCGATTTCCCTTTGTTCCATGCTGTTGCTCTGAGGGCACTTTCTGGGTGGAGCAGGGCACAAGCCTGGTGCGCTGTCCCTGTGAAGCTAACCTTGAGCGTCGCTTCCCGGCTGGTGCGGGCAGGCCTGTAGCTCCGCGCCGGTAGCTCCAGGGCTGCTGGCTCGCCCAGTTCCACTGCGGCTGCAGACCGGCATCATTAAAATCAAAGTTTTCTGCCTGTGCTCTTTGAACCGTTGATGTGTTGAAAGAAAGAGGGCATGTCTCACAAGCCACCTTTGTCTAGGCTTGCAGAAAGTTATCTGGATGTAACGTCAAGAAAAAAGCTTATGTAAGCTGTTAAGCCAAATGAAACAGAGTCCTGTTTGGGGTAGCTGAGAAGGACAATATCACTCTCATGCTCCCCCTTTTTAAGTGACAGAGCCCCTTCAAACTAATTCAGAGTATTAAATCTACTAACTGTTCTCTGGGATAGCTTTTTTCCACTTTGGACTCCTTTATATTTGATTACTCGATGGTCACACAGTATCTAACTTTATTTCACTGTTTCCAGCATAGTTGCTGAGAACTGAATACCAGCGTGCGTTACGAATGCGTTAGAATGCATTAAGAATGGAGAAGACGAAGTTACTCGGTTAGCGGGTGTTTAAAAGTGAGTTTCATTTCTTCTAGAGGTTGGAGTGGCTTGTGCTGCTTGATCTGCTCTGCAGGCAGAGCCTCTCTTTGAGAACTAAAACTCCATAAACTTGAGCTCAGATGCTTTTTATCATCTTAACTGATGATGAAGAGATTCCTAAAATGTTTTTCTTCTGCAAAAACAAATCCATGTCAGGAAAGAAATATAAAAGTGCATGGCTTGGCTTTAGTCACGAAGCACTTCAGCAAGCTGCTAATGATTTAAAAAGGCAACAACAGAAGATTTCTGTGAGGGGAAAAATGGCAATATCAAATTTTTTCCACGTTTCACCTGCTTCATTAGAGCTAAGTCTGAAAAACTGACCGTGAATACTCTTCCATAAGAAGAACGATAATCACTCTGTGCTTTGGCCAAAGAGAGCACCTCTGTTTCGAGCGGACCGCTTGCTGCTTTTGGCTGGAGCTGTCTGACGCGTGGTTAGGCCAGAGGGTCTGCACTGGAACGAAGCAGCGCAGGGCCGAGGAGATCTCCCGGGCTGTCCGGTCCTGCTTGTTGCGTTGAGTCCTTCTTGCAAACTGATAAAGACTCATCAATCATAGTTGGTCTCTGTTCCTTCATAGCGGTTCTCATTTTAGTGGAGAATTTAAGAGATTGCTATGGAAAACTTTCTTTTTAGAAGCCTTTTAAACCATTCTTACCATTTATTTTCTTGTAAAGACCAAGTCGCATGAGAAATATGACACATACAAGCAAATTCACTCCTTTATTTACCTTTTTTTAAGCCGAGCATGTGCCTTTACTGGCATGCTGGAAGCACCCCGAGTTTTCACGCAGGATGCAGTTACCTATCCACAGTAGCAGAGAAACGAAGCTGGGTCGTTGAAAGGAAAGTCCTTGGAAAAGCACCATAAAACTGGAAATCGCTCTTCTAAGAGTGATCTCCCTTAAATACAGCTTGCTCTTTTTCTTCCCTTCTAGCAACTGTCTCTGCTGGTTAAAGACAGTTGTTCAGAGTTTTCTGGCTGAGATCTTTTGTTTCCCCTCAAAACCTAAATAATATGCAGTTTTACAGAACCTTAAGTTCACAGTAACTTAACTTTTTAAAGACCTGTTTTAAAGAGCAAATTCTCTCTATTTTAAGTCTGTCTGTCTGATTACTTAAAGAGAGGTCAAGCTTTTCTATTGGCATTTTTATAAATTCACGCTGTAGTTGCAAATGGTGGTTGTGTGGCTCTTCAAAAAAAACCAACACACTTATAAAATTGCAATAAATTATGGATGTTATAAATGGAGGAAATGACTTGTTTAGGAAACAAGTCGCAGTAAAAATGAGATCACTGAAATCCAGTTGTTTTGAGTTTTGTGTAAGAAATTGGAGAAAGTGTAGATAAACACTTTTTTTTTTTTTTGCAGGAGGGATGGTTACGTTTTAAGAGATGTCACTGTAAAAGGTAGCTGATAGCGAGAGTGTGCACAGCTGATGTCTTTCTCTCCTGCAGGTCTACGATGATAGATGGAATTATGATTCTTCCCGTACTGCTCGTGATGGCTTTTCCCTCCCCCAGTTTGGAAGGTAAGTGGCGCGTGCGCTCGTGCTCCCTGCGGCCCCGGGGCTCCGATCGAGCGCAGGCTCCGTCCGCTGTTAGAGCGGGCTGGTGCAGATCCGTGGCGCTGGGCTTGTTTCACAGTCGGACAGCAAAGGCAAAGCCTCCTCAGGAAGGAGATGTTTGCTTTTCCACTTCAAGTTGCCTCAAAGGATGTTCATTGTCCGTGTATGTATCAAACGTGTGTGATTGGCATAGTGTCTTGCCAGTGCCTGGGGAGGGAAGTGGGAAACCTTATCTAAATGGCAAATTACGGAGCTATGTAATGACCGGACTTTTTTAGCCCGCGGGCCAAAGTGCGGTTGTGCCGCTGGCATTCTTCAAAGCGGACTTGTTCTGTGAAAGGGTCCTTTTATTTGGAGTATTTGTTATGAAGTGTGATAACTTATCCATGACTGCTCCAGTAAGATCTTTGAATATTCAAAGTGAGGTGTTTTTTAAATACGCTGTTATGTAGGTGTGTGGACACAGATGTGTCATGACCTACAGTAAAGATAAAGGCAAAACTGGACCGGGTGTGCTGCTAGAGTGAACTTTGAGAAGCGTTTTGTGGGAGGGCAGGAGCGTGTGAAGAGGAGAGGTGCACGTGCTGTATTCTGACTCTCTCTCCTCCTCTGCCAACTGGACACTGAGGAAGACTAGTGTTTCCTTTTCATGGTGTCAAACCGCAGTGCTGAGGGAAAGCTTGCCCGGTAGCATTTTTAAAGTGTGTGTTTGGGCCTGCGTGCCTCTCCCTGATGGCAGGGCTCCTGTGAAAGTCTTTGTAGAAGAGAGATGGCGATTCTGCTTTTTTCCTTTATTCCTTCCCTTCTCCTTCGCCCATACTTCCTGTGTGAGTTTTCATCATTTTTCTATTGGGCAGCTACTTGTCTGATGCACGCAGATACTGCTGTTGTTCTCCCTTCTTGTGTTTGCTAGTAGTAACGCTGTTGTATTTCCTTAGCAAATACTTTTTTACTTCCAAGCTGGTTATGTAGTAGTTTTGTAGTAGGAGGGAGGAGGAATATCTGGTCGACCCCTCAGCAAAATTTGGTTTACGTCTTTTCATCTAGTTCTGGGCTCCCTTGCTAGCCAGACGCCCAGCAGTGATGTGAGAACTCAGCGCTCTGTCCTTCAGACGTCTGTAAGCGCCGTTTAGCGCTGGGCTCAGCCCAGAGGCAGACCTGTGCTGCGGGAGTTTCCAGGGGATGCTCCTGTGGAGGTCCTTTCAGGGGAAGGCGAGCTGATGCTCTGCTGCCTGCTAGCAAGTTGAGGAGATGGGTCTTGCTCCACGTGCGAGCAGACGGCTGGGCTGCCGGAGGCAGCATCCCGTGGCTACCGCTCTGCAGCAGCAGGAGCGCTGTTGCTCGCCGCGCGCTGACCCTCAGCCCCTCTCGGTAGCCCAAGGATGGTAGCCTCTTTAGAGGCAGGCGTTATCTTGCCTGTAACCGGTAACATCGGTGACCGTAGGCTCTATGGCAAGCACCGTGTTTTCTTCTTTCTCTCTTCTAATTTCAAACTGATATCAAGCCCCCGACTAGGAACACAGCTTGTAAGCCCTTATTCTGGGGGGGTTCATGGGAGTTTGGGTCCGGCTCCGGAGCAGCTGAGTTCTCGCTGACTGTAGACCTGTGCCAGCGGTCCTGTACCACATGCTGTGCCCCTGCCAGGCCAGCACTGGTCCTGGCCACCCGTGACTAGCTGTCCCAGCAGGGTTTGGGGGCAGAGTCCTTGAGCCGAGCTCTGAGACAGCCAAGGAGTGACCCTTACCAGGAGCCTTCCAGCTAGCCTGTTATGGGATCACAGGGAAAGGTCGTATCCCGGAGTTGTTTTTAGAACCGTATCTGCCGTTTTCTTACGGAGAGACCTCCTTTTGCTTCTGTCACCTGTGTGTTGTTTGATAGGTGAGCTCTTGGTGATCTGTAGTGGTTTTGTGTTATCGCGTGCATCCCAGCTGCAGCATGTTCTCTGCATTAGCTACACAGCGGTGGCATTTTCATGGTTTGGTTTTGTTTTGTTTAGGTTTTCCTCAGTCTGTCTTTGGAAATATTCTCTCTGACAGTGTAGCTGTGCTTCTAGGGAAGAAGGCATGTTTTCATGTGTGCTTTTTCTGGTTTTTTTTGTTGATATTTTGGGGAGAGCAGGTGTTTGTCGTCTTCCCTTTGACATATGCACAAAATAATGGAGGAGGGGGAGGGAAAAAAAAAAGCAAAGCCTCTGGGTTTTTTGTCTTGCTATATTTACCATAGATCAGATCGTTTCCTTTCACTAGAATTGGTCTAGAAGATTTTGCCCTTTTTCATGGTTGGGAATATGTCCGGACGTATGCTAGAGTAGTGTCCGGGTGCAGGCTCTGCATTGTTCCTGGGCTTCAGAAGATGGGATTAAATACAATCTGGTTTTTTTTTTAACACTTTTGAAGTGCAGGAACACATCTTTTTCCCTACTTGGTTGCCCAGAAAATTCTTTTTTTTTTTTTTTTAAAGCTTTTACTATGGCTGTTACTTCTGTATTACTACTTGATTCATCTTGTAAAGTGGGGAAAGAGGCTGTTGCTCATTGCTGAGGAAACCGACCCCCGATTAAAGCACAGCACTTTCTAAATAACACAATGCCTGTCTTGTCTTGAGTATTATAGGCAAAGTCTACTTAGAATTTGTTTTTTTCCACTTACTAGCTGTTATGCACAAATGTTGTTCCTCGACATAGCTGGAAGCGTTAGGAGTATGATACGTGAAATACTGTCAGGTTTTCTGCCCTGTCTAGAAAGTATGGGGAAAAGCGTTTGCTACGCCCGACCCAGCTTCCCTACCGGACTTGAGCGTGAGAACTGAGCGCGCTGGAGGGAGCCTCGTGCCGCGTTGTCGTGGCCGGGAAGCGTTCGGCAGCTGCCGAAATGACTTGGCTGCCTGGACCGCTCGGGGCTCCAGGAAGGGGCTCGCCTCCCTCCCCAGCAGCGACCTGGGTCGAGGGTGCCGTTTCTGGAGACGGCAGCTCGGCAAGTCCGGGGCTGGCTTCTCGTGCCCACAGCACTTACGCTTTCTCCTTTTCTTACTGTGTAGCACAATAGTAAGTCTAAGCTGCTGTTTCTTAGTGCTGGAAAGTTCTAAGGCTCTTGTTAAATTAATAACTCCTATATAAAACAAATGTTTATTATTATGGCTATCATCTGAGTGCATGCAGTAACAGGCATCATAAGAAGAAAATAAGCTCTCAATGTAATAGTAATCTCTGCAAGCTTATTGGTTTTTGTTTCCCTGAAATTAAGAATCCTAAAAGGAAGATCACCACCAAAAGAAAGTCTAATGCATAGTTAAATGGATTTCAAGGAGATTTTAATTTTTCCTAGTCTGCTTTGCTTCATCTTCAATTCATTATGATACATAGCCCTAATAGATCTCACCTCTTCGCCTTATCCCAGTCCTTTAAAAAAGGAAAGAGTATTACCGCTTTTTTAACGTTGTTTGGCCTTTGAGTGTGAGTTTCCTGTATCCTTAAGCATATTCGATTAACCTCTTTCATACTACTGGAGACTTCCTCAACTTACTTATTTCCAAGAATTTTGAAACAAGCTTTACATGTGATTTGTAACCTTTTAGTTTCATTTCCAAGTTTCCCATTTGAAAAGAGTGATCCTACTCTGCAGGTGGTGACGCTCTTAGAGCCTAGCGGCGAGCATACAAAAAGGATAACAACCTTAATGTGACTCTGAGTGGTCTTTAGCGCCAGTGCCTGAGCCCCTGTGGTTTTGAAGGTTGAATTTTGCTGCGTGTCTCTGAGGTTAGCTGATGATCACAGTGTCTGTGTATGTACAGTATGCGGTCGCGGAGGCATGACGGCTTCCTACCGCACAACTGCGGGCTGCAAAACATGAGTTTACTGGTGGGTCTTCTCTCTTCCCTCTTACTGTACTTGGAAGTCTCCTTTTTTGCTTTACCGCCCTCTTTGGTAAAGAGGGATTGGATTAGATGGAATCGTTTCTATAAAGATCTGACTTCATAATGGTGCAAATTTTATGAACTGCGACCCAGTTTCTGTCCTGTTTAATTCTGTCGGTCCTCATCCGCCCGAGGTTTATTCCCAGCCCCATATTAAGAGGTCCTGCGCTTTCATGAAAGTTGTCCCTTTGAGGTTCAAGTGTGTGTATGTGCGCACAAAACAACGTTCCTGTAAGGGAGGGCATGCGGTGGTAGTGCGCTTTGAGAGCGTTGCTGGAAGGAAATGATTTGATATTGCTAAAGCCACTCTTTAAAAAGAACACATAATAAATAGAGATTGTCTTTAGAGAAAATTGACTCTTTCTGATTACTAAAGTTGTTTTTACTATTTTATGCGGTTACTTCAGTGCCTTATTTGATGACCGTATCGCACATTTAATGTAGGCATTCTATTCAAGCCAAACTTAGTTTAAGAAACTTGAACGTTGCTCTAGTGTAAATACGAAATGGTGGCCAAGTGCCTATTTTACTAGCTGTTGGATGGAAAATGAATCCCTGTTTTAAACGCAGAGATATCACCCCAAAATTAAGATATAGTACCAGAGAAATCCATTACATGTATTTCCTTAGAGATTAAAACTGTGGTATTCTTCCAAACAGTTAAACAAAATGTCTACAGTCCAGGAATTAGATACAACATATGAAACGTTACCAAACTAGAGAGTAACTGATCATGTGAAGTAACGCTTTCGCATAAAAGCAAAACCCTTGCGTTTGTCTCCTTGCATATATGCATTTCCATAGTTATCCCCAGTTCTCAAAGTCTTGCAGTTTGGTGTTTTCTGGGCATCCGTGAGCACATGGGTTTCATTAGTAGTAACTTCAAATTTGAAAGGCTGGAGGCCTGTGTGCCTGCACCCAGGAGCACTGTATCCAGTGCAGCATACTCTGTGCAGTCGTAAAAAGGACGTCTGAAAGATGGTTAAACATTGGGAATTCCATTTCACTGATTAAACTGCGGAGTGTCTTAGTTCTTGTTCTGTTTATATACCTAGCTCATTCACAGCAATACATGGGGCAATCTAATTGCTGTCTTTCACTATGTAAAGAAGCAAACAAAATAAAGGAGCTTCAGTTTTGACACTTTCATAATAATAAGCCATAAGCTGTGTGAGAAACTTAAGACATGAAGCTCTGTGAGAAGTTAATGCAAATCTCTGCGTCTTTGGCAAGTCAGATTTTGTGTACGCAATAAATTATGTGGACCAAAAGTGCAGCAGTGAGTCTGTATTACGAAACAAAAATCTATGCAGTGAATGTGTTTAGGTAATGGAAGTATTTTTAAGTTTGGCTTCTTGCCTGCTCATGTTGCCTGGCTGCTTGCTGCATATGTAGTTAGCCTGACTGCATTCCACGTCTGGAGTTGTTATTGGGTAAGTGTGTGTGTGCGTGTGTGTGTGTGTGTGTGTTTTGGGGGGGGTTAATCTGTTTCAGCCATCTCTCTCGATTGCAGCCCGCCGGTGCATTTGGCGGTCATATCCGCTGCACAGACTTGCTAGCGCAAATACGCTCACGAGAGCTGTGGAGAATTATCGTCCGATACAACTGTGACTTTAACGTGGATTCACCATATGCCAACAAAACTATGCTGTGCCAGTGCAGCTGGTTTCGCTTGGGAGAAATAAGGCTAGAATAAGCAACCCTTCAAAGTTGGCTTTGTGCGTAACGAGAATGCCTTGTTGCTATAGAGAGCGTTTAGCTTGTAAGTATTCACTGAAGCATCTCCTGGTTTGCATGTGGTGCCTTTTCTCTTTCTGTAAGCACAATCCCATCGAAGCCGGTGGCCTGCTGAGGCTGGAACAGCAGGGATGCAGGGCTTTAGCAGGTTCTGCAGTCTGAATAAACTTTTGTGCTGGAGTAAAATTTAACCTTTCTTTTTTTTTTTTTTTTTTTTCCCCTCAAACCGAGTGTGGCACTGCAGTGGCCTTAGTGCAGGAAGTGCTGGCAGGCTCATTGGTAGTGCACCACGGAGCTGGAAAAACCTACCGAGTAAACAAAGGAGCAGTTCGGACATAAGGAATAACAACTCTCATGAAGGAGAGTTTCTTCCTTTCAAGTCCCGAAGTTCTTCAGTTCTTTACCAGATTTTTAAACAGTGGATGAGTGATCTGTATTGGTCCATGAACATACCAGGACCTGTAGGAGTTCACGTGTGTGCGTACATATCGTCCGGGTCATGCTCTGTTGAATGGATCCACAACCGTTGTCCGGTCAGATCACCTAGCGTACCTCGAGACTAGAGCAGTCTGCCCGGAAGGATGGTAGTGCCCGTAGAGTTGCAACGCGCTGGTTTGTTGCTCTTCAGGGATGTCAGGTCCGCTCTGCCTGGCAGGTTAACTTGTAGTTGCTTCCTGGCCCCTCCTGGCACTGTAGGAGCTCCCCCAAAAGGTGCAAGAGAGGAGGAGGTTGTTTTCAACCAGAACTGTTCTGGCTTTCCTGAAGTTTCCTTGGCCTTAAAGGGCCCTAGGTCCTAGGGTCAAGAGAAGAGGGAAACCGGCTGGAGCAGGCCGCACCCCAGGCGAATGTTCCTTGCGGAGTCAGCGGGGCTCCTGGCTTGTAGGTTAGTTGTCCTACTCTGTCTATGTAGCAGCTGTTTTTGCTGTAACTAAATAGCAGAAATGGCTGTTACTGCAGCCTGCAGAGTTCAGCTTTGTCCTAGCAGGCCAGTGTTTGTTAATGGCAGTAGGAGCGTTGCCCTTGCTGGGAGGGACCACAGTCCTCGCTACGCGGCGGGCTGTCCAGTGGAAGCTCTCCTTACCAAGCGGGTGGCGCTCCGACTCTGGGGCGGACCGGGACTATGACTTGGAAGAAAGTCTGTTACAGATCTTAGGCTTTAAACGCCGTCAGTGATTCCAACAATACAAACCAAGATTAAGGTTGTACTTTACAACACCGGTTGTTTTTGCTGTTGGTGTGCGAGGAGAGGGAACAAAACATTGATTATAGGAATCTGTTTGACCAAAAAAAATTCCCCACAAAATTAGGGGAGCTGTGCTACTCCTGAAACGAAGTTTCTGTATACCTGTGTTTGAAATCAGTGTGACAGACCCTGTTTGATTTCAGAACTTCTCCCCTTAGTTTTTGTTAGTGATTCAAAAATGGAAAATTTTATTTCCTCATTGCGAGAGGAGAGAGGAAAAACAAAGGAGTTAGGTTCCCAGTGGGCAGACCCTAATGATAGGCTTGAAAAAGTCACACGCATGTTGCACTCAGCTGCTATTTTTAGGAGCATCCACTGCATTTGTGGTTGGAAATTGTGTGTGCTAGAAAGAATTGACAGAGTGTGTAAACGTAAGCTGACTTGTCGTAAGCGCGCGTGGCATGTGTGCCGGGGTGAGCGGCGGCACGTGTTCTCTCCGCCAGAATTGCGCCTCTCAGTTACGTGTGACGGCACAGTCGGTAGCCGCTCGCTGGTCACCAGGATAGGTAATTGGATGGCCCAGAAAACTGAAGTACGCTCTGTCTCTGGGAAGTTCTCCATAGTCCTGTACGCAGTACTTCCTGTTAACTAGTTGTGTTGTCACCTCCTTTAGTCCCTGACCGGATACAGTATGTCAGTACTGGATGTTTAAAAACATGTTCTAGTCAAGAAACTG
Organism: Struthio camelus; assembly: GCF_040807025.1. Lineage (NCBI taxonomy): Eukaryota > Metazoa > Chordata > Aves > Struthioniformes > Struthionidae > Struthio > Struthio camelus. The sequence goes on along the minus strand of NC_090947.1, from coordinate 46,180,893 downwards.
ACTGTGTGAGAGCAGTGTTTTGGAGGTGCAGGTGGACAGAGCAGCTCTTCTAGCTAGGGAACTCTGGACGTTTTGCTGAGGACGCTTGGAAGTACAATTGTCCATTTTATATTTTAAAGAGTTCTTCCATTTACTTAAAGCTTTTGGAGTTAGTGTATTGCGCCTAGTAATCGTGCGAGCTGCTGCTTTTTTTTTGTCCTTGGTTACTCACGTTTGCAAGGTACTGCTCAAAGGCTTATCTTCCTGGGACAGATGGTTCAAATTTACTTTTAAAAGTAAACTGCTAAAACCCACTAAATCCTGTGTGGCTGTGTCTACTTGGAACTTAAGTGACTTTGATTTGAAATTTTGTTAAAATAATGTCCAAAATACTTGAGAATAGCCACTTTCATATAGAAATATAATGTGATTTAGCAAATTCTACTTGTAAATTTACACTGTTGGTTAATGCTCCTCTGCTGCTGTAAATGACCCTCCCGTGTTGTATGCATGCATAGGCTACGTGCGTAAGGCAGCGTAAAATGTCACTGAACGCTGGAAGTTTGAGCACTTGTGGTGGGGCAGATATGACTGGTATTTCTTTGGTGCAAGCTTGTATCTTTGTCTTGCTGTATCAGATAAATTAGCATCATCAGCTCCTACTTGATGGTTCTTCAGCCCGAAGTGCAAGTAATATATTTTTTTTTTCCCTTAAACAGAAGATTTTATTGTCTAAGAGTCAGTCACATCAATATAACTGAAGCTATTAAGGATATGATCCACTTTTTCCTCAACTTTCCCTTTTTACAGATGATGAACTGAAGCTAAATATGGTCCACTACGAATGTGTGTGCGAAGGCATGTCCTGTGGGAATGGAGATCGTTGCCAGGGCCAGCAGTGCTTTGCTTCCCTGAGCATTAACGATGGTGCTAAGGTTTACCAGAAGGGCTGCTTCCAAGTCTACGAACAAGGGAAAATGACATGCAAAACACCTCCATCTCCTGACCAGGCTGTTGAGTGCTGCCAAGGATACCTGTGCAACATGAATATCACTGCACAGTTGCCTTCCTCTAAAGGTGAAAGGCTAATTTGTAAATGGTGAATTTTGAGAAAGGGAAATGGTTCAGCTTTGAGCTGGTGCGATGGGAGCGAGATGGCCGCTGTGCTGGTGAGAAGTGGGGTTTAAACAACACAGTGAGGCCCTTTCTGCTTTGCTCCACACCCTGCGGCTCGCTGACGTGCATCCGACATCCACCAGTCAGGTGATCTGTGTCGCTGAGTGAGTGTTAGGGGTTACAGTGCACACAAGCGGATTCAGAGTTCGGTTACTGTCTCTGAGCGGGCCGTGATCCCGCAGTCACCCGTGGGATTTGTTTTGAAGGGGCTCAGGTTCTTCTGACAGCTCTGTGGGGAGTCCCTTTAGTGTGTGCGTGTTAAATAGCTCTGCCTGAGCTGTGACCTCTTTCAGACTAGGTGGCTACCAAGTAAAACGTTGCTGTCAGTATTACTGTGTTTTATTTATTTATTTCTTTTTCTGTGTATTCTCAAACTTTTTTTTCTTTTCTAAGGGCAAACCCTTCAGGGAGAAGCTGTAGGTTACAGCATGGAAACACTAATCATTGTCATACTGGCTCCTGTGATAGTACTGATAGTTTTTCCTGCGGTAGCTGTGCTGATCATCCGGAGAATACAGAAAAACCATATGGAGAGGCTCAATTCTAGAGATGCAGAATATGGCACAATTGAGGGACTTATTGCATCGAATGTTGGAGACAGTACATTGGCAGTAAGTAATCTTTATGCTTGGTAAAAGACTGTGTAACCTTTCTTCACTCCTAACACCCCTTTCCCCCCCACCACCACCAATGCAAAAAAAAAAAAAAAAAAAAAAAAAAAAGCCAAGTCAGTGATAAAATCTTTTGCTGCCAGGGGAATGCCACTTAGTGCCAGGACTTCTGTGGGTGAGATTCCTATATTGGGAAGGCTATAGTGTAGATGAAGCTTAAGGAAAAAGGTACTTTTTGCCAGTTCAATATCTTTGACTTAGAGAACGGCTATAAGCCGCAGTCAAAACTGGCTTTAGACACTGCTTCTAGGAACAAAGCCAGTGGGATTCCTGACCTACCAGAAAAACAGGGTATGTGCAGATGTTGGGTAGCTTAAAATGATATGAAAGGTGTTAAAATGCATTGCCTCTCTGATACATCAAAGACAACCTGAAATGTAGGAGGAAAAGATGTGAAGGGTAGGGGAAGAAGAAAGGACAGACCCTAACAGGTATTTTTAACTTTAAAACTTCAAAGCTGACTCCCGTGATCCTAGCTGAAGGGCTCTTGGATGACTAGAATATCAGTGAGATACTGAGGACAGAAGAAAGTAGTGGGAATTTGAAGAAGTTTACTCTTGTTTTAAAATTCAGTTATTCAAATCTACTTTTGTTCACTCGGTCTCTGGAAAGAAAACAACTGGGGAAGTTGTTCCTTTTAAAAGGCTTAAAGAATTTTACCTCTTTGCTTGGGGCCTGGAAAGTGTTCACAACAACTTTTTCATGCTTTATCAAAATTGGGTAGGTAAGGCTTCAGAGACAGCTTGAGGATTGCTTCAGAGACAAATGCAAAGAGGAGAAATTCCCTTCTTTTTCCATTTTTCAAATCTTTAGGCCTTCTTAAATATGAAGTAGGAAACATTTTTTCCTTCAGCCTTTTCAGTCCTTTCCCTCCTAAATTAGCTGTTCTTCCACCCTTCAGTGAAAGCATGAGGAATAAAAATGGTCCAGAATGCAAATGTATTTAATAAGCTACTTTGTACATTAGCTGGGCATTTCCTTTCTGTATTTTAGACTCTATTAGCCTCTGTAAGAGAGGAGAGGAGCTGAAACAGATGTTTAATTTAGGTAGGGAAAAGCCTTCTGTATCTTTTTGAGAAAGTGTCGGTTGCCACCAACTAGGGAAGCAGTTTTGATTGTGCCATATATGTCTGTGTATTTTATATAAATGTTGTTGCTCCTCTTTGCTGGAAAGTTGATAACTGCTCTGCAGGCAGCTGTGGGAACTTACTAGAAGGAGAATCCTTGATACCAGTCAGAAGTGAAACTAAGCTGGAAACAGTTTATTGCATCTCTGTTTTGACAGAGGTGCTTCTAGAAAACACTGCTGTGAATAAGTGGTGGGAAAAATCATGTGGAAAAGTGTTTCATCACAAGACAGTATGTCCTGACAAAGTTTCCGGGATGTTTGAGGTGGCCAGGGAGGGTTACCATTTCCATGTCGTTGGGAAGGCTGTTCATTGGGGAAGAACAGATCCAAAAAGTGGAGACTCAGACTCCTGGTCATTGAGATGACCCTACTATGTACCTCTTGAACAGCCTGTGTGGGGAATAGGTAAATAACCTAGTCGTCTTCAGCCAGGAAGACCTGGCCCTCTTGAAGGGGGATGTGATAGAGAGATACAACATCATGAGCAGTGAGGAGAGGATGGGTAGGGACCAGTTGTTCGCCACCTTCTCCAGTACAAGAGCAGGGGGAAGCCTCAAAAATGAGCAAGTAAGAGTAAGGATAAAAATAAAGGACGATGGTTCTTGACACAGCAGTAATTGAATCAGTGGAACTTACTGCTAAAGGTTTTTGTGGATCCTCTGAGTTTCTGTGAGCGCAAAGAGAGACAGGATTTGAAGACCGGAGGCTGCTAATTACATAACCCTCCTCTCCCCCCAAACAAACAAAAACCCCCAAATATCCTAAATCTAGCTGAGGGAGTCCAATGTGGTTGTGTGGAATGTGCTTGGAGGCTGGCAGAGTATCATCACATTCCAGTACTCCTTCTGGACGTTGCTTTTGGCCACAGTTCAAGATGAGAAACTGGCCTAGAGGGTCCTTGGGATAGCTGCTCTTATGCTCTGTCCTGCAGCCCAAAAATCATATCAAAAGTCTGGAAGGATACTCTGTGATGGGATACCAGGCCGAAGAAGCACAGAGGACAGGAGAAACAAGACTGATATTTTAACTGGTAGTTTCCCTGTTAGGACAGAGCAATGGAACATGCCTCTGTCCTGCAGTTTGAAATGTCAAGACAGTTTGCGTAACTGCAGAATCGAGTGTGGTGCAAACTGCAGGGGCTTCCTAGCACTGCCCTGCTATTCTGCTTCAGCTTGGCCCTGTAAAAACTATACCTGCTAATCACTTTTTAAATGTTTTTTAATGCGTTTGGCTCTCCTAAGTTAGCCCACAAGACATGATTCCCTGTTACTGTTTTAAAACAGCCAGTTTGGATATGTTCAGCATGAACTAAGCCTGACTGTAAGTAGGTATCTGTTTTAAAGCAGCGACTTCCACCTTTTACCAGCTCTTGTCTCTTATCAGTATAAGTATCCGTTAGAGCATTTCCATTCCCTCTGCAAACCCTTGAAGTGCTCCAAGTCATCTAATGCTCCTTGGAGACAGTGATTAAAGCCGGGAAGAAGAAAACAAAAATTCTTTTCACAAGAAAGTGGAAAAGTTACTGGCTGTAGAGGCTTGATATAACAGAGCTGTTTTGTTCTCAGCTATCAAACGCTTGTAACTTTGATTGTAGTGCCTCTGGTGTGCCTCTTGAGTGTTGGTAACGGAAAAAACAGATAGTTCCTTGTCTCTAAATGTTCATCTCAACAGTAAGTCTTTTTATGTTCCAGGCTTTTTTCTCCTGTATGCTTTAAATCGTGGGTTTTGTTACACATCAGATTTGTTTACATTTAGGATTAGTCTCCATAGGACAGGAAATACTTACAGCCCGAAGCTTCCTAATGGAGAATGGAAAGAGCTGTGGCCTCTTCAAATCTTGTTTTTACAGTCATTTTTTGCAGACAAGTTTTTGTTCCTTTCTGATACAGGCAGGAAGGAAAAAGGGTTCACAATTTGGATAAAACAGCAAAATGTCATTTTTTAAAATTATCTTTCTGAGCACTTAAAGTTGTGAGAAATGAGATTTCGTGGGATCTGGCTGAAACCCAGAAGTACAATTTGCTGGAGATATTGGGAAGCTGATTATGGTTATGCTTTTCCATCCTACTTTCCTTTGTAAAGGAAAAAACTTCAGTAGTGTAGTGCATACAGAATTTCTAACTACAAAAGTAGCTGGGTATTAACATTTTAAAAAGCTAATAGGATTTTAACATTTGGTTACACTCTTATTTGCTCATGCTTTCTATGAGCTTACAGTACGCTTCTGTGCACTAAAAACACCAGTGAGTAAAGCTTTTAAGAAAAAAAAATTTGTCATGGAAAAGCTTCTGGAGTATCAATTACCTCTGTCAGCTAGACCAGACAGGTAATACTCCTATCACCTTGCTCATTTTAAAACTACTCGCAGTTGTTTATAGTTGTGCCAGGCTGGAATAGTCTTGGAAACTATTCGTGCCTGTTGTCTGTCACAGACTGAATTGTTTGAGGGAATATTCGTCTAGCATGGTTTGGCCGTTTTGAGTGGGCTTGGCAATAAATTACTTGAGTTATGTTTTTTAAACAGGTTCTAATTTGGGACAGGGACTTGAAACGTATCATGGAAACCCCTGTGGTGCCACAGATATGCTTGTTGCCATTCTTCTCAGAATTCTCCATTTTGGGCCAGTTTAAAAGCTTACAATTTTAAAAATATGTTCATGTGCTAAGAGGGCTTTCTGCTTGGCAGCTGAAGTTTGCTGAAGATCTCAAGTGCATATCTGCCAATTTTACTGAGTTTTGCAGGAGGCTGTCGCTTTTGCTCATCACCAGCTGTATTCTTTCTTTTTTTATCTGATTTTGGCTGTTTGTCTGGATACCAAGCACTCCCAGGCAAAGGCCACTGCTGTTTGTGTGGATCAGTTGTGTTGCGCTATCAGTGACTTCTTGTGTGCATGCAGGTTGTTTTAGCAGTGCATGTGCAGAAAGTCTTGATGCATCTCAGACATACTGGACTTCTGTTGCTCTCTTGATTTTTTTCAAATGTTAGCAGATGTGCACGTGCCTCCGTTCCCTCAGAGATGCGGTGTGCTAGTTGGGCTGCGGTGTGCTCTGCTAGGAGACTGGGGACGCTTCTTCCCAGAGCGAAGGTTGCTCTGTGCTGTGGCGCTGGCTGCGGGGCCGAGGGTGGACAAGGAGGGGGTGCGGTGCTTCTCCTGTTAGTGTGGCAGAGGAGGAGGCTGTGTGACTTGACTGTATAGGACTGAAGGCAAGAGCAGAAATAGGAGTTGGGATGGGAAACGGGCAGGATGTGAAGAGTGTAGAAAGGGAAGGAAGTTAGGAACCAGCGCGGACAGAAGTGGAAGCCTAATGGAGGAAGAGGAGTGTAAAGGACAGAACTGGATATAGGCTGGAGTGAGGGAGGAGTGAAGAAGAGGACAAAGGCCTGCAGAGAGAGCCCCATCCCTCCTGAGCCTATACTTGAACTGTTATTCCCCAATTATCTCAGTTTTCTGTTTAACGAGTATGAAATTGGCCCTAACCAAAGCATGCCTCTTCTCCCCTTTGCTTACCTGTTGAAGGTAATGAACTTCTAGAGCTAGCAGTTGTTGCCATACTGCAAATAAATCATGGAAGAATCTAGTCAACTTTGCAGATGACCTCTGTAACAGTAGAAAATTGCATGATTGGGTTTGTCTTCACTGCTTCTTACTAAGTTAATTTTTATTTTTTTTTATTTGATTGCTTAAACAAAAGTGACTAGTGCCATTAAGGTGCCTTGTGGTATTAAGGCATCTGCATGGGGCTGACAAATATGATACAGAACCTGCAGGACCCCTGTGTTTCTCTGGAGTGGTATCTGGGGGTCAGCAAGATACACCAGGACATCTCAAATAGCACTACGTACTGTATTTCGGCAGTGGAGCGGTACTTGCTGTGTCAAAGCAAAGTTGGGCGTTCAGGAGTAAGGAAACGAAGATTGCTAGAACAGCCTTAGTTCTGCTCTGTTGTATCTGAAGCTTAGCTTTACATGGGTGCGTAGCTGTCATGAATCCATGCTCAGACTTTCAGAAGCGAAGGACGATTGTATGGGCATGACACAGCCTGGACTGCTTCGCAAACCCACCCCCTCCATTCAGGTCTTAGTTTTCTGAGAAACAGAAACCTTTTCTCTGAGAGGTTGAATTTTGGGGTGTTCAAGTGCTGCCATCTGCTGGAATGTGTTTCAGTAGAGAAAATATTTTATGTTTTACTAGAGAAGACTTCCAGTGTTTTCTGTGGGAATAGGTGAGCCAAGCAGGGTAAGCAAATCTTCAGCCCTATTAAAATCAGTGGCCTTAAATGTATACTTAAAATTAAAGCTTGTTTGAGAAGGATGTGAGGCCTTTCCCTCACATACACATCATATACTGTTTGGGATGGTGAAAAGAGTTTATGAATGCAAACTGTAGATTACAAAGGTGTTCTGGACTGATGCCCTTCTGCTCTGTAGAAGGGCAGTTTCAGTGCTGGTGCTCAGCGAGCTGCTCTGTCGTTACCGGGGTTATTTGCCCCTCGTATATGCTGAGTGAAGGTGCTTGTGGGGTGTTTCCTGACTTGTCTGGTCAAGACCTGCTGTTCAATGAAAGTGAGCGGGAAAAACTGAAGTAGAGCAGACAATGCTCATGTGAATCACTGTCTTGAGTGGGCATTTAACCTCTTCCATGGAGGTGGCTGTGAGCTTGATGACATATGAAGTGCAAGCTGTAACCTTTCCTCTTGGTTCAGCTAGATCCAAAAGAAGAATCTATCTGTAATTTTTTTCAGCAAAACTGACACCTCGATCATCAACTTAAATGGTCAGGCCAGTACAAATGTATATGTAGCCCACATCTAAAAGGCGTTGAAAACTTAACTTGTATAGCAGGAATTGTTGGTCTTACCATTTACACTTAAAACTCTTTGGCTGTGACTGTTTCAAGAGTCTGTTTGAGAGCTTTGAGGAGTGCGCGTTTGTCCACAGGGATTCTTAAAGCAGACTTTGAGAATATTTGATCCTGCAGACCAGTAGTGCTGGGACATGACCTTAGTGCTAATTAGCAAAACCACATCTGTGTTCCTCTGCCCTTCTAGTAGTCTTTAATGAGAAGAAACCACAGGTAACTGGAAGAGTGGGAAAAGTTTGTATAAATTTCTCCTACATTTAAGCCCTTCATCCTTATATGATTAGCAGAAAAAACAGCATATATTTTTGAATGTTAAGTTCATTCCTTATTGAGGTGCCTCAAATTAGTGCAAGGCATAGAAAATATTGAAGAAAAGTTGATATCAAGCTATTTCAGATAGGTCACAGATGCAGAATTGCGAGGGCATAAGCTAAATGGGGGAATGGCAAAGTGCTGAAAAATAGATGTGGCTGGAATCTCGTTGTGGAGGACAGCTGGTATGCCGCAAGTGAGCGCAAAGGTTCACAGGCAGCAAATGTCGTTTACTTCCTTTTAATTTCAAAAAAAAAAAAAAAACTTATTTGGAACACCAAATAAGAGACAGTAAAAAATCTGAAAATAAAATGACACTTGGTTTGCTTTTTCTTTTCACGTTTATAAAATTTCCAATAGAAAGTGGTATGAAACTTGTATCTCCCTTTGCCCTCTCTTATATATGGCATGCTCTTTGACACAGTCGAAATCTGGCGAAGAGAATTCTCTCTGCGTCTGTACAGTGGTGGTAACAGTAGGATCTTGATCCTGGGTGGCCTATCGATATTGCTGGTGCCACGGTGACACCAATAGTATTAAGCTTTAAGTTAACCTATCCTGGGAAGAAGTGGAAGCCTGTACCTTTATGTATTTAAATAGGAAAAAAAAATGCAATTTCTCATGCTGTGAACTTCTGATTTTCCTTTTGAACAGGATTTACTGGACCATTCCTGCACATCTGGAAGTGGCTCTGGACTTCCTTTCTTGGTGCAAAGAACAGTGGCTCGCCAGATCACGCTTGTAGAGTGTGTAGGTTAGTAGAAGCCTTGTTTACATGTCTAATGACAGGTCTTAGTTGCAAATGCACAGAGAAAGTTTTGTCTTCCGTCCTGATCAACTCTTTTCTTCAGTTGTTCAGATAATACATGAAACTTCTCAGTCTTCAGCTTACAGAGCGTTACAGCTTTTGGAAAGTGAGGTGAAAAAAATCATTTGCGATATATGTAGAAAATGGGTAAATATTCTCTGTGTTTTGTTATCATTGAAAATGTTGATTTTTTTTGTTCAGTGAGGTGATGTTAGAAAACACAAACTAGGCCTGTTTGAATGGGCACTTTTTAGTTTTTTTTGTTTTTTTAGAAAAGCTAACTCACTTTGTTTTCAAACCAACTATGAAACAAATATTTGTTAATTAAATGGTGTTGAATTAGAAAGCTTTAGAATTGGAAATAAAACATTTGGATTTAAGATATCTGGAGTTGAAGCATTAAGCTCAGTAGCTAAACTAGCCTTTTAAAAAAAGGCATGATTCTGTGCCGTTAGAAAGGGAACATGGATGATGCAGGTTTTAAATCCTCTCAGGCTGAAGAAGGAGTTAACATTGGGAGACTTGTATTCCTGGGTGAACGTTCTGACAACTAGGGACCATACAGAAGACAGATTTCGCAAGCCTGACTTTCGCCAGGAAGGCTCCAACTTTTAAGTTGCGCTGGTATCTGGGTGCCATGGGACTGAATCTTTTTTTATTTATTTTATTTATTTTTTTAATACAGAGCACTGGCTAGCAGCTCAGTGATGCTCGTTTCTGCCTCTCTTTGGCATCTCTGGTAGCTTGCTTGCTCTGCACTGTTGCCTTGGGACTGTGCAGGCTATGATGTACTGTTGCTGCTCTTCTCTCCCCCAAGAGTGGAAAAGCCCCCTGGTAATCCTTCCCCAAAACTGCTTTGGGCTTTTGGTTTTTTGCAGCACTTCGCCTAAATTTAAGGGTCCATTACATTCTCTTCAGCAAATATCTGCATCTGCAGTGTCTTGTTCTGTTTACTTTATCACATCGTGCTAATACTCGTATAGATAAACTTGTAGATAATGTTCCTTGCTGACAGGGATTTTGGATGCAAGCAATAGATTTAAAAATAAAAAAAGTTACATTAGCATAGAGCTGATGGTAGTGCACATTGCACGTTAAAGATATAAAAACGGAAAGCATATATAGTATTTCCTTCAGTAAGAGATGGGTTTTAAGTGCTGATGAATTCCTCGTTGCTGGAAAATGCTAGCTGCTAATGTTTTTGCTTTTGAACTTAAAACACAAACTGGAAAAAGTAAATATTATTTTCTTCAGTAATTGTAGTGTTTCTAGATTCTCTTGTTAAGTTTTAAATTATTTTAAGTTTTAAAATATTTTCCCCCCCCCTCTTATAAAGAGGAAAAATGAGGAATTTTTTTGTCTTAGTGTTTATCTTTGTCAAGTGACGAGCACAGTTCAAAATCATAGGAAAAAGGGGGAATACCCCACCTTTTTGTTTACCATCCTTTATTGTTGCGGTCCTGAGATAGCAAAAATTTCAATACATGCTTGAAGAACAAGGTAAAATAATTTTGTTCGTCGTAATGACGTTCAGTTGTGGTAGTTGCTTTATTTTGTTCAACTAGAAACCCCCTGTTTTGAGGATTGGCTCAGATGCGGGGAGAATAAATTCAGTTTCCTAAAGCCAAACTGTTTGTCATGTTTAGCCCCATGTCTGATAAATCCCCCATCTGTCCACGGTTTGAGAGTGATTTTGAAAGCTGCAGTTGCCTGTATTAAGAAAACTTGGGTTCAATTCATTTGAAAAATGGACATCTGAATTTTCAAGTAGTCAGAAAATGAAATTGAGGATTGCTAATTGAATAGTGTTAAATTTGAATTTACTAATTTTAGGAAGCACTTGTGTCAAAGCTATCCTGAGACAGAGGCTTTGAGCCAGCATGCTATACTGGCATTAAAGAGGTGGGTAGAGGCATAATTGATTCGATTAGGAAAACTGTTTTAAATGTATTTTATGCTGCTCCTTCAATGATTTGAACCCAGTGCAGTTAAGTTTCCTGTAAATTGCTAGAAGTTTTAACTCTTCAGGGTGCTAAATTGGGCCCCAAACTAAAACAGGTGACTTGCTGTGAGTTCGTAGGGGCCAGACCTGTGTTTCACCAGTGTTCCTTCGCTTCTGGCTACAGTACGTACTGAGTAGGCACAAGTGTTTACGCTTGTGTTAAATCCAAGTGTGTTTCTTCTGATGTTCTGCAATTTCTCTTCATCAGAAACTGTTGGATATGATACATATGATGATATCAGGAGGGTTCTCGTCTGCAGTATAGAGACATCTCTGTCTGTGTGTGCATGTGAATGTGTGGGTCTCTCTGGAATTATGCCTGCTCCTAAGTTAGCTCTGGCTGGCGCTGTTTCCGAGAGACTGTCTATTTTAGCCCGTATAGCAGAACTAGATGAAAGTTCTCGCACAGGAAGTCTCTTCTAGGTGACAGCATTAACGCATCAATGCCGGGTACTCCTTTTCATTCGATTACACCTGCTGCTGATTCATACATGCCTCCTGAAGAGCAGAGCAATGGAAGACAGAAGTCAGATATTTATAGTTGTCACAGACAACAGAACACATTGCATGAAAATTGAGGCAATCGTTTAGACTGTGATGGAAGTAGTAATTACAAATTTTTCTGGTGTGCCTTGTCCAGGATATTTCTTTGATGTTGGGCACTTAAAAATGTTATATGTTGTTCTAAGCTATTTGGGTAAAAGGTTGGCATGCAGAAAACGTATCCTGGCCCCCATCTAAGGGTGAGGTTTTTTGTTTGTTTTGTTCTTTAATCAGCATTCTGTATGTTACATGTCTGGCTATGCTGATCGTTTTTGCGAGGGCTGATGATACAGGAAAAAAGTAAAGGCTGTTATCCCCAGCTGTATCCCCAGCATTTATATCGTTTCTGTCCTCCTAGCTTCAGGATTCGTAGATATATCTGTATTATGTACACTGACCGGAAATATGTTGTCCAAGTTGCGTGAGCTGCAACTGCGCCCGCTTTGCTGGTGGTGGGGTAATTAGGCCTGCCCAGGACGAACACTCTGCATGCTGCGCCAGCGTGGAGGAGGAGCGACCCGTGCTTTCAGAGCCTGCTGTCTAAACAGACAGGGAAAACTTAAGGGGTGGTGAAGCACAGCGGGAAAGTCAGGTGGTCAGGAGAGTCTGCAGTGGTGGTGGAAGTACGTCAGTATGGTGTTTGGGCCATAACTGTTTTGAGTTTTTTTGTTTTAGGAGGGGCGGGAGAGCAGACGCGTTAGAGAGGAACTGTCTCCAGTTACTGTTCATCTCTGCTCATTGGTTGGTTTTTGCAGGCATCTTGAGTTTGAGGTAACCCTGCCTCAAGGAGTTGTGTGTAAAGTGGTTCTTTTCTTTCTAAGCAAAGAAAGGAATTATCATTGCAAAGAATGAATTTTTGAAAACATTAGAAGCAAATAGGTGGGATTATAGGAGAAAAAAATTTTACATGTCTCCCATAGCCTTGTACACTGTACAATAGCTACATCAATGGTATTTCATGCGTGTGTACACATGTGTATGAATGCACCCTAGGAGTAAGCTCATGCTGTTATTAGAAACTGGCTTGGGTTAACGGCTACATGTGTTTGCATATCGTCATGTTAGTTTTGCTATGTAAAATATAGGACAGTGCCACATACTGATTTTAGTGCCTTTACTTGGGCTGCATTGAATTCCATCGTGTTAGCTAATCTGGCCCTATGAAGATTGTTGGTTCAAAAGTTTTACCGTCTTCCCCCCCTTCCTTCCCCTCTCCAGGAAAGGGTCGTTACGGAGAGGTTTGGAGGGGTCAGTGGCAAGGAGAAAATGTTGCTGTGAAGATCTTTTCTTCTCGGGATGAAAAATCCTGGTTCAGGGAAACTGAATTGTACAACACTGTATTGCTGCGGCATGAAAATATTTTAGGTAAGTAGAACAACAATATTTATTTTTTTTCTACTGTAAATCACATAAGACTGAGCAGTTCACTTGCAAAGTACTGCGCAGTTGCCAGGTATCTTGCACTCTTCAAGGTTTGGTTCTTGTGTCTGTGATAAATGGTTGAAGGGGATTCAGAGGGGGAAGAGACTTGTGGGAAGGTGCTGAAATCTGAGCTCTGTAGTTGGGGAAAGAGTCACAACAGCAATGATCCGTTGCCCTTACGTAGAAATAGTCTAGCAAGAAGCAATCAATCCGATTTATCAATTGTCGGCAGCACAGCGCATAAAGAAGAAAGGAGATGCCACAAATCCCCATGCAAAAGAATTCGGCCTTGCAGCTTCTGTGACAGCGTAGCTTGGGGGCTAAGCAGAGGATTTGGCAGTGGATCTAGTTTTGATATAACTTTAATTTACCTGGGAGAAATGAGGGGAAGAAATGGGAGAGATGAGGGGAAGAAGAATAGGGAGGTGTTTATAATAAGATTTCAATATTTGAAATCTTTCTATGTGCCTGAGTAAACTGTAGTATGAGTCCGTTAGTTTCTTCTGTTTGAATCAGCTGTTCTGCTCAAAGCTTGGTTCAAGCTAGTAAGTGTCGTTTGGTGTTTAAGCTTCAATTATAGTTGCCCTTTATGACAGATCTCATTTTCCTCCCCAAATATGAAAGTACTTAATGATTTTGGATTTTCTCTATCCCGTGCCCCTCTGTGGTCAGTTCTGAGAGCCTGAAAAAGGGCTCTCTTATCTTGCGAACCATGGCTGAAGTTTTAGTAGCTGTTTTGATTCCTGGTAGACATGACATTTTTTCACTGGTGTGCCACCCTTAAAAATGACAGCAATGGCCTGTTTGCTCACGTTACCTTGCCCATAAAACTGACTCAAATAAAACAAGTTACTTAGGCTTCTTGTTTTTCTCTCTGGGAATATTCTTCGGCTCTATAGCACGCTCTCCTAGATGTTTGCCTAACGCTTCCTGAAGCAGTTCTTTTGTTACTACAAAAATTAGGTGGCCTCCTGAAATGTGAATTATTGAACTCTCTCTCCCAAGAGAGCAAGCAACTTGGCAGAAATTCTATTACACGTTTCTCATGTCCGTGTGTGTGTTTGGTCTGTCTTGATAACTGTCAAATTTGTTGGCTGTTTTCTAGAATTTTTTTAGATGCAATATTAAACAATATCATATATTACAAGAGAGTCATATATTGCAGAGAAATCCCACTACTAGGAGAGCAAGTAGTGGGTGTTCTTTTTGACAGATGTCACATGCGGGCTCTTAAACATGATTTGTTCCTCTAACTTGGGAATATACCTTTTGTTGCTTCCCAGCTAAAGCCACTGAGGTCAAGAGTATCATTATACACAGTAAATTCAGGAGTAGTTCCTTTAATGTTAGGTTTTTAGGTTTGGTTTTAAGACACCACTTTTTTGAGAGCAGTTCCTCAGCATCGAAAAGAGATTCTTCTCTGTTCCCGTCTGGAAACAGATGGTGAAATCTAGCTATGATGCGCTAGAGGTGCTCTGCCTTGCTTTACCACAGAAGTAATTTGCATATTAGTTGAACTGCCCAGTATTTGGAATAGAAGAATGAATTTTTTTTGCGCGCGTTTTTGTTTTTGGTGAAGAAGCTATGCTAATCTGGTGCTGCCAAGCTCTCCTTGGCCATCTGCCAGTTTTCATATCCTATGGATCCATTGCTAGCTGGTGGGCAGTTAAGATGATGAGGCATTTGGTGCGTAGAGCAGTCTGAGGTCTTCTGATTTACCAGGCTGCCATAATCCTCATGTGGCCTTCTAGGCAATTGGAGGTCATTGGAGAGCATGTTGTTACTGTGGCCAGATACACTTTTTTCTATCTATATTTGATCAGAAGGGTGTGACATTTCCTATAGGGACAGCCAGCTTTTGACACGTCAGAATGGTTGTTGAAGTACTCCAGAGAGACTTACCTTGAAAGTAGAAGTGAAGCTGGCACAGTGTATAGTGCGTGCATATGGAGATGTGAAGCTTATCTGAAACACGTTTAACCCTTTCCTCAGTAGCCAGCGCTGGCTGCTGCTTGTGCTTAAATATAGTAGGGATTACTTATGACTTGCCTATTTGAGGTATTGCTTCTCTTCGGTGTAATCCTGTTGAGTGGACAGCAGCAGATGTGCTACGATGTGGCACTCTTGTCTTTAACTGGGAGCTTTTGTCCTCTCTGCCCTCCAAGTCCTTCACTGGGATGTAGCTATACTTTATGCTAAAAAGCAAAAACACCAAAAACAAAAAAGTTTTTTTGAAAGTGTGTGGTCCTAACAAACACTTGTTTGGTGTGACTGGCCAAATACATCAATACATTTTGTGAATAAACTTGAATTAGACCTCTAAAACGTATCTTGTCTGTTTTCACTATAGTATAACAGAGGACAAGTTTCACTTGCATTGAATTTTAAATTACAAGAGGGGGGGGCCTAGTGGTATTGATTCATGTCTTGGGAGAGACTGAGCTCTGTCATCTTATTTTGTGGTTTTTCCTTTTCTCTTCTTCCCTACCTTTTTTAGGTTTTATTGCATCTGATATGACTTCCAGAAACTCTAGCACCCAGCTGTGGTTAATTACCCACTATCATGAAATGGGATCTCTGTATGACTATCTACAGCTCACTACCCTGGACACTGTCAGCTGTCTACGAATAGTACTGTCTATAGCTAGTGGTCTTGCACATTTGCACATAGAGATATTTGGAACCCAGGGAAAGCCTGCCATTTCTCATCGGGACTTGAAGAGCAAAAATATCCTTGTTAAGAAAAATGGACAATGCTGCATAGCAGATTTAGGTGAGTTCAGTTTGCTGCTAAAACACTGTGTACGTTCCTCCAGTAATCAAACGTATGGGATAATCTTAAGGTTACTTTTAAAGTTTTTTAAAGGTTGCTTGAAGTTATCTGCAGTTACCCTGATGGTTTATGACAGCTGGCAGAGGGCACTTAAAACCTTACAGATGCCACTGCTGCTCCTGCAAAGGTGTCCTGTAACATCAGAGTTCAAAACAGATTTCATATTTTGGGCTTGTTCTCAGGTTCTCATTGTATTTCATCCATGGATTTCAGAAGAGGGCAGTTGTTACGGTTCAGTTCACTTCTGAAATAACATATATCCTTCAGTTTCTAGTCTCAAGAACTGAGATCTCTGTTCCAAGCCCTGTAGGTCTCAGCGTTGTCCATCCAGCTCGAGTCTTTGACTCCTGAAGCTTCTGTACTGCACTGTTGAAATAAGTGGGAGTTTTCAGTTAATTCAGTGAGTCCAAAACTGAGTGCTCCTTGACCAGCTGGTTTTAGACTTCAAGCTGATAGGATGCTGCAGTACAGTTGCAGCAAATTGACCTTTTCAGATGTGTGTGAGGGGGAGTGCCTGACTTTGCTGTCCCCTGCCCGACAAGGGAGAAAATGGTAGTAGAAAAATAGTAAGGAATCACTGACCCAACTAAAAATGTATTGGGAGATGGGTGGTTTTGTTTTTTGTTTTGCTTTTTTCTTTCCCAAGAATAATTTCACTGCATAGTTCCCATCACTTTTGCCTGAGGGACATGAGATACACACATGGAATAAATAAAAACACACCTGGTGCATTGAAGCATGGTATATCTAAATTTGCAGAGGGAGTAGCCTAAGTAGAAAATGGAAGAACTGTAAGTTGGAAATACAAAACTCTAGAGAATGGCTTTTAAATAAATTCCTAATCCTCACTGAGAAGGGGGCTGGATATACTGGCATTGATTGACATCACACTAATAAAACGGAATATACTGCATTTATCTGGAGGCTTCAGAAGTATGAGTTTACATCTAAGACAGCACAGCAACAAATGTTTCCCACTTAACTTTTATGATGGTAAAAATAGCTGTTTTTATATGCGAGAACCTTGGGCATGTATTTGTGACATATTCTTCATTCATTCCGTATCTGTAAAGAAATGTTACCAGAGGAGGAGTTGTTTCTGCCTTTTTTCATGTTTTCATGCCTTTTTTGCCTGTATAGCTTTGTTGTTCTGGGTCTTCCTGGCCTCCTCTCTTTCAACGGAAGAGCACCATTTAAGAAAATGGTCCTTACAGGCTGGCTAGAAAGACTCGGTACAGCTACTCTGTGCCAAGGTGCACTTCAATTCTGTTGGCCACGCCAGTATTCTGGACTTGTAGTGCACCGTTTAAGAACAGGAGTTGTAATTCTGAAAACTAAAAGGAATAGAATTGCTTTGATGTGTATCCTGTCATTGACTGTTTGGGGTATGAATTTTTAAATGCTGGAAAGCTGGGCTGTTCTTGAAGTCAATGTCCTTGGTTGAACTGTGAGACAATGAACACAAGGGAGTTGCGTGGTCTTTGTCATCCTGGTCCAGATGGATGCCTCTCTGCTAGAATACCAGTGTAGCTTGATATTTGTTGCCCTTCAGTCCCAGTCCTCCTGAGTGGCAGCAAATGCAAGAACTTTTGTGACAAATAGGCTGCTTGTCCATTAGCAGGTGTGCTGAAAACTAGTATCTTGAATAGCAACCGCAGAATCCAGAGCGTTGCAATTTCAAAATCTGCTGTTCTAAATATGTTCTAGTTAAGCCGAAAGAAAAGTTCTCTCTAGTTGCTCAGAACTTGGGCAGAAACTGTGTGTTAAAGTCCAAGGACAGATATCAATCTGACCTGAATTGGTCAGTGCTATTAGACAGAAAAGTTCTGCTTCATAGCTAACTGACTCTCTAAAGCAATTCACATGTGTGCTAATAGGTCTTGGTAGAGCAGCTATAAAGAACAGCAGAATAAAGCTTTAATAAAATTAAACACAAGTCCAACACTCATCTTCCCTCCTTCCCCTTCCTTCACTCCCCAAGTGGTGAGCGTCAGTTTGAAGCACGCATTGGTATTTGTAAGGAAGGTGCAAAGAACGCTAGCAAAACACATTTGTTCTGTTTTTGGTTTGGAAGATATTCCTATGTATTAAAGAACACAGTGGTGATCTAAAATAGTAGATGAATTTTAGCTTCCTAAAAAACAGCAAGTTTTATCAGTTTGTATCTCTGTCAAACCTCTGTGCTTTTTTTTTTTTTTTTTTTTTTTAATTTAAAGGTTAGTATCTTACGGTAACAACTTCCCTGACAAACACTTGTGCTCCCTTGAGATTCCCTAAGTATCTGCTTCCTAACTCTGCTAAACAGTGCAGATGCCACGATGTTGGGAACCCTATTACAACATTGTTGTCCCCTGACCTTAATTGCAACACTTTCTTAGTTTGTAGTGTAGAAGATGCTGATTTGCATCCCTCAATCTTAAACCTTTGGCCTGTCAATCCACTGAATCTGTTTTGCCCAGTTTACATCGTGTTATGTTTTTTTTGTCAAAAGCTTCTCCAAAGTCTTTGTGTTTAAAATTTTTTAAGAAATTTGTTTTCTAATCGCTGTTCCCAGGATGCAAGGTATAATATACACTGAGGATGAATATAGAGAAGGCTTTCCAAATTATCTTCTCGGATGGGATTGGTTAGATGGTATCTTTCTCGAGTTGCCATGAACATTGTCTTAGCAGCTTGAAATTACTTGAAGTGCACTTAAATTGCAGGAAAACGTTTTCCAAATTGTTATTTCTGTGACATATGGACTCTTTTTTTGCAAAGAAGAAACATTACTGATTTGGAGATATATTAGTGTTTTGGACTGAAGTAAAAGCTTTTAAAAGTTTCATCTAAAATAAACTCGTGTTAAACGTAAGTAGTATATGTTATTCTTACAAGAGTTGGTGAGGAGATCAGGGAGAGTCTGTCTCTTCTATTGCTTAGTTATGTCATGCACCTGTTGCTGTTCAATTTGCAGTGCTGACTGTTTACCATGGTAAAATGAGTACTTTGTGCGTTTCCAAATTTACAGTAATTTAGTCCCTCACATAATGTTCTTTGCTTAAATGTTTGGTAATTAGTAGAAACCAGGTAGAGTGGTTTTGACTGACTCATTTCAAATCACTTTGAGGATGTTTATTTTTCAAGCAACTGCAAATATGGTGTTTTTTATTTTCCAGCTTTATTTTTTAACTTGTGTATATCCATCATGCAGTGTTTTTCTTCTCTTTTCCCCACTGTTCGGATATATCCGCCTACCCAAAAGTTCTATAAATAAATCTGAATGCAGGGTGAAATTGTTTTCTTCCAAGTAACAGATGCTTGGCCTTCTGTATATACGTGCCTAGAGCGCTGGTGACATCCAGTGGCTGCAAAACACTTAGTTCCTATAATGACAACACTTTACAACCGTGCAATAACATGCTTAATGGTAATCCCTTTGGAGATAATTGGTCTAAGTCTATGGACACAGTGGCTGTTTTTGATTGCTAGTATGAAAAGCTGACCTAGTTGGTCTTTGGACAGTTGGACTTTATTAGTTCCTTCTTTTTAAGAAACTGTCTGGTGGGTGTCATCGCTCACATGTAACTTTAAAAGTATGCACGCTGCTATAGTTTGAAAGGAGATTTAACTGTGTTTCTTTGTCATTTAGGCCTTGCAGTTATGCACTCCCAAAGCACGAATCAGTTGGATGTGGGGAACAATCCCCGTGTGGGTACCAAGCGCTACATGGCTCCAGAAGTCTTGGATGAAACTATCCAGGCAGACTGCTTCGACTCTTATAAAAGGGTCGATATCTGGGCTTTCGGGCTGGTCCTTTGGGAAGTCGCTAGACGCATGGTTAGCAACGGTAAGTATTTCGGACTCCTTTCTTCCTTTTTTAGAAGGAGGTAAGCAAATGATAATTCACTGCAAAGCATCTGTCACTGAAATGCATAGGATGTGCAATAAAATATTGGACTTCCAGAATGTTTCCTTTCCTGACACTTTGCACATTTTGAAACAGTTAGTATGTTGGATACAGAGGTCAAGTATTATTGTCACTTAAGTTATGGCAGAGAAGAAAGAATCCCTTACTAAATCCTAAATAATGATAAGAAATAATTAAATCATAGTAAATCATCAGTTAAAGTGTTAAAATCGGTTAAAACGTTAGCCCATCAAGTCTCTCAAGTTTTCCATTGTGCCATTAAACCACGGTGAGTATAACTTTTAGGTGTCTGTTTCACATGACAAAACCTAAGGAACCAAAAAGGAGAATATGTAGAAAGTAAGGACTGAGGTGATAAGAATTCAGGGATGGTTTTTCTTACCAAGTTAAACATACTCACAAAGCAGGACTTGGTCAAAGACGTCCAATTCTATTGGAAAAAGTGCTAGTGAAATTCTTCTTTTTGGAGTGAGCAACGTTGCATTATGTTTCATTGGCAAGAGGGCCTGAACTTAAGAATCCTTAAGCTGGTTATCTGTTGGTGTGCTTTCTTGTCCTTGCCAATCCAGGAATCCTCTCTGACTTCTTTGAACCTCAGGTGCTGTTCTCTGGGCGCAAAAGGATAGGCAGAACTGAAGATATTCTTCAGGCATGTCTGCAGACACTGGTAGTAACAATGAGAAAGATCCCTGAGGAATAGATTTGTTGAAGTATTGTGGAAAATGTGTGCGACTTAAGAGCCAAACCTGAGGATTTTGAATGCTTTCTTAACGACATGGGGAAAATGACATGAATGTTATAAAATTAAAGTTGTTAATTGTGATGTGTTTAATTCTGAGGAAACTCTAAATTTTCCTACACACTTATTTGCTTTGTGTCTGATCGTATTCCAGCTAAAGCCAAAACTGGAATTCTGTAACTGACGAGAGATAATGGTTTTCTTCATCTTCAGAAAAAGGTGACTTGTTATTTGTGTTGCTGCAGTACCTCTGAGATCTCATTGTGGATCAGAACCTCGCAGTGCAGATAGGGCCCGTGCTAGTGGATGGTGTCTGCCAGCTTAGGATCCCAGGGTGAAATACAGAGGAAAGAGCAGAATGAAAGGCAGTAGACCAAGTAACTCAGAAACTAAAGAATTAACAGTTTCCTGTAGGAATTATTGCGAGTGAGAATTTGAGGGAAGATGTTGGAGGAAATGATAGGAATATCTAGCATTGTGTTCTCAGGAAGCTCCTTCCAAAAGCCAAAGTAGGAACTAGAGCGTGTGTGTTAGAAATGGACAGAGATGGGAGCGTATACTGTGATACAAGGAAACAGTGAGTGGAAAGAGGCGTAGGTTGTAGCAAGGTATGACTGTAGGAGCAGAAGGGAGCTGCCATAGACTTCCCACGGGGTGGCTGGGGGCTGAGCTTGCAGTCTCTCTTTTCTCCTCTCCCCAAGGAAGAAGTTACTAGAAGAGGTATGCAGTAAAGCACTTACGTATTATTTAGATTCTGGAATATATGACAGTGAAGATTCATGGTAGATAATGCAGAGTAACAGAGCCTGGCTGAAAGTCCAGAGGAAGTTAAGGTATTTGTCTTGGTGGGGTTTTTGGGTGTTTGTGGTTTTGGGTTTTTTTGTGGTGTGTGTGTGTGTTCCCCCCCCCCTTCCATGCATTATCTCCCCTCTGTTCCTGTCCCCAGCAGAAGTTTTGTCCAAACAGTGTGACACCAGACTCCAGGGGAAGAGAGGAAAGGCAGCAGGTGCAGCAGCTTTAGAAGCAAACAAGTAAATATCATTACTTCCATTAAAATATGGGATTTTTTTCTAAAAATGAAGCTTTTACTGCAGCTGTTATCCATCAGTGACTGAAATAACTAAATTGTGAATAACAAAGCGTTGCTCCCTTGTCCAGGGTAATTCTTGATGCAGCAGCCTTCAGGCAGCTAGCAATCTCCACAAATGCTGTGAGATTTGTTATGACAAGGCCCCGGAGGGCAGCCGTTCTATTTGCAGAGATTCCAACTTTGCTATCTCCAAGTCAATTTTTTTAGAGCACCTTTTATGTATCATAGAGAAGACAGGTGTTTGGGTCAGCCCCTCAGTCCCAGGAGAATTTCCCAGCAAAATGCAGCAGGTAGAATCATCTGGCTAACTAAGCCATCTTAAAAGCCTGGGAGGTTTCGCTGATAGCTCTGAAGAGATCCCGAAAGAGTTCTCCTTTGAGATCAAGAGAGCAGGGTAACTGTGCTGCTGGACAGCTGTTGAGGGGGAGTGCCATAGTACAGGTGCCATAGTGAACAAATCCTGCCTCTCTGGAGCCTGGCTGGAGTTGCAGGATTGACTGTAGCGGAAGGGACCTTCCATAGACTGCCTGTGGGGTGGTCAGGGCCAAGCTCCTGATCTTGCCTTGTTTCTCTTCTCCCTGTGGAAGAAGCTACTAAGAGAGGTATGCAATAAAAGGAGCAGACGGAATTTTGATTCCAGGATATACAGCAGCTGAATCATGAAGTGTGATAATGACCTCATGTGAAAGTGTATGTGGTTAATTAGAGAAGGGAAGAAAAACTTGTGAATGTGTGGTGTTATTTTTATGATGTACTCTGTTGGCAAATGTATGATGTAGGCAGTTATGGAGACTTGGTGATCGTATTTTGCAATATTTGGAGACCTCTGGGTTGCAGTTCATGTCAGTGCCTTGAGAATTTGAGCTGTAACAATGAAGTTATGTTTGGTTTTATGTTCTGCATTTTGCCTCTCTCAGCAGTCTCTGAGCCCTGTAGGTTACTAGCTGCCATAATGATGGAATTGCTGGATGAGAGGTAATTAATTTACTGTGTAATAGGTAATACTTCCTGTGACAAGAATAGAAACCAAGGCTGGGGATGGGACCACCTGTGTTCCTCAGTGTTGCCTTCCAAGGGATGCCCTTCATAGCTAAGGGTGATAGGACCAGCGATGAAGGCATGAGTACTTGTATGCAGGCACCATGTAGAATATTTTCTACTTGAACGTAGTAGTCAGCCTACATGATGATGAAACTTTTGATGTGTTTGTTTTTTATTGCTAGTCTTGGGTGGGTTTTGAGTAGTTTGTCTGAAATCTGCTTTGCCACAGTTGCGTTCTGGAGGCTGGTAATCCTTCATGGTAATCCTTTTTTCTTTCTTTTTTCTCCCTCCTCCACTTTTTAAGTAAGAGTAAAAGTCGTATGCATTTACCACTCAAAATGAAAATTCTATGGAAGGATACATGTTATTTAAATCTCCTCATGCTGAAATTTTGATATATAGCCATTGCTGCAGTAACTGCAGTTCACAGAAGACTTATCTGAGCTAATTTTAACCTAGTAAGCTTAGACTCTGCTGGCAGCATAACCAAGATAAGCTTTTACTTATCTTCCTTGGTAGGTTTGCAGTCTATGCTTCAGTAGTTTAGTTCATTGAGCTCAGTGCCACCATGGCAACACTTATAATAGTAATACGGCTACCGCATTTTAAAGTTAGCTTGATCGTGTCAAAATCTTAAGTCTAAGACGACTGATAGTAACTTAACAGTACTTATTTCCAGTTATCTGCTGTATTTCTGGCTGTTTTTATAACTAATTCCTCTTTCTTGCACTGGTTTGAAATGAGCACTTAGGAGTAAGTGTTTTCTTTCAGAAATCTGAGTAGCTAGCTCTGTGGAAATCTTTACTTCGTCAGGTGGTCAGTCAGATAACCCCGTTTGATTTGTAATAAGACTTTGGCACTTGGAATGAGTATGCTGAGGTCAAGGTAGCATGCTCATGCAAACTGGGCAGTAACGTATGTCAGATAAGCAAGAGGCACTTTTCATTTGCATATGCTATGAATCTTTTACCATTCTGATGGATGCTTATCTACCATTTATAGAACAGAAATGCAAAGTCAATGAATCAGCTTGTTTTAGTATTTCAGTCCATGGAAACTCTTAAATTGTTCTAATCTGACTAGTGTGTCTCTGTGTCTCTCTCTCTCTCTCTCTGTGTCTCTCTCTCTCTCTCTCTGTGTCTCTCTCTCTCTCTCTGTGTCTCTCTCTCTCTCTCTCTGTGTCTCTCTCTCTCTCTCTGTGTCTCTCTCTCTCTCTCTGTGTCTCTCTCTCTCTCTCTGTGTCTCTCTCTCTCTCTCTGTGTCTCTCTCTCTCTCTCTGTGTCTCTCTCTCTCTCTCTGTGTCTCTCTCTCTCTCTCTGTGTCTCTCTCTCTCTCTCTGTGTCTCTCTCTCTCTCTCTGTGTCTCTCTCTCTCTCTCTGTGTCTCTCTCTCTCTCTCTGTGTGTGTGTCTCTCCTCCTCTAATGGTCCTCTAGGTGACACAGTGAATTTTTTTTAATACTCTTCTGTTCTTGTGGATGAATATAAGGAGGAAAATTATTGGGAAACTTCTTGGGAATTACTGGGAAAACTATTGGGAAACTCCCACAACCAGGAGTACTTGTGTGTTATCTTTGTGCTGCAGCCATGGCTCCTCAGCATTTCTCCCAGTGCTTGAAAATATGACTTAAGCCCCTAGAATCAATATTGTACTCTATCTAAACAGAGCAGTGCTTGTTCCCTGCAGAATGCTTGTTTGCTGCTTTTTGAATGTTCCCTTCTTAGCGTGCAGTGCCTCAGTGTCTTTGTTCACCTTGCATTTGACACTTTCTTGAGTTCTGTTACTTGTGAATCTCCATTATTATTTTCAATGTTGTGATTTTCTTGATTATTAAGGGTAACACAACAAGCTGAAAGATGGTTATTGTTCAAAACCACAACTGCCATGTGATGAACATTATATCTGCAAAGCTGTGTCTGCTGCCAAATGTAGTTGTGTAGATACTACATCACTCCAGCAGTATATTCATGTATGCATAAGGCAAGCTGGCATTAAAGTGACACGGAATAAAGATGGGAAAAAATGCTATTGTATGAGTGAGTGCTAATTCATTTGATTAGCACTGAGCTGGCTACCCAGGAAAAAGTTTTAAGGTGACTCTTGTAATTTAGAACAGACTGTATTTCTATCTGGAAAGTGGCAAACTCTAGGTTGCGATGCATGAGTTCAGGGTCTCTCCTGTAGCAGGGGGCTTGTTTTCTTTCCTCTGGAAGTGGGAAAGGGAAGCATGTAATAGTTCAGACTGACAATTTTGTTGGGAGTAGTGTGGGCTAGAGGTTACAGTGCATTGCTGGCAGAGCTGCAAAGCTGTTGCAGGGCCAACAGTGAATCCCACAGGGTCTGTGATGTTTGACTGCGGTAGCTCAGAGTACACTAGAATAATTCTATTAGAGTAAAGGCTAGACCAAGTTCATTTCATACTTATGATTATAATATGTCTTGTGTGAAATATCCACCTATATAACCTATGCGTTGCAAAGATCACATGGAAAATAGTAAATTAAAATATAGCCAGCCTTTGTCTTTAGCGATAAAGTTCACCTGTTTATTTCGTAATGGTATAGCTCTGAAGTTTTGCATTTCAGTGGTGCAAAATTACTACTTTGTCCATACTTTAGTTTGAGATAATACGGATGCACGAGATCTTTGTATTCTTGAGTTCTCACAGATAACTTATTTGTGTCCTGGGAGGAGGCAGGAAGAGTATAAAAACAGAGCTCAGCCCTATAGGTGACGTTCAGTATAGGCAATTATGAATTGCTTAAAAACTTAAGGTACTTCCTTATGCGGCATGTAGTACAGTCTGTCTTTCTGCATCCATATCGGAGTACTACAAGGCAAACCTTGCAGTCTCTTACTTTGTTATGGTAACTTGCTTGGGTAGCCAGATCTTTGAACTGCCCTACTGTAAAATGATTTCCTAAGTGAGTTGTAATTTGCTGAAGACCATTGGTCTGTTTGTCTAGTCTTTACTGTCAGGGATTTACAGATCTTTACAGAAAATCTATGGGATTTTGATCCCCATTTCTGATAGAACAAGAAAACTGAGTCCTAGACGCTGTAGTAAAGTTTCTGAGAAGCTCTTTTCTACTTCAGCATATTCCGAGCATTAAAAACTGTCCTGAATTCCTTGTGTGCCTGCCTGACTGTAGGACAGCCACCATTCTGCTAAAAAGCAGTTTTAAGATTAGTATGTTCTGCCCATGTCTCTACTGTACAGAGTGCCATATTTCTCCATGCTATCTTTGAACGCTAATTTTTAAATGTGCTTCCTGAGAAAGTTGGGCTCCCTAGATCACTTATGATCAATGCACTGATGAAATAGCAATGCTGCATACATGCCTTAGTGAGTAGGCAAAAGGCTTTATAGCCTGCCAGTTTTGTGTAAGCTGGGTGACAAGCTGTGAGAGCGCATACGTTAACTCTTTGTTTCCGCATTTTTTCAAAGCTAAGTCTTGGAAAGTACGCTCAGATATTGGGTGCCGCAGGCTTTCAGATGTTTGGCTCTGTGATGTTATGTGATGCCAGTTACCTTAGGTGTTTTACTGTTCTAATAAGAAATAATTTCATTTGAAGCACCAGTGTGAGGGTCTGTAGATGCTGGCATCCTTATTGGAATCTCTCATGAATCACAGAACTGAGCAAAGTATGTGATAAGACTATTAAAACAATGCAGACATCCATTTTTGTGTTTTCTTAGCAGAAATCCCAGTGTTCTGGGAGTCAGGAAACCTCTGTGCATTCTAAAAGATGCAAGAGGAGTCAGTAAGAGCAAGTGTGTGCTGAAAACGGAAATCTGAGGCTAACTGCTAAAAGCAGAAAGGTGTGGAGAAATCATGCTGTACAATATTACTGTACAAAGAAGGGGTACCCTTAATGTTTTGAGTTATTTGGGTGGCATAAACTGTTCTATTAGGTTGTTAACATTTCATAAACAATCTTTGTATTTTCTGTTCTGTTAATGCTCATCGCTATTCTCTGACTACGTTAATGTAGGACATGTGATTCAGTATGAGTATTTCTGTTGGCAAAAACAGAGTTTTGATCGTGCACTACCACAACTGTACTCCTTGGCATTTTGGCAAGTCAATTTTTCCTGTTGCTTCTGTTCAAACATCTGTAAAATGGATATAATTCTTGCTTTGCAGAATTGTAATAGGCACCAGTTAATTAACATTTTGGATAGGAAAAGCTGTGCGTATGGTAGTAAGTACTATGCTGTTTTTAATGGCTGCTTGACACTGTGGTGTTCACTTCTGAAAGATTTCTGTGCTTCTCAGTGTAGATCATGTGTTCCTTTTCTCTGGGCAGAAACACTGTTTCATTTAGTCATTAAATAATGTGTCTCTTGTTTGCATCTCACTAGGTATTGTAGAAGACTATAAACCACCGTTTTATGATCTGGTTCCAAATGATCCCAGTTTTGAAGACATGAGAAAAGTGGTCTGCGTAGATCAACAAAGGCCGAACATTCCCAATAGGTGGTTCTCAGACCCAGTAAGTGGATGTACATATGTATAGTGTGCAAAAGATACAAGGCTGACCTTTTCATTTTTATTTTTATGTTTCTGAAATAAACTTGTGCGAGCTGTTGTCAGTTATCACTTGCAGTTGAAAAGATCTCCATGGTACTTGCCCAGGACCATTACCTGTACAGATTTCAGAAGCATGCTGGTGTGGAGCTTTATGTTGGAGAAGAAAGGAAGAAAACACAACTGTCAACCTTTTGATTATTAAATCTGAGCAATTCATAGATTGGCCCGTTAGTAGCATGAATTAATAGCAATTATTTTCAAGCTGATCTCTCTATTTTATTATTCTCTCTCCAAGGAGAGATTTCTCTAAGGGAAAGGTAACCTGTATAGGTCTTTCTGTGGATCGTAAGCATGCAGGTGTATAACAAAACTTTGATCTCTTTCCTGCCTACGTTATAAAGGACTATTGTTCTTTTTGAAAAGCTGATCCTAAAGTATAAGATTATTTTTCTTCAGAAAAAGTTCATGTTCTCCAGCTTGACCAGCTGTTTTGTTCCTTATTGCTGAAACTGTAGAGGTTTCTTTGAATCTGCATGACCGGCCGTGGCCAGCAATGACTAAATGTCCCATATGTAAGGGTTTGGTTTCAGAGCCATGACCTGCACTACCATGCCAGCCAGCTGTGAATCCCAGATGTATGAAGCCGCACTGGATGCGCTGAAATCACAGCTAGAAAATACCTATACCTTCTTTGGCTTTCTACATTGATATCACAGGAATCAACTTCATTGAAAAGAGATTCTGCAGAGTGTTTTCTTAATTTAAAAAACAAGTTTTGAATGTTTTAGACTTATGCTAGTTTGACATTGCAGTCAGCAATTGTCTAGTTACTTATTCTCTTGAATCACAATCATTTTTCAACACTTCAAACTTATGTATTTGAAAACATACAAGGACCCAAATAGACAGCAGTAAACCTTCGTGTAGGCTCTGAAAATATGAGTATTAATAAGGCAATAAAAAATTGCGTTAGTGCTTAACACAGTCTAGTTCTTTTTGACTTGTGATTTGTGTGCTTATATGTGTGTTTTATTCTTTTCCTAGACACTAACATCTCTTGCCAAGTTGATGAAAGAATGCTGGTATCAAAATCCATCAGCAAGACTAACAGCCCTGCGAATCAAAAAGACTTTGACCAAAATTGATAATTCCTTAGATAAACTGAAAGCTGACTGTTGACCTTCTCATGGTGCTCTCCTGAGAGGAAGGCATTTGTCTGGTTGAGAAGTAGTCTGGCCAGACAAGTTATATAATTGGTCCCCATGTGGCTTCTTATAGAGGCAGAAGTTCTTACCTAGCCATCTGTTTGGGAGACATTGGAACCATATGAACTTTGCTCAGTGACTACAATGGGCATTTCACAAATGGTCAAGCTATAAAGACTCACGCTGGATGTACTGTTGCAAAGGTAGTGGCCTGAAGGAAGACAGAGAAATCCTAAGACAAGATCAGGGCATTAAACAATGGCTTTGAATAGCTTTTTTTTGCCTCTTTTTCTTTTCTTTTCTTTTTTTTTTTTTTTTAATTCTCCTAATCACTCCCAGGACGAACACATGGAAGTGGTAAATTTTAATCAGCAATATTGCCTGTGCTTCTCTTTATTGCACTAGGAATTCTTTGCATTCCTTACTTGCACTGTCACTGTTAATTTTAAAGACATGACTTGCCAAAAATATGATTGGCTGTATACTACATTGATCTATGCCTGAATAATAGGAAATGAATTTGGTAAACTGAAAATGTAACTGTCAGATTTTAGCTGCATTTTACATGTGTACTGATGTTTACAATAATGCTGAACATTAGGAATTTCTCGTTTATACAAAACTTGCAAATTATTTATTACTAGTGCACTTGCCAGTTTTTTAAACTGTAAAATAAGTGCATAAAGTTAAAGCTTATTTTTATGTGGCCTCTTTCATGATTTCTTACACAGATGTTTTTGTAACACAGTATAACCTGAAACATAAATTGTGTTCTGTATTACCATATTACAACTCGATAGTCACATTTTAAGTGCTTCACATTTGTAGGTGTGTGGTCTGTAACATATTTTCAGTTCAAATACGGAACATATATATAGCCATTACCCACATGACATTGTGTACTAGTATCTTACTGATCTAGAAAAGGAAAGCAATGGAGGACTGGAGTAGAATTTTAGGTCATGAATGCTGTGGGGAAAATGCATTTTATTTCTTCTAAGCTATATAATATGCATTTAAACTCTGCCAGAAAAATAACTATTTTGTTTTAATCTACTTTTTCTATTTAGTCGTTATTTGTATAAATTAAATAGAACGTTTTCAAGTCAAAAGAGTGTTTTAGTTCTCTTACTGCCTTATAGTAGCAAATGTATACTAATGCAGCAATTGGTGGTATTACTGGTCATATGCTCCAAGGTAAATAGAGCGGGTCCAGGTCAATATTGGTGGAACACCAAGGTACTGAGGCTTGTTAGCAGCTCTTTGGGCTATTTTTTTTTCCCCCTCCTGTATTGAGCTAGATCCCAAAATAGTACAGCTGGGAACTGGTGTACTCTTTTTGGATGTGATACCAACTCTGTCCTCACGGACCTCTTATAGTACTTTTTGCAAAAGGAGATACCGGTATGTTACCCCTAATCCACAGGGAATAATTCAGCTTTATACTCAGATAAATGTTTTCTCATCTTTATACCTCTTGATATTCTCGTCTTATTTGTTACTCCAAGTGGAAGAGTAACGAGGAAGTAGCAGTATCCTTTCAGCCTTTGAAATGAACTCCTTTACTCATGAACTTGAAATCCTCTAGGTAATGTAAGGAACTGAATAGCAATTAGTATGCCATGTTTAACCTGCAGATTCAAAAATTTCTCAGAGGTCCACTTCTTTGCTTTAAGTTTTCCCAGTGTGCCAGAGTCTGCTCTCCTCTCTCCACAGTCTTTCTTCCTCAGCCTTAGTCTTCCTTGTCCTACTCTGGGCAAGTGGCAGGGCTTTCTTTTTCTACACTGTTAGTGTAGAAATAAGAGCCAAGCTTGCAGGACAGGTACTGCATGGGGCTGAGAGACAGCGTGGTACAATAGCTCTCCAGGGGAGACCAGTCGCTAGGTCTCTTAATTATACTTCATGAGAATCTGACTAAAGAGATCCAATGCTGCAAAAAACATAGGAAAAGGAGAATCTGATTGTTTTGTTGTTTTTAATAGGAAGTCAAAGGCTCTGTCTGAACACTTTCCATAGTTTGAATTGGGCTGAGTGTCTGATGCATGCTGGGCTGTTAAATAACTGCAGCTCAGGAATGACTATTTCAGAAATGAGTCAAATGAATCAGTCTGTTGGATTGAAGATGCTATATAAATGGAAGTAATCAGTGACAGTTGCAACTACAACACGAGCAGCTCTGTTAGCTGTAGTTTTCTGAGACAGAGTATTGGCTGAAGTTGTTTCGTTCTAGTTGCCTGGTGCCCATATGTATATATTTCTCAGGTAATTCTTAATTTGTGTACTGAAGAGCCATGAAGAGCATAGGTCATCTCCAGGAAGGGAGAAGGGGAAAGTAACTGGAGTGTTTTCTGAAAGAGTCACTGTACTTACATAGTCAGCTCTGAGCGCTCATATCGTGGTGCATAAATGTTGTTAGTTTTCTGGAAGGGCTTCTGGTGTGCTGTGTGAAGGTGTGCCCTCCCTTTGGACAAAGGCCAGTGAGTTGCAGGTCAGTTTGATTCATGTTTGGACTACTTTCCAGGACCCTTTTTTAAAGTGTTTATTTGGGTGTGCCTGTACTTCCAAGTGAATCCATTTGTTCTTCATGACTGCTCTGTGCAAAAGCAGCCAGTTCATAAGAGATTCTCACAGAATTTAATGTGGATCTGTTATGAGCCATTTCTTCTGTGCCACTTTTCTGCCGTTTTGGCTAAAAGCAGCTGATGCTAACAGCACTGAGCCTGTAGGGCAGGAGGAGAAGACATTGGCTGTAATAATATAAAAGACACATGCCTAATCCCTCCTTGCTGCATCTGTCATCCACATCAGGTTTCCAAAATTCAAAACTCTTGTATCCTCTGGCGTTACTGAGCTCCAAAGCCGGAATCAAACGGCTGGCTTCATCAGGGCTCTTGGGCAGCATTTTTTTTCCTCCCACAGGCACTCTCCTCCTTTGGGCGGCTTATACTGAACACCTTGTTTGCGTCATCAGGCAGCATGAATTGGTCCCCACTGCCATCCTGCGTGTGATCCCGCAGCCAATCTTCCCTTTGGTTCCTTTGTGCCATCCCCTGCTATTGAAGACTGGTGTCTCTTATATCTTTGAGCAGTATGCTTGCGCTGATGGTCTTTATAGCTGTTATCCACTCACTGTGCCAGACAGTCTCCTCTGGGTCCTGATGTCCTGGGTGGATTGGGTACTGATGAAATACCATCGCTGACTCATCCACCACGCTAGTTTGCAGTGACATTTTCCTGCTGTAGTTGAATGCATGCTCACCAGATTGATGCCATCATGCGGAACAGATGTTGGTATGTAAATGAACTGAGAGAAAGCGGGGCAGGTGAAGTGCGGAGGTCCCAGTCTGCTACAGCTTTCAGGGATGAGGGCGTCTGGGGACTTCTTGACAGTGGAGGGGGTGGGAGGGGAGGTAGTTCTGCAGACAGACAGGGACAAACCAGATCTGAGAAAGTTGAGTGTGCAACGCGAGTTTAAAATAGGCGTGTTTGGTTTTTTGCTTTGACTTTTCATATTTCTGTAGCATTTTCTAGTACAAGCGTTGAAGTAGAGAGACGATCTCTCATGCTGGTGATTAATAACGGTTCTGGCAATGCTGGCTGAATTGGTGATGGCCTTTCTCAGAAACGCTAACATACTGAGTCACAGCACCTTACTAGGTATTAGGGAGATGGTCACATCAAAAACTTAATCTTGCTCTTTGCACTGCAGCATCTTCTGAAAAGTGCTGTTTACATAGAGAATGACATTTTTTTTTCAGGTTGAAAACAGCTCTGTATATTCTACGGTGGTTCATTTTGCTCTAAAATTTCTATTTTTAACTGTAGCATTAGGAATCAATCCTGTTTACCCCCATTAGGACTTGTCAAAATTCTAAAAAGTATTAGACCTCTTAGTAACAAGCACACAGTTTGTCAAGGAGTCCTTTGTCTGGAAACCACTGTTCTTTTCCTAGTTTGTGTAGAGACTTGCTGAGTGACTTTAGCATGAATTAAAATTGGAGACTTTGCTTTTCCTTGTCTATAAAGCAGGGATAACAAACAAAAAAGCAAGTACTCCAGTAATAGCCCATTTATCCAGTGTTGGGTAGAGATTATTCAAGCAAGCTACTGACAAGGTAGAAAAAGATGCTCAGTGCTAGTACTCCTAGGGGCACTTGCTGATGTGCTAGACAAGATCTCTTTAGTGCTGCTACTAGCAGCCTCCTTTCACATCAAAACGTCCAGGGATTCTTATAAATAAAAATTCATGTTGATGCTCTACTAGTAAAATATTTTTGGTCCACTCCTGGGCAATTCAAATTTTTCACTTTTTTTAAATTTAATGGCTGGGTGTTTGTTAAATCAAGCAAATTCATCTCAGTGGAGAAAGAAGCTATTTTTATTGTTAGTAGTAACTCATTCAGCACTGCCCTTTTCTAATGTATAGTTGCTGCTGAATATAGTCAGCATATGTGCATTCAAAAATAGCAGAAATAGCAAAGTAGTCTTTTTTTTTTTTTTTTTTTTTTTAAGAGGGCCGTGCACCCAGGAGCAGAGAAGCAGAAATTCAGTGATAGCCAGTGAAGGATTATCTGCGGTCTGTGTTGTTTAATCTTATTTTCAAGGGTCTGTCTGAATAATCATAGGAAAAACTTTCTTTACCCCTCAAGGTTTCCAGGCTTCGGGGGTTGGAGGAAGCCATTTCAGAATTTCCAAGTGATGTACATGAAGACAAAAGAAACAAACCCTACTGTTTTTCCTGCATGCTTATTAAATTGATGTTCCTCTAATGCTCCCATAAAATCTAATCTTCTAAAAGGATTTGGAATGCTTATATATAATCTGTTGCAGTAAAGGTGTAACTGTATTTATTACTATGGAGATGGCCCAAGCAGTTCCATAGTTGAAATTGAATTAATCATGTCACTGGTGAATTTGTGCTGAACACTTTGCTAACACAGGTCTGGAGTTTTTCCATTCTAACAGAACTGGCTATTCATATAAAAGTTCTAGTAAGAGGACGCTCTGCGTGTGAAAAATAAAAAAAATAAAAAAAAAAAACAAAAACATCAGCACGTGAGTTAGCACTGTGATTCAACTATTCTGTTGATAGGTATAACCATCTGCCAGTTAACAAGAAGAAGGCTTGGCAAAAAAAAAAAGGTGCTTTAGGGTTTTGTGGGGGGAGTGTTTTAGGTTTTTCTTTTTCATATACAGTAGGCTTGTTTGTTTTTAAGGTGCGAGTTTGTTGCACTTGAACAAATAATATGCTGGGGCAGCTGCCTAAAGAAGCCTGGGTTTGGAGAATCATTTTAGTGTTGCAGAGAATGTTGCATTTAAGTCTATAGTCTTAATCTTCCCCCACTCAATCATAACTTCCCTTGTGGTCCTTCTGTGCTGAAGGTTTCTGTGGAAAAATCTCTATTCAGACTCCCAAAATTGTTTAATTACTTGGATTAAACTACATTGATAAAGAGCAACAAGGAGGTTCTCTCTTCCCTGCGGGAAAAAACGCTTGCTAAGCCAAAGGATCGGCCTTGGCATAGTAGTCCTCGCTGGAGAAGGGAAACAAAGACATTACAGTTGCTGTCCTGTTTGAGGAAGATTTAAATTCTTTATACACAGAATAGTTGTTTACATTTTAGCATTCTGATTGTCTGGGGGAAAAGGTACGTACTGTATCAAATGTAGGGTTACTGTTGTACCAACAGCTGCTCTTACCTGGGAATAGCACATTTGCTTTATCCCCAACTGGAAGAAGAAAAAAACATTTCCAGTGCCTGAACCAAGAAGCTGTGCCAAGAAACAAGCCAAAGAGTGCCAGAAAAAGCTAAGCTTTACAAGTACATCCTTTACATCACTCTTGACCCATCACACTGGAAGAGAGACTGTAGGAGAAACCTCCGGTACTTATGAAACAGAAGCTGGGAGTGAGGAGAGACTGGGCTCAAAAGTCATCTTTTCTGCAGATACAGAAAGCACAATTTCTTAGTGGTTATGGACTCTTGTTTTCGCTGCTTCTGGAACCTATGTGACAGAGTGCCTTGTGAAATTTTCTTCACAAAAGGCAAAACAGATTTTCCAAGGGAGATGGGACACCTGCTCATTGGTTTAACCTGTTTTGTACGAGCCAGTCTCCTTAGTGGTCCAGGAGCGTGATCGTCTTGGGTGAGGAGTTAACATGACACCAAAGCACCTATCGGCTACTTGGATATCAGGCTTGGGAAATGCCCAAGATGTAGCTGGGGAAAGGGGGACTTCTTGTCTCCCCACCACACTTGGTGCTCAGTGTATGTCACTGTATGCAGAGTAGAGTTTGTCTGAGCAACACGTCTAAACATCAGGAGTGGCATGCACAGGTATGCAAGTCTCTGCTCATTCTTGACCAAAATGTTAATTTCTTGTTATATTCATGATTTGGTAGAAAAGGCTATGGAGCCTCCAAAGGCTATGCTATTCTTTTTTTTTTTTTTTTTTTCCCTACAGCAAGGCAGGGATTCTACCTGAACATTAAGGTAGATGGGAGGCTGCTGCCTCCTGTAGGAGATGCAGTCAGAGAGGAGCCAGGGAGCTCATCCTCAGGGGACAGAGTGGGCGGCATCGTCACACCAGTCCCTAAGTCTTGAAAGAGGGACCCGTGCAGGAAAAGGAAAGCTGAGAGGATCTTGCAGTGGCCACTGGAAGCAAAAAGCCACTTCATGTTCCTTCCTGCCAAGTTGGTATGTGCCAGGTGATTGTGTATTGTGATTTCAACATGTATTTCAAAGTAAAGTGAGGGTTTCATACCAGGGTTTCTTGTTAACTTTGTGAAGTGCACGAATGATGAAGCAATGGAATTGCCCAACCTTAACAATTACTAATTGCGCTTTCCAACTATGGTCCCTAACAAAACTGTGACCACTCTTTTTTTTCAGTGCAACAACTGAAGTCACTGTGACAGAAGTCCCACACTCCTAAGTCAAAAACATTAAGATACTGGTACTAATCTTAGCAACTTCATGTATTATTTGTTATGCTAAAATGCGTTCCTTACATAAAAATGAAAAGCTGATGTTGCATTCTGCTTCAACACCTGATATAGTTCTTCTTCCTGTAGGCATCTTGGATAGCTTTGAAAGTTACTTTTTGAGAGGCTTTCACAGCTTATAGAAGGAGCCAGCACACTCTGACCTGATTAATTGTGGTGAAGCAGTACTTAGGAAAGAGAAGAGGAGGCAAAAAGCACATTGGTTATAGTGCTTTATTATTTTCAGGTCAATTGCTAAATTAACATTACACTCTAAATCGGAAGAAAGAAGGAACCATGAAGATATCAAAAAGTGCCTTAATGGATTGGAACGCTACAAATTTCATCTCTCTTCAATGTATAAGTGAAGAATCAAATGATCTAAGCCCTGGAGTTACGTGAGGATTTTATCTTGTTTTCACATTTTTTCTAATCACTTGTTAAGTGCAGCAAGAGATTTTAAGTATGCTGTGATAAATTCCCAGAACCTGGAACATCTGACATACATGCTGTTTGCTGGACTTGGTGCATCAATGTGCCTTTTTTCCAGGTGTTTGAGTGTAAGCGACAGATGGAGCTTTGCTTTCCAGCAGTGCACTGCTATCTTGCTTCCTTAGGCTGAGCTGTGCAAATATGCATCTTGTCTCCATTTCCTTCCTTGGCATCTTTGTGGATGTGATCCATCCTACCTCTGTTCTGGAGACTTGAGCAGGCTGTTAGTGTGTCAGGAACCCTGTCTCCCCCCATTTTCGTCTGCAACTGGAGATTTGCCAGAGGCCTTCTGTCCTCTCACTACTAAACTCCCCCTCCACAGCTAAGTGCCTGTTCCTCCTTCACTCGTTCCAAGAATTGTCCTCTATCCTGTTTGTTCTTCCTTCTGGCACATCACCTCTCATCTTTCTCCCTCAGGAGAGTGTTCCAAAATGAGCTTCAAGGGACTTTCCATAGCAAATGTACTGACAAACATACTTACTCCAATGTCACTAGAAATTAGAAAGCCATTCTTTTGATTACCATGGTGTAATAATACATCACAACCTGTTCCAAAGCCTAAGGTTATTGTTTGACGACTGCAATGATGCATTCCTTTCCGTACCAGTAGTAAACACTGACCATTTAGGACACAATTTTAGGAGAATCTCTAAGCTGCAGAGCAACTGTTCTCAGAGCAGTGGTCCATTTAGTTTTACTTTTCACTGGAGAGTAATTGATGGAAGGTAAATCGCCTAGTGCTTTAGGTCAAGCGTGAATCGGTAGTGCTTTAGGTCAAGCGTGAATCGGAGCACAAGCTAAAAAGCTGGCCTAGACTTAGTTTATACTTCACATGTCAGGCTGCAGAAGACGACAAACAGGAGCCAGCACTGAGTGCCTGAATTGGCAGCTTCATCCTGTTTAGGCTCTGTCAGTCTACCCCTGCAGTAGTTGCTGTCTCAGCACAGGCAGTATTGCAAAGAGAAGTAGGAAAGCAATGGTGCGCTAGGAAAGTGGCAGTATAAGCTCTGGGATGACAACAGAAGAGAACAGTGACAGCATCCTAAGACAGAAGTAGGGAGCTTATGAGGCAGTGCTATTAGAGAACTACCTTTCTAATTATATTCATGCTCTTTCTTTGGGCACATTCTAGGTCTGATACTGAAATATTCTGTGAAGTTCCATTATTATCCTTCTCATCAAAAAGACATCCATTCAAGTTAGTGTAAAATTTTCAATAGATTTATGGGGTAATTTATTTATAGGATTTCAGAACTGCAAAAAGCATTTCTTTGGGACTAATGGCTTTATGCCTGGATACATTGTGTTGCAGCAATTTGGCAGGGAGGTTATAGAAATATGTGTAACAGCAACCAGGTCACTGTCTACTGGTTTGGAATAGTTGTCTTTCCAGCCAGAGGTCAGAATACTCATACATGTGTATGAGTCTATTGCAGGCAAGTATCTCCTTTACTTACTGCTTTACACCTTTAAGACATGGATTTATTCATTGCAGCTGTGTACTTTCTAGCCTAGAGCCATAATTGCTTTGATTTACTTAAGAATACACCTTACTGGGTCAGACCAATGGTCTGTCTAAGCTGGTATGCTGCCTGAACGCAGCTAAGGAGGGGTTATTCTGGGTGAGTGCGCGTACCTAAGTACCTGTGTGTTCTGTTCCTCTCCAGTATTGCAACCCTTGTGTTAGGGGTAAATAATACAGAGTACATCCCTGCCTTGTCATTTTAGTATCCGTTGATGGACCTGTTGGCCATGCCATTGTCAAATTTCTTTGACTATTCTGATACTGTCTGCTCCTATGGTAGTAAATTCCAGCAGCTCGTGACCTGTGTTTAAAAAAATAAATAAATAAAAAAAAACTCCACTAAGCCCTTTGCTCCTTATTACTCATCCAGCTTTCAGTCCAAAGAACCCAAAGATGACTTATTTGATAACCTTTGGTGAGGAATGTTGTTGAAAGGCTTTTTGAGAAATCCAGACATGCTATGTCTTTTGGATCCCTTGTATTCACATACTTAACTTGCACCTCATAGAAACTCCAGTCAGTCAGTGAAGCAGGATTTCCCTTTTCAGAGTTGTGCTGGCTCTTTCTGAACAGTTTATCCAGTGTGCTCAGTCCTCTTATTTTTTTATTTAGGGATAGACATGGATCTGTGGTTATACATGACGCACTAGTCTGTAATTCCCTGGATCTTTTTTCTAGTGCCCCTTTTTTGTATGTAAGAGTTACCTCATCAGTCTTCCAGTCCTCTGGCACAGTGGCCATTTGTAATGGTACTTTGGCTGGCAGTTCTGCAACTGCACATGAATACTTTCAGAGCTCACAGGATAATGGCATCTGCTCTGGACGACTGGCTTGATGACCAACTTGTCTGGTCTAATACTTCCTTTGTATGTACTTCAGATTCGTCAAGCTTTTCTAGAAAGTGCTTTTTCTCCTCCACTGAAAAGGATGCTTTCAGGTCAACTTCATTTAGCTGTTTTTCACCTGTGACCTGACCTCATCCAAGGCCTGGGTCACCTTGGTAGTACTGATACAATTTACATATTGATGACTAACTTCTATTCTTATGGATTTAAGTGCCATCAATATGTTGAAATGTTGTCTAACTGTTTCTTCATGGAGGCTATATGTAGATCTCGACAGTTCTACAAATAAAACTGATATTTATGGAATTCCACAAGTTTAGGGGTCTGGTGGCAAAGATGTAACCTCCCACTGTCGTTCTTGTAAAACATATTTTCTAGAAAGAATGTTTTAGTGCATCTAGAGTATGTTTTAGTGAAGGAGTTCACATACTCGCACGTACATATACGCACATGCAGGCACACACTGACGTAAGGAAGTCCAGACTGTTGACAAGGGACTTGGGTGATGGTAGATCACTTAATTTGTACACTAAAGTGTTCCTTCTCCCCCCTGCTGTGGTCTGAAATTGAGAATTGAATTGAGTTGCTTTAGCTGAGCTGGTGTCTGACTAGCTTCTTTATAAGTTACTTAAGATCAGATGTTCTATGTTACCATTTTACCTAGTTCAGTTTAATCACACAAATACCAGTCACTGGAGAAAAAAGTACAATGATTCTTGAGACAGCTTGGGAATTTTTTTTGTTCTTTAATTGCCATGGTCAACGGTGTAATGATTTACAGAAACTTATCAATTTGGAGATTTTTTTGTGAAGGATTCATAGAATTTCTGGATGAACAGAGTGGTAGACAGATACGCTGCAAGACAGCTCAGTATTTAAGACCCTGACCTGGGACTAAGGTAAGTGGCTAACTACTGACTTGCTGGCCATTCTGGGATGTCTCTGTTTTGTTCTGTTTTGCTTGCACAAAATTTCAAGAGGTCTTAGTTTTGTCCTGAAGTGGAGCAAAACAAATTACAAAACAAAATTCTTGTTTTCCAGCCAACCCTAGAAGTACTTCCAGTTGGCAAACGTTTTTATAGTGTTACCCATTTCCAAAGACTCTTAAATCCCTAGGATATGCTATTTCTGTCCTACTATGAACCATGCCATGAAAACATCTACCTTGGGAACACATTTGCCTCACAATAGCCTCAAAGTATTTTTTGTTGTTTTCTCCCTCTCTTTTTTTTTGTTTTTCATTGGCATTTGGTGTGTCAAAGGCCTGATGAAGGTTAGAGACAAAGGATGAAAAACCAGCGATCATGGATAACTGGGCACCCAAACCTGCAAATTACTGAACGCTCTGGCAATGTAGTAAGATGTGAGTAATTGGCTCTCCTCCTCCACCTCACTCTTAAACGTACTTCTGAATAGTTCCTGAAACGTTGGGCAGTTTGAGCCAGTGGTCTACTAATGCAGACTTCTGTCTCAGCTCAAGTGACTTCAATGGGAGTTGCCTCTGGTATCTATATTAGTGGACCTTGAATGGTGATGTGCGGAGGCATCAGGAGGAGAGTACTCACTCACTGCTTTTAATTTTGACTTCTATATTGGTAAAAACAAAACATAGATGATTCCACTCTTAAATTACAGAAGTTCAATTGAAAAACAAATCAGGTTACTATATTTTCTACTTTATTATATGTCAAACAGTTCACCAAATTCAGGGTTTTAGAGTATACAGCAGCGTTTGTAATCTCAATGAAAAATTTAAAAAGGCCAATGTTCATGGTATGAGACTTGTAAAAAGCCATGTAAGCATATATGCTATCGCTTCAGCAGCGGACTTTATTATGTACTGTAGCAACCTTAGGCACTTTCTAAATAGTGGCTTAGGTTAAGGACTGGAGGCAAACAAATAGAACTAAGTAGAGAAAAAAGGTTGAGATGATATAAATGAGTTTTTTGGGGGGTTGGATTATTTTTGACTCGGTTTCAAAGTCGTTTTGAAATGTAAGCAGCTTGTAATTATATATCAATAATTGTTATACTCTTAATGACACTGGTAACCTTATTTACATGATACTTACTGAAATCAGATTATGACCTGACCAAACAATTTGAAATGTATTGTTTCCAATTTTGCAGACGACATATATTACAAAATATAACAGTATATGAAATGTACAGACAATTTATTTTTAATAGCCTAGATGGACACAAAAGGTCTCCAGTGTTTCGAAGATGCGTAACATTCTCCACTATTAAATCATCCAAAAGGGGTTGCCTTTAAAATAGGACCACTGACAGCACTGTCATGTGATGTATGAAGAAGCTGGAGAGAGCGTTTTACCTAGTAAATATGACAGAGCAATGTTATTGTTGTTATGACATACTACTATTCTTTCATAAATACAAACATAAACACAAATTTAAGCAAGGGGAACACGTATTAGTGCAAGGTTTTAGGTATATATTTCACCAAAACTTTCTTAATATGACGCATCGTCAGCCATCTCTCCTAACTCCAACTAAAAAAAAGACTGGTTGGTTTGCCCAACGAATCTATCTAATGTTTTAGCAACTTTTTTAGTGTAACTTCTGTCAACGATATATGAAAAATTTACTGCCTCCTAGGCTGTGTAACATGCCATTAATTTGGTAGATGTTTTCTTGGGACAAAGTCAGTATCATGATAAAAGAGGAAATACAATTTCTAGCGAGAGTTTTTCTTTTGCCAAAGTTTTCAACTTTTTCAATCCTTGACTGTAATTAGAAATAACATCTACTATATGAGCTGTTTAAACCCTGTGGCATTTTGAAAGAAAAGATAGAATTAATGTATCATCTAGAATGCTCTGAGCAAGCGGAAATACTCTTTCTAGGTGAATGACTGAGGGAGGGAACACAGGGAAGGAGCTTCTCCTTAAACACCACCACCTCTCCGCTCTTCTAAAAAACCTAGTGCAAAGAATTACGTAAGAATGGTGTCGGGTAAAATACATCTTACAGGATAGAAGTATATATGTGGCATGTCTGGGTTACGTGTTTTAAAAAGTGTTGTTTGCAAGCTAAGATGTTCCGATTTTATTGTAAGTAGGATTTTTTAGGTAAGCACATCCTTTTCAAAGTTATTTTGGTTTTAGTTATTGTCTATTTGCGTCTGCTGCTCCTGATGTAAATCTGTCCTACCAGTTCTCGCTCAAGACGTGAAGATGCTAATTTTCTGAAATGGAGTACATTCAGGTGAGAAAGAACTCTCTGCGAATCTCCTCACCCCAAAAATTGTTATATTGAACTGGTGATTGATTGCTGGAAAAAAACTTGAGGTGAGAACTGTCATAGAAAATAGCCTGAAGGTGGTAAGATTCCAATTTGCCTTCTTCAATTTCGGGGCAAACTTTCACTGCTAAAGAATTGTGTGGATGTTCATTCCGCCATTAAATAACTGTTAGGGATATGACTTGAAGTCAAAAGAACTGCACTTCCATGTACTTACAGATTTTTAAGCTCTGCTACTCTTTAGTTTTCTTATTTCTGTAACATTATAGCTTGCAGGAAAGATAGAAGGACAGATCATTGTTTGCATTATCAGAAGCTATTTTACTTGCGGTGAAAAAATAACGTAGTATTATGATTTCCCTATTGCTGGGTGCAAATAATTCCATGTGATTTCCATGTAGACTACTGTCTTTGCAAGGCAGAAGTACAAGGATATAAATTTAGGGATGCTTTGCAGGAT
Source organism: Struthio camelus (assembly GCF_040807025.1). Lineage (NCBI taxonomy): Eukaryota > Metazoa > Chordata > Aves > Struthioniformes > Struthionidae > Struthio > Struthio camelus. The sequence continues at coordinate 46,139,067 of NC_090947.1, read as the reverse complement.
AAATACAAAAGGAATGTTGCAAATCTGGATAAAAGTGCACTGGATTTAAAGACTGGCACTAGACAACCACTTAGAGCATCCTGGCTTTTACACTAATTTCTCAGTTTTATAATAGACGGTCATATGCAGCTTAGAGCTGAAGTCATGTAATGCCAGAAAGTGGTTTTTTATTATGGCTGAGGGGGAAAAAAAATTATGCAATACTCTTTCACCTATGTGTTTCAAAAACAGTCTTGTAATTTTGGTGCCTCTCAGGCTGTGACACGTTCGGTTAGTTTTGGTCCAAGCAAGAAATAAAGCTACTGATGTTGCCATCACATTTATAAAAGAGAAGTCATATTGGCAGCTGAATAACATGCCAAAACTTCATCGTATTAAGCCTCTTCACACCCTTGTATCTCTGTAGCTAAGAGCGGGATAAGCAAAAATAAGGGCTGGTTGTAAATACTTTGTTTCCTTTTCCGTATGAGTTTCTAGGGTGCTCGTGACATATATATTTCCTTGCAAATGCATTTTAGAGCAGCCCTCATTTGTTGAAAGGAGGACAGATTTCTTTGTTTTTTGTCTAATAAGATATACATTGTACATTCTATTTCTTGGACTAAATCTTTTTGACTACAAGGTGCTAGTTGATAATCAATGACTAAAGATAAACTGGAAGCTCATAAATTGTTTCAGATGGTGGAGGAAGGGATGAACAAGAAGGAAAGGATGAAGGTTGCCACAGTACATAAATAAAATTGGAGACTTTTCGGGGGTTTCGATGTTTTGGAGTCTCCCAAAAAATGCAGTTGTGATGCTGGATATGACAGGGGGGGAGTGATACTAGTCGTCCCCCCCCGCACAGAATAAAAAAAAACACCAAACCCAATAATGCTTGAAAGATTCAATATCTGTATTACAACTTCATTTCAAAGAATAATGTAGAAACATCAAAGAACAGGTCTAACTTGGAGGGCGGAAGGGGAAAAATAGACTGACATCTTTTTAAACTTTTAAAATAAAACTATGGTTCTGCCTTGTTCTGTTTAAATATGTAATATCTATATTTGCGTGAAGGAAGAGCGAAGGTTAATGAAATGATCTCTGCCAGAAGTATACCAATCCAAATTTACATAATTGGTTGTATGTGGTACATATAAGCCAAGTGCTATTTATAATGTTAGCTCCCATTGACTTCGGTGCAAGGTCAGGCACCTTGCCTTTCTGAATATCAAACCAAAAAGCATTAATGTTCACAATTTCACTTAACAAAAAGCATGGTACACTGAGGACAAACTAATTAAGACAAATGTGTCTAATTTTGGCATTGCTGATTAGAACATGAAGTATGGTTCTTCCATTGTGTGCTGTGATTAACAGAAATTATTAAAGCAAACAACCCAGACTGTTAAAAGCAAAACAAAAAATAAAAGGAGAGAGACAACAGCAGTATTGTAATTAGGAGTTGATAATTAGTATTCAATTCTTCCCTTCTAGGCCCATAGTCGTAGGATATCCCATAGGATAGAGAAGAATATTTACACATGCTTAGTTGCATTAGGAAACAATCTGGAAGCCAGTGGAAGTTGCAATTGGCTGAGTGATCAGTCCCTGAGCATGGCCTATCTTATTAGGGTTTGAAGTATGCAGGATGCATAGACTCCCACTGGCTTCCTATATGGTAATGATACAGCTGGCTGTCAAAGATGCAGCTCTTTCCCACAGTGCAAATCTAGGTAATTCCTAGATTCTGTTGTTAAATGTTGCTTTAACAAAAAAAAAAAAATCCATTCCTACTGGAGCCAATGGAGTTGCAGATCTGAGTACATCTCACTTCTGGGGTTACACACAAACTAATTTGTCCACATTTGCACTGACAGGGAATTAGGTTCCTCCCTGCGTTCTTCCATCTTTTTTGAGACTTTGGCTTATTAAGCTTTGTTGCTGATGTTCTGTTACCTACTTTAATGTTAGACTTAAAAATTGTATAAGCAATACAGATCACTATCTTGTCCCATAGCTTCCAACATGTGTGTAAATTGATGAATGCCACTCCAAAAGAATAACAATCGGATTTAAAGAAAAATTCTATGCAAGAACTCAGTGGATAATCATAGAGCTTTCCAAGCATGGTGAACTTGTTTGCATCTGCAGCATCAGAGTCGTAATGAAATATGCTGCTGAAATTATTACCACTTATACCTGGTCAGTCACTCTGCATATTTTTTTTATATATACATATATATAAAAGTGTATATATATGCACTTTTTTGTAGACTATCAGTCATCTCCAGCAGTCAGGTACCAACTGGTAACATACGTAATGGTCTCTTCATTAGAGAAGATTTGAATATGGCACTCTAACCTCCTTGAGAGTAAGTTTACCCGATAGGTTTTCCAAAGACTGTGGGATTATATAGTGGATGCCCTGCAAATCACTAGGCTCTCCTCTATTATTATATTGGAGGGGAGAAAGTATGGAACTTTCTTCCCATTGTACCTCTTCAACTTGAATTTGACCTACTTAGTTTTTCAAAGCCAGGTTCTGGATCCCAAGTGAGTGGAGATGCCTAATCCTGGACATTAATTGGTGCTGAAGCTCAGAGAAGTGGAATGGGAGCATCAGTTCAGAAACATCTGTATGCTTTTAGCACTTACTATAGGCAAGTCTTCAGCATAAAGGTTATTTGGGACACCGTTTCTCCTGAAAGGAGTCCTAAATCATTTTTCCTAATGTATTATCAGCAATGCATCAAAATGCATTCTACTTCCCAACTCCCCAGACCTTGCTGCACTTTCTTAACTATAATTGCCTCAAAAAAGGGTCAAAATGACACTGGATTGTATGCTAATTGGAAGCAGCCTAGTTAACTAGGACTTTGCAATGATGCTACAGTGGGAAAAACATGGAGGATTAGGTAGCAAAGGCCGTGTGAATAGAACTAAAGTTGTAACCCTGAATAAATACTGAAGGAAAAGGACGTGTATAATTTTAACAGAGGGTAACGAAGACGCGTTTCTTTTTTTCCCTCCTCCAGGCCTTTAACAAAATTATGGAATCTGACAGATCATTTGGAAACGTCAGGTAAAAGTAAGCAGCCTGTAAAAGGCTGAACTGATAAATATCACTAAGTGCCGTTTGCCAAAATCGGATAAAGACGCCTGCTCGGACTTACTGTCTCGGGAAGTCTAAGGACACCGCCCGGCCTGCAGGCCGCTCCCCTCGCTCCGCACGACGCCTGCCGCTGCCCGGGGGGTGCGGCACCGCGAGGGCCCGCAGGTACCGCCCGCTCCGCTCCGCTCCCCTGCGCGCCCCTCGCTGAGGGAGCACCGCGGCCCCGCCCTAACGGCCACCGCCCCTCACCGGCCCCGCCCCAACCGCCCCTAACGGCCACCGCCCCTCACCGGCCCCGCCCCAACCGCCCCTAACGGCCACCGCCCCTCACCGGCCCCGCCCTGACGGCCCCAGCCCCTGGCGGCCGCGCCCCAACCGCCCCTAACGGTCACTGCCCCCCACCGGCCGCGCGGCCCCGCCCGGAGGCCGCTCCCGGGCTCCCCTCGCCCCCCGCCCGGCCCCCAGCGGCGCGGCTCCTGCCCTGCCGGCTCCGCCTGGGGCGGGAACGGCGGCGGCGGAGCCCGCTGCGCTGCGCTGCGCGCTCCGGGGCGGCCGCCTCGGCGGCCCGGGCCCGTCGGCGCGGAGCGGAGGCCTGGCGGGGCGGGGGCGCGGGCCCCCAAGGTGTGTGGGCGCGGGCGGAGCCGGGCGGCAGGCCCCTCCCCGGCCCGGCTATAGCCGCCGGGCGGGCGGCGCGGCGCGGCACAGCACAGCGGCCGCGCGGGCGGGGGGGGAGCCGGGCTGCGGCAGCCGCCGTCCGCCGCCTCGGCGATGCTGCGGGTGGCCCTGCCGCTGCTGGGCGCCGCCGTCTCGCTGTGCGCAGGTAGGGCCGGCGGGCGGGCGGGCGGGCGGGCAGCGCTTTTAACGTGCCTTGGCGCGGCTTCAACCCGCCAGCGGCCGTAGGGAGGCGAGATGCGGGCTGGCTGCTGAGCGGCGGTGACAGGTGCGTCGTGCCCGGCGGCTGGCCGAGGCGCCGGGCCGGGCCGGGCCGCGCTGGGGGCTGCCCCGTGCCGGGCCGGGCCGGGCCGTGGGGCTGCCCGGGGCCGCTCCTCTGCCCCGCTGCCGCCGGGTGGCCGCCGCGCCGGCAGCTGCCGCCGCCCCGCCGGGGTCAGCGTTGTTTCTCGGGAGGTTAAGGAGCTTAATGCATTTAATTATGATCAACATGTATACATAAGAAATAGGTCAATTAGGGTTTGCGGCCAGCCCGGAGCTGTTTCTGCCCCGAGTTGTCAGGGTACTGATGTCCCTAAAGTTTTCGATTGGTTAGGTTGTAACAACTGTTATCTAGCAAATCCTCCCCGAGAGGAGGATGGCCGCTGTGCATTGAAAGCGTTACATGCTGTGTCCCTGGTGCCAGAGGCAGCTTTCGGGCTAAGCGCCATTGGTTGTGACGAGAGGCCCCTGCGTGTGCCCTGCGCGGGGTGTCGCGTGGGTCCGCCCGAGACGGAGCGTCCTGTCCTGTCCCGTCCCGTCCCATCCCGTCTCGTCCCGCTGCGGCTGGGACAAAGTTCACAACCAGCCAGAGGGCTTTGGGCAGGGGTGCTAAATACACAACGTCTAGAAGAAGCCTGGTACGTGTCCTTCTTGTGTGGAGCAGATAGCGTGAAACAGTTGTTACGCTTGATCTTTCCTTTTAAAAACTAAACCCATGCTCTCAAATAATGCCCTGAAAGTCAGCACTTATCTTTAAGGGTTTAGTTTTTCCTCCTTTCTGGGTAAAGTAACACTATGTAATATGAAGTAGAACATATTTAAGTTATTCTGTTAGATTTACTCTTATTTACTTTTCTCTGAATGTTTCTACTGCAGTAGTTTCCTTGCTTGATGTTCACTGCACTGTTGCAGACAGGAGCGGTCACAGCCCCAAACTGAAAGGAAGGACTGTGGCTACATCAAAGTGCTCATATAATCCCTTCGTTTGGGAGAAGAGGAGTAACAAAGCTCAATAGTTGAGGTTTGATGTATTTCTGTAGAAGGTACAGCATGGTGCGTCATCAGGTAAAGCCACGTTGTTTTCAAGGGGCGCAAAATCTGATCTATGTGAGGTCTTCCCTTTACTAGTCTAGACTTCTGAACATGGAAGCAAACCATAGAAGCAGGCAACGCTGTGTTACTCTTATTCTTCCTTGGCATGCTCAAAGTGAAGCATCACTAACAATGTGGCCGTTACCACTTCTCTCTGAAGACCATTCAGTAAGTTAACAAATTTCATTAGCTTTAGTTGCTCTTTATGTAAGGAAATCATCCTGCGTTGTTTTTTATTTCTTAGGCTCCAGTGTTTTTGTCTTTTGTTCTTCTTTCGCTGTCAGCTATCTTCTCAGGGTCCGAATCAAATGCAGTCTGTGTGTATGTGCAGTCAAGGATAGGCAGGCAGCCTTTCCCCCCTTACAGTTCTTTAAAGGGGGCACCAAATGGAGGTATAGGTACTTAGAGGGTCTGCAGATCTCTGCAGTGCAGGGGGTTGCTGGTTGAATATCAAAAGTTTTAGCTACGCAGCTGCTTGTTTAACTCTAAATTTGCTTATACTATACAGCAGGCTCGTCTGGTAAAGACATAAAGACGCTCTGCTGGGGCAGCGGAGGGCTCTCTTGAGGAGCTTTCATTGTGCCTCGTTATTTATGAATTATTATAGAATGGGGAGAAAAGAATTTTGCTACTTGGTGAACTGTCTTCTACTCTCTTTCTACTTTTATTTCATATAAGCTTTCTTCTCAAAATTTCATTCTATCTTTTTTTTTTTTTAATCTCTGATTCCTACCACCCTTGTTATAGATCTTCTCTGTCTGTGTTGCATTAAACGGTGAGTGTATTTTTCCATCCTTTTCACAGCATTATTTTGAGGGAAAAAAGACTGCCCAGTGTGGTGCAGCATTTCTAAACAAACTGAAGTTAAGGTGCGGGCTATAGTAAGGAAATGTGTTACTATGCGTGGTGGAGGCATGTGAGACTTGAGTAGTGCTCAGCACTGAGTTGTGTTGTTTTGTATTTCTTAAGAGACTCCTTAGATGTGTTCTCAGTTCTTGCAAGTCTGTTTTTCCCTTCAACATGGTTTAATCTTACATAAAGAAAAGCATAAACTATCCTTGAAGAATGGCAAGATCTCAGCATGTATAGGAAAGCAGATAGAAGTATGGTAGCTAAACTGTAAAAGTACTGTTAGTTTGTGTAGCTAAAGCTCTAGTAGACAGCATGCACACAAGTAACTGTTTCTTACAAGCAGGTATATTATAAGCTTCCTGCTTGAAAGTGAGGGTCAGAACAGATTGCTGTTACACGCTGCTAGGTACGGATAAATGCATGAAAGTACCGTAACATTGGATTTTTACAATGTGAATAGTACTATATTAAAACAATTTTGTCTCCTTGTTTTTTCTGTAGTGTAAAATATCCTTGCATTGATACGTAAACAGTCACTGAAATGCCCTGTGAATCTTAAGTGTGAATTATTAGTGCGCTTTTTATTCTGATGCTTCCTGCAGAATATGAACTCGGTGTATAAGCTTAAAATACTGAACAAGTATGTGTATAGCTGTTGCTCGCAAACAGTGCTCTAAGCCGACTGCATCTATGTGCAGATGTGTGTGTAAACTGACAAATCCAGATACCTACATTTTGTAAAAAGTGCCTTTGTTCCAGCTTAATAATTTTGTTTGTGAAGTCCCTTTTAACTGGTAATATTGTCCTGCCTGCGTATTGTCAAATGTCAAAAACAACGTGTCCTTGGAAAGAAGTTCCACAACAGCAAAGTAGTTGTTTTGCTCTGCAATTTAATTCGTTACTATGTGATGCTAACCTCTGGTTTCTGTGGGTCCCTGAAACTCTGTTTTCCAAGCTTTTTGTTTGTTTCATTAATGCTCTGTATGACTGTGGGGATGCACCTATCTGCACATAATGGCCAACTAGTTTGCTCATTCACGAGCATGAATTCTGACTACCAAAGCTGACTACTCAAGCTACCAAAGTGTTTGCCATTAATTTTGATAAAAATACTAGATAAAAGACTACGTGTGGGAGAAGTGGGTATAATTTCATTCTACTTTTTTGGAGTAGGCTTTAGATCCTTACCAGTTGCTTGCAAAGGATTATTTCAGTCAGATAAAGCCTAGAATATTTTGTCACTTCTTAAGAGCGCCACTGTAATGAGAACGGTACGATCCTTCTCCACGCACATAACGTAGCAACATAGCTATTCCTTTATGAGAATGAGCAGATTCTGCTGACTTATTGTTAGAATAACTGTAGAAGTTTATCATTAGCTCTTAAGGTCTGCGTTACGGCTTTGAAGTGTCAGAACTTGCAGCTAAGATTTCTGGAAAAGGAGGCTCAGGCATAGTGGCAAAAATCTTCAGTGCTTAGTTCATTATGATAGTGTTCTCCGTATCAGATGTTGGGAGGGATGGGTTTGGGTTTTTTTTCCTTTGCTTGTTTTGGTAGGCTAAAAATTCAGCTTCTGTCTAGTTGTGAAGGTTCCGATGCCCTGATGAACAAAACAGTGACATGAAAGCGTGGAGCAGCGAGCAGATGATAGGGAAGAGATACTTAAATAACAACTCCATCCCAGTTCAAAAATGCAATTACCTGTATTTTACCTCAAGAGCAATTGGGCTCTGAATTACCTTGTGTTGTCTCCACTTACCATATAGAGAACAGAAGTCCTAATAGAGGCCTAAGTTGAATGCTTACAATTAGATGATGTGAATACTCTCCTGGTGGGCTTCCTACCTGTTGAGAAAAACACCCTGGCAATTTTGGACGTATGCAGATGAATCTGATCATGTGCCAGTAGCTCTGATGGTAGTTGGCAGTTTCTATCAGCTTAGCACACTTCCTTTTCTGTCCTGAATGTTTTCAGTGATGCTGTAATCCAAGTGTCTCTTAAGGGTGTAAATATTCTTCTATTACCTTAATAATTCTAAGTGATAGGTGTAACACTGGCTATGCTTCTATGCCTGTGGCAGTTGTCATTCAGAGGCAGCTGAATTTTACGGCTGAACGTAACTTGTGAAACGCTTTCCTCCAGAATAAACGATCTTCACAAATGATAATTATTTTAATGTAATCAGATACTTCATCTTTCTGGTGTTGGTTCGTCTTCAGTTTGATGATGGCAAAAAGAAGTGCATTAAAAAGTCCATGTTATCCCGATTCCATTTTTATCAGGAAGTTGATTCTATGCAATCAGCGCAGTGTTTGCAGAATTCACATTCTACTTAATTTCTCCAGCAATACGTGCGTTTTCAGTGTGACTTAGAATGGTGCAAAGCCAGTGAAAGTTAAGCAGAAAGATATTTTAGGTTTCTAAATGTTTTGTGAAATACTCCTTGAATACAGCATTTTTACAAAAAATAAAATTTTCATCTTAAATCAAATTTCTGCAGTAATACCTATTTTTATGAAAAAGCAGGCTATATTAAGTAGTCTAAATTTAACTAGAAGTGAACTTTTCGAAAACAGAAAATGGAGTCAATGTGACTTCTTAAATGTAAAATACGTTTCAAGCTAATGTGGTGGAAGTATGGACTGTATTCACCTTTCAGTGCTACTAATTCTTTTTTATGCAATTCATTTTGGACTTTTAGTTATTAAATTCCATCTGTCCTTCCTGGCAGCACAGTATTACTACGTAGTAATACTCCCCACATAACATCTAGCTTCAGTCCCTGCGCTGGATCATCCTTCAGCACCTTCTAGATTGAGACCAGCAGATTTCCTCATCAGCTTGTCACGTTTTCTGTGTGTACTGTAGCTCAGTAAACTGTGGCCCAGTTACATTAGTGTTGTATTACACAGCTTATGTTTCATAAAGCATAACTTTTCAAAAGATACCTAGCCTATCTGAGGTAAGTGAGATATTAGAAAATGTCCCTTGACAGTTTATTCCACCAAGAACTTGTCCGTTGTTTTTGTTGCCCCCTCCCTGCTCAGTTAATTTTAATGTCTGGCCTCAGTTTCCACCCCCTGTTTTGTTGTTGCTGATGGTGGTGGTGGGGTTTTTTTGGTCATGGTTGCAATGCTTTTCTAAAACAGCGATCCTGAGTATCCAGTATTTTGCTTCCAAAATTAAGATACTTGCACATGTTAATGAAATCACTTATTGTATATATTTTTAAGAAATCAAAACAGTGTAACTATTTGAAGTCTTTCATTCTAAGACATTTTCTTCAGTTCTGGAATAGTCTATTGTTCTGCACAACTTTCTAGTTTCTCCCATTTTGATATCCTTCCCTTCTGTAGCAAGTTTATGTAGTGAGCTGTTAATCTTCTATTACTCCTAATATATTCTTTTCCAGAGACCTCTCCGGAGAGGGTTCTCTTTCATACTTTTAATACTAACCTAAAAAGCAAGATATTTTTAAGACCTGCCACTGTTCAAGATTCTAGTTTCCACTTCTGAAGAAATAAGTTACAAGAGAAGTTGATGACGTTTTTATCACTTTCATAGATGTAGCTTATAGTAGGAGACTGTGGGTGCAGTGCTGTGGGAAGGAATAAATAATTCTTGCTGCGGATAAAGGTTTAAAGAATTTCAGTCCATCTTTTCAACTTAATTGTTCTTAATTTTTCTCTCCTCCCTCCTGAACTGGCAGCATTCTTAGCTGTGTTTGCAGGAAGCAGAAGGGAAGTCTCAGCCGGTCAGACCAGCACAGCGGTTCTAGAACCACTGCTGTCCCTGCAGCAGATATTCAAGGAAGAAGGGTTAAAACTGAAGCAAATACAGACTGCGGTTTGTGCTGGTATATAAGTATACGCACAGCTCATGATGGCTTGCAGTTTAAGGAGTCAGAAGTTGCACATGTATCATTGGGCCTAATAGTTTCTATGAATCCGTCTTCTGTAAAGGTGAATTTGTCTAATGGCATTTTCAATGCACTAATGCTTTATCCTTGGTGTTTGGTAGCAATAATATTTACCCCTAACAGTTGGCTGGAGGAGGGGGAGAAGGCAAAGGAGAATGAGAAAGAGAGAAGTGCTTCCTCTTGCTTATCATAAATTTATTGTTGATAACGTCCACGGTGCCTGGTAGCTTTCAAGCTATGAGAAACAATGATTAAGTGATATCGTTTGTCTTCTCAATACAATCCATAATTTCATGATAAAAATCTCACATCTCCCCTAAGCTGCCTTTCACACAAATGAGCCTACCTTCTTAATTTCCTATCTCCAATTCCCCTTGTTGTCTTTCCTGTACCACTTTCTAGCTCTCCTGTGCCCTTTGAAATGGAAAACTGGAACTAATCCTAAGGAGTAAAATGCGATGTTTGTTTTTCTGTTGTTTTCTCCTAATCATGATATTCTTCTTGAGTGCTCAGTTGATGTGTTCAAGAGCTATCCAAAAAGATATTTTGAGAGGTAGTAGCTAATATTGGTAGTAGCTATTACTGTACGTACACAGCTAAAGTTGTTTTTCCTCCTGCGTAATGTTTTTCATTCATCTGACTTGTGATCATTCAGCATGGTGAGATTCCTCGGCAGTGCTTTGAAATCAGTTTTAACTTTCCTATCCTCAGCCAGTTTTACTGGTTTGCTATCCATTCTCCTTCCCCGATCACTGGAGTACGTTGAATAACACAAATTTCTGTGAGACTCCACCAATAATGCTCTCTCACTGTGAAAATTTACAGTTCCCCCCCGCCCCCCACCTCTTTATCTCAGCTGTCATGGGCTAAATGGGATAACCTCTAGTTAAAAGATTGAGACAGCTCTGTCTCATGACAGCTGAGTTTCTTCACACATGGTCAATTATCAACTCTTGCTGACTCCTGCAAAGAACACTTGTAAAAGGAGCCGTGTTAAAGCTACCTTGACTCTGCTCCACCACATTGTATTGAACCAGTGTCCACTCTGTTTTTTTATTATAGCCCCATAATAAGCTGACTGAAAGGCGAGCCAGCAGTTTGTAGCTTCCTAGGTCTCATTTGAGCCGCCTTCATGTAGCAGGGTAGCTTTTGCCACCTGTCGCCCTCCTGAGACTGAGGTTGATAGGTCAGTTGATAGATCAGATCCATATCGTAACCCTTTGCATTCAGGTGTTGCTTGGAGCGGAAGGTAGCCTTCAGAGTGGGCTGAGTACTCATGCTGGAATCTGGGCCTTAGTCTTGAGAACCAGGCAACGCTAAGTAGCTATGCTTAAACGAGTCCCAAATCGCTTGATTTAGTTATAAAATGTGATTATACTTAGACGTGCACAATACAGAGCGTCTATACAGAATGATTGAGAATGGAAGTGTTACCGCTATTTAGCTTTCCTTCCCGTTGAGATGAAAGACAATTACTGTAATGCCCCTTAGATATTTATTTTCAAATTTAATTTTGAAATGTTCTACTACTGTGTAGTCACAATAAGAAACTGCTGAGTATTGCAGCTAGAACTGGATTATGACTTAACAGAAGATTAATACCCTGGTAATCTGTCTGTATAGTAAAAATGTCTGAGTTGAAATGTAGAATGTTGTGTGATTCATAAGTGATAGCAAGTTTGGGCTTTTTTTCCCCTGTTTTTTAATTTTTATTTAGTCTTAGACTGCTGGTCAGCTTATGCCAAATACATTCCCGATTCTTTCCATTTAAATTTTGAAGATGTACTATGTATACTTGCTACATTTTAACCGTTAGCTGCTTTCATTAAGCTAGTGTCTAAACTCAGATTCTTCCATCTGTTGTTCACTTGTATTATCATTCCTATCTTGTTTCTTAGATATTTAGTGATTTGTGTATTTGAAGCTGACACTTGAGGAAAAAACTGATGGAAGTGTTTTTAAAAAAAAAAAAAAAATCATCTGCTGCTCGGTTGTGTGTTGATTTGTTCTAAATCCACTACTAGTTCCATTCTTCCTGCTGCATGAGCTAATTTCACAGGGTAGTTGCCTGTACTGTGGGTTTTATTATGGCTGCACTGAAAACTAAAAGGGAAAAAAGTTGCTTTTTTCTAAGTTATGTAGGTTATTTTCTGCTCTGAAGAGCAAGTTATTCTGTCCTTAATCCATAGAGGGTTTAATCCAAGAAATTGCTCTATAGTCTCAACTCCTATTACAATGACAGCAAAAAGCAAAGAAACGAGCAAAAAGCAAAAACACATTTCCTTAAACTATATCTGTCTGAAAAAATGTTAAAACGGGGAACACCTGTTTTTTCCTTATGATTCCTGTGTTTAAAAATTGTTTGTGTACACAAAAATCTTTTGTGTATTTGACAACAAATTGTGAATCAACTTCACTGTTGCCTCTGGTTGTTAGTTTCTCCTATTATTCATTTGGCTCTTATACAGAACAAGAGAAGTACCATGCTTCTCTTTAGACAACAGAAGAAATATATACCTTTCTTTGCTGTCATGAAATATTTCTTTGTAATTACTGTCTCTGCTAAAGTGAACTCAAAGTGTATCTTTCCTACTCTGCCCTCTCTGACCTTGCCTTCCGCTGTGCGGATAGTGACTATCAATCAGAGCAGTATGCTCAAAAACGTTGTGAGGGTACGGTCAGTCTCTCTTCGGGAGAGTGAGGTTTTTTGGAAAGATGCAGATAGAGAGATGCAAATTTGTTAATAACTGCTGGAGAATTAAATAATTGATAACCACTGGTAATCAAATTTGAATGCTTAACATAGCTTTTTGAGGCCATGAAATACTTCAGTTGTTCACTTTCTCCTAATTTCTCAAGAACAAGAGAATGCAACATTTTAAGGGGAATTTTGTTATGCTTGAGTAAATAAAGAAGTCATGTTCGTTATAGGATCAAGAGTGCTGTGTTTTGTAACGTCAGGAACATATTTTCCTCCTATCTCTCTTTTTCCTTTAACTACTGCACAATTACTATATTTTACTTCTCTAGTTTCAACTGCTGTGAATGTTCTGACTTTCCTCCGCGCACCAATGCATTGCTAGTAACATCATCAGGACTATCACTAGGAATAGAGCTGGAGAAATGCTGTGCGTTTCTAATGGGTTTCTTAGCAACCCTTGTGTGTTCATGCCATAAAATGACTACTTGGAAGAGGAAGCGTGGTTGAAAGGTTATATTGGTTTGAGCATTGTGAAATACAGAGGAAGCTCTTCCGTCACCTTACTGTTATCCATGTGCTCTGTAAATTGGGGGTAAATGCCTTGCTAGCTTCTCTGGGACAGCGATAGAGTCAAATTATAGCAGAAACTGTGCAGATGTGTAGTGAGATCTAGAAATGGATTTTGCATTACCAGTGAATTGTTGAATTGAATATGGAGAGTTTTTCCATAAGAAGGAAAGTTTGAGAGAGAAGGTTGTAATGAGTAAACTGGAGCAGCACTGAGATGTGCCAAGTGCATCAGCGTGGTAAGTCACAAATTCTATTCAGGCCCTTGTGTCTGAGGATGCCAGGGTGGTAATGGGAAAGGGGATTCAAGCTTAGAAGAGCACAGGTTGTTGTACAAGTCTCTGATAAGCTCAGTGCATTGTGCAATACAGAGATGCAACCCAGGATGTGAGCTGATTGCTGATGCAGTTTGCAGTGCACCCTTGCTTAGCATGCCTGTGGGCAAAAAGAGCATGCAAAAAAGGTCTAGGCTTTTCTTTACATTATTTAACTGAGGAGAAGGAGCTGAAATAGAATGGATGCTGGAAAACTGTGCTTTTGTGGCTATATTTTTAAGGACATCTTTCTGCTTTATTAACAAAGGATGTACATATATGCTCTTGGAAGCAAGGTCAGATATTTGCATCTGCTTTGAATTTGTTATCCTTTTTTATAAATGAGAAATTATCCAGGAGCATAGGCACATATCTGAGGAATCTTGGGTTTCTATTTATGTAGTGGTGTCAGTTTTTGAGATGCCCATTCCCCCATCCATAAATGTTAAGGGTAGCTGGTCAAGAAATCACAGATGTTATCAGTTGCCTATAATTACAGCTTGTTAAACTTGTCAGGCACTTCCCATTGTAAGATCTGCCAAAAATTTAACAATCTGAGCTCAACTTTTCCATCGTATTGGATGCCTGCCTCTGGATGGATTATGTTTAGAAGATTTATACAGATCACTTTGAGGAAAAGAGAGTCTCATCCTGCCGACAACTTAAACTTTGATCTTGCCTTTGAATAGATTTAGCAGTGCTTTCCTCCCCCCCCCCCCCCCTTTGTTTTGTCTTTGTTTTTGAGCAAGGGCTTGAAATTTGGCAGCATTTAACCTTGGGTCAACAATAGCAAAAGGCATAACCCTAGGAAAATGTGAAATACAGGGCTGCAGGGGTAGGGAATGAAGATCGTAAGTGTTCAGCAGAAACCCTTTTAATCGGGTTAGCAAAAAAGGTGTGTGAAGTATTCATTCTTGCTGATCACTCTTACTCCCAGATCTCACAGATTCATCCCTTTGACTGCAGCCATCTGCCAGTCTGAGTATGTTCCAGCACAGAGATTCTTAGTTTAGAAAGACTTTCCTGCGTTAGTTGATTTCAGATGCAGGCTAGTGCAGAGCTACAAGTAATAAACGAGAGCAGGGAAACTTTTCTCTCTGATGCTGTCAGTACGTTGTTTCCTCTGCCCCAAAGCACTAAAAGCTGTCTCTGAGTAGGGGAGTGCAAGGCATTGACTGAGTGAAGGCAAAAGATTCTGATGAAACTGGGATTGAAAGGCTGGTTGGTGGGACCAATAATGCAACTGGCAACCTGATAGGAAAGAAAGTGTGTCTGAGAGCAGAAGAATAAAACAGAAACCGGGAGATGGTGAAGGAGGACATGGGGACTGGGAGGACGCTATAAGGCTTTGGGAAGAGGTGACGTGTAAATTGTGAGTGTGAGCCATCTCGGGAGGAATGAAGGTGACCACAGGATGCAGGGGAGAGGTGTTTTAGGTGTTACTGGAGAAAGATCCTGTGATTAGATGACAGTGGGTGTCTGGCCGGAGGCATATGAGATCAGAGCTGCATAAAGATGGGGAAACTGGACAAAGAGACTAAAACGGGGACAAGGTGAGAGTCAGGACTAGCAGAGGACAGCTAGAAGGACCTAGGTTGAGAAGTACAGGCTGGAGACTTTGTCCCTGCTAGGATACTGTTTCTCAGCTTTTTTGAAGGAATGATGAAAAAGGCAGCAGTTCAGATGTGGCAGAACACGTATACATTAAAAAGTTTTTTAGGATATAATGTTTTGGATGTGGGCAAGTTTTGCTTTGTATGCTCTTTAACCTCTGCTGTAAATGATCTAATATCTCAATCCAAATTGAACTTAATTTTCCTATTGCAAATTTGCATGCCTTTCTCCCATGACTTCTGTGAGCTCAGTATTTATATTGTAGTAGAAAGAAAGCTTATAGAGCTATCTTGCTCTCCAGCAAGACCTAGTCTCCAGTGGGCATGAAAAATTACTGAAAACATGGAATTCAACACGCTCCTTTCCCTGCTCCTTTGAGTTTGTCATCTGATGGGCTGAATGTTTTCACTTTCAGAAGCAGTAATAATCTGGTTGAGTTGCATTGTGAATTTTGACCAAAAAAACTTTTCTTTCTGTTCTGTTTTGTGTAATGGCTTCTTACAGGTTACAGAACCTCTTAAACGGTCCTTTTCTAATCTTACGTTTGTTATGTCTGGAGGAATACCCCTGAAGCTGTTCAGGAATTGCAGTGACATTTTTGACTAGCTCCCCTCTCAAGCAATCCACATGGGATCGGATGCACGTGGGACAGGAGAAAACAATTGTCTACTTTCAGTGACATTATAAAGACTGTTTCCCATCTTATTTTTAGATCACAAGAAGGGGGCAAAACAGCATAGTGGACTGTCTGAAACACTGAAGATGCTTATAAAGGTCTTTATTTTAATTTGTCAAGTAACTTTTTTATTTTGCAGTATTGTTGAGGATGTCTGTCTTTTTCTTCTGCTAGATCTCTTTTTTCTATCAATCTGATGACTCTTGCTCCTGGCATCTCTTCTAGGACTGTGATGATAATGTCTTCAAGGGAAAAAGAATCACCCATTTCCTTTATTGGATGATTATTTGTGCTCACGCCTTTGTACAGAGAGAAAGCTGAAACAAACGCATAAAGATTTGGCTCCTAGCTTATCCTGAATTCAGGATAAACATGAGCATATGGTGCCTAGGAAGTTTGTTGTGGGCCTGAGCAGAAGATAAATACTACAAGCTGCTATTTCAGAAGGGTAGTGTAGAATGAAGGTTATTATAAAGAAAACAAATAGCGTCACAGAAACAAAAATCAGATTCTTACTGATGTCTGTCAGGAGTTCTTAGGTCATTCAAAGCATCTGTTTAAGACTAGAGTTCCTGTTATTTCTACCACAGGCAAAATGCAGCCACAGTTGTGCATTTCATTTTTTTCCTCAAGCTGTGAATATGAGACATGATGAAATTACGTTAAGGGCTACAGCACTCTCGTATAAACAAATCTTACGTGGGTTGCCAGCTTGAGAAAATGGCAGTCTAATTTAGGTCCCAGTTTGATCAGGGAAATGTACCAGCAAGAGAACGGAGCATCTATTAGACTATACTGGCTGTTTGAGCAGCAATCAGAAGAAAGCTGTTCTGTTCCTGGTGAACGTTCTAGTCATCTTATGATTTTATCTTATCTTTAATGGAAAAAACCAGACGCTGCCCCACCCCTATAAGCTCCATTAGTAGTAGATTGGTTTACATGACTGCATGGATAAAATTATTTATTTATTTATTTCTAAACCTTGACTCCCCCAAGTAGAGCAATGTTCCATCTTGCAGAGTTATAACTAGCCTGGTGGAAGTGTACTGAATGCATTTTGAGGACCTTTCATGACTAAGGCTGCCTGTCCTTGACTGACTGACAAGGTTAACTAGTATGGTTGCCATGGAATTGTCTTCTCATGAAAAATGAAAAAATATTTTTCAGGTCTAAAGTGCGTGTGCCAGCTGTGTGAGCATACAAACTTCACCTGTCAAACTGAGGGAGCATGCTGGGCTTCAGTCATGCTAACTAATGGAAGAGAAGAAGTGATCAAGTCATGTGTCTCCCTTCCAGAACTGAATGCTCAAGTCTTCTGCCACAGTTCTAAAAACGTAACAAAAACTGAATGCTGCTATACTGACTTCTGCAACAACATAACTCTTCGCCTGCCCGTAGGTAAGTGGTACGTGAATAGAAAATAGTATTTAAATACTTGTGAAAGAGTGAGACTTACAGAAATACTGAACAGAGAACATGACTGTGAGTTAACTAATGAGCATTTTAAAGGCTGACTGTAAAGCAATCCTTTTTTTCCCCCTAACTTATTTCAAATAGGAAAAATAAACTAAACTATAACTGTATTTGGGGAACAGTGAACTTGTTGCATCTCCTAAAAATATTCCAGATAGTGCCTTTGATATCCTATAAGGTATTAACTATGGAGATGAAGGGAAGTGTCTGAAGGAAACAGACTTACAATCTTACGGTTTTTGTAGGCGTATCTTAAATGAGTTTGTGTTTTGAACTGGCATTATGTCTAGATGTTAGGAAGTTTGTATATGGTGTCCTGGGGACTTTCCATGAGGCGTAGATCAGCAATGCATAGCAGCTGTGCGTTAGTGATTTTTGGGAGGCTGAGAGTTGTGCGTTGCTAAGTGAACAGATCGTTTCATTTACTGCTGCTTTACAAGCAAATAATGAAGACCTTATACTGGCCTGAGAGATGTACAGTCTAAAACATCTCCATAGCCAACCAAGACCTGCTGCTAATGATCTAGATACGAAACCAGATTAGAAAGGTTTGAAAAGAAGGCAGTAAACTGGAGATGCTCATAGTTAATTTTACATCTGAAATCCGCTCATGTATTTTAGGACAGACTAATATCTGGACTTACGGTGAGTTCTGACCACTGAAAGGGCGACGCCTTTTGACTTGTAACAAGCCTCTCTCCTCATTTTGCCATTTACTTCTAGGGCTGTGTAAAGCTGATGAAATTATTGCAATTAATGTTGGAATAGCTGCACAGTAGAAGCAATATGTTTTTAATTGCTTTGTTATAATCAGGAAGGCATATATGGCATATCTGTTTCATATGGGCTCTCATAGGATGTGTGTGGTTTTTTGATTGAGGGGGAAGAGAAGGGGAAAAAGGATACTTAGTCATTGCTAGGAGAAATCTTTATCTGCTGTAGTTTCAGCAACCATGTTGAACTTTCAGCTTCTGCAATTTATTTTATCAGCTTATATGGCAGCATGTGTTCAGTGTTAAATTGGTATTGATTCTTGCCCAGTAGATTTAAGAAAGTATAAAATTCCTGATTCCAATTAGAAGAAGATCTATACTTTTAGAAGCTCTGTACATTATACAGTTGAAGCAATACTTGAGTCTGCCAGACTCAAAATTGTGTAATGAACTTGATTCAGAGCTTTCAAAAAAAATATGTATTTACTCTATTCTTTAGATTTAGTAGATAAATATTCGGTTCTTCTCTCCAAGATCTGTTTAATCCAAGCTTTTTCCAATAGTTTTCAAATATGTTACTTTATCAAATGATACCTTTTTATATACTTGCATTAGTAAGAGATGTTACAGATAAATAAGATGTAATTGTAAATTATGCATTGATTTACAACTTGCAGCTTAAGCTGCTATTATGTAGACATAACAAAATTATAGTAGTATGTAACTGGAAACATTTTATATTTTGTATAAGATATAGGAGGGCAGACCATGGAGGAGTTATTAGTGAGGGTAAGGGATTCTGGAAAAAGTGATTTTAAAAGAGGGAACTGAAGGAGACTGGGTCTAACTGTGGGATCAGAGGAGGGATCCTTGGCGAAGGAGAACTAGGAGACTTTAGCTGAGGAGAGCAACATAAGAAGAGGACAGAGATGAAAGGGTGAGGCAGAGAAGGTGACGAGTATGAGAGCAATTGGGGGCATTTTGAAGGAAGGGAGGTTGGGCAGGTTTTCTAAGGTGAGAAGATCACATTAAATGCAGTAAGAAGTAGTTGATGCGATATTGGAAGAGATACCTGTGATGACTTTAGTAGTCATATTGTGGAGAGATGTAGTGCTGGGTGGCTGGATGAATGAGTATTTTGAATCTCATGTGTAGAGACATAATCCACAGTCTGCCTTTTCAAATCCATTCATGTGCTTTGTTCCTTCCCAGTTCCTTTTTTTTTTTTTTTTTTTTTTTTTTTTTAATCTGTTGTTGCCTTATTGCCATCTGCATGCTGAAGATAGTTTCAAGAATTTTTTCTGTCTCTTAAGGCTTGCAGGTCCTGCGGGATGGTCTCTAGGCACACCGCAAATAATGAGCGTGTGGTGTAGGTGTCTGCACTGGAGGGGAAAGATGATCAGGAAGACTGCAGAAAACTGGAGGAAAATTTTGAAAAGGAAGGTTACAGACAAAAAAAGGAAGATAAGAAAAGAAATATAAGAAAAGGAAGGAAAGAAAGATACCCTTAGGGACAGAGTCGTCTTTTAATGCTGATAGAGACAGGCTGGATGCTACTGGCGGATGATTTGTTCTCAAAAACCTCTTGAGGACATAGGCTAGGTAGAAACCTGACAACTGAGAAGTCTGTACCCATTTGTCTGATCTTACCTCTTGCATGTAGCAGGACTAAAGATCACTTAAGTATTTTTCTTTCAGTTAACTGAAGAGATATACTTCTAGAATTGTTGAAACAAAATACCGCTCTCTTTAAGTTGGGATGGTGGAGTTTTGGGAGAATACTGCTTTTTACGGATAAGCAGTGGAGGCATGTCTGTCTTTCTAACACTTGAACTGGTAGTTGCAAAACCTCTGATTTCATACTGCAGTATCAGAGAGGATGACTTGCTTAATTTTTAGCCTGAGCCCTTTGCTCTAAACATTTGGGAGAATTCATGTTAGATGAAAATTTAACAGTGCCAGTGTTATTTGTTTGCTGGTCTTCTCTGACAGCCCTTTTCCACATAATTCATATTATGTGAAAGCTTTGTTTGGGCCCAAGTAAAAATAAACTTTCTTAGGGGTATTACTGAGTATATAGGCTAAAGAGCTTGGCTGCATTAAGCCTTAGGCCTGCCCTGAGTTACCTCTGTAGTACCAGGTGACTTTCCTGCAGGAGATTTTTAGAGCTGGAGGGCATACCTGTGGTGTGGGTGGGCAGACCCAGGTCAGTGGCATCTTTGCCAGCCATCTTTGACTGGCATAGGGAGTGCTTCCCACCAGGCAATGGCTGGACTTGCCTTCAACCTTAATGATACTCAGCTGCCCTAAGGCACATTGCTGCTGGCCTGCAGGATATAAAAACGCCATCTTCACAAGCAGCCACTTTGCAGAGCTCCAAATTCAGGTATGCTTACTCTTATGGCTGAATATCTAGTTCCTGTACTTTACGATTAGTCCAACAGAGCCTACACAGATAAATGAACTGGATTCTCTTTTTTTTTTTTTTTTTTAATTTTTCTTTCTCTCTCTAAAATATTTCTTAATGCTAACACAGTGTCTCCCTCCAGGATTATCAGCTACCACAACGGGTTTGCCTGGATGAGGCAGAACATGATGCTGGCACAGATTCAGTGACAACACAGTTTGGCCTATGGAACTGCTGTTAGTGACATACAATAGAAAAAAACAGTTTGAATACAATTACATAGGCTGAATTTTTAGATGTAGTTCTTTGCTTAGGAAATGGGAATTTCCTGACTTTTTAGGCCAGACCTTGTTCAGCTTACATTTTTCCTTGTTTCACTTCTGATCTTATATGAAACTCAAAAATCTAAATCTAGATCTTGGATTCCTCTCTGAGGGCAAGAAATTTAAAATAGAGGTACCACAGCAAGTAGCCAGTAGTAGGCATTTGTACTGTTAACTTATCTAATTAAAAATGGAGACTGTTCTAATTTTAGTAATTAGTCCAGTATCTCACTGAAGTGATGAAAGTTTTGTCTTCAGCACTGAGTAAGGGTTTTGCCAGGATCAAAGCAGCTAGGGCTTTGAAAGGGCTGTGCTCCATCTGTGTTGATATAAAGGCCCAAAATACAATTGTTAAGGCCTGTGAACAGATTTTCATGTATAAAGTCATCTCTTCCTCTGGTGTGTCACTGTGTACCAGTCTTACAGTTTTTCTTGTATTCGTTGGTTGGTTCTGTTTTTCTAGTGGGCATGTCATTTGCTAGGTAACTAAGCCACTGGATCTATTTCTTAGTGCTTAACTGAGCCACATTGGATCTCTAGTCTTCATATATATTTCAAAGAGTAATAATACCTGCCGTTTGACCCACAGACATCTTGATACAGAAAGTATATATTCCCATTATGCATATTCGAGTATAAAAGTGAAATGTGGATGTGAAGTCTCTGCCTTTAGTAAGGCAGGAGTGGATTTTACTTGGGAGGGAAAGGCTTGAAAAGGTCCAGTGTAGTGCACATGCCAGTTAGATGAGGCAGGAACTTCTGCTAGCTCTTCCCTTCCCCTCCCTTCCCATTACTGCTGCTGCATCCAATCCTGGCGTACAAGCCTGTCTGTCAACACTCTTCTTCATGCTGTCCTGCTTTGGCTAGATTGTGTGTTAATTACCAAAAGCTTGTGTTTTCCATGTATCAAGAGTGATTGGAAAACAATAAAATGCCTTGCATCACGGGGATTTTTTAGGACAGAAAGCAGTTCATTTACTTGATTGCCTGTGTATGCATTTCTGTAGTAAAACTGTAGATGGCATGGCATGCCTTGTTCAGCAACAGAGCTTTCTGTTATTACGATGTCTTGCATGAGAGAAAATAATTCTTATTTTGAGTTGAGTTTTTTTTTAAAGTCAGAAAATAAACATTTATAAGAACAGACACAACCTGGATATCTGCTTTTAATATACTTACGATTATTAGCATGGGTTTCATTACACTGTTTTCAATTAACAGGGGATAAGTTTCAAAGTGCTGAATTAACTTGTGGTAGTTAATGTTAAGGGTTTTTTTTGTTACCCTGAATTTATTTGCAGGTTCCTACTATTTAACTACAGTGTTTTCTGTACTAGCCTGTGACTTGAGATGAACTTTCTCTATCGGTGGGTGTTGTCATAACCGATCTATTGAAAATGGCCTGCATGCCACTTCCTCGATGGATCTTTTGAGTGTGTCTCTGGGGAATTTTTTCTGCGTACCTCAGAGTGTTACAAACTATTTTAAGGAGTTGCTAATAAGATCTAGAAGACTTGTTCAAGTTTTGGACTTTTATCCCACAAGATTATCAGGCCGTATTTCAGATCTGCAATAGCTGATACACTGCTGTACTATCCTTCCAAGTATTTTAGGAAGACGGTGCTTGTGATCCCTGCCCTCACTCCCTTTCTGAAAGGGATTCCCTCTCACGAGGCTGTTTATAAATGACAGATCTTTATCTACAGTCCTTCTGGAGCAGACTACCAGAAGTTCTTAGAGTCTGATGCTTTCATTTCATTATGGCAGGGAGAGGTGTTTGAGCCAAAGTTAAGAGTAAGTACAGGCTAGGGGAACTTGTTCCTCAGCTTTTCTCCAAAGCAGCAAAGCTGGCATTCGCTTCACTTGCTTCCTTAGCCTGAGGCAGTGACTTAGCGACTGTTGAACTTGAGCCTGAAAGCTGAGACTCTTTGTTACAAGGTCTAGTAAGCAAGACTTTCTCAACCTCTGGTATCTCTGCTGGCGTTCTGGGAGCAATTTCTGAATCCTTTTCCTAGGACTGGGTCATTGTCTTGTGGTGCTGAAGATTTGGTTGAGCTTTGGAAAGAAGTGATGCCCTTTTTCGAAGGAGAGGGGTGAAAATTTACCACAGAGCCTTGCTGGTGACTTCAAATTCTGTATCTCTATAAATGTAGTATCCTCCCAAGTGAAGCTAAAGATACTTCTCATCTTGCTTTGCCCTTGTGGTGGTCTCCTGTTATCAATTACCACCATCTGGGTAAGCAGCTCACCACTGTCACTACCTGTTGGAGGTAATGGTGGGCTGCACTTTCTTCCCAAGTGTGAAATTTTTGCTTCTGTTCTTAAAAATGACACTCTGCATCAGTTTCCCATTTAGACTGGGTCACTAGGCTGCAAATGCCTTTCCTCAGTTGTCCAGCTTCTGAGGAAGCAGCAGCTTTCTCCCTTCTGAGAGGAACTTTCAGGGGACAGAGTTTATGATTCTTCTCTCTGTGCAAGTAGCACCCTGTGTTTCTATCACTTCAGACTAATCCAATAATTGGAAGCCTCCTATTCACACCTATGTTTAGCTCCAAAAGGCCCATTATATTCTGCAGTATTATAATTTACCTTATAATATGTGGCAGTCATTATACTGCTAAGGTCCTTGATGAAATGAAGGAGAAGCTGTCCTGGGACTACTAATATGATGGTAAACATCCCTATTTAAAACTGACATTGTCAATGATCCAACTAGGGGAGAAAAAAGAAGATTCTTAAGGGAACAATGATGAAGTTTTGGCTTTGGCTTCATGCCATCAGCCAAAATAGTAGCACAGAAAGAAAAACAAGGTTCTTGTACTGTTCATAGGAGGTAAGATAGGTGTCTGCCTCATTATCTATGTCAACTGTTATCGGAACAGCAGAAGCAAAAGAAAAAGTACTGAGGCTTTTGAAGACCATGGAATGAAACAGAAACTGCCAGTCAGGAAGAAGTTGGGTTGCCACAATAAGGAGAAAGTGCTAGGGCAGCATGTTTATAGCTAACATGGGGAAAATTCATAGTGTTGTAATTCTGACCTCTTGATCTCAAAAGACTTAATGAAGCTAAATTTGACGTTTCTGTTTTACAGATACTAAATATACAGGATGGCTGCAGATAAGTTTGCAAATTTGTCTTAGAATTCTGGCCTGCCTTTTTTCAATTGATTGGCCAAAGAAAATCTCGGTCTCTGCGGGCAAAAAACAGGGGAGGTATTTGGTGTGTACACCTACACATCTGAGTTGGTGGGAAACAGAAAACTTTAGCATAGCAAAAAATTCTCTGTAAAAGCTTTACTTCTAAAAGTTCTCCCCTCCCGCCCCAAATGTACCTCTGTGATTCCAGTAGAAGGCAACATACAGAAGGATCTCTTTTGTATTTGGTTGTGGGTGTCCTGAAGGGGCAGCATCTCTAGAGCTTGAGATAAAAACTGCAATTTCAGTTCTGTACCTGTATAATGAAAAATGAATTAGAGGAATAAGGAGGCTTTATGGAACAAAATAAAGTAACAGTGGATTAGCAGACTTTATAATGAGTAGTTTGCTAGCTCTCCTCTTTAGTCCTATTGCCTGAATTCCGCAAAGGCTCAAATTGGCACTCATAACACCTGTGCTAGCACCCAGTGGGACAAAAGAAAATGGAATATAATAGAATTTCCAAAGCAAAAATCCCGTGAGTATATTCATATAGCCAAGAGAGATGATTTATACTAATTAAAATAAGTGCCAGGCAATAGTCTCATGTTCTGTTGTTTTTTAATATAAGCTGTATATTTTGCATGAACAAATACTTATTCTTTGCTCCATTTACCTATGTGTTTGAAAATGTCCAAAGACATTAAGGCCTTTTTAGGCAACCATATGGAATGCATAGATCTATTAGTACTAAAGAAATCAGATAATATTGTGCCAAAAGTTATGCAAGGTACATGTTAATCTAAAAAATGAGAAAAACCAGCCTTTAACCTGTAGGTTTCAGAATAAAATCCAATGTTTTAATGCAAAAACTGTAAGGGAAATCTCTTCAGTTGTTTGAATGTTGTAGGAAAAGGCAACAACAAATATTTTCCCAATTAAAATATAAAAATAAATTCCCCAGTTACAGTAAAAACCATTGCCTTAATATGGATCTTAAACTTCCCCCCAAGTCCTGAAGGGCAGGCTCTGCTGGAAGACAAGTATCTGACTTTCCCTTTCCTTTATTCTTGGTGTTCATCATCTGTTACTGAACAGGATGAAACGGTTTATTTTGTTTTCTTTGCGCTAACTTGGTCCAAGAATAGTGTAGGAGGAAGGTGCAGACAATCAGTAGGGAAAGAAGATGCAGTTCTTTTCTGTAATTTTCCTAAAAAGTTAGTGATAGTTAAAAATAGGGAAGATGAGGAATGGACAAAAAAAGAAGAGGAAGGGAGCTATATCCATGTATTTTTTCTCTCTTTTATCTGTGTGACCACTTTGTTTTCTCTTTAGTAACGGTGTTTGAAAACCTCTGCTAGGGGTCAGCTGCCAGTGTTAGCAGCTTGTATTATTACTCTGCTGAAAAGTAGTAGCAGAAACTTCATTTAGTTGATTGTTTTCTGTTTTGTTTTTTAATGAAAAAGGTGAGCTTATCTGCTGTGGCATGAACAGCCTTGGATGGAAATCGGGACTGAAAAAAGAATGAGGAATAAAAGCTTCTAGTGAAAAGCTTTGTCTGATCTAGTGGTTAAGAAGCGTGATAAGGAAGTTCGGGAGAATATGTGATCCCTGGAACTGATTTAGGTCAGAGTAGGGAAAAATGCTTCAATCTGTTAATAGCTGTCCGGAAGAAACTAGCCTGTAAATCGTAAACATTCTTATCCTGCAAGTTCGGTGGTTAGCTATTCTTGACCCAAAATATGGATTGTCAACATGGCTTATAGTGGTGCAGAACTGCTCAGAAATTAGAATAACTCCCTCGGATGCAGTAAATCTGTTGAATCGTCACGTTGGTGCAGTTCGGTGCTGTACTGTTGATCCAATTCTTACGATAATCCAAAAATTGGCCTGACCTGCTCAACTTCTCCTTGAAAAATTCCTGTAGGCAATGCTCCAACCCATCGTAGCTAGTCTATGGATATCTTGTTCTATAAATATTTCACATATTTATTGTACGTTTTGGCTGACCCAGATTCATGTTCTCTGGAGGGATTTGTAAGAATATAGCCCTTGAAAGAGGAGGCAGAGATTGGGATGACAAGGGGAAATAGCTAATCCAGCAATTCAGTTGAGGCATCTGTTTGACTTGTTGTATCTCTGACTGATTTACTTAAATTTCTCAATCCTAAAGCATGCCTTTCCTAATTTATTTCTGAATGTTCAGAAAGGGATGATGGGTTCTATAGTCATGGTGGAGACTGGAGAAAGACAATTTTAGTCTCTGGTCCCAATAGCATGTTTTTAAAATTGTTTAAAATTTATTTTGTGCATCTTATTAGAGCCTTGCATTTGGATGCAATATATTTTCTTAATATATTGGAAAGAATACATAATTGTTTCCCCCTGAGTAGCTTATGAACTTAAACATGCATATGTTAGAGCATCTAAAAGTCTTAAGGTAGCCATTAAATATAAAAAGCAAGACAAACACTATGTGTGAGAATAATATCTTTTCCATTGGAGGCAAAAAAACCCAAATCCTTTCTTTTTTGCAGCCTAAAGGTACTGTCTTGTTTACAAAACTTGGAATACGACTATGACATATTGTGAAATTGCTAGATATTGCCAGATGTGATATTTTTGTTTCATACATGGCAACACCAGCTTCTATTTTTGATCAGCAAGGCATTGAACAGTGCACTCTAAATAAGATTGCAAAATGTTATGATTAATGTTGTTGATTTAATAGTTTTAGGTAGTCAGGAGAGAGTTTCTTATTTCCTAAAGTGTTTAACATTGCACAATTGCTTTAAACGTTACCACACTTAGTGATTTTGTCTGTAATTGCTATTTGTACTTCCTGTCTCGTGTATTTTGCGCTTGTGCTATTTGTCACTTCCTCTCTGTGTGGTTGTTACTGTGAGAAGTCCCAAGGAATCATGGTGTGCAAGCGCAGGAGTGACAGGATATTGAAGGGCATGGCTGTGGTGCTGGCTGCAGAACACAATGCTATATGCCGTAAACGGTCAGGATTTGAAGATGGCCTACAAGCAACTGTAAAGCAGAATTCACAACCCTGGTAATTCTCAAGTCTCCCATATATGTTCTATGAAGAACTGGAGAGAGTTTCAGTAGTTGGCGTCAGCCTGGATCTACACTTTGATACAGCCAGTAGACTGGTGGATGCCGAACGCAGTCCCCAGTTGACTTCTAAGCAACTTCACTAGACAGTCAGAGTCTCTTCATCTCCCAGGCACCTGATGGAGACTCCATGCAAAGTGACCTGTATTCCTCAGCTTCCAAACTCATTGCTAACTTGCCTTCTGCCCTCGAGCTCTTTCAACTTGTAGCAGTATCTGAAAGGAGATCTGTAAGCATCACTGAACTTGATTTTCTTCTAAACAACTATAACTACATAAATTATAAAATTGGCGTCTGTTTGTGTTCTTGATGCTAAATGTCACGCTTTTGAGTGGATGTGAGCGAGTGTTCACTGAAGTTTGCTGCTGCTTCACTCTGAAGCCTTATCCTGAATGCTCAGAATGGTCAGTGAGTTTCTTTGCCTCTGTATCCCCTCTGTATCCTGACTGAGCCATGTGTTCTTCTGCTTCATGCCTAAGAAAGTGAAAATTGTCTTGCTGGCCAGCTGCACTCGCTATATCCCTCGTGGATTCATCGGTTTCTCTAGCCTGTGCCACAGCTTGCTTGGCTCTCAAAATGCTATGCTCAAAAGAAAATATCTCTAAAAATTGAGTTCTGGTTATATAGTTCCATCATAAAGCCTGCACTGCAGTTCTTTAACAATACAAATTGTGTCAGTATAAATTTTCAGTAAAAATGTATCAGATCACTTTTCTATTAAAATTTGAGGCTTTTTTTCCCTAGTAGCAATGATTTTGTTGCCTTTTTTAAAAGGCACTCATAAAAATTACTCGGTCTTAAAATTTTGCTATAAAACTTGTTTCAGCAGTTTACAATGTACAAACTGTGCGTTTCAAATCCGTAAATATTGTCACACTCCTCCTGCTACCTAAACCTCCTTGTTGTCTCATTTCATTCTATTTGCATATCTATGAACCAAACCTTGACTGGCAGAATACGTGACGTGGAATTGAAGTCATACTACTGCACCAAATTGTTTACAATATTAAAAAACCTTCCAAAATGGATACTTTCTTTTAGGCTCATCATGTGAGTCCAGTAATAAAAGTGCTTCTAGAAATGCACATTCCACTCATCTTGCTCTATGCCTCAATACCTTGCACTCCTTGTTACGACCCATTTATTCTGTTAGCTGCATATCTGAAAGCATGGTCTATCTATACAGTCTCTCTAAAAGCAGAGTGAAATGTTATAGCAGCAAGTCAACATGCAACTGTTTTAAGAACGGCTACGGAAGGCTAAGTGAATTGATGTATTGTGCCCTAGAGAACTTAGTTTTATATATAGGTATATATAAAAAGCTAATGTATATAACTGTAAAATAAAAAGAAAGCCAACTTTGTATTTGTGACCACCAAATCTGAACAGGTAACAACAATTATTGCTTTTTTTCTTGCCTGTACAGGTTTGCCACCTGTAACATCCAAACTCTCAAGAAAACAGGGTTGAAAGTAAAGAAAAAGAGAACAATCGCAGAGATTTTTAGGAAGTTTGCTTCTGAAAAGAATGGTGCTCTAGAATGGAGGGTATTGTGAAAAAAAGAAGAAAGAAAAGCAAAGAGTTGAAATGACAAGGAGGGGGATGCATTGCAGTAATGAAGTTACGGTAGGAGAAGGGATTGATGTGAACTGGCAGAGGATCGTGTGATGATGAAATAAAATGACTGACCAGCAGAAATAGATTTGGGCATATAATGGAAGCTCACAGACAGAGGCAGGAGACACAGTTGAACAGTATGTCCCATCAGAAGTATTGCTTGCTCTCTAACTACCTATTGGCATGCAAGTGCAGCATGCACGAAATCTACAGGTGCTTAAGAACACTTGCTACCAAGAGCAAGTGTTTTCCAGTCAGACTGCTTGTCACTGCTGCTTGCAGGCAGGGAAAATTGCTCCATCTGAGAACCAAGCTGCTTCATTTTGTGAGTAC
The DNA here is from genome assembly GCF_040807025.1 of Struthio camelus. NCBI lineage: Eukaryota > Metazoa > Chordata > Aves > Struthioniformes > Struthionidae > Struthio > Struthio camelus. The sequence continues at coordinate 46,110,180 of NC_090947.1, read as the reverse complement.
TGAGTTGGAATTTTGTATGCCAGTCTTCAAAGATCCCAAATTGGAAAGACCACCCTCTGAATCTTTCTCCTGGCATGGTTGTTGCTGTTCAAAACTTCCAGGATACTTTCCTTTTGATACTGTTTGCACTAGAACCAATACAGTTCTATATTTTGCTCCTTTCATATCACATTATTTTTCAGCATTTGGTGGAAAGAATTGATAATTATGAAGTAAGGATCTTGTACGTATTTGTCTTTCACAACCCTTGCATGCAGACAATGAATCCACTTAGATCTGCATGCCTGGACATTGATTTGGGCAATGCACTGAAAATCTTGCTTAAAATGAATAAATGCATGCAAAGCACCCAAGTAATGCATGTGACTCCCGCTCACCCCTCCTTCCCCCCCCCCCCCAAACTTATCATACTTATGTACCCTTCCATACATGGATATTCTTCTTCATGGCATTCAGCATATAGAAAGCCAACCTTTAAGAGCTATAAACACCTTCTCTTAGCCATCTGGTTTTGTGCAGCAGGATCAGTTCCACAATTTATAGAGCCCAGCAACAGCACTAAAGTTCATGTGATACGGCGTGCTTGCTTGTTGCACTTCATAGTATTTCAGAGGAAATCCCTGCCATGTGGAAACATTGACTCATAATTAAAAACAGCTTAGGAAATCACAGTTTACCGGTTGGCAAGAAATAGTTACAATGAGGAGTCTTGCTTGCAAATCCTCTTACAAATCTAGCAGATAACCCCTTGACTGTCCTAATTAAGACCACTGAAGGAAAACCCCATGGGGAAGATGCAATAACTTTGTTTCCAGAATGATTTGAATTGTATGCTGTGAATAAACAGAGAACAATCAGTTGTTAACGCTTTATTTTCTTTTCTCAAAGTGCATAGTGCTTTTTTTTTTTAATTAACTTTGCTCAGCTAACTACTGTTCCTGGCACTTTTAAATCATGGAGTACGTGACTTGAAAATGTCCTTTTAAAAAATGCTTCTTTTGTAATATTAACTAGAGGAAAACAAGAGCCAATGAACTAATCAGGTTTCCTCTGCTAAGATTCCAGAGACTTAGAGCCTCAGTTACCCCCCCAAATCCACATTACAATGTACATATTGCTTAGCATTTTCCTAAATGGAGAGGTGCTCTTTGTTCTCTAAAACTACTAGAGAGTTGACTTTATGTGGTGTGGAATCATGTCACTAGCAAGCCCTTAAGATTCTTAAATCTTTCCTAGTCTTTAGATCCACGGTTTGGAACTTGTTATTCGGTGTGCTTTGAGAGAGCTGTCAATTTTTTTGCTATTAAGATATTTGTGCATGTGCATGCATACACATGTGCAAGTGAATAGCTTAATAGTACATTCCTATAAACTCTTGATATGTTTTTTTTTTCCCTATAGCTTTAAAATGGAAAATGATACAGGACAGTCTCCTTTCTTAATACTTGTAAAATAGAGCTTCATGAACACGAGTTTTGATAGTGTTTTAAGTCTTATAAATCCTTATAATGTCTCATTTACTAGAACTTTTGTATTTCCTTAGGCATGAAGTGTTAGGGAATGAGTTTTTTTCAAGGTTTTGTTTTCAGCTGGAATAGTAAGAGTTTGCTGAGAAATTTATACCCAGACTAAGTGTGGAAAGGGCACTGTACCCACCGTTCTAAAGCACGTGAGGTATGTATCATTGAATTCAGTTTGCTTGTGTGTGGAGTTGCCATACATGTTACTGTTTGTGAAATGCATGCTGTTGACTCTCAGGATGCTTAATGCATTGGTATAGCCTTGTGCAGCAGTCTACGCTTCAGTCTCACTCCAGCAGCGATCTTGCTGGTGATATCTTGTGATCTTCTTGAATGAGGAGGTAAGAGATCAGGGAACTGCAGAGAAATAGTATGTTGCCAATGTGAATAGATTTAAAATACACATTCCATAGGTGGTATTCTACATTTTTGGAACTACAATTGCAAGAAAATGTTCTTCAGCTGTGTGTGTTTGTCTTTAAACGTTACTGTGAGAAACGTGGAGAGATTAGCTGAAGACAATGATAGTTATGATTTGTTATGCTGTGAGACATCCATGTGGGTTTAGTAATGGATAAATGAAAATACAACTGGACAATATCCTATGGGGGAAGGTGAAAGTATTGTACAGTACAGCCCACATTATATGCAAAAGAAAAGAAAAAAATCTATCTTTCCAGTCCTAGGTCAGGAAGATGCTGGCAATCCAGAGCATCTCATTGAGGTCTCTTTGCTGTACAAAGCGTATTAGTATTGCTTTTCTCCTTCCTTGACCTGTATAGAGTGGTAAAGTCGCTTATTCCCACTTCCTTCAACCCTTCCTGTCAAAATCAGGATATACCTTAAATCACAGCCAGTTTTGAATGTGTTGGTTTGGAATACTGAAACAGTCTTTTAAAAACATAGCAACTCAACTTTAGCCATAGCAGGAGCTCTGCTCCACTGTCTTGTAGTTAAATAAATCACATTAGATTTAGACAGCCTATTGTCAGCGTTAGTGTCTGAAAAGTGAGACTGTAAATAATTAAATCTTAATATGTCATCTGCTGAATAGCTTTTAACTTACAGTCTTTTTTTTTATCTCTACCTCACTTACCCCTCTGCCTTCCTAAAGCTTCAGAATCTCCAAGCAGACCAAACGTAGGACCTGTGGTACTGGCAGTGATGGTTACTGTACCAGTCTGCATCTTGTCTCTTGTTGTAATGCTGACTATATGCAGCTGTCAAAACCGTCACTGTGCATACAGACAGAAGAAGCAGCCAAACATTGAAGAACCTCTATCTGAATGCAATCTAGTGAATTCTGGGAAAACCCTTAAAGATCTTATTTATGATATGACGACATCTGGGTCTGGATCTGGTACGTATGTCTTGCTGAGCACAGTCCCAGTTTTTTGTACAAATTTTCTTGACGCTTAAACCAAGTACAAATACACTATCTTACTCACAGAGAGATGAAAAATATATTTCAAGCGCAGCCACTGCAGCTCCCTGAAACTTGTGGCCTCAAGACCGGTGTTTGGGCGTTTATCTTAACAGACTCTTAAACCTGTGATGAGTTTTATGTCAAAGGAGGTTTTGTACTAACGCAGTAACTGGTAGGCTTGGCAATACACTTCTGAGGCAAAAAGATTTTGTTTATTATTCCTTTCTGTCAAATAATAACAGTTTAATGAAAATGTCAGTTTTGATACCTCTTAGTTCAGATGGAAAAGGTTAAAAAAAGTTGCTTCAGAAGTTTGCTTTAAGTAGAAAATGAAACATTACTGCCTAATGCCTCATAGTTGATAATAAAATATACTAAATTTAAGTGAATGAGTCAGAATGCTGCTCCTGCAGTTTTTTTGGTGGTGCTAAAACATTGCTCCAAATTCTTGTTTTGAGTAGGTCAAGATTTTTCTTTTTAACATTTTTCCCTGTTTCTAATATCCTATCTGCTATGATGCTTGTGTTGCGATCGAAAAGTTGTTAAATCAAAGAAATGCAAAAATGAAATAGGAATTCTAAAATCCTAGTTCATCAGGTTGGAGGCACCTCTGCTGTGTATGGTCCAATTTTCTATAGCTAGAATTTTTATGTATCTGAAAAATATGTAAAGCAAGCTTAATTTTATGTAGGGGTGAAAAAAATATCTATAAATGGTGCTTAATTTACTGTATTTTCTGTGAACTGCATACCTTTCAGGATTAATTTACTGTACTTCCCTGATATTTCTTCATCGATATAATGAATAAACTGAGGGTTTAGTGACCCTGAAGGCTTAACTGTTCGTAGACGTCGCTACCTAACAATAGGGCTGTGTTTGTGCTAGCACGTAATGGAGGCAGACGAACCCTCAACACGCACTGGAGCATTTTATTCTGATTTCAGTCAAATAGTGGGTTTGATTTTCACTATCTAGAGGCGACTATCCAAAGCTGGCAATAGGTAGCTAGAATAAGACTATATAAAGACAGTAACAGATACAGGATATGAGGGCTCTATCAAGGAAGCCAGAGAGAAAATTTAAATATAGCAGTATGTTTGAAGCTGACCTTCAAACTACAGTTTTGTTGCTGATGATTTTGCTCTGTTTGAGGCATGATTGTGTTATGGAAAGAGTTCAAGCCTAGGTTTCTGAGGAGCAGTGTCTCACGTACGTCTAGCAGTGAATTTAACTATTTATTTAAATGACGGTACAGCAAAGTAACAGCTCGAGCTGGGTGCCTCCGGGGAGGGACTCCGAACAAAGAAATGTTGGTGTAATTATACTCCTTACAGTCAAGTTTCCCCACCTGCTAGTGACAGTCTCTTCCAGTCGTCTTTGCTGATTTGGTGGTCTCTTTCCTTTTGATTGGTTCACGTCTACATCCTGGAACGGTTGCTGTGTTCCCACTTCATAGTGCCTTATCTTATCCGAAGGTTAACCGTTACCTCTCTCCATTGTGTTCTGTGTCTTTGAGGGCTGGTTCTAGCTGGTTTTGTAGTCGCATCCTCAGCAATATCTCTTGAGCTCGTTTACAGTTCAGTCCTGCGGCCTGAAGGCTTCATCTACTTTAGGCACTAGTGCTAAGCTGGGCTAGAGCTCAATGAGCTCCCCTTTCTAACAGATGCAGCCTCAAGACCGAGAGATGTAGGCTTGGTCAGAGAGCCAAGACGTAGGGCTGAAACTATGGACTGATTTGGTGTGAGGAGGAAGTGGTGAGTGGAGATGGAAGAGCAGGAGGCTGGGAGGGATCCAAAGACTAGGTAAGGATTATGAGGGTTGGGAAAAGAATAAGAAGGGATTCAGAGAAAGGCAGAAGGAAGGAGGCAACTGCCAGTGTCCTTTATTTCCAGTCCCTGGTTCGGGAGTCCAAAGGAGGAGGCTGGCTTTGCCCACACGAGAAGGGTGGAGTTGCAATGAGGTGTCGCGATGCAGAAAGGACAGGACCCTGGTGGATAGTGGTAGGGAGTGACTCTCAGGGTGTCCAAAGAAGGAAGAGGATCTATGGTTGTGTTGCATCCAGATCAGGGGAATGAAGACCAGGGTTTCTGAGACTGGGGATCCTCCTTGATCCCCTCTGGCAATATTGATCTGCTGTATTGATCTGTAGGCAAGTCTGCCTAATACCACCTCCAAACAATGTCAAAGTTTGAGGTGAGGTTTTGTAAGATTCTAGCCTTACTGATGCCCTGTGCTATTGTCGCTGGGAGGCTGGATGAGGGAACTACTGTAGGAATTTCATGTGTTTTTTTTTTTTTTTTTTTTTTAATCTAGGAAGTAGCACCAGGTATTAGCATTCTGGCCTGTATTAACAGGAGCACAGCCAGTAGATTGGGACCATACTCAATAGATCAAGGGAAGTGATTGTACCCCCATCCTCGCTACTCATTAGACCACATTTAGAATACTGCAGACAATTTTGGGCCCCCCTATCTGAGAAAGATACTGATAAACTGGAGCAAGTTCAGTGGAGGGCCAACAAGATGGTCAGGGGGCTGGAGCGCTTGCCCTGCGAGAACAGGCTGAGGGGACCAGGCTTGTTCAGCCTGGAGAGGAGATGGCTTCGGTGCACCTAACACAGCCTTCTCATACCTGCAGGGAGGTTATTGAGGAGACAGAGCCAGGCTTTTCAGTGGTGCATGGCAGGAGACTGACAGATAATGGGTGTAAGTTGAAACCAGAGAGGTTCACACCACGTGCAAGACACTTTGACTGTGAAGACAGTCAAGCATTGGAACGGGTTTCTCAGGGAGGTTGTGCAGTCTCTATCCTTGGAGGTTTTTAAGGCCAGACTGCATAAAGCGCTGAGCCACCTGCTCTAGCTGACCCTGATTCGAGCGGGGGGATGGCACTAGGGCTATCTCCAGAGGTCCCTTCCAATGTCAGTTGTTCAGTGAGTCTATGCCCATGCCTGACCACATAGCTGACGTTCCTTTGAGAAGGAGGTTGGACGTGACCTCCTCCAAGCTCCTCCAAGGTTCCTTCTAAGCTGAATTATCCTGTGGTTTAAAATTTGACAGGAACAGATGATTGCACAGTTAGTAGTGTTGCCTGTTGTTAAGGTGCCCTAGTGAGACCTCACGTGCTCCTCTGCAGAACTTTGCCAGCCTCGCTTAACATTTGATCTGGAATTTCCTGTGCTGGATGAAATTGTGAAGTTAAAATTTCAAAATCAATCACTCAGAAATTAGGAAACGGCAGTATTGAGGTTGCTCTTGCATATGTGTAATGGTCTGAGCTTTATGTCATCGTGTATTTCTCTTTTCTTTAGGATTTCTGCCTTGGGCAGTGCTTGGGACTGGCATGCTGTGGGGTGGATCAGGGTATTAGTGAAGGAGGTTTTTGTCTGTAGGAGTCCCCTTTCCTTGTTGCAGAGTTACAAGGTGCGCATGGGATGGGCCAGGGCATTGTGGTAAGAGAAAGGTGGATGCTTTTTTAAAGTGTTTTGCTGCCCTGAAGAACTGGAGACTGCCCTTAATCTGTTCTCCTTGTCATAAAGTCCCTACATTGTAGGGAGTCAGTAATTCATAAATCTGTGAACGTGAGTCCTGATCTCCAGCTTGCAGAAATGCTATGTAGTCACAGCTGCAAATTGAGAAGAGATTTGCTTTGAAAGTGCACAATACAATAAAATAATTCTGAAAACTTAGATCTTAGACATCTCTAGTTAGACACCTGAAGTTGGTAGATAATTTTGATTGTATTTCTGTTTCATTTCCCTATTTTAACATCTCAGCAGTAGGCTGTGAATTAATTTTTGCAAATGCTTAGGGCTGAATTGGTGAATACTATAGAAAAGCCAGATCATAAGGAAGTTTCAGAATATAGTAGAGCAAGATTATGAAAACTGGGCATGTATCATCATGTTAAACAATTAGGAAAAAATCAAATATGTGACAGATGTTCAGTAAATGAATACCATTCATGACATGTACTGATTAAGGCATGGTCCAGTAGAAAAATGTGATCACAGATGTGGTTGTGTTTGTGTAAAAGTTAAAGACTACTCAAAAGAATACCCATAAGTCAGCAAGTTAAGGTTAGGTATGTTATTTAATTCTGATGCCTTTAACTTTTGCTGGATAAATTAGACTTTGGTAAGACTGCTATCACAGGGATAGAGCGTGGGTGTGTACCTTTAAAGTAAAGGAGATGTTAATTATTATTGTTCTTAGTATTTCTTAGCACCTGGGTATGCAATCCTTTTTTTGAGAAGAAAATGCTTTAAGCTTAATCGCTGAAAATTCAGTTCACCTTTACATTTAATATCTCTGAGAAATGTTGCAATAAATAATATACTAGACTTAGCAATGTTTCTTTTTTTTTTTTTAAAAAAACTTTTTGCAAAAATTTGTTTTTATCCCTGCCCATATGCTGACGTTGTAATAGTGATCTGACTAAATTATAATAAATTTGAGCAGCACTATACATACAGTTCAGGATGAGGTTATTTTTATGGCAGAATGGCCTGGAATTATAGACCAGGGCCTGTTGCCCTGCCAACTGATCTTCTTTGTAACTTTAAAGTGTAAAACCTTTATTTCTGGCACCTGCATATTCACATTCAGGGAGTATGCAGAATATAGCCTGAGGTCTCTGTGTCTGGGAGAATATCTGTTTCATGTTTTGTGTTTGAACTGCTTTTGTTCAATGCACAATTACTGCAGTCTATCATAGTCTTTTTCACATCAATCACAGATAGTTTTTTTCCTCTGTGAAACATAATAGCTAAGCTGGACTTATTTTCCAGGCAGAACATAGTGTACATGTCAGTTTTTCAGGCCTTTTTTGGCCTGAAAACCCCTCTGCCCATTTACAAGGGTACTTAATTTGCTACCGTGAACCAATCTATTGAATTCCTTTCCTAAGCATAATGAGAGTTTTCTGGCATCCTTTTGCAGATTAATAGATGATAATCTATAACCGGTAAGCACCGGCAGTTAAACTAAAACAGATAAACTGTTGTCTTTCAATGTATTCTATGTTGGTGGAAGGGAAGGCTTGTACACAACTTCCTTCAGGACTGAGATCATCTTTTCTAGTGACGCAGCTGATGTACATTCACCTGGAAAATATAATTGAAATATATGATTTATGGGAAATGTTAGTTGAGGTAGAATTTTTCTTTGGTACTCTTTGAAAGCAAAATCATGAGTTACAGCTCACTAGAAAATCTCTAACTTCGGAATTTAAAATTTGTCCATGAATTATTTCTCAAATATCCATCTTCTCTTTTTGTACTAGGTTTACCTCTACTTGTACAAAGAACAATTGCAAGGACTATTGTTCTTCAGGAAATAGTAGGAAAAGGCCGATTTGGTGAAGTCTGGCGTGGAAAGTGGTGTGGAGAAGATGTAGCTGTGAAGATCTTCTCCTCAAGAGATGAAAGGTCTTGGTTTCGGGAGGCAGAAATTTATCAGACGGTTATGCTGAGACATGAAAATATCCTGGGTTTTATTGCTGCAGATAACAAGGGTATTATTGTATTTCCTAACTTGATTTCACAATTTAAGGCTGGCTGTGAAACAATACTCATCATGTTGGAAATTCTGACCGTCTGCTGAGACTTGGTTTTGTTTCCCTCCTTTCCTTCTCCCCAAACTGGAATAAAGCTTTGAACCCCAGAATTTTCCAAAGAGTTTATTCCCATCTGGGAAAATACTAGTAAGTCTGCCCAGGCTGTCAGTCCTACAGTATTTCTGCAGGAGAGGGATTCCAGGGCCAGAAGAGAGCACTGGAGAAATGGGAAATTCAGGCCAAATGGGGGAGGACAGCCTAGAAGTCCAGGGATTATACAGGGCAAGTGGGAGATAGGGAGAAGCCAAGAGCTCCACTAGGTGAGTTGCTTACAGTTGGGGGAATCTGGAAGACCTGGCAGACCATCGTGGACTGGCTCATTTGTTGATTTGCCAAAGAGGTGGATGTCTTAGTTTGCAAAAAAAATTTGGCAGACTCCCAGATCTCTCTCTATTTTCTTTTTCTTTCTTTCTTTTTTTTAGCATTTTTAGCACTTTTCCTCAGCATTACTAATATTATATATAGTCTTTTTTGCCCCACCCTCCCCCCCCAACAGAACAGGCTAATCCATCCAATGTTTGTTAGTATGACAGTTTACTGAAGTTGTTGTCCTCCTTGAGAATCTGACCCTGTTTTGCAGACCCCTGTGCTTGTATGATTCGGTTCCTAAGGTTAGTAAATCAGTTATCTGTGAGCGGAATCTGGGAAGGAGAAGGCAACTGAGAAGTATCGAGTGATAATCCAAAGCAATAAATTTCATGTGGATGTATGTTCAAAGATTTCATGTGCATGAGAGTCTGTCTTTGAGTTTGGAGCGGCGTCTTGGTCTTGCTGCCTTGTGAAGATCTAAATGTGATAGTCCGTTGTTCTATGTTTACATGTTTTTATGTGAAACAACTGGTAAAATATAACTGAAAGTATTATTTTTCTATTATTAACTTGATCCAAGCTGCACAAATGTTTTTATTTTGCATATTTCGATCTATATGTACAAAGAGCTAATGCTATAGAAATAGATCAGCTTATCTAAATATATAATATCTTTTTCTTGATAAGAATTAGAAAATACACCAAGGAAAGGAAAATTGTGCTATCTAGAATTTTTTACTGGAACTTTTCAAATATGGCATGTAAAAAGCAAATCAAGCCAAAATATCTTATTTGAAGACCCGTGAGTTTGATGAAGACCTTGTTACTTCTGCAGAACTAACAAGCTGAATTTTCTACATTGTGTTAGTTGTTGCTGTTGTTGCTCGCTGAGAAGCTGCAGTGCAACGTTTACTTCTCATGGGCAGCCTTTGAAAGCATGCACTAAAGGGGTTTTTCCTCTCTCTTTTTTCTGAGTAAATGCCCCATAAACAATAGAGATGCTCGTCTTTTCTGTGCTTTGTAATGTTCTGGATACCTTCTCTAGCTTGTGTACGTCTTTTTTTAGAATTGTAGTATTCAAAACATACCTGTGGCAGGGCAAGAGTTAAATGTGCTTCTGAAACAGTTGAAATCACCTGAAAGTACCAAGTGGTTGAATTTTTCTTTCTTGGCCAATTTTTTTTTTATAAAGCTGTATAATTCTCTTTTCTCTTGGTAGATAATGGAACTTGGACTCAGCTCTGGCTTGTCTCTGAATATCATGAGCAAGGCTCCTTGTTTGATTATTTGAACAGAAACACTGTGACAGTTGATGGTATGATTAAACTGGCACTTTCAATAGCCAGTGGCTTAGCACATCTTCATATGGAGATAGTTGGCACACAAGGTAGTTGGTTTTCCTTTCACTTGTTCTCAAAATATTTTAAGGAACGTCTTAATAAACGGTATTTACAAAAATATTTATTGATTTTGCACCATAGTGTTTTACAAACGGTGTTATAGTGCGTGAAACAGTATTAACATAAGCGTATGTGGTACCATGTAAGTAGAGAGTAGGAACGTAATGTTTCCAACTGAGTTTACGGTCCTCTCATCTTGGAAAATCCAGATTTTATGAGTTTCAGGACTATTTCTGCTGCACCACGAGTGAAATAATTTGGGATAACCTAACAATCCAGCCCTCCTTTGCTAGCTAGTGATACGAGGATTATTGGGCTGATCTGTGTCCAGCTAAACAAAACTCTCCATTGTTACTGAAGTGATAATGAATTGGCCAGTTTATACAGATAACTACTGAATTTGTGGAGTAGAGTGCTACAGCTAATTTTACCAAGTACTTAAAAAAAAAAAAAAAAAAAATTATCTGTCTCTTCTTTGACCTGTTTAAGTAAATGTCTGCTGGAGCAGCTTTGTTAAAGGGGTCTTCTGATGAGTGATTTTTTTAAAATGAATTTGGGGTGTGAATTTACAGTTTCTCTTTTTGTGTTTTATTCCTGAAATACAGACATTTGAACAAAAATATCTTCTAATCTTTTTGAACTTGATGGCATTTAGTAGAGCTTTACTTAGTACAAAATTGGCTTTAATATTTTTATAGGGTTTAGTAACAAAGTTGGATCTAATTGTTTGTTTACTTACCCATTATATTAAAATTCTAATGCTTATCATCAAAGTTGGTGGCATTTTTTTTTTTCTTGTTAACAGGCAAACCAGCTATTGCACACAGAGATCTGAAATCTAAAAACATCTTAGTGAAGAGAAATGAAACCTGTGCTATTGCAGACTTGGGACTGGCTGTGAAACATGATTCTGTATTAAATACAATTGACATACCTCAGAATCCTAGAGTGGGAACAAAGAGGTAAAAGCACTCGAGTATATTATTCTTTAGTAAACTTTTGTGGAAATACTTTTCTGCAAAGGTCTCTGCTTGTTTCTTGCTTCTGTAACTTCCCTTCCCTCTCTGCTTTTGACATCTGCCTAGAATATTAGCAACAGATCTAAATCCTCAAGCTAGGGTAGCTGTGCTGGCTGTAGATAGCACAAAACCCCACGTTGGGGGATCATACATGTTCCCTCCTGGATTTAAAGTTTATGCAACCAAATTATGGCCAACAATCCTGCTTCTAACTCTGGTATTAGATAACAGGTAATCAGGTGCTTATGGCTTACTGCTGTGTCCATAACTTTAAATATCTAGCTGTTACAGTAAATACCAATGTTAGTCAGCTACTATTTTTTTTCTTACCGTTTGTTACTTGGCCACCATAAGAGCATTACGTTAATGCCTGTCAACCTATTCCAAGTGTTTCTGTCATACAGCTGACTTTTCTAGTTCTAGTTCCTAGCTTGTTTAAGAAAACAACCCAGAATTGAAACAAAAAGGGATGAAATCCCTGTTCCTTTCCTGGATTTGAACATGAGCCAGCAAATGGTGCCCTTGCGGCAAAGGAGGCCAGCAGCATCCTGAACTGCGTTAGGAAGAGCGCTGCTAACAGGTCAGGGGAGGTGATCCTTCCCTTCGCCTCAGTGCTTGTCAGACGACATCTGGAGCTCTGTGTCCATTTCTGGGCTCCCCAGTACAAGAAAGACATGGACATACTGGAGTAAGTCCAGCAAAGGGCCACGAAGATGAAATTAAGGGATCGAAGCATCTATCATAGGAGGAGAGGCTGAGGGAGCTGTGACTGCGCTGGAGAGACAGCAGGGTGCTCTGAGCAGGGGTGTTGGTCTTGACAGTCTCCAGAGGTCTCTTCCATTCTCAACTATTCTGTGATTTCCTAAAGGAATTTGACTTGTTAATCCTATATCTCTTTGCTAAACCACGTTAGGAGAGGATGATTTTGGCCTTACCCTAATACAATTGATTATCCCTAGAATTTCTTCTCATCAGCAGTGGCAGTACCATGCAGAGGTATGAATCTGTCTGTGCTAATCAGGACAACTCATTTTGCTTGTTAAGTACACAAGGCGACTGTTACCTCTGCAATTAGGATTAGAGTATGTCATCCAAATTGGAACATGGTTCTGCTGCTTAGATATGGTGTTGGTCAAAATATGTGCTTTTTGATGTAGTTAGAATAGCACTCTTAGGGTTTTGATGAATCAAGATGATACATGGGAACGTGGAAGCCACAGTATTGCGCTTCCAGTCTGCTTGCTTCCATCAGGGTAGTTGTTAGTAGTTGAGGCTGAAAAAGCAGCAGCAGAATAAAGTTGAAGATTAGTATCTTTAATAAAGGACAGGGTTAGTTCTTTGTAGTAGCCTATCTCTGGCAGTAGATGGAGTTTATGGTGGCTGAATTTGTAACATGCACTTACACTGCATGGTGTGAATCATTTTCCCATTAATTTATTGTGAATCATTTTCCCATAAATTTAACATTATCAGTGTTAAATTTATCGCTGAGGCCAACTTTCTTGTTTTCGCTCAGAAGTATTGTAAAAAGGAGTGTTTTTTTCTTGTTTGTTTTAATGTAGGACTGTCTGATACCTGGCCCCCTCACACAGCAGCACAGTTGTAAACTTTCATAGGCACTTTCTCTAGCAAATTGATCTTTATATATTTTAAAGGTATATGGCTCCTGAGATACTGGATGATGTGATGAACATGAACATCTTTGAGTCGTTCAAACGAGCAGACATATACTCTCTTGGTCTAGTATACTGGGAGATAGCAAGAAGATGTTCAATTGGAGGTGAGATTTCTGCCCTCTTTATTTTGCAATCCGGACTACTTTTATGTTAAATAAAACAAAAACAATTAAAGGTACCTCCCCTCACCTTCTCAGTTATTTTGACAGTACGTGGAGGTAGAAATCTATTGCTGAGACTTGTTCTCCATTGAGTAGCTATTGGTACCAAACTATCTGTAGAGGTATGTGCATACAGGATCTGGAATAACCATGTGGATCAGAATGGGGTCTGTAGTCTGTGCTTTCTTGTGCTCCTATTTCAGGCCACAAAAATCAGGGTAGCCCCAAATGTCCCTCTCTTCCTTTTTATTGCCTATAGGAATGGTTAGAGTTTATTCTGGAGCAGCTACTTTGCATTTGGTCTGTTACCTGTACAACAAATCTTTCGTAGGAATCACTGAGGAATACCAGATGCCTTATTATGACGTTGTGCCTTCTGATCCTTCGATAGAAGATATGAGAAGGGTAGTTTGTGAGCAGAAGCTGAGACCAAATATTCCAAACCAGTGGCAAAGTTGTGAGGTAAAAGCAGTTTTCTGGTTTATAATAAAGCCTATTCAAATAAAGACAGGATTTTTCCAGTGAGACAAAAGGAACTTGTTGTCCAGCCTCCAATGAATTTAAATATGTTTCAGATACCTAGCTTTTTTCAACTCCCAAGATTAATACATACAAAACTGTCTTGGCACCAAGTGCTGAAGTTCTTTCTTTGTCTGGAATACAAGTCTTAATTTTGACATTACTGTTGGACTGTTGTTTCAGAGAGCTGTATTTTATCTTCCAGTATTGCACTTAAAAAAAAAAAAAAAAAAAAAAGGCAGCAGGTGATGGTTGACCTGTTTTTTTTTAATCATTTGAAGGCACTCCGAGTAATGGGCAGGATAATGCGTGAATGCTGGTATGCTAATGGAGCAGCTCGGTTGACTGCACTTCGTATTAAGAAGACCATTTCACAGCTCTGTGTGCAGGAAGATTCCAAAGCCTAATAAATCTCTTTGGAAGAAGAGGAAGGAATGAATTCTTCTGTTCATCTTTTAACATGTGTTGTTGTTTTTATTTCTGGTCTACCTCACGTAATGTGGTTCAGTATTTACGTGCCCAAACCAGAGCACTGACATCAAGCGTCATAGCTGACCACTGAAAGGGAAAGCTTTTGACTTGTAGTTGGTTTTATACAGCAAGTCACTGACTCGCCTTGGTTTTCTAAAGAAAAATAGACACTAGGCATAGAGCAGAAAGGAGCTTGAAACACCACTACAGTCTCCAAATAGCTTTTGCTATTCTTGTGCTTTTTATCCTAGTCAACCCCCAAATATATTGCAAATAGTCTGAACTGTTTCAAGCCTGTTTACAAAAGAAATCACACATTTTATCCTCGAGCCAGGTAAAAGACCAAATTTAATCGAGCTTTTTATGTATTTTTACATGGAAATCTGAAAAAGTGTCTGTCAGTAAAATGCATTTTTAAATACTATATTTATCATTACCTAAGCAAATAAATAAGATGAAAATTCCACTAAGCATATATACTGTGAACAAAAGCATCTAGTTTGTTTTTTTTATTAGCTTTTATTCTTATCGTCCTGATTTCTGTATAAGATGTTATAGTTAGGATTTGCAGTTATTTTGTTTTGTTCATCTGAGCTGAACATATCAGTTAAGGACCGGTTTTTCTTTTAACCAGTTAATAGGAAAAATAACACATGTAGTACTTTTCTGATACATACATAGGGATGGAATGCGAGAAATTCTACAAAAACTAAAAGTATGTTTTTTTAAATAACATTTTGCCAGTCTGTCACTGATAATATTTCTTTAGTACCTTTTGATGTTTTAGTACAAAGCTTTAATAAAATTAATTCCTGGAAAACAGTTTAAAAAAGCCAGGCCAAAAAACTAATTTCTCACTCTCCCCTTTCGTCTCCTTTCCCCAGCACACAATCTTTTGGTAAAATGAACCTAGGAAGAAAGATTCATTTCTCGTCACAGCTGTGTTACAGATCAGTCCAGCCGATTGTTTCAGAGTGCTTGGGGAAAGCCCACAAGATCTAGACCTGTGCAGGAATAGTGGCTGTAGCGCTCAGGACTGGCAGAGCTGGTGCTCAAGGCCCCTTATGCTGGAGCAATGCCTATGACTTCAGATTAATTTGCTTTCTACCGTCCTGGTTCTTGGCACTTAACATTTTAAGAGTACTTCCATGGTGGATTGGATCACCATTTGTTATTGTCTGTCGTAGATTATGGACCTGACAAACTTGTTGGGGGGGAAAAAAAAAAAAAAAAAAGTAAATTTAAAGTGCTGATGTGCTGGCACAAAGCCAATACAGCCTATTCAGAAGTGTCGTATGGGTTTCTGTAATAGCACCAGATTGATGAAAAGCGTTAACATCCCTGATCGTATTTCCACAATAGTGCAAGGTATACAAAGTGGCATATTTTTTCAAAATTCCTTAATGTTCTGTCATGTGATTAATAACCAAAATGATACATTTCATAATAATCATGGTTTTTAAAATGTCTCTAAATCCAGGCAGTCCATGGAAATTAAACCCAGAGATGTCTCCAGAGTAGTAAATTTTGGAGGAAGGAAGATTTGCAAAAATCTGATCTAGCACGCACAGCTCTGTGGAAGTAAGCTTATTAGCTAATTGTGGTATTTAAGATCAGTCTTTGACATGGAACCTCTTGAATTTTACATGGAAGAATGGGATAAACCTTTAATGAGTGGGACAATCAGTAGTATCAGAATTCCGTGTTTCATCCTGCTACACAAATTCTGGGATGTTATGGCCCTTTACGGATGTTGATAGCCCCATAACCGGGCTCTAATGAAACTTATGTGCTTGCATAACTTTTAGTCATTTTTGTTTGTGTTAAGTAATGCAAGTCTTTGCCTCACTTTATGGTCTGTTAGCCAAATGGTCGAGAATACTTTTGCTGGATTGCTGGTAGAGTGTTTTCTGTATGCTTTTCAAGATGTAATCAAATTGATTGTATAGATTTAGTTCTTATGTACTTCAACTGCATAAACTTATACCCAAACATTTCAACAGACGCATGCTTTCTAAGCCTTTTGAGGGGTAATCATTAGAACTGCTGTCATGACGCTCACATGTTTATATGAATCCAAAGTGTGATTTTGATCACTTCAGTATCAAAAAATTTGCAAACATAAGATGCAGCGTTTGTTCTTTTAGAATATAACTAAAAAAAACCCCTTATGTTAAAAAGGAAACAATCAAGGTTTTGTTTGTTTGGTTTTTTTTTTTCAAGTGGGAAGAGAAAATGTCCAATCCATTGAAATCAACTCTTACTGGCTTTGCAGAATAAGGTGTCTGAAATAAATTACAGAAGAATAAGTGTAATTTTAAATAATATGCTGATTTTAGGGCTGTTACTTCAAAAGTATTTGAACTGTGCAGGTGAGATTAACTTTTCAGAACTTTAGTACTCAGGAAGGTACCTGAATGAAGTGGTCAGTCTTTCCAAAATGCCCAGCGCTTATCAGATCCTTTTAATTTTTATTCTGAGAAAAATGCATTAAATATTTTTGAATAACCTGAGTAGTTAAAATTAAAATATGCATTAAAAACAGTACTTTAGAACAATTAGTAGCAAGGAAAACATATAAAAGAGTAAAGACTGCTGATGTTATGGAGCTGTCTTACTGGGTTGCTTGATGTTCTGAAGTAGACGTGAACAATTAGCCTGTTAAACTTTTCATAAACAGATGGGAGCAATTTGTTCGTTTACTACTTATAGTGCAGTTGCACAAAGTACATTGTTGCTTACCCATACTGATGTCATAAATCATAAAACACAGTTGTTTAAAGCAACAGAGAAATAACTAAATTGTTTTAAAACAAAAATATTTGCAGTTTTGAAAAAAGAATTCAACAAAATCAATTTCTTCCAAAGTACTGCTAGACTGAATGCAGATTTGATCTCTTTTGTCGTTAATGTTATCAAAGCATGCGTATGAACAGGTGCCTCTGAATACCCGACTAGTCTGCCCGGCTGGCTAAATCTGTTGCAGTGCCTGTTAGTTAAGAGTCACTGCAGTCATAGTTCTGCTGGCTCCAAAGGACTCCTGAAACAGGTACTTAATTGCAGTGGAGGGGAAGAAAGGTGTTTGCTGTGTGGTTTAAAGAAACCTCCTCACTAATAAAGCATGTGGTGTTTGCAGTAGTCTTGATACGTTAAGAATCATTAGTGAAAACTTGATCAGTTGCCATATGAAATGCAAAGTGACCAAAAGAGACCATGAGTTTATCTTATATGTCTTTAAAAATATATTAGTTCATTGTCTAAAACGGAGGTATTCTGTGAACTTCACAGTGATCAGAGTGCTCTCTAGGAAATTTTAACCTCTTTCCTTCCATTTTAAATTCCGTTCTATGCACTTTTTAGCTATCTTATCCTTTGAAAGTGTCTGTGTCCTTGAGCTGTATCTGATAACTGGTTTTAGAGTTTTTTTCCTCTAAACTAGATTGTACAGTGGTGGAGCCTGATGTCTATGCATCGTCTCCTCTGAGTCAGAAACTATGCTAGACTAAAATCTTGCTGTGAAATTTAAAAATGTATTTTTTGGCATAAAGCCACTGAGCAGCCTTTTTGGTGACATACTTTTGGATTGCAGCTAGGGGACGTTTACAAATGGGTTTAGTGGTTAACGTGGTAATAAATCGAAGTTTAGGAAGCTGTACTTAAATGCTTGACCCACAGTCCTGGTTGTAGATACTGTGTTGCTGCTACTGCCTGATTGTTTATTTCTTTAGGGCCCTTGCCTGTTCTCGGAAGATAATGCTTCCAAACTGAGATATGATTTGTGCGCATTAGTGTATTGAAGTAACAATTTAATCGAATTTTTGTTAGGCTCAACCTATAGGCATATTATACCAGCTTCTCCCTCATATCAGTGCAAGTCAGAAGAGTCTCTGCTAAAGTCAGTATTATATCAGTGCAAAGTTGGTATGAGAGGAGAATCTAGTCTTAACTTTAAGAAAAATTAATCCAGTCTTTGGACTTTAATGGTTGTGTGGCATATTTTACATTGCAGTTTTTCTAGGAAAGTTAGGAGAATGGGTCCTCCTCCTAACTCCTTTTTTTATTTACTTCCAAATTAGGAAATAATATGCTTCAATCCTTTTCTTCTGTATAGAGAATCCACCACTGAGACAGAAAAGGAATCTTCAGCTGGCTTCGATCAGTTCTTATCTCGTGACTTTCTTTTGTTCTGTAGCAACGGCTTGTGACTGCCGTTGTTATATAGAAGCTACATGTTTTCACTTAAACCATGGAGTAATTAAATTAGACAGGACGTGTGCAGAAGATCTTAACAAAAAAAGCCCATGTTTTTCTGCTTCTCCCCTGTGATATGCCATAGGTTAGAGTCTGTTTCTTAGCTTTTTGTTTTTGTTTTTATTCTGACCTTGCTTTGTATATAAGAATAACTACCATAAGTAATTTTTTTTAGCTGTAAATTCTGTTTTCTTATTCCTGTCATCTTGGTCAGTCTTGTGCAGTGGTGGATTTTAAAATTATGATTATTTACTTTCTCTAATAGTCTCTGAAAATTATTGAACAGTCTTGGAATTTGAAGGAGATCCGTTTGGAACTAACCTATCTGTAAGAACGATATTGTTCTCAACTAAATTATATTCAGATTTTATGATGTCTCTTTACAGGACACAGCTCCATCCCTAATTAATACTTTAGATTTTTTCTTATATGTCTTACAGCATTGAAAAGTTCTGATCTATTTTCCCTTGTTTTCTACTTAGCTCAATGTTTCTGCATTGATTTTCTTTTTCCTTTTGGTTTTTTTTTGCTGAGGGTTAAATGTGCATTTTAGTAAGCTGAGGTTACCATGTCTGCCTTCCAAAAAAAAAAAAAAAAAAGAAAGCAAGCTTAGTCACCTTTTCCCTCAATGTAGAATCATAGAATCATCCTGCTCAAATTTAAAAACAGAGAGATACTCAGACGCTTCTTTGTTGTTTCAGGGAGTCTTTAAGGTTCTTGAGAGAGTTTACTAACTTTCCCGCTAATCTTCATTTAAAGCACAAGTTCTTAAGGTGTAGAATTTTTCAAACTTGAGCATGCTTAAGTGAAGTCACCACGTCTAGCCTTTCCTAATTTGTGTGTCTAATTTGGAGGGGTTACTATCTTTTTTTTAATTCACTTTTATTAAAAACCTAAAACTTAATGCATAGAATACGAAGTGAAAGGGAAAGCTAGTTAATTCACTTTTTCCTCTAGCACCTAACTTTTTTTTGCTGTTTCCTTAATTCTCCTTTCCAGAACACCCTATGAGAAATTCACTGTTTAATGTTAAATACCTTTTGCACTTTGCTATTTTTATAGTCATTTGCACTTAACCAAAATCATTCCCTTATGTAATCCTGAAATGAATTCTATAATATCTTAGCCATTGTTACTTCACTCTTTTTTTTTTTTTGTAATACATTCATAAACCATAAATAAACTTGTTTAGAAACATGTCTAGTCCCTACAACAGGTCTTAAAATTGAACAGAGTGAAATCTTCTCGGTGTCTGCGTGGATCTTGTCTCACTCTGTATGAGGTCAGGCTGCCCGTCAGTGAAGAGGCCGAATCTTCAGCGCGTCTTTGCTAATGGGAAGGAAGTTTTTCTATTTCACTCCCTGTTGCTGCAAACAGTACCCTGTGAACTGCCATACCACTACATGGCAACGTTTGGCAGCATTACGTCTGAGCGTGGCAGGTGTTGTTTCTGCAGAGCAGCCGGTGAGCCGCCGTGCCGAAGGAGGTGTCCAGGACAGCCGCCCTGGAGCGGGCGGGCGCCCGGCCTGACTCGCAGGGGCGCTGGCGCTTGCTTCAGGCAGCTTTCCCTTGGGAGCGCGGGACTGGCGGTGCCTCAGCAGCAAGTTCCTGGAGTTTGTAAATGTGAGATCAGAATTAGGCCCGGTAAGGTGTTTCCTAAATGCGGTTTGGGGACTGCAGTTTTCATACCACAAATTTCATTGTGAAACCTGGTGGGAGAATATTCTCCTGCGTTGTCCTCAGTCTACAGATTAAAATGCACGAACGCATTTTTGTGGCTAGTGTAGTGGTGCATGTTTATAAAGACTGTGGTTCAAAAATTCCTGTTATGGTTTAATACAAATTTTGTGAAGTTGTCTTTGGCCTGCTGATAAAGCACCATGCCGCCTATTGCAGGTGCTATGCAACAACAGCACTAGGAATTAGTTGCCTTGTGTAAAAAGGGACAGTATTAACTGGATATTGCAAGCTGCATGTTTGTGATTTTAACTGACACGGTAAGATCATCATTATGTGTTGTGATAACTCTTTATGAAGCCTTTAGGGAGAGATATCCCTGTTCTCTTTTATCAGGCAGCAAAATTTATGAATGTACGAGGGGAAAAAAGCATTAAAAGGTACGATATATTTCTACAGAATATAAGAAATGTGCAATAAATTGTAACCAAAGGCTCTGAATGTATTTTCTGCATAAATAGACCATGTATTTTGAATGTAGCTATTACATTTGTGTCTGAATCTGCTGTGGTTTTGCATCTCCAAAGAGATATGTGTAATATTTTGTCAATTTACAAGCTGGTTTCTGGGTTGTCTGATTTTTACAGAAGCATTAATATTTTATCTGGAAGTACTGTAATATTTTAGAACTTAGTATAGTAGTAAAGTGATAAAATTCAACTTTCATATTGTGAAATACCTAGTGTAGTGTACACTGTAGCAAGTTTATTTTTAAAACTTTTGCTAAAGTTATTGCTTGATATTTCAGCTGCCCTGAATGTAAATACTTTGTTTAGATGTTGTATTTTGTATGCATATTTTACATACCAACCTACTTTCCGTAAAAAGTGGCAATTTTAATAAATTAAGCACTCTGCCATTGTGTAAAGTTAAAACTTTATGTTATTCATTTTGCAAGAAGAAAAAATGTATGAGACTAAGGGCTATTTCAGGTACCCTTTAGAGAGTGGAGGTTTCAAACATATTTAAAAACCGTGGGTTTTTGCACAAAAACCTGCAGCTGAGTAAAGGGGAGCAACCTGGCTCCCTGCTGACAGAGCCTGAGCAGACTGGTGCTGAGCCACCACAAGGCGTTCGCGCGAGTAGCTGGCGCTGTGCTCTTCAGGAGACATCTTTGGGACGTCGGGGACCCAGGACGAGAAAAGGCCGATAGCTGGGCAGCTCGTGTCAGACGTGACTGTGGCATGAGCTGCTCTGCCTGATAAACCCCAGCAGCCAGTGCATGGCACCTCTAGGGTGGTGGCTCTCGCTGCTGCATGCTTCCCGGGCACTCACTGCAGCTGCCGTGAAGTTCACAGGCCGGGCACATGTCAGAGGAGGCAGAGTGAGACCTGTGGGGAGTCTGCACCTCCAGCAGGTCACTTTTCTGCGACCTGCGGATGGTCTGGGGGAGGGGAGACACCCACTAACCACTGGGATCTCGGAAACTCTAGTTGTTCCTCAAGCAGAGCTCTGAAGTCCGCAGAGGCTGGGAAAGCACAAATTCCTGATGGCCACCATTTCCTCAGCTTCCTGAAAATGGGCAATAAGCCATGTCCGGAAGGGCTCCTAATCCACAGCTGGCGTTGTGCGTGCTTTTTGGATTCCAGCACTGGTGGGGCAGTGTGTGGTGGAGGATGAATAAATTCTGCCTTGCTATTCTTCCTTGCGTGCACATTTACTAGGATGCTGGTGTATAATGAATATGGATGTTGCACAAAACACTGAGTTTGTGCTTACAGCTATGATGAACCCTTATTATAGTAAAGGAGACAAAACGCTAACAGGTAACTCTTCTCAACCAGAGCGTTCCTCCCTGTTTGGGAAACTGCACCTTCTTTCCCATGCTGGAGATGATCATTTTTGAGATCAGGGCTTGATTTTGTAATGCTTGTAGTGAGGAGAGAATACACTTAGCTTTGGCACGTTGTTCTTGCACCTGTGGTATTGTGAATTTTGCTCATCAGCTTTGGCTGAGCTCCCTTGAATGCACTGGTCACCTGATGATGTTCTTTCAGTTGTTTAAGTTTTCACCGATGTAAATCTGAGAGAGTGAATCCAGCTCACGCAGAGCACTTGAGTTCTCAAGTCCTTGTTTGAAAATCCCCCTTATATAAACATAACCTAGGGATTTAAGTCAGAGTTTATTCAAATTAAAAGCAAGTCAAAATGAAATTCACCACCCTACTTCAAGGCAACGTGGAGACTTCCACTGCCTTTGAACAGTATTTTGGTCTTTTTTCCCCCTAACGTTATAATAAAGGGGATTGCTTGTGAGCTCTGTCCGTCCACAGTAGCGAAGGGGAACTTACCAAATGCACTCTCACTTTTTGGTAACTGCACATTTCAAGAACATTTTACTTGTCAGATATGGCACAGTTTATAAAATATGTATACTCAATTTCTTGAAGGAAAGCGATAGGTCTAGTGCAGATCCTCAGCAAAACAAATGCCGTCTGTGGCCTGTTTGTGAGTGTAGGCTGCCACCCCCTGGTCCGTGCTGTACCTAGCGGGTTTTGATGGCTTTGGGGTTAAAGCTGGATGGAAAACTTTGTAAGGAAAGAAAATGAAATGCTGCCCTTCGAGCAGTGTGTGCAGTTCTTGCTTCCTTGGATATCCCCTTTGTCCGCACACGTGACAGGAGAAAGGAGCAGATTAGCTCCTGTTGAAGTGATGCATGCTTTGGTACGTGGGGTGCTGCCTGTGCTCCTGTGACTCCAGGGGTCAGTATCAGGCTCAGGGGCTGGCACATCAGCAAAGTACCAAACGCTTTAATGTGGGGAGAGGTGTTCAAGAGAAACTACTCAGCGGGAGGATTGTAAATCGTGTGGCTAAGCTTTGGGTAGAAAAGTGAAAGGGCTAATTCTTCATTTTCTTGTGTTAAGGTAAATCAACTCCACAGAAGTCTACGGAGCACCATCAGTGATAAACCTGGTATCAAAGAGAAAAGAAGCCGGCTGCAGAAATCCCTGAAGCTACAGGTTCACGTCCTGCAGAAAATGACTCATTTCTTGCTCCTTCTGCCTGGATAACATGAGTGTTAGACAGCAACCCTGTAGGTATCTTAGCTTTAAAAAGATGTAAGCTTCAGAAGTGGGTAGATTTGCATGAACACTGCTCCCAAGGAAGTTTCCCACTATTTTCTGTACATTTGGAGTTAGGTTAAGAGTGAACTTAAAGTCTTGCCGAGATATGAACAACTGCATTTTTTTTATAAGGATATGACTCCTCTCTGAGATCTGTAGCTGCTGTTTCCTGTCCCTGTTTGTCATGTAGTGACCTGAATTCATAGTAATTAGACTAGAAATTGCTGTAACTTAGCATGCAATGCACAAGGGCTTTGTAGTGGAAGATATTTATGAGGTTAAAAGAACTCAGTGAGTTTTCTAAGAGGCTGAAAAGCGATGTATAAACATGTGCTAGTTAGTATAAACAGCTTGTATGCTTGTCCGTAGAAAAGAGAAGTGCATATCTGCAAATGATCTGCCAAGCATCCAACCAGTCATTGCATGCCCAGTTTATTTATGTAACTATGGGAATAGCACAGTCCCATTGGCAAATAACTCTGGTGTTCGGAAACCTGGTACGTGTTGTTTTCACTTCCTTTAAATGTTTCATTAATTCTTTCCTGGGCCTGATGGACTGTGGGACTTAAGGGAACATGTGAGCTCAGGGGAGGCCAGGAAATGTATGGATAGAAAGGAGGAAAAAATAGCAAAAAGAAAAGCCATTCCCACTAAACTGGCTGCAGCTTTATTATGCTGGAGAGGCAGGATCCCCTCCTCTCTCGTTATGTGTTTCATTGTCTTTTAATTGATTTGTAGCAATTTCGTTAGACTCGTCTTCACGAGTGCGTTCTTTGTCTGCAGCAGTACAGATCATAGGACACCATTTAATGAGTCTACCCCACAGCTTGAGGCCTCATCTTTCTTTGGAGAGTGGAAGCAAGGAACTTTATTTTAAGGTTCTGTCACTTTAATATTAAAGAGTGGACTTTAGATCCTGCTGTCATTAATACTGGAATGAATATGGAATCGGGCATATGACTAGAATGTATGCGCAAAGTAAAAGAAATTGAAGGAAGCTGCGATTTTTCCTTTAAATGCTTTATGAAGTTTCTCTTTTCAAATGACTATCCAAAGCATTGCAATGGACTTTTGTGTATGTTTATAATACACAATGTGTATGCTTATAATAACTTACTAAGTCCATGTTCCAGATCTGGTAATGACATGTCCTGCAAATGCATTGTTATCCTGTTCATGCTAATCCTTTCAACGAGCCATCTAAGGGGAAGGATGGGGTGTGTCCTGCACTCCAAAAGCGGTGGCAATCAAATCACTGAAAAATAGGCTTCAAACTGCTCTGTGCTGGGAGTGTTTGATGTAACCCTAGATGCCTCCAGAAGCAGAGGAATATTCTACTGAGAAGCACTCTTGTTTCATAGGACTGGCATAACAGCCACAACTGTTTCTTCTGTTTAGAAATTTATTTCTAGTGAAATAGGAAACAAATCATAGTGGGGTTAAAAATTGTATTGACACTTCAGGCCCTCTCGTGGATGAATGAGCTACTGCAGCAAGATGTATGTCACACAGAAAAAGGCCAGTAAAACTACTCTGTACAGACTTTGTGGTAGTGATGGCATCTAGAACAGCAGCAGATTTTGTATTTAACATGATTTAAATAGATTTGTCTAGTTGTTCTCATCCAGGATAAATATAATAGCTGGCGAGCTGTATTTACAGAACTGTGCTGTAAGAGGTGTTCGGTCAAATGGATGACTTGCTGCCAGCAAGTGCAGTAGACCCGTTAGAGCAGCCTGGTAGTCCCTTACGCTGTGTGAGAATTATCTCCCCGACACCTACTCAAAGGTAACAATTCCCCTGTGTCAAGGCAGTGTGGTGACATTTTCCATTTCCAGATTTCTTTGTAGACAAGAGTCCTTTGTAAGCAGCTGATAGCTATTTGAGGCTACCAGATATAAACTTTGTTACTTGTAAAGCAAAACTTTCCTTTTGTCTAGGAGGCAAAATACAGGAAAATAAAAGAAAACTAATGCCAATAAACAAAGAAACAAATGTTATTTTTGGATATTTTCTAGTTTTTGATAAACCTACTTTGGAGCAAGTGCTCCAACTTAGCAGTAAAATCAAGAACACTGTTTGCTAAAATTAAATAGCAAGATATAAACAGAACAGAAAAAAAAAGTGAAAGATTAATGAGATTAATATAAAATTTATACTCAGATGAGCTTTCACATTGGGAAGAAAAGAAAAAGTTTGTATAAAATCAACTTTCTTTTAAAGTTTTTTAAATTCTGTTGAAGAATAAATAAGACAGATGAAAATTATCTTTTATTGAAACAAGATACAAATGGAATGCTACAACACAGCGATACTGAAGCTGTGAGGATCTCTCGTAATGTATAGGCACCTATTTGCTTATGTCTACCTGCATCTGAATGCCCTTTACCTGCTCCTGAGAGATGTTAGGACTGCTAAGCTATGTGCCACAAATCTATACTAACAATAGCTAGCAGAAATCTCCATTGACATGATTTTGTTTTGCTGAGGACCATATGAACCTACACTTTATCCCTGATAACACAGGTCTCTCTCAGACACCCAAACGCCAGCACCAGTGGTGCACAGTATAGCAACCATCATGAAATGCTGATGGATCCAGAGATTTTTTTTTTTTTTTTAACAATGTTGGGGTGTAGTCAGATGACTACAAGCAACAAATTAGTGTCTGTCAGGAAGCTGCTACTTCTCAGCTGAAATGACTCTTTTATGATTGAAACTAATGGCAAAAAGCTAACTTTTTTACTCTGCAATATTTTGTGCACATAGGCAAAAGTTACGGCAGCCCAGCTAAAGGGCAATAAATGTCGCTAGGTCAGTCACTTGGATCTAGCCCATTGCATACCCAGTTTATGGTTTATTTTGCTGTCTTTAGCTGTATGTATGTTTTACCTCATAAAGCCTGTGAAGAGAACTGATGAATTACGATGCAGACTACTGATTGAGATTTTGTCCTTTCTAGGAAGAATACAGGTCTAGACTCTTCTCTGGTGTGGACTGGCATTAGCTCCTGCTGCCCTCACTGGGAGGAGACCAACTTGTGTATGAAGCGGAACACAAATGGTTTATCTTTAATATGGTTATGTATATAAAATCTCTGTGCATGTGTTCGTACACGCACATACACATATACATGTGTGTATACACACACATTTATACATATTATATGAAAACATACCAATTTTTAAACTGTATATACAATTATAAAACTGAGGATTTTTTTATGTTCTGTTTTTCTCCAACTAGTTTATATCCTAAAGTCTAATTATTTTCCTTAAATATACTGTTGTATACTTGGTATACATTTGTTTAAAAATGAACTGTACAGATGTTTGAGCTATTTTTGGATTTCTGCTTATGCACCTGAAGCTGCATGCTGTTTGATTTGTTTTGAAATATCTTTCTGATTTCACTGGTGAGTTAAATGAGAGGTATGGGAAACTGACTGACTATGAAAGAGTAACCAAGATAATGGTTCAGGATTGTTTTCTTACACTTGTGCAGGTATTTAAAAGCCTACTAGGAAATCATGTAAACTCAGGTTATACAGAAGTTAGCAATCTAACATTTTCTGTATGCTTTCAGCCATCAGCAGCAGGAGTATTGTTATTCAAGACTTCTTGAAAATCAGCCCTACGTCTCATCTTCCGTATACTGAAAAATCATGTTTTGATTAGCAAAGCAGAGAAGGGCGCATGAGATAGGTTAGCCACTATGGTGTGAAGCCTACTGTGTAATACTCATTTAGGTACTCAAACCGTTACTCTGATTCGTTACGTGGTTTGCCAGCTACATGTCAAGTGGAAAATTTGGTAGTGCAGAAGACTAGGTAGTGAGACAGAATAGCTTTTTGTGGTATTTCTATATTTGGAAGTGTGCCATAAAAAGTCTTTTTCCCCAAAACTGCAGAGAGAAAATACTTGCTTTATATTATGCAGCAGGTTTCATCCCTTCCTTGAGGAGGGTTTATGTCCTCCCGTAAAACTAGTCTGTCTCACAGTATATGAAGCTATTCGGATTAGACCAACTCACTGGAACATTCTCATGTTGCCTTTTCAGCAAGATCACTTAAGAACTGAATTCTGTTTTCATTATATGCATACAAATCCTTCCTAAGTCTGTGGCCGTTCATCCAGTTATTTTAGTGTAATATCAATCCCTTAATGTCCCAATAGTTCTTAGCCTCCTTTCCAAACAGCTGGAAATTTGCCTCAGTAAATTAGACTGAAGAAGATGTATGAGGAATGGGTAGAGTAGAGCCTGAACGTGTGCAAGACAACACAGGAACGGAATGTGAGTGGGAAAGCCAGCCTAGACCTATGGAAATAACGACACTGAGAAAGCAACATGTTTAATTTGTCAGATAATGTTGCAATAAGGCAGCAGCTACTCATCATGAATGAATTATGCCAAAGGTTTCTCAGATTTCAGGGCCGTAGTTTGAATTCTGAATCCAAGACTGACTATAAAAATCATAGCGGTTCCTACAGCTGTCTGGATGAGAAGAACCAGCAGTACAAGTAGTGCCTCCAGTGTTTAGTTACAGATTATCTGTAGTTCCTGGAAAGTGCTCTGATGTACAGTAGAGAGTCCCTCAGCAGATACCAGTGCTGGCGATAATTTTGGGAATTGGTTTAGCTGTAGAGAGAACGGGTGGGAGAGACAGAAATTCTCAGCACAGGAAAGCTCTGAGGCTAGAGAGGCCAGGGGATAAGTCTGAAAGGTTGCAGGACGATCTGAAGATACAGGGACCTCCGCAGAAGGCTGCAGGGACAGGCCTGAAAAATGTGAGGAAGTGGAGGTGAGAGCTAAGTAGAAGGAACCCAGAGTTGAATGAAGAGGAAGAGGAGTAATCACCAAAAACTAGAGCTCCTAGACAAAGATCTATAAAGGATTAGATCCATATGAAAGAGAGAAGTAGCTGCTCTCTGGGGTCTGAGGTAACTATGGAAAACAAGGATTTTCTGGTTTCCCTCCACAGAAACTGCTAGGAAAAAAGGAAGACCCTGCCATGAGGAAGACCCACGGTTCCTCATGCAGAATCACTAGCCTACCGACAGTAACAGCATGTTAGAGAACTTTAAAATACAAGATAAACATTAACTAATAATGATGGTTGGCCTGTGCATGTAGCTTCATATACTTTACTTAGGAATTTAGCACTGCGATGGACTCATCTGAAGAGCTACTGAGGAACCTCTGCAGGTGTCGTGTAGCCTGTCCAAAGAGGTATGTTAACTCATGCTCTAGCTCTGCCTCTCCAGTGGTGGACTAGGGGAGTTGCAAAAAGTTTTGTTACTTCTCCAAGGACTCCCATCTGCTCTCTGAAAGGAAAACAGGCTTCTCGTAGCTCAAATTCTGACAGCAGAAACTAGTGTCTTTGCTGCAGGTGAGAGAGCTTAAGCAGAACATCTTTTGTGATTTTCCCCGAGGTCAGAGAGTAAATGGATGATGCAGGAGGCAAGCAGCAGGTTCTGACTCATGCTTTCCTTGTTCCTTTGATTTCACTTAATGTAATCTTGAGTCAGGGCATCAAGCTGGCAATCAGTCTATGGTAGACAAGCTCATATGTTGGAAAGACCTGACGCTCAGAGTGGCCATACACTGCTTCTGTTTGTTAGAGAAAGCATGTCTCGAGCGCAGGGCCACTCTGCAAAGCCTATGCACAGTGGGTCAGCAGAGAGGTGCTGCTCACACACATCGGCATTGCATCATCCTGCTCCCATTCTGGTGGCACCCAGCAGCACAGGAAGGACTCACAGCACTCAAACAGTGCTAATGATCTTCAGGTGCGTGTGGTGCCCCCCCTGTTAGGCGGTATTAGAACTCGGTTGCTAGAACAACTTGGCCTAATTTATGTCTGTCTGTTGCGATGGAAGATTTTATTTGTTTCTTTTCTCAGCTTGTTTGGAGATGAGTCACTTGGTTTCAAAAACGTAAAAGAAGATTACCTGAGGAACTGAAATGCACTTTGTTTATTTTCAAAGGCACTTAGCAAAACGATGGTGAGCAGAAAAGGAGGAAGAGGCTTTGAGTCACTGTGGTCTCTACATTACTCAGCTTGCTTTAGAAAGTAAGCAGATGCCATCCCTGAGATGCAGCTTATTTTTCTTAGGAAAAATTAGACAGCTTTCCTGTCTGCCATAATTTTTGTCTCCCCTCTGAACAAGCAGCATGGAGGAGGTGAAAGATGCATAAACTGAACAGGGTCAGTTCCCAGTTCCCTCTGAATCTGCTTGAGCACTCTTTCCCATGTACAGAGGTGAAGGACATATTTCTGCAAATGTCCATGTTTTATTCGTATGGTATGCAGATCTGTCTACCAGGAAAGATTCAGAGACCACAGTGACTCGTTATACACCAGCTATAAATTTACCCGCTGTATTTATTAGCTGTGTTGGATGAGCAAGGAACTGCTGGCAAAACTCCAGCAGAAGAAGGAAGTGTACAGAATGTGGAAAAGGGGACAGGCCACTTGGGAGGAATACAGGGACGTTGTCAGAGCGTGCAGGGATGCGACAAGGAAGGCTAAGGCCCAGTTGGAATTAAATCTGGCAAGGGATGTCAAGGACAACAAGAAGGCCTTCCTCAAATACATCCATAGCAAAAGGAAGACTAGGGAAAACGTGGGCCCGCTGCTGAATGGGGCGGGTGCCCTGGTGACGAAGGATACAGAGAAGGCAGAGTTATTGAATGCCTTCTTTGCTTCCGTCTTCACTGCTAAGGCCAGTCCTCAGGAATTCCAGACCTTGGAGACAAGAGAGGAAGGCTGGAGAAAGGAAGACTCTCCCTTGGCGGAGGAGGATCAGGTTAGAGATCTTTGGTCCAAACTTGACATCCATAAATCCATGGGCCCCGATGGGATGCACCCACGAGTGCTGAGGGAGCTGGCGGATGTTATCGCTAGGCCACTCTCCATCATCTTGGAAAGGTCCTGGAGATCAGGAGAGGTGCCTGAGGACTGGAAGAAAGCCAATGTCACGCCAGTCTTCAAAAAGGGCAAGAAGGAGGAGCCAGGAAACTACAGGCCTGTCAGCCTCACCTCCATCCCTGGAAAGGTGATGGAACAGCTCCTCCTGGAGGTCATCACTAAGCATCTGGAGGACAAGAAGGTGATCAGGAACAGTCAGCATGGATTCACCAGAGGGAAGTCATGCTTGACCAATCTGATAGCCTTCTCTGATGGAATGACTGGCTGGGTAGGTGAGGGGAGAGCAGTGGAGGTTGTCTTTCTGGACTTCAGCAAGGCTTTTGACACTGTCTCCCATCCTCCTAGGCAAGCTCAGGAAGTGTAGGTTAGATGAGTGGACAGTGGGGTGGATGGAGAACTGGCTGGATGGCCGAACTCAGAGGGTTGTGGTGAATGGCGCAGAGTCAAGTTGGAGGCCTGTAGCTAGTGGTGTCCCCCAGGGGTCAGTCCTGGGTCCAGTCTTGTTCAGCGTATTCATCAATGACCTGGAGGAAGGGCCGGAGTGCACCCTCAGCAAGTTTGCTGATGATACTAAACTGGGAGGAGTGGCTGACACACCAGAAGACTGTGCTGCCATTCAGAGGGACCTGGACAGGCTGGAGAGGTGGGCGGAGAGGAACCTCCTGAAGTTCAACAAAGGCAAGTGCAAGGTCCTGCACCTAGGCAGCAATAATCCCATGCACCAGTACAGGCTGGGGGCTGACCTGCTGGAAAGTAGCTCTGCAGAGAAGGACCTGGGAGTGCTGGTGGACAACAAGTTAAACATGAGCCAGCAGTGTGCCCTTGTGGCCAAGAAGGCCAATGGTCTCCTGGGGTGCATTAGGAAGAGCATTGCCAGCAGGTGGAGGGAGGTGATCCTGCCCCTCTCCTCAGCCCTGGGGAGGCCTCACCTGGAGTACTGTGTCCAGTTCTGGGCTCCCCAGTACCAGAGAGACATGGCACTCCTGGAGAGAGTCCAGCGGAGGGCTACCAAGATGATTAGAGGGCTGGAGCACCTCTCCTATGAAGAAAGACTGCAAGAGCTGGGCCTGTTCAGCCTGGAGAAGAGAAGATTGAGAGGGGATCTCATCAATGTGTACAAGTATCTGCAGGGGGAGTGTCAAGAGGATGAGGCCAGCCTCTTCTCCGTGGTGCCCAGCAACAGGACAAGAGGCAACGGGCAGAAACTGAACCACAGGCAGTTCCATCTGAACCTGAGAAAAAACTTCTTCACTGTGAGGGTGACAGAGCACTGGAACAGGTTGCCCGGAGAGGTAGTGGAGTCTCCTTCCCTGGAGATATTCAAAACCCGTCTGGATGTGATCCTGGGCAATATGCTCTAGGTGACCCTGCTTGAGCGGGGAGGTTGGACTAGATGATCTCCAGAGGTCCCATCCAACCTAAACGATTCTGTGATTCTGTGTGTTCTGACAGAATGTTTCCCTGTTGCGTGATGCTAGTTTCTGGAGGGATGAACGTTTTCCATGGAAAAGCACCACTTTTTTCAGAGTTCCAGGGGAGGGTGCAGAGGCCTGTGCCTCTCTTTTCCTGACGCTGTGAGATCCTCTATTCTTGCAACTGTCTCTTGAAGCTGGTGTGGTGGGGAGAGAGCAGGGAAACTCACGAGGAATGTAGTAGTAATAAGCAGTCTAGCATAAAGAGGAAACATTAACTGGGAATATTAACTTCTGTGGGGCACTCTGATGGCGCTTACAAACTGAAACAGCTCAAGCTTGGGCCGGAATATTTTTTTTTTCAGTTTATAAATATCTGCCAAATATAAGAATGTTTCAGTGGCCGTATTTTTAACTGGCTATGCTAAACAGTATATGCTAACGCTAACCCAACCTTTGACTGAAGAAAAAAGTTATATTCCTCCAGGCCCCCAAGAAGATACTTCGCTATGAGAGTTACAGGATAATTCATGACAATAAATCAGGATTTCTTTGGGGGGGGGGAAAAAAATTCCCCGCCTTTAGGGCTGTACCCAAAATGTTGTCAATACCTCTTTAAAAGGGGAAAATAATATTTTCCTGCCTGCTATATCACCTATGTCTCTTGCAAAATCTGGGTTTTTCCCAACTTTTGTTTAGACTAAATTTTTTATACTGGGGGGGGAAATGTACTGCTGCGTCAACAGTCCTGTCTGTCTGGGTTGATAGAAAAACCCACTTACAGATCCAGGAAAGCTAAACCCCTTTCACTGAAGAAGCCTGCACAGAGCATACAGTCACGGAGCTGGGCACTAGAGTTACAGCTTTAAGTTCAGGAAATGCCTTTGTCACAGATGCTTTTTTTTTTTTTTTTAAAGTGATCTTTGTTTTTGGAGTATAGACAGCAAAACGTTAGATTCTGCAGTTTTACTTGGAATTTAATCATGTTGATTATTGAATGAGATTTACTAATGGATTTTATAAATCTTCCTCTTTAATATTACTTAAAATTAACTTGTCTGAATTAAGTTAGAATGGATTTTCTTCTGTGCAGGCACTAATTTTGTTCTTGTTTCTGTTCCCATCACACAGGGTTACTATTCTGAGAATTTTGTAGTGACATTGTACTCTGGTTTAGGACTAGGACAAGTCTAGACTGGGACTCTGACAGAAACCTCTCTTTGTCAAAAATCTGAATTCAGTATATTTTCATGTAATATTTTAAGCTTTAAAATTTGATCAAAGTGCACTTCATAAAGGAAATGCTTGTATTAGGTACCATAAAAACTCAGAACAAAATACTGGTCCTTTCCCCAGAGAGCTGAAAATCGAGCCAATACCAGCATTTCATAATGCTGAGTATCACTCATTTGGACCCGTCCTCCCACTTGATCCCTTGTTTGCCCGCCTACATCTTGACAGATTACTGGAAAGTTCTTTAATCTCAACTATAAATAACATTTTCAGATTGAAGGAAATAACAATAGAATGAAACGAAGGAGGAGAAATATCAGATAGAATGGAAAAAATAGAAGAAAAAACATGTAATTCACAAAGAGAATGCAAAATGGAAGTGTAGCAGAGGAGAATATGAAGGTCCTTATTGAAAAAAAGTATCACAGAGACACTATGGCAGGCTGCCCGGACATCTACATGGGAAGGTAAAAAATAAGATGCAGGTGGTTTGTTGCCTCCATCAGACCATATGAAAAAGGACATGCCCCTTGCAACGTGTTACATGGCTAGCGCAGGGCAAAGAGTCTAGGACATCCAGCAGCATATATATGTAATACAAATAATACAAGTGCATACATATAATACAAAAGGCACAAATCACCTTACTCAAGGCAGAGGAGGAGAGCCTCTGAATCACATCTGCTGGCACTGAGTGAGTTGCCAGGACCTGAGCGGAAGAGGCAGTCCTGTGTCCCAGGCGGAAGCCAAATGAGGCTTCTCTTGAAGCGGTTCCTTGCGGGGCCAGAACTGTCTCTTTGTTCCAGAAGCGTCCTGGCTGCACCAGGGACTCTGGTCACGCTCCTGTGAAGTGCAGGAAGCCATGAAAAAAAAAATAGCAGTGATCCTGTACAGACTATCAGATGCCAAGATCACATCACTAATTACTGTCACCCTACCCATCAAGGTTAACAGTTTCAAGCTGTTTCTCAGCAATGCCTCTATGTCTCAGTCATTTTGTTTTTCGGATATTAAGGTATAACATAGATGTGACATGCGGTGGTGTAATACAAAATATCCTCCTAGAAGTGGTCCTGAGGGTGGTTGATAAAGATGGTGCTTCAGCTGTTTCTAGTGCTACAGATTAAGCTGTCTCTGCTTGTATTACATGTCTTTTCCCCTCAGTCCTGTGAAGCTGGTGCCCTCAGGGAATTTAATTCATTAAGCATACCCTTCTTTTTTTCTGGTGGATGGTGGGACAGGTCAAGAAAATTTTAGTTTGTTTAACTAGGGACTGTTCATAGAAAAGTATCAATTTTGATAAAATCTCAACTTTTAAAAAAAGTTTTGACATTGCTGATACTGAAGTATTCCAATTTTGACAAAAATAGCTGTTTCAGTTTGGGGCCAGAATCACTTTCAGTTTTTAAATTAGCAGTTACTTTTAAGAAGTGCAAATAAAGAGATCAGAATTTAAGGTGCTTCAGTCAGACACAAGTTTGTCTGGCAATAAGAAGCCTGTAGATCTATACTTCTCCCACTTTGGATGGCATACAGTCAGGATCACCAGGTGGCAGTTGAAAGTGCACCTTAACAGAATCCCCCAGCAGTGCAGTTGTATCTATTGCTGTCAGCTCAATTTTGTAAAATTCTTTGATGAAAATTTATGATTTCACTTTTCTTTTAAAACTTTTTTGAGATAATGAAAATATTGAAAAAATCCTAAGTTCTTACAGAATGGAAAATCATTCTGTACTTGGCATAAATATCGGCCTATTTTTTGGGGGGAGATATTTTCAAGGCTCAGTTCCTATTTCATTTCTAGTCTGGTGCTTTGTTTTCCCTTTGTTCCACCTAACTTTGTTAAGTAGCTTATTCTAATTGGTAATTACTGGTGAAAAGGTCAGATGGCCCACTAAGGTAGAATGAAGACTGTCCACTGTGAGTGACACTTGATTTTCAGTTTTATTAAAGTCTGAATGAGCGAAAGGATCGAACAAGATGGAAATACTGAGACATACAGACATAGTCTCATGATTCATCAGCACCCTTTGGGCACTGTTAAAGAGAGATGGAAACTGTCATGTGGTAAAGGAGAAGAGCTAGATCATGCAGTCGTGAAATAGGTCTCTCCGCTTAATGCAGCTAACCTGCCAACTCGTGTGAGGCTTTCAGAAAGGTGTGATTTCACCTCACATCTAGGCCTGAGAAGGAAACTTTAAGACCTCACCCAATGTTCAGTAAGATTCACACTACTTCTAAAAAGCAATGGGTACCGTTTTATCTTGGATAGGGATGATGGGGTTCAGGTCTGCAAACAGTTGTAGACTTTTGCATTGCTTGTTTCCAAGCCACTGTTTTTGCTTTAATATTGAGTGCTATTCTTGTATGATCTAGACGGAAAAATTTGGGGGCAAGAACAGACGTGTTATTACTATTAGTATTTTAGTAATGTCCAGGGGTCAGCTAAGAATGAGACCTCTTTGAGCAAGATTCTGTACATATAGTTCCTGCTGCGAGGACTCCAGAACTGGAGAGGACTTAGAGGTAGGTCTGTGCAGAAGGAACAATAGGAAGGTAGCAAATTTTTTTACAAAAAGCAAAACATGGTGTAAAGTCAGCTGGGATGGGAGAAACCAATTAATCTGAAAAGCAGCAGAGGAGAAGGGTATTGGGATTGAAAGGACAGAGAGAGAGGGGTTGAAGTGAACAGTTAACACAGGAGAAGGGATTCCCTTCCAACTGGAAGAATGGTTTATAATGTTATGTATGTATAGTGTATAATATTATGTGCTGTGGTCCTTGCATATATACTTTATGCAGCTCTCTCTGGCTGGGCTTCTATCTGCCGCTACCATCTTCACCTTCCCAAAGAGAAGGTGAAGCTACAAAAGCACCACTGCCCAAAACTAGATCTCTCCTGCTTTTTAGATTTTAAGGGTATTGGAGGAGGAAGGTCAAGTGTGTCATCAGGTGACGGCCGTTTTTGCTTAGTTCTCCTCCGTGTTTCAATCTCTGCAGTTGCTCTTCTGATTCACAGCCTCCTACCCTAACGGTCAAAGGGCCCTCTAAAAATGGAGGCCTCTTCCAATGACATGGAGAGACCAAGTCTGCATGGGACTTGCACGGTGTGGACAGGCCTCTGCAGGCCAACACTATTTGGTTTTCCCAAACTGTGAAAAACATTTCACTATACTTGTGAGCTCTTGCCTGAAAGCATCCATCTGTTCGTGGACTTCATCAGCTCGTCTGATCCAGTGTGTCTAAATTTCATGAAGACATGTCACATTCTGGGAGTGCTTTTTGTTGTTTTTGGTGCCTCACAGCTATTTGTGAGTTAAGCTTTCCCTCTAGACACTGTTTTAGTCATCAGGATTTACAAGTCCTATAAGAGAAGACTTTTGAAGGTGAAGTATTTTAGCAAGGGGCTGGAAAATGATTCACTGCTTGGGTATGCAAATTTAGGTAACTCAGGTCTTTTTTCACATCATTTTTTATTTCCTTTCTAGCACTGAATGTTTCTAAAACAAATGAGTGTTTTCTCAAGAGCACATAATATCCGGTTTGCTGTAGTTCTTACAGAATATTTCACTTTGTTCCTAAAATTATCCGAATTTTTGCTTGAAAAAGGAAGGCAGGATGAGATGTCACAGTATTAAAAAAAATTATAGTGAGATGCCTAACAAATAATGGTTGGTAATGTACGTGAAAGCATGTTTTCCTGGTTATCACAGAATCACAGAATGGTTGAGGTTGGAAGGGACCTCTGGAGATCATCTCGTCCAACCCCCCTGCTCAAGCAGGGTCCTGCAGAGCATATTGCCCAGGATCACGTCCAGGCAGGTCTTGAATATCTCCAGCGAAGGAGACTCCACTACCTCTCCGGGCAACCTGTTCCAGTGCTCCGTCAACCTCACAGTGAAGAAGTTTTTCCTCCTGTTCAGATGGAACTTCCTGTGGTTCAGTGTCTGCCTGTTGCCTTTTGTCCTGTCACTTGGCACCATGGAGAAGAGTCTGGCCTCATCCTCTAGACACCCTCCCTTCAGATACTTGTAGACATTGATGAGATGGCCTCTCAGTCTTCTCTTCTCCAGGCTAAACACGCCCAGCTCTCGCAGCCTTTCTTCAGAGGAGAGATGCTCCAGTCCCCTCATCCTCTTTGCAGCCCTCCGCTGGACTCTCTCCAGTAGTGCCATGTCTCTCTTGTACTGGGGAGCCCAGAATTGGACACAGTACTCCAGGGGAGGCCTCCCCAGGGCTGAGGAGAGGGGCAGGATCACCTCCCTCCACCTGCTGGCAACGCTCTTCCTAATGCACCCCAGGATACCATTGGCCTTCTGGCCACCAGGGCACATTGCTGGCTCGTGCTTCACTTGTTGTCCATCAGGACTCCCAGGTCCTTCTCTGCAGAGCTGCTTTCCAGCAGGTCAGCCCCCAGCCTGTACTGCTGCATGGAGTTATTCCTCCCCAGGGGCAGCACCCTGCCCTTGCCTTTGTTGAACTTCAGGAGGTTCCTCTCTGCCCAGCTCTCCAGCCTGTCCAGGTCTATTGTCCTTTTAGGCACTGAAGAGTACCTTGAAGGATACATGGATGTGCTTTCTGAGAGCTTTGTAAAGAGCATCCTACAGCTCTCCCACACTGATACTGTGACCAGATATGCGCTGATCTAGAGTTGTACAGGAAATGAAAGTGAGGCATTTTCTCTCCTCTGTGAACTAACAGAGGAAGTGGCTGAACAAAGCAGGAGAAAAGTAGACTTACTATGTCAGAAATATGATAAAAATCAGCCTAAGCAAAAAAAAAGTGTCAGAAGTTAAATTTTACTTATCTTTTAATTTGACAGATCCATCCCTCCATGCTCATAGTTTTACTTCTCATGAGTTTCTGCTGAGATCGTGATGTGATTTACAGTGCTCTGTAGTCCAAAAATGGACCTGTTTCCAGCATTAGAGGAGAAACAGTTTTCGTTTTTTGTGAATCAGAAAGAAACTTCCAGCTATAGCCAGAGACCCATACATGTACCTCCTCCTCAATCATTTATAGATGTGGAACAATTATAAAAGGCTTGCAAATCTGCTCTGAATTAAAATGTTGTGACACCTCATACCAGACTTCATTGACCTTCCACAAGGTTAGCAGAAACAAAATGTAGGAGTCCTCACCCTATTGTAATATGTTACTCCCTTGCAGTTCTGGCAGCATCCTTTAAAATCTCCTGCCTATATCTTGTGACCTATGCCACCTGGCATGTGTACCGGCCTTTTCTTTTGGGAGTTAGATGTTCTAGGCACATATAGCATTGTTTTTTAAGGGTGTGTAAGAAGCCTCTGCTGAGAAAAATGAACGCAATTCGCAAATCCTTGTTAATGTTCTGTTGTGGGAGTCAAAACTCTGTATTTCTCTCTCAAGGGTTCAAATGCCGGGTAGGGTCACTTGAAACAAACTCTGGTTCCTTTATAAAGTTATGTTACCAATCTTTGTCCAGCTGTCTCAAGCAAAAATCAAGATGAATTTCAGACAAGTTCCACCAGGACATCTAGCCTACCTCACCAGCTGGTTTGGGCCATCAGAAGCAGATAATGCTGGTAGAAGAGCAGTCATGCCTGGCAGGCTACATAGGATTTCTGGGCTTTGTTAACCAGCTTCAGGGCTCCACTGAGGTATTTCTTAATCCACATGAATACTGGACTTCACCGGGGCAAAGGAGGTGAGGCTGATAGAGCTGGCAAGCATCTCTGGCTAAAGGACTGACTTTTTGCAACGTGGCCAGTTTCCACCTTGCCTTTCTGTTGATATCTGAAAATGGCAATGTCAGCTCCTGTGCAGGAGCTATTTTTAGAGGTGGTATTTTGCATGGCAGGGAGAGGAGAAGAAGGACTTGCTATGGTCGATCCTGATTTCTGTTTCTCTTTTTGAACTACTTACCTGTAGCCAAAAGGAGGCTGAGACAGCCATCAGGACTTTGTTACTGTACTTTGTGAAGCTCTCTCTGGCTTGTCTATAAAATCCAGGGAACAGGTAATCTACCTAAATGCTATTACAATCTAAAAATGAACAGCAGGTAGGAGGATAACTGGAAGGAAAAGCCCCAGATTTCAAAACGAAGTTGAATGAGTCCTCTCAAATTTGTTGGCTCCTGGCACAAAAACCTTTCTAAGAGAGGAACCCAGCATAAAATCGGATTTTAAACCTTCAGGTAGCCATACAAGTGAATCTGTGCCTATGCGAAATTGGGTGAGATCCCCGGTTCCCTTTGGTGTGACAAAGAGTTGACAGCATTATTCCTCCGTAGGAATTTTTTGGCTGACTGGATATCGTCTCAGTTTTGTACCACGTGAGATGCACAAAACAAACACTTAGTTGGGGGGCAGGGGGGGAGCTGCAGGGCCAACGCCTTTGTGTGTTTGCACAACGTGGTTGCCAGACAGCAGGTCAGGAAATATGGGCATCTGGGGCGTTTCTGGAACTGGTTGTCCGCCGCCCCCTTCTGCCTGGCCGCTGGCGCCCGGGCGCGGGCAGCCCAGGCTGGCGCCGCGTTTCTACCTTTCCCTCTGCCTGCCTGCCACCCCGGCGGCGATCCTTTGGCCCTGACTGCCAGCCAGCAAGGACCAGCCAGCAGGGAAGGGCCTCAGGTAACACTCAGCGTAGGCTCTCCCTGGCGCTGTACTAGTCCCTGGGCTCTGCTGAGGCCTTCAGGGCCTGTATTTACATTTCTGTTTGCTCTCAAACGTAATTCGCTGGTTAAGTCATTGCTTCTTAGCACCAAAATGCAAATGCTCTTCTAACAGCGTCGCACGGCAAGGGCAGAGCAGCCTTTCCAGCTTGTGCTTTCAGGTTGTAGCCTCCAGTTCTTACTTCACCACGACTGGGAGGTCATGAATTGAAATGAATATCCAATGAAAGCATTATTGTTTCCGTCCCTGCCAAAAAGTAATTTGAGCAATGCAAGGGGCGCTGAGCAAGTAAAAGAATGGTCAACTTGAATGCAGGCAAGTTTCTAAGGCAAATAGTGCTTTAAACACAAATTATTACAGAAAAGTAGCAACTGTTTAATGAGAATTGTGCTTGTGTGTAGGAATGGAAAAATAAGCAGATTTCTTTAATTGCCAAGCCTAATGCTTAACTCTCCTATGAGCATAAACCATACTGAGTAGCACTGGTGATCTGCAAGATTTATGTAATATGCACCTAAACCACAAGTCACATGGTTTTCTTTCCGTTTTCATACTTTTTGATTGCTCAGAGAGGAGAGTATGTTTTAGTTTCGTCAGTCATGCCGCAGTATTTAGCAATGCTTTTTTAAATGACCTTCCACCAACATGTCTTTAAGAAGGCTCATTCAGCAAAATCACAATGCCAGTTTTGTAGGATTCAGTGTCAACTCAGCTTACGCACCGTGCGGGGAACCAGCGTGTGGTTCGCAGATGGACAGTAAAAGAATTCAGACCCTGGCAAATACAGTGGGGACTTTACCCCGGGGACGCAAGCAGGTATGTGTTTTGTTTTTAAGCTTCTGTAAGGCTCATTTCTGACAGGGGACCTAATTATTTTTCTCCATTTGCAGGTATAGGTGGAAACTGCAGAGTTTTTAAAGTGATTTTAACCCTTTAGAACACTTAATCTAACAGGCCAGAGTCAACTCTTGCTTGATTTCAGTTTGTAAGAAGGATTTGTGTGGGGTGTATTGCATTTAGCTCAGCATATTTTTTGGCTTATAGTGAAATCTTTAAAACAACCATAGCGTGGCAAGTTTGGTGAAACAAGTGTGTGTAAGAGGAGTTCTACCTTTAGGGGACTTCTGAACACGAAGTGCTTTTGCAGTTGAGTTCCTGTCCAGGCTGTACTTCTTCTCAATTTAGAGCTGTGCTGTGAGTCAGAAGAGGCTCTTGTTATCTGCGTCTTCCTTTAAACTTGCATTTACTTCAGTACAGTGGCCTCTTTGGACTTTCATGTGCTCTGCAACTCTGATAGAAAGCACCTATCATGAGTTATTTCCATCTGGATTTTGAAGTATTTTGCTACAAGTAATGTTGCTAGGTTGGTTGTCCCTTTTGTCTTTGCTTTTCACTCAGAAGGCAGCAAGTTTCTGTTGTTTGGATTCCAACAAAACTCTCTTTTGCTCTTGCTATAAATTGTCAGCTAAGCAGTTCTGACTTCTGTCTATTTGTCTAGCAGGAAGCAGCCTAAATAGAAAATGTTTGCAACACTTCAAATAAATTATTATCAGACAGAAAACTTGTACGTAGTATTTGTGCACTTCAGGCTTTGCTTTATGCAGTAACAGAAGTGCACTTCATCCTTCTTTTTGTACAAATCTAGGAGGGTAACACAAAGCCAGAACCAGACAAAAAATCTAGGAGGGTAACACAAAGCCAGAACCAGACAAAACTTGGGGATGCCGTTGCTGAATTGCATTTAGTAACAACTGGTTGTGATAGAGAAACAATTTGTGTGGCAATCATTCCTGGTTCAGAGATAAACTTACGATAATGGTTGTGACGTGGCCACGTTTGTTAAAAATAGATTGCAACATATGTACATCAGGCATGAGAACCGCTCTGCGAAGAGCTTGCCTAATCCAGGAGTTCTGCAGATGCTGATCAGCTTAGATGTATATGTATCATTTATATTTATATGTAGCGTTAGTTCTTTCGCCTTATATGCGGTTTGTTATTATGCATGTCAGCTCTCGCTCCTTTTCTCTCCCCATGTAAATGCATATT
Source organism: Struthio camelus (assembly GCF_040807025.1). Lineage (NCBI taxonomy): Eukaryota > Metazoa > Chordata > Aves > Struthioniformes > Struthionidae > Struthio > Struthio camelus. The sequence continues at coordinate 46,068,732 of NC_090947.1, read as the reverse complement.
TATAAATAGGATGTTTGTATAGGTGGTCACACTGCGGCATGATTTTACATTGCTGGAGCCTGAGAAATGTTTTATTATATTGACTAACTCTACAAACATATTAGTGATAATGTAATTCCTCATTTGTAGTTCAGTGGGAAGAATCAATGTTTAATACTGATCCTGGCTTTTTTCAGAGTCCTCTTTGGGCACAGCTCTACCTTGCCCCGAGGAGTATTCCCAAATACTCATGGTCGTGACCGTGCAAGTATGCTCTTGGAAATGCTGTGCAGCTGCCACAAGCAACTGCAGAGATAAATATCTGCGGTTATCTTAGTTTGTGTGTGCTTACTACCTTTTCTGATAGCAATGAAAGGTATTAAGTTTATAAATGCCCACAGATTTTTAAGGGGAAAACTACCAAAGAAGTAAAGGTCTTAGCATAACAGAAACATGATTTTGGCACTGCATAAATAATACTTACAGTGTTAACTGAAATCATGGCAATCCCTGGCCTTCAAAATCTTGGGTGATAACTTGCGTTAGGATTTTGAAAGGTCACCACGCATTTGAAAGATGCCCCAGGTGACTTGTGCCTAAATTATGCCTCTCTCCCTTTTAAAAGGATATAATTGCCTGCACCCCTCAGGATAAACTAGCCCATCTGCAGTCCATGGCGTAGGATCTGCTGAGCACAGAGCAGATAGTCCAGTCTGCATGGCTCAGGTCCCTTGTTTTTTATAGTGCATTGCAATAAAGGAAGGCTATTAGGAAAGAGTGAATATTCTTTCTCACATGTGAAAGCAAAGGACCGCCCTTTTTTTTTTTTTTTTTTTTTGGAAATCATGCAAAATAAGGTAACAGGTTCATGGACATTGCAAGGACCAATTGGATGTCTGCCTCAGATGCTCTGTCGAATGCAGGGATTTTCTCAAAGGCCGTGCCTCTTGTCTTTCCATTTTCCAAAGTCCCTAAGAAATTAAATCTCCAGCAGTTCTCTGGGAAGAGTTCTATGCTCCAAGCAGTTTTGCTGTCAGAAAGATTTTCTGGGGATTCAACCTCAAATTTGCCACTTGTACTCATGCTTTTTTCACAGCAGCCTCTTTCGCCACCCTAGATAGCACCTTCCTGCCTCAAGATCCTTCAGCTGATCTCACTACAAGGATCTGTCAGCCAAGTTGCTTATGCTTACAGATTTCTCTCCACTTCTGAAGAAGGTGTTCTTGAGTTTCTGAAAGCTAATTGTTAAGATGTCAAATTATCACCCCCTGCACAAAAAAGCCTTGCACTGCTTCATTTTATATTGACTGGTGGTAGCTCAGCTCCCTGTTATTACCTTATTACAGAAAATATTAGATAGTCAGCAGGCGGCCAGTTTTTTCAAAAACAGTTTGAATCAGTACTGCATTACTGTTTTCCAGGGAGGATGCCTAAACATTTTGTGGCGGCGTTCAACTGAAGCAATATCACAATGTGCTCAGAGTACCCGCTTATTTTTGCTCTGTAGTGTTAGAGCAAACACTTTGAAGTGCCCCAATTTTATATTTAAAAGATTAGGAAAAATGAAAGAGCTGATGTATTGCATTTTCCAGGGTTTAATTTCCCATATAATAAAAATAAACACCAATTCCACAAATGTTGTCTTGCACCAGTACCAACAAAATGTCCTGCATGGGAGCTGACATCAAATCTGTTACTACATAAAATTACTCTTTAATTCATTTGGAAAAGAACAGCAGAACTAAGGGACTGCACTGGGAAAATATTTTCTTGAGTAGAAAAGGGTATACCTTTTCCATGTCTTGCATGGAATGGTAGGAGTGCATAAGGATCATTAGTCTATTTGTTACTGTCTACCTTTGCTTAGTGGAGCTTGCTACCAGCATTTAAAAGATGGCTTTCAAAATGATTGTGAATTGTCCTGCAGTCCTTTATTTAGCTTCTGTTCCTGATGCTCTGGAAGTTTAATTTTTCATTGGATTCCTGGATTTGTGGATTTAAAATAAGTGACATTCTGTATTTCAAGTTATGTCCTATTTGTTTATAGTTTCTTTGTACCATACCTGCTTCCGTTTTAATAAACCTGCAGGTGGCTCAGCAAAATGGGGAGTGCTTTCTTCTAATTCACCCCTACTAGTTTGCTCTTGGGGTGGATAGTTTCACAGGTGCTTTTGTACTGGTCCTATGTAATCCATCAGGTTTCTGAAAAACAGTTCAGAACTGAGCCGGGGGGGCTGGTGCTGGGAGGAAAGGCAGGCCCCTAGTCCTCGAAGGGAGTCTCTTTTTCTGGTCTTCTTTCCTTCAATGAAGTGTCGAACTTTTGCCTTCCAGGAGCCATGCGGGTTTCTGGAGGTGTAAATGAACTAAGGGAGAGGTTGTTTTAGCGCAAGCTAGCTCCAAACCTTCTGTTACTAAGGGACAGAAACCACTATTGATCAAACAGCAGGCGGTGATGGCACAACACAGAGACAGTGGGATGCACTGACTCATCACGTCCTCCTCAAACACCCTCTCCTTGCTCTCCCCGCTGTTTCAGTACCGCGGGAGACGGGGCTGCAGTAACAGCATGGCCCACGTTTACGGCAGCGTCGTTGCCCAGCCGTTGCAGTTGAGAAGTTAGGAGGTGAAATACAAGTTTTACCGACCTGGGATGACCTTATCCCTCTGTCCATGCCAGATGCGGAGCGTCAGGGTGACAGAGCGAGCGGACTGATGCCGTATTGAGCTCATTAGGACTAGAGTTCAGCAGGTGCATAAGCATTAGCTAAAGGGGGAAAAAGCACCAAGTATTGTTCATCTCATTCTCTTTGCATCTCAAGTCTTTTCACACAGCCCTCAGATCCTCCAGCAGGATAGCTAGCCCGTTCTCCTAAGGATGGAAGTTCTTGGCGAACAAAGGTGTGAAGTGATCTGTTAAATGTGAGCTTGGCTGTCAGGACTCCAAGCCCTGCGATTTTCTCTAACTTGCCGGTCTTGGTTGTACACCTCTGAGAATCGTGAACCGACTGACCTTTTTGCACTCTGATTTCTGATTCCAGCTTGCTTTAGCCAGATCCAGTTCCTTGGGGGACTCCTCTGGGCCACAAAGGTATGAAGATCTTCTTTTATAATAATCACTGTTACTTACATTTTTCTGTAGATATTAAAGGGTAAATATTTAGAACAGATTTTCCTATGAAATATGTGTCTTGGAAATCTTACAGTTTAACAGCCCTAGTGGGATAATGAAGCAAGGCAGAGAGTGGAAGTTGGCTGGTACCCAGTACCTGGAAAATACGGGTGACATTTTAAAATTCAGTTTGAATAAGGAAAGGGAAATGAACTGTAATGTTTGAGTGAATGCACAGTGATAAGTCTGCTAGCACAGGCAATGGCAACAAACGGGACAGGATCATTTTCATTACAAATAAACAGAGTGCAAGAAGTGCGGCACCTTGGTGTTTACATGGAATTCTGTATATTTTTCTTACAGACACGTAGTCGCTATCTTGAAAGAAGATAAAGAGACATTTGGATTTGAAATTCAGGTAGGACTTAAAAGATGAGTGGAGTCATTTGAAAATAAAATATGGCAGAAACTCTTTAAGTGCCACATCCTCAAAATTATCCTTGGTCAACATTAGGCTAAAGCTGCATTGGGCAGGGAAAGAGATCTATCAGTTCATCATGAAGTTTGAAGTGCTTACAATAATAATACAGAAATATGATGGATTTCAAGGGATTTTTTTCATAGGGAAGGTCACAAACCAGAATTTCTGGTCTTGTCAGAAGCCAGAGCGCTGAACTTAGGAGAAATCTTGTCTAAAACCAGATATGAACCTTGTAATGGCAACACCTTCTTACAACCTTAAGTGCAGCCTTACTGTTATAAGACTGCTTTTAAATCCTTGGTGTTATCACCCCTCTCACCCAAAACAAACAAAAAACTCAAACCCCAAAATGAAGATGGTGGTAGGATATGAATATTAAGTAGCGTTATCTATTCCCGTTAGATTCCATTTGTAGACTCTGTATGTATTTAGTATAAAATGCTTTTCACAGTGCTTTTTTGCTGAATGGAGTTGTTAGAGGTTGTTTACAATAAGATCAGTTTTGCGATAAGAGGTGCTATGATATCCTATGATCCAGGCAGACTTCTACCACCTGACTTCAGCGTCAGTGCTCTACAGCCTTAATGTCTCTGTCTGCCTCTTACAGGCAGTCTTCCAAAGCGTCAAAAGAAAACGTAGAATCCAGCACTATAATCAAAGTATTACGAATGCTTGAATATTTTGTGAAAGAATAACACGCAAAAATATTTTCATACGCGTATAGGTCAAAAAACTCTCTCCAAAAAATACCTTATAGTGAAGTTTTACTGTTGCCTTGAAAATAAACACAGCTATGTATTTTAGAAGTAGCTGTACCGTACTTGTATTTTTTTAATAAATAACTGCTAAGCTTGTCTTTTTTTGAGTAAATCATAAATTCTGTGCTGCCTATAGAAGTCAGTAAATCATCAGACAGGAAAAATAAAATATTATCGGGAGAACCAGTAATTATAGATTTTAGTTCTATAGATTTTTTTTTCACAGAAGTACGTTCTAGACCAGCAGGCCTGCTAAAATCTCCTTTTACAGGGTTGAGCTTTGACAGCTACTATACCTGGATGCTATTAGACTCTTTCCTTTCCAGCAACATCAATACTATAAAATATGCTTGTGTCAGTTTCCACACTTTGATCGGATCACTATAGGAATAAAATGATGTTGTTTTCATGACTAACTGGTTATAAAAAAAGGTCAGAGGACTCCTCCTAAATGACAGGTGGAATGAGCTGGAATCCAGTACATACCAGCTCTCTACCATTTGTTTATGCATATGTATTCTTTATCTGCTGTCTAATTACAAAGACAGGATGGTTACACCTTTACGAAATAGCTAACAGTATGATATAAACAACATGGATAATAGTAGTAGAATATATGAATAGCATATTTTGAAATATTCTTGAGGAAGCACTAGATATTTTAGCCAAGATATTAACCAGTTTTATGAAAGAAGGAGCTGTTTCCATCCTGCTAATGCGGGAAAGAGAATCTTCCACACTGCCCCTTCTATTTTACCTACTGTTTCTGCAGTGGATCTTTAAAGCATTTACTTATATCTGTGCACAAAGGGAAAATGGTATTTTCAGTGGAATTAGCATATTAGGAAAAGCTTAACTTTTTCAAATTTGATTCTGTGACTAATGAGTGTATAAGTGTTCAGCTCATTAATAGTAGAGAGCTTGCAGAAGTGAAGATAATTTTGAGTCATTATTGGGCTTTTGTATAAATTGCTAGGGCAGATTTTCATTATATGTGACATTCTGGTTAAAAATAATTGTTCTTGGCATATTTTCTTCCTGAATGTACATTCATTCTGAGTATGTCACTAGAAAGTCCAGGCAGTATTTTTCTGGTATTAAGGATAATCCATTATTTAGAAGTCATAATGTCATTACTATGATTTACGCTTAGGCAAACCGGAGTAAGAGGATGTGATACTCTGCGTCTACCGAATGCCAGAGTTCCTCTCATTTTACTAGTTCTTCTAGTACTTCCCATTTATGAACTGGAGTCTGAAAGTAAGACTGGTGTAATGCAACTCCATATCTGCCTAGATGTTTGCAGATCAGAGACTCAGAGCAGTGTGTCTCTCCCTTCATTTTAGCCACCTACAAGTTAGGCATCCACTCTTTAATAATTGCCTAATCTTTCACTGTTCGTGAAGATAGGAAGGTGAACAGAGAAGGAAGTCCATCCTGCCTATCTGAGGTGGACATTAATCGTACTTCGGAAAAAAAAGCCTCACTCTGGTGACTGTGGTGAGAACTTAAAGCTAGATGACTAGATACCTCCTTTCAGGTGGCTTAAGTTAGGTGTGATGGATCCCATCCTACTTGTGTAGTTATTGTCACTCAAGCTGGCCTAAACTTTCAGTAGGTGAGACCTACTAGTTTGAAATAGGGTGAAAAAAGCCAAGTGTGACCTGCTGTTTTGAACATACAGTGGTGTGTCCTTCAATATTGTCATGCTTCACTTGGCATTCTTAGTTCAGCTGAAAGTTTTACTCTTAGGCTAAGTCTGAAATCACTTTGGCCACATAAGCTCTGAAGTCATCCTGGGTCTTCATCCCTATTTGTTCCACGTTGACTGGGAAAATACGGGAATCTAACATGACTTCTTATATCTGAGGTAGATTTGGCTATCTTAGGTTTTCAGGAACTTCAGCTTCAGTCATGACTGTTAGTAGGAGAATGTGGTTAAATACTGATGTTTTCGTATAAACAAATGGACATTTCCTGCCTTTGCAAGTGTTACAAATCTAGCCAGGTTGCATCTCCTACTTTTCCCTATTTTTAAATACGTGTCAGAGTTGATAATCAGGTGATAGATTTTACACAGAATTATTTAATGTATATTTTAAATTATAAGTCAAGAATAAAAAGCACTTCTTTCAAGGGAGGCGAGGGAGGGACATGTAGATAATGAGTTTAAGAGACCAGAAGAGCAAAAGTGGGTTCAACTCCTCTTGCTTTTCAGTCATCCTGATTAACTGATCTATCGTGCAACATCTCATGATTTACACACCATTTACACTGAGTAGGAATCAATCTTTTGAACAGCCTGAGTCATACTCGACTATGTTGTGACTGGGAACCTGAAGTATCATTCCAATTGTAGTATGAGCCAAAAAGTAATCCATGCTGATAGATGATATTCTTAATTGTAGTTACTGAGTTTTTGGTAATGAATAACCAACTTGCTTTAAAACTGCATTTTGCAAAAACAACGTACAAGAATCTTTCAGGCAGTCAGTTTTAGTGTCTGCTGTTCTCTGTCATAAGAGTTCAATTTCTAACTGTTAAGTTATAAACATTTGGCGTTCTCATTTTTATGGTAATGTAGCCTGCACATCACAGTCTTGTCATTTAAAAAAAGTGTAAAAGGACCATGAAATCGAATTAGGCTATATCATAGTATTTTAATTTTTAAATGTTTTAGTGGCTTTTATATTGGTGACATTGCCACTTTGGTATTTACAGACTATTAGATTTCCACACCAAAATGATTACTCCCTGGAGGTATGTACTTGTGTCTGCAAAATTCAAGAAGAAAGTCCTGCCCATCTTTCTGGCCTTCAGACTGGTAACTATTCATGTTTTACTTCTTTGGGTGGCTTTATTTTACTTTTCCTCCTTCCACATTCTCTATAAAACTAACTGGAAGCCACATGCTGAAGATGCTGATTTTAGCCTGTGTTTAACTTTAACAGGTGATATCCTTGCCAACATCAATGGAATGAGCACTGATGGTTTTAGTCACAAGCAAATAGTAGACCTGATAAAATCTTCAGGGAATTATTTAAGGTAGGCATCTGTTCTTCCAACTGTTTTTGGCTTAATAATCTCTCCCACTGGAAGACAAGAAATCTTCTCTTGCTAACCAGTAATCCTTATGCTGTCTCAAATATAAAAGGCCAGATGTATTTTGGTTGCATAGTTGCATTGCTCTTATTTTGAAGTGAAAGTTTAAGGAAGAGGGAGGAAATCATAGAGATGCTGCAGATAGGTAGCGAGAGTGGAGTTGCTCTTGGAACTACGGTAGGGATGAAGCTGCAGGTTCTTCGAGGGCATTTTGCATATACAGGCCCCAATGCTTCCTGTCCCAGGGCTGTGGTCTGGGGTTGACTCCTTGGCTGTGTCTGTCGCAGAACACGTATAAGAATATCAGCTGGCCAAGAATGTCGCGCCACTCCTCCCTTTCTGCTTGGCTCTTGAGATTCCCCTTCATCTGCTGACTCATTTTTGGAAATTAGCCCGGTATTTTCTCCTCCTCTCTTTTGTCTTGTCCACACGCTCATGTTTGGAAATTTCCAAAGCAGTTTGACTTACCTTACACAAATAATGCTTTTGCTGAAGGCAGTCAACTGAAGAGAGTTGTTAACTATATTGGGGTGTATTCCAACCTTTCATAGGTCACTGAGCATTGTAGAAAGTACGCTTTTCTGGAGAGCAACTGTGCCGATGAGGCTATCCGTGCATCACCTAGGCGTTGGGCATTTCTGCAGGGGAAATGCTAGCTGTAATAGCAGAACTGAAAACATTTAAATAGCTTCCGTGTGCTTCAGTACTGAAAATGTTTGTTCTTTACACAGGTTAGAGACTGTCAATGGGGCCATGTATTTGAGGAAAATGGAACTTGAAACTAAGCTGCAGTTGTTGAAGGTAATATAATTAATCTGTTTTCAAATGCAAGAGGTCTGTTCTGCATCAGTTGTTAAAAGCATTAGTCTGACACTCCTGAAGATAGATTTACCTGCAGAGAAGCAGGGATAGCAGACATGCCTGCTTACTGCCTTGCCAGTCCTCCCTGTTGTCAGTACTAACCCCACAGGTCGTGGTACTCCTTCAGAGGGTGATTCTGGTATCTCTTTCCAAAGCTGTTATGTCCTAATGATCTGAGCGGGGACACCTCTCAGAGAGCACTGCGCGAGCGGACGGGGCAGAGCCTGTTTGCTGAGGGGAAAGGCCACCCTGCATCACCGAGCGTGGGCGATGCTGGACGGGGGAACAGGCTGCCGGGGCGCCGACCTGAGCCCCGCGCCCCCCGCCTGCCCGCCAGCCAGGCTGATCCGGGACACGTCCGTGAGAGGTGCAAGAGAAAACGTAGGGATTTCCTCCCCGCTAGAGTACTGTGATGCTACAATAGCGGTTGCACAGAGTTTCGGCCTAGTTAAGGCTCTCTAGTCTGACTCCAGGCTGTTGCAGACTGAAGTTGTATTCCACATTAAGACAAGAGATCAGTTAGGCTAACGCTGAAGAGCGGAGGGCTGCAGAGAGCACGGCCCGTCCGTCTGCAGCGGCAGAGATGCCCGGGGGTGAGCACACCTCGCGCTGCGCGGGAAGGCTGGCCCAGGCCACCTGCTTTTTCTGGCTGGCTTTGGAGAGGAGCTCTGCAAGTAAGAGACTTTTCCATCCCCGTGTTTGGTAACTAGTTTGAGACTGCGAGCAAGAAAAATAAAGACTAGGTATTTAAGAAGGGTGCACTGCTTCAGAACCCCCTTTGCCTCGTTAGGGGCCCCATCTCCTCACATAACTGTCCGTGACCTTCGCCATCTGCTTTAAAGCCCTGAAAAATGAAAACGAGTTAGACCCATTGTCTTGCTTTGGAGCTGCGAGCGTCAGAGCTCAGGGAAAGCAACGTGGAAAGTCCAGTTCTCCCTGAAAACCCATGAACAATGACACAGGCAACCCACAGGTTTTAAACTGTGGGGCTGGAAGGGGTCCTGCCACAGAAACTTTGGCATTTTCTGTAGAAGTCAGAGTGTTTTTTTATATCCTGCCAGAGGTCCCGAGCTTTCAGAGATTTTTCCCTGCCCTAATTTAGGAAAAAAAAAAATTCTCAAGCCTGAGAAAATTTCATAGGTTTCTTTTTAATGAGGTTAATAAAAAAATCATTTTGATAACTTTGACTTCTTTTTATCTTTTCTCAAATTAAAAATTAACTAACATTTTAAGTAAAGAATAGGTTTAAGAATGATTTTGAAAATGTCAAAACATGGTGTCTGCACAATTTTGAATAGTTTTTTCCCCAAAATATAAAATCCTAAGATTAATGGGAACAGCCCTTTCCTGCAGACACCTTCATTTTGGCAACTTGTATTTTTCCAGGAAAAAATAATTTGTGTTCAACTAACTTGACTTTAAAGTACCTGCAAGATAAATACTCGAACAACGTCACCGAATATTTCTTTTCTAGCTGTGCCCAGTTGGTAGGCAGTTTTCTTTCTGTAAAAACAGAACAGTGTATTTTAATATATTCTGTATTCAGAAAAATCAAAGACCAGCTTTCATAAGCAGAATTCAGAATGATTAAAGAAACCGTGCCGGCAACACCCCTGACTTATAAAATTTCTGTTCTCCCTAATGAAGACTGAGGCAATTGAGTTCTGGAACAAGACTTTTCAGCGCAGATCCTCTGGAGCTGCTCTCTGTATTGCTGCAGACAACCATCTGGTTACGCTGCCATGTGCAAAGTCCGGGGCTTTGCAAAGCTGTGACTCTGTTGAGCTGAGTGGGGTTTTATTTCCTTACAGCAATTCTGTGCCAAAACCTTCCTCACAAGAGTGCAATACGTTCTAAAGTGCATTAAAATTAATCCAGCTAGAGTAAGCCTCATGACAAATGAGTTAGGCTTGTCAGAGCTGAGCATGGGGAACAAGGTTTGCCATATGTGCCGTTGCCCATAAAATATAAGTTCTGCCATGGGGGGAATTTTATTTTGTAGTACTTAGCGTGTTTCAATCAATGTTTGTTTAATTTGGTTTGCTGTATGAGAATACAGCTCAGGAAGTTGTAATTTGCTGCATGACATTGGTAACATAGAAAACATAAATGGTGCTTGTGAGAGCTGGATGGTGAGGAAAGAATACTTAGGACAATGACTACAAAAGCAGTGTTATGCTCAAAGTCATTTCACTCTAAAAGATGGGCAAGGATAATCCAAGAAGTACTGGGAGACCATGGTGAGACACATAGGGACTCAGTTTGTACTCCAAAACTCGTTAAACTCACCTGAGTTATGGAGAATCCTTTTGGAAAGAGCTGGAATGATTTCAGATGTTACTGCTCCACAGCTGACTGTTATTTTCTCTCTGCTGGAGGTAAAATTAACCAATAGGCTGTGGGATGCTCTCAGCTTTCCACAGCTGGAAATACTAAAATTTTCCTTTCCCACAGCTAGATGATCTGCCTTTAACCTTGAGGTTTCTTGGTCTCTCTGAGAGATGTTAGAAAACTGTAGGATTGATTTAATGAAGAGTAAGTGAATGTACTGTAGATTTAGACTTGTGTAAGTGAGACAGGTTTGTGCCTCTCTACCCTCTCACTGTGAAGGAGCTATGACTTTTGTATGACTTCATATTTTATGTCAGTGAGGCAGTAAGTTTTTGAAGTGCCGAAGAGCCTTAGCTGCAGTAAGACTGGGCGTCCCTTCGGCGAAGAGGAGCGAAGGGAAGCGTAGGCTCTGGGAGGCAGCTGGCTACCTGAGAAGCTACTGAATTAACCTGTCTGTGTGCTGTTCCCAAATTTTTCTGCTGACCTGGAGCAAAGATACTTCTTCATCTCCTTTTCTTTTCAGGCTTTTTTTTTTTTTTTTAAACCCCCAGAGAAAGGGATCTTTCACTATTAGGTGCAGCACTGCAGCACCATAGTAATACTGGCACTGTTGTTTCGGTGTTTGGATCTGGGAGAAAGTGCTCTCATGCACAGTGCAGATGGCATGGTCCTGCTCTGCTCCTTTGTGCAAGGGGATTTAGTGAGCTAGGACGTGGTGGGAGCGCTGCCGTGTCCAACTACACTGCTCGCACCGTGCGGAGGTGCCACGTGACCGTGACCTCGGGGTGCCCTGGACGCTGGAGTGGTAATGAGAGTGGCGATTAGGGCAGCTAAGCACGCGGACCGGCCGGACATCTAGTTCAGAAACAGCTAGAAACAAATCAAACGTCAGAGCCAGGCATTTCATCGCTGTGATTAATGAGAACGCAGCAGTGGATTATTGTGTTGGCAGCCATGAATGCCACTGCAGATCATTAGCCGTGCAGACCAGGGTAAGTTGTCTGATAGATCTGCCAGAAATAAAAGCTTTGAGAAGTACTGACACTCAAAGGAAACACTGTGAAGTTGCTGTGGGTTGTGCTACCTGTGCACATCATTGTGAGAGCACAAAGCACTGGTTGAAACAGGCTGACTCTTCTGATGTGTGAAGCAGCTCACTTTTGTTTTTGCTGCAATGCTTCTGGTCTTGTTCATGAGAACAAGGAGAATAGCCAGCTTTCCCCCCGTTGCTGCCCTCTCGCTTGCTTCACTGGGTGGCGTCCGTCCAGGCCCCATCCAGTGCTCCACGACTAGCCTTTTGGTGTGGTCCTTTAGGAAATCTGTCGGAAGAACTGGTAAAGTCAACAGAAGCAAGCCAATCCTCGCCCTTTCCAGGCAATTTATAAACCCCAGATCTGCTGTATTGTATCCTCTGATTTCAGGAAGGGAGTTATTTAAAAAGCAGTTGTTTCCCAGAAGTGTCAAACCTCTGCAAAAAGTGTTGTTACAGAATAAAATATGGGTGATGACCTAGCCCTGCACTTTCACATTAATGTGGGTACAGTGGAAAGAACCTAATTTTGTTTATACATGTAAAAATGCCATCTATCTGAGGTTTTACTGAAGGGTGTGTTCAGTTGCTGCAAACCCGTGTAACTGCAGCTAGACAGTAGCATGCTCATAAGTACTAAGAACTGTTGTGTTTTTGATGAATCATTTCATAAATGTGGTCTGTTCTGCAGATACAGTATGAACCAGAACAGCACGTAAGAGTACACTGTAACTAAAGTGCGCTGCTGCCCTCGTGGTAGTCGTTTCGGTTGAATGGGTGTCTTGGCAGCAGCAAGTGGATATGCATGCATCAGCTATTTTGAAAGTCCAGCTGCTATTAAGATTTAATTAGGGAGAAGCCATAACTAGGTGATTGCTCTTTTGGTTGGGGCTGGTTGGGAATAAAGAAAATCTTTGCACAGCTCCCCAAACATAACACTTTTTGCCTACAATTTCCTAGATTTAGTCAAGTTATAAATTTCTAAAAAAAAATCAGTTTATTCAACCCTCTGTGTAGAGCTCCTAAGAGCTAACTTCTCCAGACTACCTTCTCCCTTCATCTGCTCTGAGTATAATGTGGCGTCTGTACACGACAGATGCAATTTTGACCTTAGAAGGCGGTGACCGTCCTCCCAAACCAATGTAGTTCTGTATACAGATTCAGAGGGCAGAGCAGGACAGCAGCAGCTAAAAGGTGGAGTCTCTTCTGGGACTAGGTATGCTGCATTGGAGGGGGTGGAGGCAGCCGCCAGTTGTTGGGCTGTCTGGTGGTAGCTACCCAAGAGTGAGCGCTGTGAAGTAGAATGAAGTCTCAGGCCCTCCTTAGAAGCTGCCGTTGCTCCCTTCTACAGGTGAGATCGCCTCAGCGGTGTATGAATGACTCTTGTGGGGAAGCTGGAAGTACAGCCGTACATCTCACGTGGCAAATGCTGTCCAGCTGACCTCTGTGCCTTTCAGAACCAATGCCCCAGACATCTGCATTTGGCTATAATGCCTAATGTTCACTAGAAAGTGATTCACTGGGAAGAGCAGATATGAAAAGGCTTATTTTCTAGTGCTCCTGTGCTGTTTAGTAAACAGTGAGCCACAGGAAAAAACTCTGTGTTTACCCCGTCTTTCTGCTATGGGGATTGCTGCTTAGTCTGTGCCTTGGTGCCAAGGACTTTTGCATCAGACTCTGCTTGCAGGATATCCTTGTGCTTTACCATCCTGGAGCTGGTGTGTGGCTTTCATTTTTTTGCTTGATTTTTCTTCGATGTGGAAAAGAGGAAAGATGGGAAACTGTCCATATGAGCTTAGTCCTGTCAGTTCGCATGCATGAGTAAATGATTTGCCACTCTATCTGGCTGTGTGTGAGGTACACTGAGCTCATGCACGTTATTGAGGAAGTACCCAGTGCAACCATCTCAAGATAAACTTTCAGCTTTTTTTTGAATCAGCGGTGCAACTGTATAGTTGTTATATCAAAAATTGACCTGAAATAGAGAAAACATTATTTGTGTTCCTGAGCATTAGAATGGTATGCCAATACTTGTAGGTATAGGGAAAAATAGTGTGACGTGTTCTTAACTATGATGCCATACGCGTTGCTCCTGCCAGAACCAGGAAAAAAGGCAAGGGTGGCCCTGTTCACGGCTGGCCAGCTGTACGATTGCAGACAGGTTTCAGAAAGACATCAGCTGTGTTGAGCTCTGGAATAAAATCTCTTTTCTCAGTTTAGTCACTGAATATAAGCGGCACGCTTTCCAGAATTCAAGCCTTTTACTTTTTCAAATCACACGTGTAAAGTACTCCGACCAAAGCACCCAGGAAGGTAATAGAACTATGTTTTCTGGAAGTCATTCGCTGAACTCCAAGAAAATTCTCTTAGTCCTACTGGTAAAAGCAGAGGCAGACAGCTGTTTCCTCTAGATGAAATGTATTTTTGAATATGCCATTTTCTTTACATTTCTGTGAGAGTGTGTGAATGACAAATAGCTCTCTTTATCCTTCACAGCAAACTCTGAGGCAAAAATGGGTGGAGTTCCAATCTTTGCACTTACAGGAACAACGTTTGCTGCATGGTAAGTCTTCATTTCCGCTTAGAAAACCACAGGACTGCTATGAGTCCTTCTGTGGAAAATCTGTCTGCTCAGTAAAAAAACATTTTTTCATCTGATTTTCATTTTCTTTCTCTTTCCCTTGTAAATGAGGGCACTGGGCTGACCACTGGGCAAGTTTTTTCCTCAGGGATAAATGAATTTATATGCGACTTGACTAATGCAGACCACAGGGTCTTTTGCAGTAGTTCTAGGAAGAGTTGGTGTGGCTTAGAATGGGTTTTTTTTCCCCTCCAATTTCTTTTTTCAGACTTAGAAACAAAACTAAACAAAAAACCTCTTATTTGTGGCTTGCCTAGGGAACAACTTTAATTCTACATACAGGGGGAAGCTAGAGGTAGGGAGCACTGCACGCTCGAGAAACACAGCTCGCCACGAAGGAAAAGAGGCTGCTGCCTGAGATGAGGTGCTGGGAACGATAGTCCCAGGTTTTAACCTCGGTGTTAAAATGCTGCAGAACCCTTCCTCATACCCCCGGCTGGAAGAGATGTCACCAAATTGCAGTAAGGAAGACTGGGGGAAGGAGGAAATCTGTATGAGATAAAACTGATGACATCAGCTAAGTAAACAGGGAAAAAATATCGGCCTCCTCTCTCTTCAATGCCGTTTCAAGAAGGGCAGTGCTAAGCTGTAGGTGATCTTTGCTTAAATGGACTTCCTGCCCTCTAACCTTGAACAAACTCCATTACATAATGCTGTTCTTTGACATCTGTTTCTAGGGGAAGTGAATGACAATGTTCTTCTGGATTCTCTGGAGTTGGAAGAGGCTAATTTATTTGGTAGCTCTAACATGCCAGGACCAGTCTTTCCAATTAAGCCTCGCTTCTCCAGTGAAAGCAGCTCTAAAAGCCGCCTGAGTTCAATGACAGTGGACAGTGAGGATAGCTTCTACCAGAGCAGTGCATTTGATGATTCTGCTGCAGAAAGCCTGAGCCGTCAGTCGAGCATGGATGATGATTGCTTCTTCCCCAGGGACAATGACAGTGCTGTGGGGAGGTCTTCCCTGAGGAGGAACAGAAGCATCAGCCTGGCCAGCAGTGGGTCCATGTCTCCCTTGTGGGAGGGAAGCAGCTGCCCTAACAATTTTGGGACCCTCCCACGGAAAAGTAGGAGATCAAGTGTCCGGAAGCATCTTTTGAAATTCATTCCAGGCCTTCACCGAGCAGTGGAAGAGGAAGAAAGTCGGGTCTGACATCATACATGTCATCTTTGATGTCTGGGACTCTGCAAGTAAGCCTACGGTGTGGCCTGAGACCGAGTGCAGCATCTCACCCAGAAACACATAGCAGATGCATTTTTTTTTCCTCTCCTCACACAACCTTACAACAGGACCGATGATATTTAAAATGCTGTGTTTTTTTTTTTTTCTTAATTATTATTAATCACAGCACACTGTGGACCTCTTCATTATCATGAAAAATGGCTAACTCTGAAATGTGAAGAACCTTTGCAAAACTTCATCAGCATATTTAGTGTTAATAACAGTTTTTAATTGTATGCAAAAGTTATAGCTATTTATTTCCTGTTACTGAAGTTGTAGGCAAATGACAAAGTCCCGTTAGAAACAGGATGGGATACGGAGCATATGAGGAGAGACCCCCCAGAGAGCAATATTGTGAAAAGAGAGCGGTAACTGTGTGTGATTCACGGGGGTGTGTTAGAGTGGATGAGGAGCACACTTCTGAAGGGAGTCACCCAGTTATGCCCTGCTTCTGGTCATGGAGTGCCTGAAATGGATTCCTGTCAGATGAAACCCAGCTGGAGGATGTGCCAGCCCTGCGGGCATTCGGCACGTGGGACCAGGCTAGAGCTAGTCTGAAGGGACCCTTTCCCCTCAGGTACGTGCACAGTGTGGCTGTCAGGCTCAGCACCAGGTGTTTCACTGCGGAGCTGCTCTTAGTGGAAGTCCATTATTCTTAGGAACTGCGATGGCTCGAAGACACGTAGGCTCGTTGCTTGTTTCAGAAAAAAACTGCAAAGTCTAAAATTGGCTTTCCAGTCATTAAAGTAGTGATCAGTTTCCCCCAGTCAGCCATGCTTAAAGGATGAAAAGACATTCGCAAAGTAAACTAGATTGTCATCACTTTCTCTTCTCTTAGTAACCATATTATAAACCATCCAGTAATCTATAGTTCCTGTTTTATCAGCTGTGATCTGATCCGTTGCATATAGCTGGTATCACATGTCATGGTAAGCCTTTATCATTGCAGGGAATGTGGAATAGAATGATCACTCTTGAACACATAGAAGAGTCCCAGAGCTCTTCTGCTCTGTTCATCCATTCAGACCCCACTGTCTGTGCTCATGTTGCACTGACCTGGTTCCAAAAACCAGGTCTGTTTGTCTGGATGAAAGGAACACTGGCTGCCATCACTCATGGAAGCTTTCATTTAAACAATGCCTATTAGTGACGAAAAAACCTAAAGTGCTGTTGATTTGGTGGGAGGGGAGAGAAGAAAGTGGTAATCTTAAAATACGAGAGAAGTGTTGATCTGTGGTTCTCAGAAATTTGGCTAGCTTGTGAGTTTTGGATGAAAAGAGGTATATAGATGAGACATGTTCCCCAGCTGTACAGCTGCAGGCTTAGCATAGCGGAAGGGTGGAAGTGGTTTTCTTGTGCAGCAAGCATCAGGGAGGTGTTAGCTTTGTTATCATTACTGCTGCCCTTTTATTCAACAGCAATGACAAATGAAGACAACTGAAATAGAGAACACCAAAAACGTTGGGCGGATGTGTGAAAAGACTTGTAATCTCCAACAAAAGGATGATGTAGAGGAGAAAAAGGGGGAGAAGTGCTAGAGTAGATTTGATTAGTTTGGAATGGAAGAAAAAAGAATAATCTAGTGGCAACGACTGACTGAAATAGAAAACAGAATATAGTCAAAGGGCAGAAGAGAGATCATGAAACAGGGATGTGGTCTTTTGTGTATTTTCTGCTTCATGATGCTGTTTTGTCAGCCTAAGTTCTGCAGTGCCCTAACCAAGTCACGTAACTTTTTCCTGCAATTCTTACCAGGCTTCTTAGAAGCAGTCAGTTTCTTCAGTACGGTGTGTATGGTCAACTCAGTAACAGGTCATTTACGTGTTTGATGTCTTCACCCATCAGCCCTTGAGATTATTGCAGTCAAATAGGTTTACCAGAATTTTAGCAGACTGGAGAAGAAGATGCTTGTGGGCACAGAATGATCGAAATATGCAGGTCAAATGAATTTGATCTCTATAAGTTTAAAGAAGTAATCTCAGATGGTTGTTCTGCAGGGGCTAACAGGATTTGGTTTGCCTTTGGAAGTAATGAAAAGTTTGGATCTTACTCTGGGAAAGTCTTTGCAGAACTGTTCCTTCTGCAGTTTGAGAGACTGCAGGAAACACCAGTACTGGTATTTGGACTGTTCAGAAAAAAAAAGATAGTTAACTGTTTACATTTCTTCAAGAATAGAGATTTTGGGCAGTGAAGATTAAACTGATAGTTTATATTAAATGATTGAGTAAGTATGGGTATAAAGGTGAAAAAGGGAGACATTTTATGTCCTCATCAGACAAAATACAAATAGATTATTAGTTCAGACCAAGTAAGCTAATTGTGTTTTCCAAATACAATTGAAAGACTTTAAATTAATTTAAAATGCATTTAGCTGCATGTCTTGTGTGACTCGCCTGTCTTTTGACTGAAAAGAGTTATTTACAATTCAGATACGACTACTATGGCAGGATTTCCTCAGAAACCTCAAAATAAAACCAGTAACTTCCCTCAGAGATGAACCCAAAATAAAAACAACCTGTTCCCAATACTTCTCTATTTAATAAATATTGCTAAGCCAACAGAATTTGTATTGGCTTCTGTAATTTTTCTTAAAAGGATTAAATAGATTGTAATCTTTGGAGCAGTTCTCCAAAAGAGCTTGCAGGAAATCCTGAGATTCTTGCTCCATTTTTACGTATAGGAATTATGTTACTTTCACTCTGCTGAAAATAACCACCTGAAGTTCAGAGGCTTGAGCCACTCTCCCTGTAGGCTCAAACTGCAGCACTTGGGCCTGGATGTGGCCTTTTGGTCTGACATTTGAATGGAGCCAAACCAGATCTGCCAGCCCAAACTGGAGGGTGTTTTGAGTTCCGGTCTGGACTCTTCCTTGAGTTTCCTCATTGGAGCTCATTTCTAGAAATCAGGTTTTTTGGCTGTGATTTGCTGACTCAAGATATAGTTTTACTTTTCTTTGCCAATAAAAGCAGCTGAAAGAAAAATAGAGATTATTTTTACTGGCATAAATTGGAGGTAAAGGCAGATATGTGGGTGTCCAAGTGGGCACAATAACCAGGAAATCTGGTGAAGGTTATCCTAATGCCACAAAGAGAACAAACAGATTTGATACTTTAAAAGGAGCTTTAAACTCAGTCACGTTTTTTGCAATTTGGTAAGGCAGATAATCTTGTAACTCCTGCCAAGTGACTAGCCTAATTTATTAGTGAGAATATAACTAACTCAGATAATTTGCTTACATATTCTTACAAAATTATGCTTGAGAAAGTTGCACTTTCAAAGTTCTGAGTCCATTTCAGAGCTCCTATGCCTCTTGAAATACTTAGATTTCAGCAAGGTTAAGGTTCATGCTTGGTTTATAGAGTTGCAAAGAAATGGAGTAGGAATTCCTCAGATGTGTTAATTTTCACTTGCAAATGAGGGTGTGTTCTCATTTTCTGAACCTACTGGAAAACATATCGGCATCAGAGGAGGACCTTTGTTCGGTCATATAAATTAGCATAGTTAGCCAGTGCCTAACTGACACATGCGTGGTAGATTCAAATATTCATGTACCTAGTCCAGAGACCTGTGCAGCATATGATCTCATATGGCTACGTTTCTTTTCCCCTAAGCTGTATGCATAATGTTTTAGGGCTTTACTAGCGTGCAAGTTTATCAGACTGGTGTCCAAATGAAAAATACAACTTGAAGAAGAATATTTAAATTTGGCTTTGTTCAGGTTAGCAGGGTGTAAGAATCCTGCGCTTCACTGTGCCAGGCTTCAGCAATGGAGGGAAAAGCAACGTTCGGAAGTCGCCCATTTACAGAAACACACGGAGATTTTCAGTTATTGCACATTACTGTGAGTGACCACTGGTCTTGTGCTCCTTAGGGGCAAGAACGCTCCTTTTTCTTTCTGGTCGAGAAGCACTTGGACTCATGACTTTCGCAAGAATTGATTTCAGAAGAAACAAGTATTCCTAGACCTGCTTGTTTGACTGGAGGTCAAAGCTTTGCCCACCTGCGCTGCAGACTTGTGCGAAAAGCAGGGCAAACTCAGAGCTCTTTGTCTTGAAAGAGCCTAGGCTGGCTGACCTGCAGAAAGGGATTACAATATATCAGTCTAATCAGGTTCTGTTTCGTTTTTTCTCTCTGACAACTCCTTAGAAACAAGTTTTGAATTCAAATCTCCTTTTGCCTTTGTTGTAGCTGATTTATATAGACCCCCAAAGACAGAGGCAGGGGCTGGCCATGGTGTTTTGGTCACATTCTAAATCCTCCTCCTTGTTTTATAGACGTAGCATTTAAAGCAGTATATGAACTCCGCTCCCTAAGGCAGCATCTCTGGTGGAAATTAGTTCAGCTCTAAGGTCAAAGCAGCGCTTCCTTTTGGAATGGGAAGTTACTTTTCTGTGTCTTGGAATCTACATACCTGTTTTCAGCGTGAACATGCTGACTGAGGCTGGGGACCCAACACGGTTAAGAAAGACCATTAAATAAATGATACTGGTCCAGTGATGGTGAGAAAATACTTTGGTTGCCATAACATGACACATGACTACAACATGACGTTTTCATGGCCATGAGCTGGGCAGCTGATCAAAAACAGGATGTGGGCAATAGGCAGGCTCTGTGGGGCTGCTGAAATGCAGGCGTTGAAGATAAAAAAGTGTCTGAGACGTGTGAGGGGAGGAAAGAACGTACGTACAACTAAAATAGCTTGAAGATCAAAAAGAATGAGAAAGGTGCTTCATCATTTCGTGTCCTCTTGTAGAGAGCAATTGGGAACAATGTACTTTTTTCCTAGCTACCGTCGGAGCAGCAGAGTAGAGCGTCTGTAAGGGAAACGCCGTTGTGACGTTGCCCCTACGTCCACCGAGTGGCTAGAAGGCTGGTGAACAGGGAAAGAAATGGTCCATAAAAACGGGGCTGCTCAACAGTGCAGCGTGGGAGATGCTTGCTGGCTGAGGAGGATGGAGCCCTGCATTTATAACCAGCCTTTTGTGTCAGGCTTAAAGCTCTTCTGCCAGCTGCTGTGGTTCATTGTGAACGCTATGGGTTGTATTTGTGCCGAGAGGGCTCTACGGAGCAACAGGAAAGGTACTTTCCTGGTGGTCAGGAAAGAATTAGCAGCATTGTAGAAGTCAGTGGTGAGGTCTAATTTAGAACATGATGTACATTTTTCTAAATGTTTGCCTATTAAAAATAGTTATGGGCACAGATGTAGATCATTCAGAAGTAATTAGGGAAAGAAAAGGTCTATTTTACGAAAAGAGCATGGTTTTGCATGGTTGAGCGTAGCTAGTTAAAAGTTGAGAAGGGTTATGCTTTCAGAAATGTTTGGAAGCTGGCACAAGAACCATTTAATACACCAGCGTTCGCAAGATCAACGTCTGGTAGTCCTGCAGCGAGATCTCAAAGCCTTTGATACTGATTTGGGGGTTTTTGATATGTTGCTAGATGTAACGTGAGAGCGGGGGTCTGGAAGGAGACTGGACTGCTCTTCGCCAGTTGGGTTAGTTTGTGCTGCAGCTGTCTGAGCTCAGCCTCAGGCTTCGGAGCTGCCGCCGCTCGGCTGCAGCAGCCGAGAAGAACTTTTGCTATCTCTTAATTTGTGGATTTTCCCCAGGGACCCGGGAGTCAGTGGTCCTTGTGGGGACTGACACCCTGAAAGGGGGCTGCCGCCGGAAAGCTCACCTCCCAAACCGGGAGCCAGTGCTGCTGCGAGCAGTGTAGGCCAGGGTGAGAGGTCCAGCCCCTTGCTGCTTGAATCGCATGGGGAAACTGTCAAGTATGCCAGAGAAAAAGCTCGTCTGAACCGCATGCATAATTCACCAGCAGAGGTGAAGGTTGGTTCGTTAATATTTTGTGTGGTGAGGGGTGAATGCAGGCCTGCAGCGTGCACAGTCCTTAGCGATTCTTCCCCTGGCATTTGCCATAAGTGTGATAATGATGTGGTTCGCAGGGTCAGGGCTAGGCAGTGATTTGTATGAAAGGCACTCTGTACCTTCAGGAAAGGAGGTGCTTTCACTGATTACAAGGTTTAATGGTTTGCTTGATTTCCTCAGAGTTGAGGGATTACCTTTTCTCTTCTTATCCCCTGTGGATAAAAAGGGCAACTCAAGTTTATTACAGAAGGAAGTGCTGCTCCTCTGAAGAATGCAGTTCTGTGTTGAACTCAAAACTTTAATTAATTTGCTGATTGCTGTTCTGCTTGACCTCATAAGGGTTCTTAACTGCTTAATCTGTTCTAGGCCAGCGCCCAAATCTAGGCAATCCCTCCCTGAATCCGAAACCCTGCATAACTGCAGGAAAGGTACAGTTGTGGTACCCAGTCCCCAGTTTAGCAGTAAATAGGTAGAAAACTCACCTGAGGTGACAGAAAAGTTTGATTCCTAAATCTTTGGGCTTGACTTAGCACAGCATAGAGTGAGTTGAGGTATTTGCAGCACAAGGCATGGCAAAGCGTGCCTCCTTTAGCAGCGCGACCTCATGCTATTTAATTTGTAATAGTCGGTGGACACTGGCAGGGCGCCCACAATGGGCTCTCGCTGCTGCTCTTGTTGTGGTACAGCAGAAATTTTGCCCGTTTAAATAAAGTTTTGGCTCCTGTGGCTCAAGCGGTAATTATAAGTCATCTTCATATTGTTTTTTAAGGGCCTAAAAGTGCCTCTTCTGCTATTTCTCAGACCTATTCAGCTTTTTACCATGGTTGTAGTTCTCCAGCCAGTCTCGCCTTTCTTTTATGACCTTTTCAATATCTCAGGTTTTTTTGCTGTGCTCTCTTGCCTTATGATAGCTGTTGCTGAACTTTTTCCATAAAACCATGAGACATGTTCTGGCTTCTGCTGGGAACGTTTTAGGATACAGTGGAAAATCATTCTGGCTTCAAGGTTGTATTATTATTGTTATTGTTGTTATTGTTGTTGTTGTTGCTGTTTTCCCTCACGAATTAAAGGTCCAGTCCTGCAAGCTACTGAATGACTTGAGTTTCTGCATTTCACCATCTCAGACTCATGTTTCTGTGTGCTCTTGGTTTTGTCCTATTTTAGTTTGGCTCAGAGTAGATAGCTATCATTTCAGTGACCACTTTTATGCAAATTTTTCAGGGATTGCTGCATTTCTTCTGCTTTCACGCTTGCAGTTGTGTTCTGCTAATTTCTGCTTTCATACCAGACATTTCCTTTCTCATGCAGCAGTTTGAGACGTATTTCATTGTGTTGTGGTTGGATGCACCCAGCTTTAGTAGCATTAAGAATACGTTCACAAAAGGTAGGTGTCTCGGCTTGCTGTTTGTCCTACCTGCCGCTGCAGAGCAATGGGGGCCTGTTTACACGTGCCTGCAGCACTTGTGCTCTTCCTTCTGAGGTGTCTAGGAATAAAGCTGTCAGTGTCACTGCAACAGAAAATGTCCATGGCAGCCGTGCTCGCCTCGGTCCTTCTTGAATTACATCTTCCAGTGACCATGCCAGCGTGGCCAGCAGCAATCCTCTCTGGGCCCTGGGGCACAGGATAGGGCTGGGTGCGAGGGGCTGGCGTTATGCTCAAAATCTTGCTTACGGGCAAAGAGGAAGCACATCTTATATATCTGTATCCATAAATAAAGGCAAGAACTTGTTGTTTCTGTAATTGAAATCTTAATAGTCTAACTCAGGGATCGTTATTAATCAAGATCTAATTGTTACAGAAGAAGAAAAGAATAACAACGCAGTTAACACTGATATAAGCACACTGTTTCAGTTTGTGCCCCTTTCCCCGATGTAACGTTCGCCCGTCCCCGGCTCCTCTGGGTCCCTGGTCGGTAGGTCCGCTCTGGTTGGGGGTGGACGTTGGGCGAGCGGCAGCATCAGGAGTCCTTTGCGAGGAGGAACGTGATGTTTGTGCTGCTGGTTTCTCCTTGCTCACTCTAGGAGCCGCTTGGGGTCATGCTTACATGTTCGCCAACGTGCTTTGACCCTTCTGCTCGTTCTTTGCTGGTCTGCAGCTCCATGTTGCAGGTGAATTTACTAATGTGGTGCCTTCTGTGTATGTTATATACTATTTCTGTGCTCTTTGCTACCTACACACAGAGGTGAACAGAAGTAAAACAACTTAGCCATAGACTTTTGGAAAAGATCCCCCAGCTTGGATTGCTTCAGCAAGGTTTGACTTTCCATTGCGAAATATTTTCTGAAAGGTTGCAAAGTCAGAGCTCAGATCATCTTGGTGTGCGCGAGGGAGACCTTTGGCTTGACTTGAAGCAGGTTTTTGCCCGGCGCGGTTCATGGAGAGCTGCGTGCGGGGCAGGAACCCGCGGCCCCCTCCTCCTGCGAGCCCAGCTGGGAGCTCTGCCCGCCTGAACGCCAGGCCAGGGATAACGCTTCCGCCGGGAAGCAGCTCCCGGGGCGGGAGGGCCGGGGAGAGCCGCCGGCACGGGCGCAGGGGGTGCCGGGGCGCAGGGGGTGCCGGGGCGCAGGCCTGGCTGGGGTCGGCCCCACCGCATCTGGCCCCTTTCCGACGTCTGTCCCGTCCGTCCCGGGACGCCCCCGCAGCCTCGGCCGCCCCCGGCCCCAGCGCTGGACCTGGACCGCCGCCGCCGCCGGGCTTTCCCGGCCCCTCGGCCCTGCCGGCGCTGCGCCGCCGCGTCCCCCTGCCTCCGCAGCGCCCCGGCGGCGGAAACGGTTGGAAAAAGGGTATCTAGAACAGGAGCCCCGTGCTTAAAAGGTCGCGTGGGAGACGACTTAGAATAAGCTTCGTGCAAACAGCCCGTTGGCGGCGGAGCGCTGATTCGGGAAGAGGCGGATTAGCGCGAGCCAACGGTGCCACCAGCGGAGGCCACCAGGAGATACCGCGGTTTGTTCCGGCTGCGGGAGGAGAACAGGTCGCTCGGCAAACGCGAGCAGAAGTGCTGCCCCGGCCGTGCCGCCGCGTGCCCCGCGTCGCCCCAGGGACGCGCCTTTGGGCGCCCTCCTGGCCGAGGCCCCCCGGCCGGCGGGAGCGCAGGGGGCCGGCTGGCGGCCGCGGGAAGGTCACTAGTTAGACAGAGCGGCCGCCCGTGGCAGGGCCGGGCCGGCACAGTCTCACTCTGCTGCTTGTGCAGAGGTGACGGGTGTGTGCAACATGACAGCCAAGTGCGGGAGGCTCCTTCTAGACAGATATACTCAATAGCAATATTTTGACTGTCTTGTGCAATCTACTAATTGGTCTCGCAGGCATCCTTAACAGCAGAGATTGGAGATGAAGGCGGTGGAGATGCTCAGGAAAATCCCAGTTGTGAAATCTCTTTCAGTAGCCTTTCCCCGCCGAGAGAAACACTGGGGACAAGACCTGTCAAGTGAGAAAATATCTTAAGGGGCCCTTGGATTATTTCAGGGATATGGAAATATCTTGATAGGAATAGAAAACAATCACTTCCACGCTGCAGCCATCTGCCCTTGCCAGATATCCAGCCTCTCTTCTTGAGGGTACCTAGAGCCCGCTTTCAAAATGTTATTCGTTTTTCTTGGTGAATTTTTCCAACCATTAAAAATCAGTTACACCAAGCTCATTTTCATAACAAGGCAAAGTTATCGATTTTAAGGTGAAGGTGATCAAAAGTGGTCAAAAAGTTTTGGGTCCGTGCACAGTCAAGGTCTGAGCCCGAGGGGAGGATTCCAAATCCTAAAGCTCAAAGATGTTAAAAATGTTGTATTGTGTGAATGCAGAAAGTGATTTAAAGCAGGTGACTACAGTCTTATGTAAGCTTGGCTTTGGATGCTATGGCTGAAACAAGTTCATCTATGGTCAGAAAACGCCCCTGATGCTGTTCATGCAATTTTTGTGAGGGCCTTTATAAAAAAAAAAAATTCCTCTCTCGCTCTCTGATAGCTCCTGGGCCAGATGGATAATTAGGGAAGTTTTAGTCTCATGCTGCTGCCCCCTTTGTATTCTTTTAACGTAAAGAGCATTTCTTCTGCTGCGGCGAAAACCAGTTTCTGGGAGACGAGGTTATCCTGCGGCTGTGGAAGGGAGCAAGCCACGCTGACCTGCCCGAGTGTGCTGGAAGTGTTCCCACCATGCGCTTGGTCAAGCAGGAAGTGTCCGGTCATCTGGCTTTTCTGCCTCAAGAACTTGCCATGTCATTTCAGCTCTTATCTCAAACTGTTACTTTTGCGAGAGCTTTAATTTTTAATCTTGTAGTTCTTTCCTTTGAGGGCCAGATCCTTGAGATGCATTTCACTTAATGGGTAACTGCAAACAGTCGGCACCTTACGGGATTTGTCCCTGTCTCCGTAAAATACGCTTGGTGGGAATAATGCTGTAGCACAGAAGAAAGTGGCATTGTTCTGTGTGCAAAGCATGTGCCCCTTCTAACGAGCTAGTTCATTCCTTGACAAATATAAAATGAATTCATTGTCTGACCAACAGCACTTCAAGGTTTATCAGAATATAAACCTGATTGATTGGGAATGTTAAGCTGGTTACATGGAAGTCATATTACTAAAGGTGGTCACCCTCCATGGATTAAAGGTTTAGAACAATTATTGTTCCTGTTACAAGGCGAAGACACACAGAGCCATTGTGTCAAGAATACAAAAATCTCTGTTTATTACCACGGGGCTGACATGCTGAAAGGCCTGCTCTGCACGCCAGCACAAAAGCTTCGTTGCTTCAGATTGTTTGTTTATGTAAATTTAAATGGTGCATTTAATTACGCAACTGGAAGAGTCTAAGCAACAAGAAAGGTGCTGATTGGATCGCCCTGTGCAAAGAGCCCGCTGGCAAGCGCTGGACAAATCTGACATTGTTACTCCGGTCTCTGTTTTGCTACAGCGCCTTCAGAGGAAGAGACGCTTGTTGACTACTTGAGGAGGGGGAAAAAATCCCTGGAAGCAAAGCAGAAAGGTATCTTGCCCCCCACCCCCCGAGGTGCAGGACCCGGGGCTCCGTGGAGGTGTGCAGCTGGGCACAGCCGAGATCATGACAGAAGAAGTCCCCATCGCCTCCTGCACACCCGAGTGCAATGGGAACGTGACCCCGGAGGGGGGTCCGCTCCAGGTCATTGATATCATTGATGAAATAGCAAAATCTGTCGGGACGGTTCCTTATGCAAACGCAGAAATCGATCTTGACGCTCCACTTTCAAAAGAGACTCAGGAGGAAAGTAGAAATTCATTAGCAGAGAAGACAATATGTGGCGATTCTGATGGAGAGAAGCAATGTGAAGGTAAAGTGCAACGCTTGTCTTTATTTCAATATTTGGGTAGAAAAGCCTGTATTTTATGTATAGCCTTATGAATAATAGAATGTATTCTGTGTGTTATTCAAAACTCCTCCCCTACGGTTAGTTGTAACAATGACTCAAAATAATTCAGTTAGAGACAAGTTTGAACTGGCAGTTACAGAGCATGAAAGGAAAAGCATGTGGCTAAAGAAACAACAATTTTTTCATTCTGTTCTGAAAATCAGCTGCCTGTATGTAACTGTTAAAAACTAATCCTCCTCACTAACTGCACCATGCGTCCATTTCTTGTGCTTTATATTTCCTAAAGAAAAGCAAGAAGAAAATGATGCGACTCAGCAAGACGGATCAGCTGATATCCCTTCCCAGGACACAAGAACCGATGGCCAGAAATCAGAAGAAGGTAATGAAAAATGCTGCGTGATGTGACATGTTTTTCAGAAACATAGCAACGAGTAGCTTTCAAAGACAATGCTATACACATGTTTATTAATTTTTTTGCAAACAAGGGAGGGAGTTTAGTCAGACCCTTATATTATAGTGAACGGTGGCTCATTTCCCAATTATAGAATTGTCACCCCTTAGGAAACATTGCTGGTATCTCTGTTTCTGAGGTTTGTATATGAACTCCATCACCATGGTATCGAAGCACGCTGGGCTCTTTGACACATGAGGTCTTCCAACACCCTTGCGAGGGTGGGAGATGCTCTGTCCTTTTTACAGGGACATGTAAAGGGTAAGTTCTACCTGCCCATTTGTTGGGAGGCTTTAAGTCAAAAATGCGCATCCTCACAACCTAAACTTTTTTCCTGCCTAATTCTGCAAGTGACTAAATCCCCCTGACCCCCAATTATCTAGTAGAAAAATTGCCTAGTAAGAACCATTCTCAGTAAGGACTGGAACTTGCATCTCTCTCTACTGCTAGGTAAGTGGGGTTGTAGGGTATTGCTCACTGTCAATCCCAGTGTGTAAATTAAAATATATTGAGTATATAAAAATATATTTTATCATAGTATGCAAAATGCAACCATGGAAAAAGGAGGTGTATTTTATTGCCTGGAGGATAGATCCTTCACACTGGAGTTGCAGGTTGAAGTCCTCTTGAAGAGGTGAGGGCTCCACACCTGGCTCTCCCAAATCCCAGCCGGATGCTCTAACTGTGGGTGAAAGCAGACCCTTCTTCTTGAGGGGGAAAGGTATGTTTCCCTGGGGGTGGCCTTCAGCATTACTCCGTTTTCTGTATTTCCCATTGCGGGGGCTCCTTGCCGGTTTCACAGCTGCAGGATCAGGATGCCCCAGCTGTAGGCACACGCTCTGGCGGCACTGCTCCGGGCGGGGGGGTTTCTGCCCGAGGCTCCTCGGGCTGTTTGGGCCGTAGCTGGGGAAGGGTCCCCTCCTGCAGGTCTCTGAGCTCCTGTTGCCCTTCCCCATCCCCTTGGCATGAAGACCCCCGGAGGCTCTCGGACACCTATCCCGCACCCGCTCGTGCCGAGGCTGGCCGGGCTCTCGAGGAGGTGCAGGGTAGGAGCTCTCGATCTTTCTTCTTCATTTATACCTCCGCCTGGCTGCAATTTCAGTATGTCAGCTGCCACATAAATATTAAACTCCTCCTCAGAGAAGAGCAGGTTAACAACTCTGAGTAGTTTTCAAGTGCTATCAAAGTTAAAGTCATTTGACCATAGCTATAAAAGATATATAGGCCATGCCTTGTAATCAGAAACTGATGTTGCTTTGATTAAGAAAAAAAAAAGAAGAACATTTGTCACAGGCGAAATAATACTTCATAGAAACTGTATAGATTTTGAGAAGGTGAATCACAACGGAGGCTTTTCCACTTAAGCTGACATCTATATTCCAGCTGTGTTGCCTTACAAGTGCACGATAAACCCTATTAGGTAATCTTGCACAGCCCCCTTGCCTCCCCTGTCTCAGCCACAAGCACTTTATCTCTAAATTGCAGGCAGCTTTTTAGTACCTAACCAATTTAGACTAATTAATACTTAGGACCCCACAGGCAAAATGTTGAATAGACCATTGGTTGCGGCATGAAAGCATCATTTAAAGAAGAGATGTGCCAAGTAGGACAAATAAGAGATAGCCATCTAAGTGTAGTCTGCCACCTTTAAACAAGAGGAGTGAGTGTAAAATATGTCCCCTAGGACACCTGCAGCGAGCGCGCCCCCCCGGAGCGTACCTGCGCTTAACCTCGCTGCGCCTCGGTGTCACTGCTGCCCAGTGAAGGCAGCAACGGGAAAGATCTCAGAGCTCCTGGTAGGAACCGTCTGATGGGACCGTCCTGTCCTTCCCCTCTAGGCCCCCCGGGTCCCAGGGAGGGTCCTGGGATGGCAGCGCGTGGGGGCAGCGGCACCCCGTGACGCTGCGGGGCGCGAGGGGGTGCGTGCCCGGGGAGCTGGAGGAGCAGTGCCCCCTGCCCACGCTTCCCTCCTCGCACTGTGCTGGGAGGATGCCCCGAGCCAGAGAGGACCGCGACCGCCTGGCTCCATCCCTGTTAGGAGATTTGCCTGGAGAGGTTTCCAATACCCAAGTGGATGGAGGTTTAGCTATTTCCTGTTGGGATTGGAAACCACGTCTCTTAGCTTGCTGGGGAATGTCCTAGTCCTTGGCCTGCAGACTTACCCCTCTGGGCAAATGGACAGTCACTTGTTTTATCCGCGCAGGTGAATTGCACCAGGAGAGTCGGGATAACCCTATGTCATCTTGGTGCTGCACACTGAGAAGATTCCCCCTGGAGCAGGGACATGTAGCGCAAATACCTTCTCACGGAGGAAGACATTAAATCTGGACCCAAATGTATTGGGTGAGAGCTCCTGATCGCAGCTAGAACGTGAAGGGAGTAGCAGTGACTCATGTTTTTAGGAGAAAGAGTTAGCTCCAACATCTGCCTCCAGAGTTCAGGGTGAAAATGAAATCCCCGGTGAGACGCACAGGCTCCCTTCTGCATTAGACACCTCTGCCAGTGGCAGATCTGGGAAGCTGTGGCGTGTCCTAAGCGGAGAGCTCTGAAATGTCTCGGCCTCTGGCGAGGGACACGCGGTCGGGCAGAAACCGGGCTTTTCCTGAGCTGAGTCACTGCCTCCGTTCCTTGAAGCCCCTGAGCAGGTTGGTCGCTGTTTGCCGTTGGCGGCGGTGCCTGCTGTGCCTGCGGCGTGAGCCGTCCTCGGGGCAGCGCGGGGTCGCGGTGGGCGCCCTGCCAGCCGCGAGGCAGAGGAGGGGACAGAGGGGACGGCCCACGCCTGCAGGCCGGTGCGAAGGGGAGCGCCGCTCCCTGTGCCTTATCTGATGGATGCATGATATGAAAGTGCCTGGCAGCCTCCGGCTGGCTGCGCGGACGCGTGCGCGGGCAGACCCTTTCTGCTGCGGGAGCAGGCGGCTGCACGCGGTTGGCGGTGGCTTGTAGGTGCTGGTGGCAGAGTCCCGCCAGCTGTGCCCCGCTCCCGGCGGTCTGCTCGCCCCGGGTGGGAAGCTGCCGCCCCACAGTGGAGCTGGGGACAGGGGCAGGAGCGAGTGCACGCCACCCTCTGCCTCCGGCAAGGTGCCGCAGCCCCGCGTGGATGTGCCCCGTCAGCAGGGTGGGATGAGCAGGCTGACTTTGCACCCAGGCGCTGTGGCCTGGATGCACGCTCTGTTCTGCTCCTCAGTCTCCGGCGTGGGAGCAGGGCCCATCGGCAGAGGGGTAGAGCAGAGCGAAGACGGTCTTTTCTGCAGATCTCCAGCCCTTATCCACCTGCAACCTTGGCAACCGTAGCTCAGTCCCTTGCCGCACCTGCCGGGAAGGGTCTTGGTGATGGCTGAGCGGCGCAGGTGCGCTGCCAGCGAGCCTTGGCCATGCCCCAGGCCGGGCAGCAGGCAGCCCTCCTCCACTGACTCCTTGCTGCGGGGTTTCAAGGTGTGAGCTTCAGTTACGTGTTGAGGGAAGCACGCCCGCAGATGGTGGCACAGGATAACTGCTTGAAATACCTGAGCAATGACTTCAGCGCTTTTTGAGAAAGGAGAATTCAGCTAATTGACACTTCAGCGTTCAGTGCCTGCACAGGCCAATAGCCAAAGAGCTTTGGGACTGTCCTTTCTTAAAAAGTAGTGGAACAAATAATGAAAAGTTACTTCAAAATGCTGGCGCAATAACTGGGGACTGCGGTAGGAGACAGGGCACTTGCCAGCTGTGGATCCAAGAAGGTGCAAGGAGATATTGCACATGAGTGTATAGAGGCACAACGCCTTTTGGGGCCTGGGGGATTGAGTGGGAAGCTGTACTTGCTGTATCTCTTCCTCAGGGCTTCACCGCTACATCTGCATTGTGCCTCATTTCAAATGAGGGTGCTAGGGAGGGCTCGGCATGAGAGACGGCTCAGAAGAGATGGTCGTTGAAAAAGGCAAGGGCGATTTGCCTTGCACAAAGAGTTTGTGGATGTGTGAAACCTTTGTAAAATACGTATAAGCATCTGTGTCGACGGGATGTCCTACCTAGAGAGGTGTTAACCCAGCTGACTCAAAGTAGTCTGCTGGGAGATGGTTGCTTTCAGCGGTAGGAGCTGGTAAGTGATGAAAAACTAAATTAGATGAATACGTGACAGAATTACAAAGATCTTGTTGAGCCCAGCTTCAGCCCGTGCCAATTGTGTGTTGCTGCAGGGCCAGGCGAAGCAGGAGTTCCTGCGCGCAGCGGAGAGCGGCAGGAGGCGAGGCGCGCCGAGCCGCCCGCGGCAGCAAGGGCCGGCTGCGCCGCGGAGGCCGAGGAGAGCCCGGCAGCAGGAGCCCCAGCGCCTGACGCCGAGGAGCGCACGGGAGACGAAGAGCGGCTGGAGGAGAGAGAAAATACAACGGAAGAGGAGGAGGACACTGAAGAGGACGAAGTTCAGTTGATAGAAATCAAGAAGGAGAACAGTGAGGAGTCTCATTTAAAGAAGCAAGAAAACGGCAAGGAGGTTTCTCCTCCAACCAGCCCCACTTGTAACTCCCAGCCTGAGAAACCAGGGGAGCAGCCAGGCTTGGGGAAGAAAAATGATATCTCCAGACACAGTTATTCTCGATACAACACAATCTCCTACCGGAAAATCAGAAAAGGAAACACCAAACAAAGAATTGATGAATTTGAATCCATGATGCACTTATAAACTGAGGTGGAGAGTTTACTTAACAAGCCGAAAGGTCACTTGTGTTTTTGTTCCTCCCTCACCCAAGACACGTCTCTTCACACAATAGGAAGTCACCACTGTTTTCTTTCTGTGACTGATTCCATAATACACTGTGAAAGTTTAACATCTGTATTTCACTTTGACGTCAGGCAAAAGCATTCATAGCACAGGAAAATAAATGATCAGTTTGCTGCATTTAATACCATTTGATTCAAAGTTCATCCTTTCATTTTCTATCCCATTTTTGTAGCCAGGCCCGGACAATGGGGAGTTTTGAACTAGCGGGAGTTTGCGTAGCGGCAGACAGGAGTGTGCGCTGCCGTCAGTCGCGCCAGTAACCCGCTGGCGGCGTGGTAGTGCCAGTATCGCGAGGCAGCGCGGCAAGAATAATAAAAGAGACGACTGTTGGCAACTGCCGTGCTCTCTTTGGCTGTCTGTTCGTGCTGATGTCTCGCGCCCCGTGCGAGCAGCCGTCCCTCCCCGCCTTGCGCCGGCGGGATGGAGCGCTGTTGGCACCCGGGGATAAACGTGGCCGTGCAGAAATTAGAGAGGATTGCACCTGAGCAGGCAATAAAGGCCCCAAGATCCCTGTTCCCACGCGGCACCCCCACGCCGCCGCCGGCGTATCGTGGCTGGCGCGCGTCGGTGCCCTTACGAGCCGCGGTGTCACCCGACGGCCCCTGCTCGTTTAGGGCCAGCGGGGGCAGCGCCACGGGCCGTCCGCCTTGGTCACGCTAATATTTGCTTTTGCAACGCTCACGCTTCAGTTAAGCTCATGCTGGCATCCTTGCAGACCTTTGGAAGTGAAGACTCCTGTCTCCTAAAGCCCCGCCGGCAGCCCTTCGCACGCCCTCAGCGGCGCCTGCGTAGCTCCTGCAAACGGCACGCCAGCGTTGCGTCCGCGCCCTGGCCCCTGTTTGTGCACGCTTCGCTGTTCGGCTCATAAAACCTGCCACGACCAGAAATCGGTATTTTCCAAATGCCGCCGTTTTGGGCTGCAAGTTTTTGCTGTCATACATGTTCTTCTCAGTTTTCGGGCTAACTGTGGACAGATGCATTTTTTCAAAACAAGGCAAGTTTCAAGCATAATTTGTTTTGCTGTCATCTAATTTGTTTTGCTGTCATCTGAACGCAACCGTTCCCCATTTAAAAAATTTTTCTCTGCAACTACGATATTGTTGATATAGCCTTTTTTTTAACTGTTTTACAGAAAGATTTGTCTTGAGCTGGGACTAAGCTTTGCAAATGTCACCCCAGAAGGAGTTTGGGAAAGTTGTGAGCAACTGGAAAAGGGAGAGGAGGTAAGGATGGAGGTTAGAATTTGACTTCAACAGTAGTGGCCTCCATCAGCCATAAGGGCTCATTTAGTTATTGGTTTTACGTTTCCAGCAGTCCCGAATACCGTTTTGACTTTTTGTTCTACATAAAGGCAATTATTTATTGGCTACGTGAAAATAATAAATGACAAGTCTGTATTGTACAAACAACACACAGTCCTCATTGTACTATTCAGACTTGTTTATGTGCCCTTTGGTTTGTGAAAATTCAGAGGTTTGCTTGTATGAACGTATACTGCTGGCTTGTTCGCACAGCCACCCCCCCCTTTCTCCCCTCCGAGCGGTTCCTGTAAGAGTGACGCATTCTTCGTGAAGATTAGATAATTTTCTGCGCCCGTCTGGGTGCGATTCAGGGCGCTGATAGCGTTCGGTGGCGAGCTGAAGTCAGGAGTTGCAAAGCGCTTCTCTGACCTGACCCTCCTCGTCTTTAAATATCTGAACGTAAATGAACGGACCCGCGAAAGCTGGCCCGGGAACAGCCCCCGGGAGTGAGGTCCGCAGCGCCGGCTCCCCCGCGCTGCCGCCCAGAGCTGCGCCGCACGTCCCCGGCCCCGGCCCCGTCCCCAGCCCTGTCCCCGGCCCCGGCCCCAGCCCTGTCCCCGGCCCCGGCCCCGGCCCCAGTCCCGGCCCCGGCCCAGCTGGCCGCAGCCGCGCTCCAGCCTGACATCCCCATGAACAAAGGGGCTTCACTGCGATTAGAAAAAGGCGATAGGGAAGAAAATGACAAAAGCTTGAAATGAAATGAAAACCAGGCCTAAAACTAACATCTTTGTACAATGCTGAGAAGCCGTTTTTCTGGGTTTTTTTGTTTTTTTTTTTTTTAAGGGCATATATTTTGGTAAAGGTCAGGAACTGAAAGTCACGTATTTGCACATGCCAAATTTCCACTGGCGTCAGGGGGATATATAGGTACTTGCCCTCTGCTCGTGGCCACGCCACTGGGGCTGGATCGGCGGGATCACACTGATGACGGCCCCGGGACCTTTGAGCCGCGTGAGAAGCCAAGGAAAGGAAGAAGCAACCATCTTGCTGCAGAAGGCGTTGGCTTCTTCTTCATGTAGCGTTTGAGCGGGCGGAGGGAGCCGCCCGGGGGCTCAGGAAGGGGAAGTCCCAGGAGCAGCACGAGCATCCGAGGCGATGGAAAGCCAGGGTTTAAACCACCGCCGCTGTCTCCCGGGGAGCGGGGAGAGAGCCGGCGGAAAGGGAAGGGCATTTTCTTGCCTCGCCAGCCGCGTTCACGATTCCCACCTCCTTCGGGAATAATCGGGCTGAGGCGGGCAAGGCTTGAACCGCCTTTTGTTGGCAGCCGGGCACGTTCCTGCTGTCACAGCCTGACCTGGAGTCCCAGCGTGCGTGACGAGAAGGCAGATTTTTCTTGTTTTATCGTAAATCTGCCTCTCTCCGTTTTTAACATTCGGCTTGTCCTCTAGCGGACCGTTACAGGAGAGCGAACAGAGCGCCCGAACGCCGGGGCAGCGCACGCCTGGGGCGGCTGCTGCGCTGACGGGAGGGCCGGAGCCCACCGCACGTTGAGATTGCGCCGGACGGCGGGCAAATAAAAGGCAAACTTGGGCCTCTTTGAGAGACGTGACTCTCTTCTACCCTCTGTTGACGCTGTCGTGTGATGCGGACTCGCATTTTAGGTGTTGTTTCTAAAAGCGCGGCGTGCTGAATTTGACTGTGAATTCAGTACTTCAGCTGAACCGTTTCAGCGGTCACAACAGCTGCTGGGTACAACAACCAAAGTCGGCCTTTCCACTGCCTGAATTAACGAAGCCCTAAGCGGCAAACCAAACCAAAGGCTTGGTTTATCAGGGGAACTAGGTCATTTTGAAGCTTTTCAGTTTTTAATATTTTGCAGTTCTGACTAAATCAGGTAGGAAAACACCTGGAAAGGAGTCCAAGACGCTTAGAACTAGAATTAACACAAGACGCTCTGGGGAAGAAGCTTCACGTAATGCCATTTATTCCCAGCTTTGTGGGCTTTTTTTTTT
The DNA here is from genome assembly GCF_040807025.1 of Struthio camelus. Taxonomy (NCBI): domain Eukaryota; kingdom Metazoa; phylum Chordata; class Aves; order Struthioniformes; family Struthionidae; genus Struthio; species Struthio camelus. The sequence continues at coordinate 46,033,558 of NC_090947.1, read as the reverse complement.
TTTTTTTTGGAAACAAACCAAACCAGGTCTCCAAGCGCAGTTCACATTTCAAAGGGCATGTGTTCACATTCTGAAAACGTGTTTCTCATCCCCAAAACGAGGCGTGATGGTAGGTCTCATACATGGTTCATGCTGATGTATTTCCAATGCCTAGTGCCTCTGTGTATTTGCTTAACGTTTATGCAGAACGCGCGGCCAGAAAAACCTCTTGGTAAGTAAGTGATAGCTCAATTTGCAGCTAAATTTCCTAAGCAAAAACAGTAAGTGAACGGGGCAACTCATCAGAGGGGAGTAAAGTGCCTATTGCCACGTGCCCGGGTGGCCACGGAGGGTCAGTGGCTGCTGCTGCCGCGGGATTTCACCAAAAAGCATTAAGTTCTTTAGGAACGAGACTAAGATTTCTACCCGCTTTAGCAAAGAAGGCGAGGTTTTTGATATCGAAGTCTTCCGTCGTTGGTTTTGTTTTTTAGCGCAGCGATGCCATTTTGCTAAGCTCCCCCAAAAGGAGCCTCGTGGCTCACTCGTGGGCTGAGGTTGCTGGGGCTCTGCACAGCCGTCGGCGTCCGTCCCTGTGGTGCGGCACGCACGGTCCCGGGGCTGTTCACTCTCGGGGGATTACTGGCGATAAAGCGTTGTCCGCACCGCCAGCGCGGGGCAGGGGAACCACGCGAAGCCCCAGCGCTCCCAGCAGCCGGGGGTCTGAGGCCCAAAAGGGGCTGGTGGCAGCACCCGGCGTACAGGCCCTCGGTGCCACCATGGAAAAGGGCGTAGCCGTTCAGATTATTTAGAGTATCTCTTAAAAAGATGGCTGTGGTCATCATCCACGCCGTGTCCCAGGCTGGCCGGCTGGAGCCGCACGCGGCCACGGGGCGGCCGGCGGCACCCGCGTGCCCGGAGCAGAGTTGTCCAAAGGCGTGAGCCGGTGGAGCCCGCCGCCGGCAACGCCGACCCGATGGCACCCGGGGACGGGGGCACGCTCCTCCCCCCGCACGGTCCCCTGCACGCGGGAATAACGCGCTCGCTGCGGGAAGACCAGGCTGCCGGGTGCCATCGGGTGGCGGCGGCGCCAGCAGGCCCTGAAGGCACGTGCGAATCTCGGGTAACAGATAATCCCACCACCGAAGTGAACAGTCGCACAGATCGGGAAGGCGAGTGACAAGCCTGGAAATGCAATGTGACCGTGACACACGACCGTTTCGTGCCTATTCGGTGACAAATGCTTGAATGTCAGCAAACAGGATTTGATGAAATTCGTGCTCCTGATGAAACACGACTGCACAAACAACATCTGTGCAATCTCTCTGATAGTAGCTGCAGGCTAGCTGTGCTAAAGGAGGGAGGAAAAAATGGAGGAAGGCGGTTGGAACAGGAGCCAATTGTGACAATCTGTCGGGCGAGTCAATATTTTGGCAGACGCAGCCTGTCCAACACCATCAGCGGTGATCCTCGATGCAGGAGGTGGCATGATACTGGGGCCTTCTGCAAAGCCAAGGAGAGAAGTGAGCGCCTGCAAAGCGGGGAGAGGGAGGCGCACGGCCGGGGGCCTGCGCTCGGCGAAGCCGACGTCCCCGCGCGCGGGTTTTCCTGGGAAACCTTGCTGTTGCGTACCTTGGCTCTCGTTAATTTTGTCGCAGCGGAATTTGTTCTCCTAGCAAACCTCTCCTTTCCGACGCCGGCGACAGCTCTGGGACGAGGCAGGTTTCTCCGCAGGAGCAGAGCTGCCTGCAGCGGCGAGTTCGCGGGGCCTTTGCTGCGCTCAGGCCGCTCCCCAAGCACCGCTCGCTCCGTGCAATGGCCAGCGTCAGGGGAGGTCGTTTCACTACGTTCGCCCAGTGCCGCGGCCGACGGGGCGCACGGGCACACGCACGCGCACGGGTAGCTATACGTATGCACGCAGGCACGCTCGTACGCTGCAGTCCTTTTGGGGGAAAGCTCTCACCGACGTCACTGGCGTTTGCACGGATCCTGAGCGCGGCGGGGAGGTTTGGGGTAGGAGCCGCCCCCTCCGTTAATAAAAATAGGCTTTTCTGGTAAGCAGTCAATTGCTAAGTGAACCCAGCTACTCGTCTGTTGGCAGCAACAGATCCGGTTGGGTGGGATCCTGTGACCAGGCTGGATGGATTTTTTTAATGTGTTAGTCAATAAACCTCCGTTTTCTTAGGTTGTGGCAGGATAAACAGCCTAGTTTTGCTGTTTACGCTCTATGTAGAGTCCTGGAAGTATTGCTATTAGCTTATGCTGTTGTCCAGAAAAAACTACTGAAGCCTTGCGTATGGCGGGATGGGGAACCTCAGACGATATTTCCATTTAGTAAGAAAGAAAATTAATTTAGCTTTCACCAAAGTGTCCCACAATGAGTGAAAAAAAAAACCTATCTATTTCAAACGTCATTAAACTGGAAGTGCTGTTGCTTGATATTTTGATCTCTCAATGTGCTGGTTTAAGTTATGGATTTCAATTATCCTTTGGAAATGAACTTGCAGTTTTGTAATTGCTGTCACAAGTCTCTCAGATGTCAATGCTGAATTCACAAGATGAAAAAACAGGGTTTCTGGTTTGATTGCGCTCCCTTCAGTCTGCATAGTAATTTCCAAACTGCCACTTTTGATAAGGATTTGAGGAGTCACAGGCATTTACCCTCAGGGTTTTGTGAGACTGATCCACTTCCAAACACGCCGGCTGCTGAAGGTGCTCTAAAACAATGTGATCCGTCTGAGGAGAAAAGAGATGACTTTAGGTAAACGGTCATAGGCAGCAACAGTTATCAGAAACCTAAGAAAGTGTGTTGTTCTATTTTCCCACTGAGAAAGCTTGATTTTTTTAATGATGTGCCCTTTTCCGCATTTCTCTAAGGCAGAAGATCTCTTTGCAGACTTACTTAAAGGGAAATTTGGGTGGGATCCAAAGCTTACACCTGTTGCTGAACTAGGATTATATTATACCTTCTGTGCTTCATGGCTTTTTAATTCACTGGAAATTAAAGGATTAGTTCTCTTGCTGTCCGAATAGTAATTACCATGCAAAGGAAATAACTCCAGATGGTATTTGCAATATAGGGGAACGTATGGCAGGAGACTGATTTTTGTGTTTTGCACTCTCCTAGCTGATGAACTAAAAGCACATTCACTGTGATGAAAAGGACATTAGGTAATTTGGTAATGAAGTCCAAATGCTGGATTAGTAAATTGGATTGCTAAAGAATGGAGAGTTTGAGCGATTCCTATCCTTTTGCTTTTTCACATGTACTTATCTTCATCTGCGTAGCTCACATAGCCAGCAATTCTGCAAGTACCATCAATGGTAGGGACATTTTCATTTTACTGCCAGCATTGCAGCGTTTCTCATCATCATTTGGTTAACAGCTAGATGAAATATTACTAAAATGACTCGTGGGTTTTTGTCTGGGCAAAAAATGGATCTTTTTGTGTATGGTAAATGCACTGCACATCATTAAAATGACACAGTCAATGTGACATTAGATGAAGTAAAGCATCCTAATTCCTGTGGTCAGCATTAATCATTGGTTGACTTTATCTGCAATTTTCTTATCACTTGTGTCAATAAATGCTGGTGCAACTGCATTAATTGTTATTTTAGGTAACTGAGACGGATCTCTCTGAAATTAGCTTTCCAGGGAGAAGGTGGGAGGTGCATTAAAAAGCAGGCTTTTGTCCTGCTGTGTCTGCAGATCCCTGAGGTCTCCAGGCAGCAGGACTGTCTACATTTCATGAGGGCCCCTTGGCAGGGTTTTGGTAAAAGGTTCTTTTTCTCTACCCGCTACTCTCCTCCCCGTTGAGCAGTTCACGTTTGAGCTTTGCTTCTGCAAGGACCAATCTGGAGGGTCGCATTTTATGAAAAGACCTTTTGAGTCCTTGGACTTGCCGTGTCAAGATCCATGTAACTGAAGATGCCCAGTGTTGTGTCCAACTTCAAAAAATAACAATTTTCATCTACAAAATGCTACTCTTGCAATTTAAGGGCCTTTTTGTTTTCTAGGGTTTTTTCTTGCCTATACGTGTTTGAAGTTTTGTCACATGCTCCTAAGAGAGAAACTTCCTGGACTCCGGATCATTATTACTCTGATGCCGTAATTCAGGACAAACTCACTCAGGTAACTTTCACTTGAACACTTTGTCTCAGAATGGACTTATTCATTCCCAGACTGTCACGTTCGTGCTTAAAAGTGGCCGATGGGGAGAGGGTGAAACTGCTGCACAGAAGAGCCTGGACGCTTCGGTCTGTTGCTGTTTCAAGCGCTCCGGCTGCACGCCGGAGCCGCGTTTGCAGGGCCGAGCGGGGCTGGTGCCGCAGGGCCGTTTTGGGAAGGAGGGGACCGGGCCACGCGTGCTGGCGGCCGTGTGTCCCCGCAGAGCTCGACCGCGTGCGTGGGGCCCCGGGCCCTCCCCAGAGCAAGCCTCATCTCCTCCTCCAGCAACCCGAATGACCAGCTCCGTCCTGCTGCTCGCTCGGCCACGGGCAGGCATCGCTGTCCGCCTAAAACGCCATCCGGCGGAGCGGTGTCGCTTGGGGAGAGGACCCCAATGGTCTCTATTCTGCCAGAGACCATCAAATACGTAAATATATCTAACTCCGGGCTGGAAGCGAGCTCAGTCTGGAACAGACTCATAATGCTGACCGGACCCTTAAGTGGACGACAATTTTCATATATTTTCACAAAATATTCTGGCTTTTGTAAACCTGGGAGCAGCAGTGTTTGGCCTTGAAAGTTTTGGTTTTTGAGACTAAAGAAAGAGGAACGGGAGCCTGTCAATACAGTGATCTTGTAACTTAACAGCTACAGTTAAGAGCTAAATTAAGAGTTAAATAATGTCATTTTATTGGTATTTAGCTTTTTAGAGCAACTACTTATACAAGGCTAATGTAGATACAGTCATGACTTTCTTGCTTTTCTCAATGATGGTAATAAATGTAAGTGCCCACTCTTTTCCTTTTAAAAGTATTGTTTGAGTGTCAATCAATACCAAGTAATCCCCATATAAGTACTATGGATTGACTCCATGTAAAACCAGGACGTTTTGTTATCGTCACACAGCAAATGGCCAAGCCCTGCTGGAGTGAACACCTTGCTTTAGCAAGTGTTCGTCTAGGTCTCCAGACATGCGATATGGTGGAGTCAGGCTGCATTTCACTGTGCAACCGTGATACAACCTGGAGGCAGCCAGTATGTTTATATGCACAAGATGAAAGGCAGCGTAGCTGGGGGACGAGAAGACCAAATTCATCTCTAGGCGAAAAGATTGCATTGGTGAAAACCTGACCGGAGTGTCCGGGGTACTCTGCGTGCCTTGCGCAAGACTGCAGGTGTCTGTGAACTTGCAAGAGTCTGTTGCTAACACAAGCCCTGGATCACCAGCAAGGTGCAAATTACTCCTCTGTGCTCCAGGCCTCGCCCTTCCTGGTTTATCTGCCCATTTATCCACGGCAGGGGGATGCTGTTGCCAGCACTTTACTCACCAGCTCCGGCTGAAAGGCGGCCAGTGACTTATGCAGCCACTTCAAGCCGTGGTTCCGGCTGTCGCAAGGGTGCAGACCCAGGGCTCCTCCAGCCGCTCCCGGGGCCACGCAGACGTCTCCGTGCTGGATCAGCCTCAGCCAGGTGTAGTTGAATTTTTGGTTCTGTGCAGAGGGGTTGGCAGAAAGCTGTCATTGCTGCGCGCCCTACCTCCTGGCCAGGCGCACGGAGAGGTCGCCTTGGCAGCCCCTTCCCACCCTGTGACACCATGTGCCACTGGGCGTTTTACAGCAGCAAGCAACATATGGCTTTGTATTTAAATGCTTCTCCTCACTCTCACATGCATGGATTTATCTAACTGTCCTATTCTGGCTGGACTCGCTAGTTCTGGTTGTTGCTCGCTACAGACTCTGGAAATTTCTGTCTCTGACTGCTCCTAAGCATCTTCTGGTGTGTCTCCTGGTGGGAAGGATTGCACCGGCTCTGGAGAGGAGGTCAGGGCAGCGTGGGAAGGTGGGGAAGTTCTCAGCTGTGCTCTCAAAATTAGGTTAGATATTCAGTAATCAGGCTATCCTTACCTTGTTGTTGACATCACAAGTCTCAAAAGCTAGAGTGGTGTTCTCCACAGTGATGCATCTTGCCATGGCTACATTAATAAGCTAGAAAACAGCACCAAAATGGAAATTTAGAAATAGGAAAATAAGACATAAATTCTCAAGACAGAGGAGAGGCTGTTGCACTATAATTAACCTGCCAGACTCCGAGGACCGTAATTAACACTGTCCACTTAACTGAATGAAGTAGAGATATTGTGTCATAGTCTTTGGTGGGGTTCATAAATGCACATTTGGTCTGCTACCAATGTTGAATGAGTTGATATTTCACTGAAGCTTTTGGTCTAATTCCAATGGTGTTTTCTAAAGAAAATATAGGGACATAGGTTTTCAGCTGGACATAATGGCTCCTGAATGGTTGCCTTAGTTAATGGGTCTTAGTATTTGTCTGCAACTGCTCTAAGCTGCAAACCATGGCTTTTGCCACAGTGAGAGGAATGGAAGCTTCGAATGGAAGAGCAGCTAAAAATTATCTAAAAATGCACAAACCTAGAAGCTCCCTTTAACTTTTTCACAAGTGCTGAGTAGTCGCCTGGATCCCATAGCTTCACCAAACCGTGGCATCCTTCTGCATTTTCTTTGTAAAGCTACTATCAAACGTTTTTATGGTTGCTCATAAAACGAAAACACTAATTGCAGCTGGCAAAAAGCAGCTGTAAAACAGCCTCGCTTGATCTCTAGGGATTCCTGTGAATGGGAATCTTCATGTTACACCCTTGGCCAACAAACAAGCCTGAAACCTGGCCAGAAGGTTGCTTCCAGAATGGCCCGTGAAATAACTGGAGGTTGTGGGAGCTGGCGGGCACGGAGGGGACAGGCCGTTCCTGTCCTTGCTCCTCCTGGCTGTGCCAGGGCTGCGGCTGCCGGGTCCCACCAGCCTCCTTCCTCTGAGTGCTCCTCCTGCGGCCGTGCTTAGAGGCACTGCTTGGGCAGAGAAAGGAATAAATCCTCTCGTTTTGACTCCTGGCATTGCTGTAATCTTTTTTTTACAAACTGCATATTTTACTTATGTTACTGCAATTATAGATAAATTGTAAGTAGTTGAATATCTTGTCTGGACAGAATATTTTAGGTTTCTGAATGTTCAGAGGAGCATCTGATATTCTGCTGAGGCTACGATCTGGGCCAAAATCGGGATCCATGTTTTATTCTTGTCTCATTCACTTTTTAATATGGGTGAACACCTGCAGAGCAGGTAAGACAGGTAAGACCAGTGTCGGGGGAGGCCACAAGTATCCTGGCTGGGGATGGAGGGGCAGGGAGGAGAAACAGAGCCGACCCTGTTGCACCCCCCCCAGCCGCCCATCCAGCATAGTGCCAGAGACTTGTGATGAGCCAGGTTTTAATCCAAAATACACTGTAAGGGTTCTCCTCTCCTGAGGAGCAGGCTTCACCTACTTGTGAATAAATGCTAAGACTTTCTGTTGTTTTTGTTTGTTTGTTTGAAAGCAGACGCGATGTGACTTGTGCTGCAGAAGGGGGAAAATAGATTTCTGCTGCGCTCTAGTGGTGATGCATCGCTAGTACAAAGCACTGCGACACCAGTCCATGGGCTCAATCCCTTCCACGCTTAAATGAGTGGAGCACTAGAAATCCCATTGGAAAATGAATTTGTCTCCCCTGCTGTGGTGAGAAAGTTATGCAAATACAGAGGATTTTAGCGCTCATGCCCTGGAGACGAGGTGAGCTAAAAGGATTTGCCTCTCTGTGACCGTGACTGGGGCGTGGGTGACTCATCTGTTTTTTAAACGCTAAATAAGCTCTTTAATGGAAATTTGTTTCTTGGAATTGTGACTTATTTCTTTATAAAAATACTGGCAAATGCAGACTGTGACATATTAAATATTCAAAAATGTTACCTAGCAGAAATTTGAAAGTAAACACAGTAATATCATTCAAAAAGATGCATTCTCTGGTTACATGGATGGAAACCCTTGCCTGTTGGAAGTGTCAAAATTGTTCAAAGAAAGAGCAAAGGAAGTGACTCAGAGGCAGGTCTTCTGCCCCTCAGAAGAACACCAAGCAAACAGCTATGTTTGGATGCTTCCAGGTCTCTAGCTAGCCACTGAAAATACATTGAAATGAACAATAGCAATTGTTCATTTGGGTACGTACCAGCCCACTAGCTTTAACCAGAGGAGCTTCCAAGTCCGGATAGATGTTCTCCAGGTACCACTTGAAACTTTTGCATTGAAGCTTCTTCCGTAGTTCGATTTGTTGCGTTAGGTTACCGACATCCAGGTTTTTCAAGATTAAGTGATAAGCATGTCCATAGAATAAGTCTTTGTACTCGTCTAACCAGACCTCTGCGACACGAGCCAAATTCCGCTCCACCGTCCTTATCCGATCTTTAGGGAAGGAATATGGGTTGTCGTTCCTGAAAATGTGTCCAACTCTGGAGCACGGAATAATCTCAATTTCTCCTCCACACATCCAGACCTGAAAAACAGAGATTGATGCGATGGAAACACTGGCAAATGTTGCACTGTGGTTAACACAGCCCTAATTCTGCGACATGGCCTGCCTTTCGGCCAATGCGGTTTCTGGAGTGTGACATGTATCTCTGTAAGGGGCGGGCGGACAAGTGAGATCATGCTGAGGACAGTTCTGTTGGGGATCAGCATCTGAGCAACCGTACTGCTCCAAAGGGAATGTGTTTGGAAAGGCTTGAGATCAAGACCACGGAGGGACCTCATACCTCATCTCGTGTGGAAAAGCCCCTCATATCTCCCATCAGCTGCTTGGGCTGCAGCCAGCTGGGTCTCCTTGGGCCGGCTCTACCTCCCTGGGGTTGGCAGAGGGAGGCCATTAACTCTCTGCTCCCCAGGCACATCCCGCCCCAGTGCTCAAGCACAGCTCTCTTGGACACTTAATGACACCCTCAATGAAGTCCTCTGGGGCATTGCCATCCCTGCCCTGTGGCAACCCTGGCACCGTGGCTTTGGGGATGAAGCTTGCACTTCCACAGTGTGAGCGGGGGATTAACGACCTGCTTCTCCTGGGAGGCGACATGCTCACCCACGGGGTGGGTTCGGATTATATGCCGGAGAGGAAGCGGGGAGCGATGCAAGCGCTTTCCCAGAAACCCGTCAATGTGGCGTTCACTTGGAGTGACGTTTCCCGCGGGGACGGGCTGCTGGGAACCACATACCTTGAAGGAAATCTCCATATTTTCGCCTCCCCAAACATCCAGCCCAGGGTCGTATGTTCCCAGCTCAAAAAAATACTTCTTGTCAATGGAGAACAAGCCACCTGCCATTACTGGGCACCTGTGAACAGATGAGCAGAAAAGGCAGCTCCCTTTCCCCTCACTTCTGCAAAGGACTTGTCAAGCAACTGTGGGCTGCTAAACGCTCAGGGGCAGCATCTGAATTTGCTCCTGCTGAGGCAGGAATGTCAGGTTAACAGCTGAAGATCGTTTGGAGTAAAGGCAGAGAATCCCTGGAGGCAGAACTTGCTACTTTTTTAAAAGCCTGAAGATTTTTTGGAAGGCAATGGCCACCGGCATTGTCACTTCAGTGCAGGCTGACAAGTGCCATATTAAAACAGTTCATGTGCTGGCCTGCGTGGGCATCAAAACGGCAGCTGCGGCCACGAGCAGCTCAGCACGGCGCCCAGCCCCTCCAAGAGCGGCACCCTGCGGGCCGGGTGGCTCGGCTGCTGCATCATGAACGAACGAACCGGTTGGCTCACAAAACTCTTCAAAAAATTCACTTTTTGCTTTACCTGATTATATCAGTTTCCTTGATTTTATTTTTCTCAATGACCTCTTGAGGAATCTGTCGCCATCCAAAATTCATCGGCCAAGTGAAAATCCCACGCTGAAAGTTATCCACAGTCATGTAACTAAAGAGAGGAGAGATCAGGATGACTAACTCTGACTCATATTCCTGATTGAAATGTCACCCTTAATGAGTGAAGATGAACATCTGCACATAATTAAAACAAGATTCTAACAAATTTCATCAGGAATCCTCTTCTTGTCCTAAAACTCATGGACTACCTGAAAGGTGTCTGTGATAAATGAAGCAGCTATGTCTACTGGTAGAGATTTTAACAGCTCATGTACAGCAATTTTATGTATTCCTTATTATGAAATCTTGTTGAAGGCTAGTTAGAAGGTTTAGATCTTTGTCTTCCTATAACTGACGCTTTCGATGGTCACAGTTAGTTAAGAGGTTTCGCGAAGGCTGATTGCATTAACGTTCGTGTTTCGCAGCGACGCAAGCAGCCTGGGGTGGTGTTACCTCATGTCCTTGTCGCTGATCACCTCGATGACGGGGCAGGCCACCTTTACCCGGCTCAGGCGGACCCTCTCCAGAAGTGGCTCCAGCCACCCCACGTTGCACTCCACATGTGAGTCCAAGAAGGTCAGCACGTCGCCTGGGGGCAAAATCGAGGGCATGGCCAGGGCAACAAACCTCTCCGCTCCTCACACCCCTTCCGGAGAAGCCAAGCCGGAGCGGACCAGGGCGCATCTTTGGCCCGATCCATGATTTCCAGGTAAGCGTTTTGTAAAGCATGCGTGGACGCTAGTGCTGAACCAGCCAGAGGCTGGCTGGTTTTCTGCGCCCGAGGGTGATCGCTGAGAAGGACGTTTCACTCCCCAAAACATTCCCAAGAAAAGGTCTCAGCCATAACTCAATGCACATTTTTCCTTAAGGGCCTAAGGAAACCTCACAGGTCCTCTTGGCTTGCTGCCTGAACGAATTTGCAGCCAGCACGAAATGGAAAGCAAACTTAAGAGGAATTCCACACACAACTGGCCATTTTTATAACAACACTGTGGCTTTTTTGCAGAAAGTGAAGCTAAGGCCAGGCAGAGCCGGAAATTTGAATTGACACTCACTGACGCTGCTTTTAGATGCCAAATAATCAATCAGCAGCTCATCCTTTCCCTGAAATTTCTGCGTTTTGCGTGCTGAAAACATGCTCCTTTCTCATTTTGTTTGTTAGTCACCAACTTCTCCGTTAGACCAGCGCTAGAGGGGTGGTGGAAATTTTCAAATGAAAGTATTCTATAAATTGTTGCCGTTATTTTTCAAATGTACCATTCGACAAGAGGACTGTTGAGATGCTTGACATTTGTTTGCAGAATGGTTCCGGTTTAGTGTGGTAGTGAGACATCCTTAACACCAGTTCAACTGGAGGGGAGTAAAATGCAGTAATAAAAGAGACAGTGACAGAAGTAATAGAGTAAAATACAGTAGTAGAAACAGAGGAATAGAAGAAGGGCCGTTTAGTGCCTCTGTCGAGATCCAGATAGGCGTGTGAAGGGGCTTTCGTCTTACCTTTGGCTATCTCTGCTCCAGCCAGTCTGGCTCGTATCAAACCATGTCTTTCTTTGAGATGAAGGATCTTAACTTTTGGGAACTGCGACATATATTTGTCAAGCTTCTCCTTGAGGTAGTCTAAAGAACAGAAGAATGAGACAATGAGACTGACGTACTTATTTCTAGATGTAAAAAGTAGTGGGCAGGTTCTCCCCAGAAGCTTCTCCTGGACACGTATGGTTCTTGCGTTTAGGGTTTCTGTTGACTTGGAGAGGATTCCCTCGGTTCTGCCCCGTCGATGCCAACCTGATAGTGAGGTGCTCTGGCCAGCGCAGTAACTCGGCTGGAAGCAGGACATGTTTGAAGAGGGGCTACCTGGCCCCTCTCTGGCTTTCAGAATAGCAAGCGCAGGGCTGTGCAAAAATACATGTTTTTAATGATAGCCTACGGTTAAAATCCTAATGGGTTCACTTGGGTGTTTCATGATCCAAACTTGGGTATTTAGCAGTCATTCGAAGACTTGAAAGTTGATTTTTCTTCTTCATGACACTATAATTGCCATTAAAATCTGGTTGTATGTTTTTTTCCTTTGCGTAATTCCCTTCCAATTTAAAAAAAAAAAAAGTGTGTTTTACACACGTCTCAATAGTGAGCACCACATTTAAAGACTCAGCCCAGGTTTAAGCTGCAGATTGTGGCATGTCACCACGTCTCAGGCTGTATTTGCTGTCGTTTCACGTGGCTGTGGAAGCAGCTGATAGTGAATTCCCAGAACAAATTGCAGCTGCAAAAGGCGTTTCAGCGGCAATTTCAGCGCCATGGCAGTTCGGTTTGCTAGACCATTCCCTCCCCCAACGGAGAAGGCCGACAGGAGTTCAAAGCAGCTGTGGGTGCGTTTGGCAAGGGGAAGAGGGGACCGAGCACGGCATCCAGAGACAGCCCCGTCCTCCTGGCCTTTGGTCTGGGGGAGACCTCCAGGCTTCCTTCCCGATGGAATTCACAGATGCACTTTGTTTTATTTCAGGAGAAGATAACTGTTTACACTTCAAAAGTGAGTTAAAAGCTCTGAGGGCCTCCAATGGTGATGCATTTGCAGACACGTTAGCAGAATGCTGTTGCTGCTGCTTCTCCTTAATGCACCTGTGATAGTGCGGCTTCTGCTGCAAACCCCGCATTTCAGGGGCCTCGCCGGCTCATGAGCAGATACGAAGGGAAGTAACAGGGAGAAAGGAATGAGGAAAACAGAAAGACATTTTTCAGAGGGAATAGTATGTATTAATGACTATTTTAAAACAGAACATACAGAGTCCTCTTCCCTTCCTTCTTGTACCTATTCTCTTGTTAGACTGTCAAGTCTTTGGGATAGGCTCTGATATGCACCTAAGACAGTACCTTCTCTGAAGAACTAGCAGTTGGAAAACAACATTCTTAAATTATTGAGGGCTGAAGTCAGTGGAGAACCAAAGCGTCAAAAAGTAGAGGCTCGGTATCATCTGAAGGGTCTGTGACTATGCATGGCAATCCACCGTGCATGCACAGACAACCAAACAGCCGCTGCTTTTATTGCAACTATTACAGTCCCTGAGCAACTCTGGTAAGTGCAGTCTTCTCCTGCCACCAATTCTGGAAAAAAAAAAACCACGCATTAATCTGCAAACTGCACAGCAAAGGGTGACGGTGTCTTTCTGAACACACGTGCCCCTGAGCCAGAGGCTCCGTCCGCCGCCAAGAGCATGTCACGGGCCCGAGCGTGGCCATGGTCTTCGATTCTCTCCTATCTGAAGAGGTAACAGCACGGGTAAGCACTTCAACACGTCAGAAGAAGAAAATGCCATTTCCTTCTACTATTCAGAATTGAATTACAGAGAATAAACTGTATTTTAGCCTCAAGTTATATTAGTTTCATTAAGGTAAAAGAAGTTTTATCTACCTTTGGTACTGCAGTCGTCCACCAAGATGATTTCTTTAATCAGGTGAGGAGGAGAGCGGCTGAGGACACTGTGAACGGAGCGGAGGAGGGTGGACCACACTTCATCCACAAAGCACATGATGATGGTGGTGGTCGGGAGGTCGTTGTGCACCCGCTGCTCTGAGCACCTGCAACAGCAACACCAGGGTCACCATCAGGGCCAGGCTGCACCCTCAGAAAACTCCCCGTGTCATGTTTATCATGAAAATGCACAAGGAGAGGGGAACATGCATGCTCTGTATAATACTCAGGCAAGCAACCATAAAGCAATTTCAGTGGAAAAAGGAGTGGACACAGACTACCTAATGCAGTCCCAGGGCCTCTTCTTGTGGGCTGTCCTGCAGGAATAGGAAGGGCTCACTCCTTTCTGACTGGTGTCCTCTTGTTTTCTCCCTACCCTCATGTGATAATCCCTCACCGAAGCTATAGCTGCTTATTTTCTCCTTTCCACAAGCAAACAATGCAACGGCCCGGAAGGGTGAGGCAAACTCCCAGCTTTGCTCCTGGGAGCAGTTTGCAGATCCCAGCGAGTCCTAGGGTGGGAGGAGATACAAGCAGGCCGGGTGCTATTCTGGGATGCTCAGGGTGTCCGCATGCAGGATCCCAGGCTGCATGAAACTCAGCTCAGTAGGGGGAAAAAAATCCATAATATGTTTAAAATGCAGGGAAAGGGCTATTTCCATAAAGGGTTACTCAGCGTAACAACTGAGCAAACGCATACAGAGAAGAAAAGCCGCCCAGTCTACCTTTGGCACCTAACTCAAGGGATAGTAGCAAGGGAAAGATGTTCCAACATCCTAATTTCAGTGGGATTTGTTCATTTTCCATACAAAACGCGGTCTTGGATTATATGTATATATTATGTATAGATTACATATACATAATGGTTTCAGTGGTCTGTTTCCCAGTAGGAATGCTGGTTCCCCCTTTTTGGGTGTGCTTTGAATGGCGCCTGCATCCCTCGCAAATGGGGAAGATGCACGTCGGTTGATTTGAGGGAGCGATAAAATTTCTGCCATGTCTACGGGTTTGTCATTTTATTCCGCGGCAGCCCAACTGCAATGGCGGGTCAGGTCTGTGTCTTCAGTGTTTGAACAAAAGGTCGATGAGCAGCTTTTCTCATCTGCTATTTGCAATTCAACTATGGCTTTGATGTGTGCCTCCAGGGGAACGTCGCTCCTGCAGCTCTCCTATCTCCAGGCGGATCTCGAGGAGCACAGGCACCTCACAGCAGAACTCCTCTCCCCTGAAATACGCTATTTTATCCCAGAATACCCACGAATTTCTGGTACTTTCTCTCTGTCATCGATAAGTGGGAGCCTGATAAAGGGTTCTTCTTTCTTTTCTTTCCAGGGTAGACCTCTTGCAGGCAGGACAAGCAACCACCTACGTGCTAGTGCAGAAAATTAATTTCTCACTGATGAATCAAAAACACTGTTCCCTCTAACACCCGGCTTTCAACAACAGACAGAAAACACAGATATGGATAGGAGAGCGCATGGACAATTGACTTTTTTTTTTTCCTTCTATTTTCATACATGAGCCCTCCCTCGGGTTCAGCAGGTATTGGCTTAGGTGCTGACACGGAGCACCACGCGGCTCAGGCTATGTGGTCTTTTGGAGAAAACTTACTTAAAGGTATTTCAGGGCTTCGCAGCTCAACAGAAGCGCTCTGGATATATGAAAATAACCCCAGAATTACTCTCTGCAGCACTCCTTGGCGGTGTCTTTCCTTCCCGTTTTATAGCACATGGATGATTTTGTGGTGGGCTTGCTCTATGTTCAGCTCAGGACAGCAGTCAGGGCTGGCTCAGCCAGGAGGGGACGTTGCTGTTTATGTTAATACATATTCTAGGTATATAATATGTATATATATACCTATTATATGAATATAATTATGTTAATTACTTTATGTTAGTATGATTTAGTTGGAAACCATACACGTGTTGGCCTGTGGCCGCGGACCCTCTCTGCAGCACAGGAGGTTTGGTTGGGACGTGCCTGCAGGACTCTCGTGGTCGCTGGAGAGGAGGTACCGGCTGACCGGAAGCGGAGCTCGTTCACAAGAACGAGAGAGAATAACAAGAGGGAACGCGACTAGGAGAAAAGAGAGGTGAGTTTGTAATTGCTCTAGCAGCAAACCCAAGGAGGCACTTCATGGAAGGACGAGGAAGAGCAGGAGAGAGCTGCAGAGAACAACAGCTTTCATTACACAGAGCGAGGGATGTGAGAGCAGCTGCAAAAACACCGGCAGGAACCAAACCATAAAGGTCGTGTGCAATAAGGAAGTACCTGGTAAGAGTGAGGCTCTTTAAAGCCACTCTTCAGTTCGGTTATTAGCGGTTGCTTGGCTCCCGGCCAAGACTCGTGCGTACCCCAGGCAGCTGGAAAGCTGGGGAGGGCAGTGGGAAATCCCTGAGCAAAGGCAGCCCGTGGGCTCACACAGGCAGCTTTATACGCTCCTGGCCTTCACCTTAGAGGAGCGGATGTTCGGCAGACAGGATGGAGTCAAGGTAAAGTCTGACTGATGGAGCTAGCAGTAATAATTTAAAGCAGCTCTTTGAGGCAACCTTAAACTCAGGAACTTCTTTTTTCTCCTTTTTGCCCAAAAAATTAGGATTTCTAGGCAGAGACCAATGGGTTTGTTGTTGTTGACCCATAGCTAAAGACATTTCAAAATGTTCTGTGTGAGTCTGGGCTCCATTTCTTTGCTAGCGATATACATATGCAGGCATACACACATATATTTTATATATATATATATATGTGTTCATACATATATATAAAAAATACTTAATATTATATAGCTAATCTTAAGTAGAAGTCAAATCTTTCTGAAATTCCACGCTTTTAAATAAAACAGGCTTTTAAATAAAAATAGTCCATAGGTTTTATATTCTGCTGATGTCACCCTCAAATCAGTAAAACGTAGGCTCTTAAGTGGCTAGTTGCTTTGTTACCTTAGATCTCCTGCTCACGAGTTTGGAAATAGCCTGGAAGTAAAGCCTGGAGCCACGTGGGTGCTCTAGGACCCTTTTTTCCGAACTGTCAGGTGGCAGCTGAGATCCGAGCATTTGCTGCCACGGCAGTACAGTGGCATGTAGCATGCACCTTCTGCCCAGCCAGGAAATGCTCAGCATCCAATCTGGGTCCCTGTCTAAATCCAAATAAACTGATTTTCACAGAGCAGCTGCAACGGCAGCCTGGGGAGGGGTTGAACAGTCACGCAGGGACTGTATGGGCATGCAGCTGCGGGCCGAACCAGCGACCCTGGCTCCCGAGTTTGGCTCCCCAAAGAGCGCTCCGCTGGCAAACATCCCAGCTACTCTGTGCCGTTTAAACCAGACCTTCAGTTGCATGGCTTTTGCATCTTGCTCCTCTGAAGGTCTGGGGCTCTCTCTGCATGCGTTTCTGCAGAGATACGGTGTTCAGTAGGTGTCAGCGTCATTAGATTGCGATAGACAGATTGAAGACTGTGATGGGAGAAGTCGCCTGTGGTCTAGTTCAGTGTTCCAGCACGGATCTGGGGAGGAACTGGGGTCTAAACTGGGAGAGCCTGGAAGGCTGCAGCTAAAAAGTAATGCACAGTTTTATCATCAAGGGTTGCCAGCATTCATTGCAGTGAGCTGGCCTTTATGGCCTGATTTCCTCCTTGTCTACAGACCACGAGCACCGTCTGGATTGCCTCTTGCTGAGGTGGATCAAAAAGGCATCCAAGAGAATGATTACTAATTTGTGGTCAACAGCTGGACCATCCCAGCTGCTGCATCCTGTTGTGGCGGGTTGTTTCCCACCTGCAGCAGATAGCGCTGCCGGGGAAGCTTCGCAGGGCCTGGGGATCTGTGAATGGGGGAAACGCAGCCTGGGAAGCGGATGCACTACTCCCCATGCACCGGGGAAATCTGTGCTGCAGGACGGGAGCCTCTGCCCGCAGTGCACCGCGGTCACTGCCCGTGCGGCGCGCTGCTGGAGAAGCTCTGCCTTGCTCTCTTTTGCAGCTCAGCGAGCCTATTTCCCACGTTTGCCACCCTTGTTTGGCTAAGGTGTGATAAGGAAGCAGCTACCCGTTTTCCTTGCAAGAAGGCTTTGTGACTCATCTGCTAAGAATCTTGCATTTCTGAGACGTCTGCAGGTGAGCAGATATTCTGCTCTTGAGCTCTCGCGGTCTGTTCTTCCAGAGACTGAGACAAAATTCTGGTGACCAGCGATGGCTCTTCTCCTGTATGCAGGTGGCCTCTATGGCCTGGACCTTCTCTGCTTGCTGTGCTGTCTGCACGTGGGAAGCCAGCCGTAGCGGTCTCCCTCCCTCCCTGTCCCACTCCTTCCTCTGCAGCTCTTATCAACACTGACACAGAGATTTCTCTATATTCTGCATATATATCCTGTGGGATGGGGGAGAAATCACCATGCAAGTCCCCTGCAACTGCTCTCGCAGTCTGCAAGCAGCCCAAGTGGGGCTGTCCCAGGACAGGGTCTGGTGAGGGAGGCATCTTCCCTGCTGAGGGACCATAAGAGGAGCTTACAGTGGGAAAAGCTGTGAGAGTATGACAGGTTAACCTGTAATCCGGCTTAATTTGCACCATTCCTAGACCCCTTCTCTGTGTTTTTTCCGACAGAGCAGCTCGGAGAAGGGATCCCTTCGAATGCCCTGCCCTCCCGTTGCCAAGATACTGCCCCGTATCTCACCCTTTGCTTTTGCATGCCAACCGCAGGGGTTTTTTTGGTTTGGTTTTTGAAGTGCAAAACTGCAAATCGCAGCATCAGCGGCGCATCCCATGGAAACGGCAGTGAGACCGAAGGACAGTTTCCCAAAGCAAAGCTCTGCATCCCCACTGTGCCCACAGCCTGGCCTGCGGGAACGGAGGAGCGCTCCCGGGGACGTCCCAAACACCGCATCGGGAACAGGCCGCCGCGCGCCAGTTAATCATTCAGCTTTTGGCATGAGCTTTTGTGCTCCCGGGGAGGCTTTTGGAGGCCTCACGCCGCCGCGCCTGCAGGTAGGTGCGGTCGTGGCGTGACGCACCCCGTGGGTGGGGAAACTGCAGGAACTGCGATTGGAAAGGGACGGGCCAGGCGCAGGCGGGAGAGCACCAGCTGGCCCAGCGGCGGGGAGAACGGGCTGACGCGGCGGCGCACAGTCGCTCCGGGAAGCAGGTGCACAAGCGCCCACGTTTGGTGCTGTACCGACAACGGGCGGAAGACGTTCTCGGGACTGGCACGGGCACAGAGAGGTCTGAGCCCCACTGTCCGCCTCGCCTGCCCACATCTCTCCGGACAGCGGGGCTTAGCTGGTTAAGGAAACCTGGCAGTTTTACTTGTTTAAGAACAAGTCCCTGTTGCCCGAAGTACAAGGCGCCCTCGCCGACAGCACGCACGGAGCGAAGACCCTGGTGCGGCGGGGAGCCCTCCGCGAACGCGCGGGCGAGGGCTCCCCGGGGAGCCCGGTGCGGGGGGACGGGTCTTACCCGGCAGGCCGCGTGTCGGCCACGGCTCGGTCCACAGGGATGAGATCGCTGAGGTAGACGTTGAAGTTCCCTTCTTTCCATCGGCTTTTCGCTTCTTCTTGTTTATCGGCGGGGACGGCCACAGCCTGCCCGAACTGGCCGGGAGCGTGGGGGTCCCTGGGGGCCAGCGTCACATCCACGGCTAACACCCGGTGGGTGCCGGGGCTTGCCGGGGCGCGGGCCGCCCGCGGGGCCGGGCTCGGGGCCAAGCTGCCCTTGGAGCCGGCTCCCAGGCCGGGGGCGGCCGGGCGGCCCGTCCTCACCCCCGCTCCTTCGCCGGCGCGGACGAAGCGGTTTGCCACGGCGGCGGCTCGCTCGGCCGCCGTCGCCCCGCCGTCGCCCCGCCGTCCTCGGGCCACCGCCGGGCCCGTCCTGCCGGCGGGTGCAGGCCGGGGCCGCGTGGCAGCCGGGCCCGGCGCCTCGGCCGCGCTGGCCCGGGTCCCGTTCGCCTGTGCGAGCCGGGCTTGCCCGGCAGCGGGCGCGCGGGGGGGAAGGCGCTCCTTTCGACGCCCCGGGGCGCGCGCCGCCGTCGTCGGTGCCGTCGTCGCCTTCGGGCCGGCTGTGCGGCTTCTGGAAACGTCCCCGGCGGGGGCAGCGCGGCCCGCGGCTGGGGGGGCGGCGGGCCCCGGCGGGGTCTGCCGAGCCCCCTCGGGCCTCCCGCTGCCCCTCTTCTGCCCGGCGGCGGGGGCGCGGGGGCTCGGCTCTGCCGCCGGGCTGCTCCCTGACGGCCTGGGCGCTTCCTCCTGGGCGGCTGCTGCGGAGGCCTTGGCGCCTCTCTCCTCCATGGCAGTCGTCTTTCGGCCCCCCGCCGCGCCCTGCTCGCCTTGGCTGCCGGGCTCCCTCTCGCCCGCCCGCCCGCCGCGGCTGGGGCTGCCCGGGCCAGGCCGGGGGGCGGCGGCGGCGGCGGCGGGGCCCCCCCCGGGGCGGCCGAGCCCGTCCCGCGCCCGCCCGCCGCCCTCGCCGAAGGAGAGCCGCAGCGCCGCCACGTCGAACAGCAGCCAGGCCACGGAGGCGGCGAACACCAGCGCCAGCGCCCGCCCGCGCCCTCGCAGCAGCCTCCGCGCCCTGCTCATCGCCCCCGGCCCCGGCCCCGCACCGCTCCAGCGCCGGGCCGCCCCGCGCCCCTAGCGCCGGGCGGCCCCGGCCCGGCCCCCCCCCCATCCCCGGCACCGCCCCGGCCCCGGCACCGCCCCGGCCCGGCCCCCTCCCCCCCCCCCGGGCGCTCCCCTCCCAGCGCTGCTCCGTCTCTTGTAGCTCCCAGAAGTTCCCCTGTTGGCGAATGCAAGAAGCAACCCCCACGGGATCCCAAGTCACAAAGCAAGAGGTTTTTGCGAAGAAGACTCAAAAAAAAAAAAAAAAAAAACCAAACCCCAAACCCACTCCCACCCGCAGCAGTAAATATGTCTGCGGAAAGGAAAAGAGAGGAAAGAATTGCGTTCGTACTCATGCTTCAAAAAAAAGATAAGGGTTTCAAAACCCAGGCGGCGTTTACGTTTCGAGCTCTGACGCGTGGGTACCTTCCCAAAAGAAAGGGCAATTCGGCTGTTTCTGCAAAGCTTTTCCGTGTAAAGCGAGCTTTGCCCCGGTGTGCTGGGCGGCTCGCGCCGCAGCGGCGTGCAGCGCGGGCTTCAGCCCTTTCCCTCTCAGTACGAGGGATTAAGGATAAGATTGCAACAGGATTGTTACATGGGAAAAAATAAGTAATTTTAAAACAGCCGTTTGAAACTAAGCAAGCCGGGAGTCAGGATTAAACCCAAAACAAGAAGATACTTTCAGTATTGAAATGCAAATGCAAGGAGGAACCGCTCATGGCTGTGGAAGGGAAAGGCCCATTCGCTCGCTCATAATTCGGCACCCCGCGCGCCGCTGCGGGAGAGACGCCGGATGCGTCCCCCCAGCGTGGACGTCCCGCTGGTGAGTCACGGCGAGTTCGCTGCTGCGTTGGTGGGGGCCAGCGTCCCCACCGCCAACGCCACGCTTCACCCTCCCTGCCCGGCAACTATTAGCGTTCCAGAGAGTCGAACACATTCCAGCTGCTTTTGTAGGGAGAAATTAATTTAATCCAGGCTGCTCCATCATTAAAGTAATCTGGAGTGTCAGACTGAAAAGCACAGAAGCAAGCTAACTTGAGGCTGAAAACTCAACGGGTTGAGGTTTCCCAGGAGTGTGGTCTGCATAAGTGGCCCAGGAGTGGGTTGCATATAGTATTTTATTAACGTAAAAAAATTATTGTCCAAAGAGCAGTCAGGGAGGAGCGATCTCACGGCAGGCCAGCTGGCTGGCTGAACTGTGCCTCCGTGGAGCGCAGGAGACCCCGCGGCGCTGAAGACACGTTGCTCCCCCGGGGCAAGAGCAGGCAGTTGCGACTGATGGTGCTG
Organism: Struthio camelus; assembly: GCF_040807025.1. Taxonomy (NCBI): domain Eukaryota; kingdom Metazoa; phylum Chordata; class Aves; order Struthioniformes; family Struthionidae; genus Struthio; species Struthio camelus. The sequence goes on along the minus strand of NC_090947.1, from coordinate 46,012,347 downwards.
GGCAGAATGCGAGGGCCCTTTTTGCTTGTGACCACAGAAATACCAGACAATGGGCCGCAGAGGCAGCTCAGAAAGCCACCAGTTCTTCCTCTTGCCACCAGGCAGGATCTACTATGCCTTAGTTACTTGAGTTCTCCTTCCCAGAGCACCAATCCGGACGAGGGCGGTCAGCAGTGCTTGTTTAAGGAAACGCTGCCGGGCGCAATGGAGGCCTACGTGAATGTAAAGGTATGTAGGAAAAGGAAAAAAAAAACTTCGTACTTAAGGATCTCACTCAGAAACTGGTACATGTGTTTGTGGGCGTAATAAGCTGACCGAAGCCCATAATGCATTTTGCTGTGCGCGGGCACGGCTGTCCGGGGAGGCGACGGGGACCGGAGCGGGTGAGTTTTAGTAGGTTTTCCGGGGCCGCCTGCGACAGCATAAGCTATTTTAAATGAAATATTTCTCAGCAGTTTAGACCTTCCTTTTGTGACGTTTCGCTCACTTCAGCGCTCCCCTCGTGAGCAGGGAAGACCCGGAGCTTGCTGCAGCCTGTCGCGATGTTCAGGCGGAAAGCAAGCGAGGAGGAGGAGGAAAGCGAGCACAAAGAAAACCTCGGTGGTGCCTTCCTTGCCGGGCAGCATGCTGGCCGCCTGGGATCCCGCCGCGTTTTGGGCGTGTTTCCGGGTTTCCTGGCATTGCCGGGCATTCGTGCTGGGACGGCTGGTGTCTGCGGCAGGTGTCTGCGGAGGATTTCTGCCCACAAAACACCCATCTCAGCAGAGGCCTTCCAGCAAGGTGTTTGGCCCATTTCACGGTGGGAGTAGGCCCGGGGGTATTTCCAAGGCCGTAATGGCTTTTTGGCAGCAGAGCGGGTGGCAGGTCCCTGCCGTCCTCCCTGCGGGGGCCCTCCAGGCCGCTCAGCCCCAGGCTGTCCATGGCCTCTGCTCTTTCTGCCTCGTCACATCACGGCCTCATACGCCTTCCCGGTCGAGAAATCATCTCTTCAGCTCTGAAATACAACCATACCGATCAAATTATCATAGATCACTAGAATGACTTCATTTGGGAATGGCTTGTTCATTAAGATATTTTATTCAATCATCTGTCCTAATCATATCTTTAACTTATTTTGTAAGTAAATCAGAATAATGCAGTAATACCCCCTCCTCTCTCTCTCTCTCTGTGTGTGTGTGTGTGTCTTCTCTGAGCTCCTACTGACTTCTGATCAACTTTTAATTGAATTTGACAGAGCGACAGATGTCTTGAAGACATTAGAGGAGAGAAAGCCCCAGCTCAGCACCACTCTGAAAGAAAAGCTATGTGCTCAACCATAGTATTAGACAGCAGAGAACCAACCCTGACGAGCAAAAGGTTCAGCCGCAGGAGCCACTTCACCAGCCTTTCACCGCATTCGAGAGGGGATACGCGACGCCAAGTGACACCAGGGCACAGAAAACCGAGCGTGCACGGCCCGCTGGTCACGGAGCCCCTTGCTTTGCTTGGTTGTCTTTCGTTTTCTGCCGGCTGCCAGATGCGGAGCGGCTCTTGGCAGCAGAGCTGGACAGCGTTCCAAGGAGTGAGTAACGCGACGAAAATCCGCGCGCCGCCAGGCGCGCTGACGAGAGGCTCCCCGTCCCGACACGGGGAGCGCCGCCGCGCACCCGCCGGCTCGGCGGCCGGGGCAGAGCCCCGCGCAGAGCCGTGCCACGTGGCTGGGGCAGGAGCGGGCCCGGGCTCTCTTGCGTGAGCTTGAAGCAAACAGCACCCGCTCCAAGCCTCTCGGCTGCTTGGAAATCCATGTCCAAACGTGGAAAATAAGTGCGCAGCCCCAAATTAGAGGTTGGTGGAAAGCTGAGGTTTCGGCTGCGGGCGTCTCCTCCCGGCTCCGGCGCTGCCCGGACGCGCCTCGGCCGGCTCCTTTCGGCGCTCTGGGGCGATACGGCATAAGGGCGTTTGTGGGCATGGGGCAAAAGACACCACATGAGCACCATAATGTAAAACCTTATTTCTACGTACCAAGTATTTATTACTGCTGGGAGGAAATAGTTTTGTCTGTTTAATCTTGCAGTTGAGGCTGTATTTACGAGCGGCACCGCAGCACTGCTGCGTTTAGTGGCCCGGAGCTCACGGTCTTCATCAAGAGGAAGCAGTCCCAAGTGTATCAGGACGGCGCAGAGTGCATTTTTCATGCTGGGCAGCATTTCAGGCTCCAGATACTTGGATCTGTGACGTTTTTCATAGTGAACCTTGGAAAATGCTAGCTCTGAAATTAGGAACAGAGTTGAGTGCGTCAGCAAATGTTTGTGCTGCAGAAGCAAAGCTCTGCCATCTACGCAGCTGAGAGAGCGCTCCTTAATAAAATTCACATTTTCGTATTGAATAACTTCCCCAATATAAGCCATTAATACAATGAAGTAATAGGTACAATCAGTAGATAAACACAGATGTCTCTAGTACGTTGGCAAGTCATGAACAAGCCTCAGTACTGGAATTAGGACTCAGTTCACGATGTAACTGCTAGAAAAGGGTGTTTTGTCCGTCTCTGCGCATGTAGTTAACAGCAGGGTCCACAAGCTGCAGCTGCTGTGGTGGAAGGGGTCTTTTCCATGGGGTATCTTATTTCTCTTACTGTGGGAAGTCGAACAGTGAAGAATGAGGCGCCCCCAAACTTAAAGCAGCCTGGTGGTTAACCTGGAATGCCAGGGCTTTTGGTGATTTTCTTACAGTCTGAGCACGTAATAATTAGTCCTACAATCAGGTGAGTTTGCAAGCTGTTGCTCTGGAAGAAAAGTTTGTGGTCTTGTTCCACAGAAAAACGGCAAACCTGCAGATGCAGAAAACTGGGAAATATTAGACAGTTGTATGCTGGAGGCTTAAATAGCCAAAGATTAAGAAGCTAAACTTTGCATTTCTGTTTTTAAAGATTTCCTGATTTTTAAGCTAAGCTTATTTTTCTGGGAGTGGGGTAATTTTGGACTTAGGAGGGTGGCAAAGTTCTATTTTTAGGTAACTGTGAGTACAGACCACGACTGGAAACAGCCTGCCCAAAACGGAACTGGTTATACCATAAAGAATAAGAATAGCCGCTTGTTTTTATTTTGGGGCATACGTAGGGACCTAGTTTCACCGTGGCGCTCACGGGGCACGCCGCTGCGGAGCGGTGCTCCTTTGCGGGTGGCGGGGGCCGGGGCCGGGGCCGGGGCGAGGGCGCGCGGGGACGTCCTCGCGGCGGTGCGGGCTGGAAATAGCAGCGGGGCTCTGTCATTTGCATAGGGGTCATGTCTGGCTCGTACGTGGCTTGTAGAAGCAGACAGCGTGCAAAAGAGGACGGTAAAACCTGACCCAGCAATGCTTTTAAATTTCAAATTATGCAGAAAGTGTGCACTAAATTAATTAGGGAATTCATTAAGAAGAGAAGAGTAAAGAAACTAGTTAGCAGCGTGCAACATTTAGTAATGTAAGCCATTTTCTGTAATTGTTATATACAATTTGTCTCATAACATTATCCTTTGATAAATTATTGCAGCGTAATATGATATATGTAGCTTATTAACAGTTTCATTAATTACTATTAGAGCAAAGACACTCTGAAATCTGGTACACATAGGAACAAATGCTGAAGCAGATGGCTGAAATTAGTGAAACGCAATCGGCTGCTGAACCCTTTTACCTAATTAGATTATTACATCAAAATAGTTGAACTGAATTTGTCACGTTGTCGGCGAAGCGCCGGGGAGTTTCGGGAGCGGCCGAGCGTCTTTCCAAAGAGGAGCGGGCAGCGCCCGGCGGGGGGACCCGGCCGCGCGGCCGGAGGGGAGAGCAGGGGGCTCCGCCGCCCTCCAGGAGTCTGACCGCTGCTTTGAGCTTGGACGGCGCCGAGCGCAAACACGCAGCCGCTTGGTCGACAGGGCTGCTGGTTTTCTTCCCTTTTTTTTTCTTTTGGGTGTGGGGGGGGAATGTCCTGGGATTTGTTTTTGGACTGGGAGCCATGGAAAAAGATGTGAAAGATTAAAAACAAAAAATCAAGGGCTGACCCTTCGCTCCTGCAGGCCCCGCTGCTAAATACGCGCAGAACACGCGTTTCAGCTGAAAGAAATAAATTTCCGGTAGCACTTGGTTTAAGCTTCCTAGCTTCTTTCCTTGCATACCTGACTAAAAGCAAAGACGTACCGAGCGTGAACCCGTGTCCTCACCTTGCACTCCTTTCTCGGTAACAGCCAGCGGAGCGCCCTTCCTCTCCCCGCCGCAGCTCAGACCCCTCCCCAGGTCTCCTCGGCTTGTGCCTCCGCCGTGTAGGGGCTAACTTGGCCGGGTCCCAGCCCGCAGAGCTTTCTGGAGAGGGGATCTTCCTTTTGGCAGAGGACTTTGAGATTTCAGCAGCTTTGCACTCAGATTATTATTCGAAATGTCCAGCCTCGCAAGAAAATGCCAGAAAAAAATCATCATTTGGAATCACTTCAAACTCAATTTTATTGCCACTTTTAGGGTTTTTCATACAAGAGAATACAAGAGAAATTGTTTTCAGAATTATTAAAGGGGAGAGACAGAGCAGAAACAGCACTGCAGCAGCGCTGGCATGAGCATGTTAGTTTTGTTAGGCCCATTTCTCCTTTTTCCTCTCCATGGAATGCAAGTGCCGCTTTCCAGGGGAGGTGGAATTTGGCAGCCGGGCACCCTCGGAGGAGGCGCTTCCATCCAGGACGTCTGGAAGTTCTGCTGCCACGTTCAGACTCACCGCTTGCGTCCGTGCATAATTCTGCTGCCAAAGCCGTTTCCTTAGACTTTCTACATGATGAAGTCATTCCTCGTCTCACCCACCTCCCCTTGCTCTCGGTCTCACCAGCTGCCTCCCCCTACCCAGGCCTGCTGGCTCAAAGAGGTGGTTCTTGACCCGACCCTTCCAGCAGCCGTTTATTAAACTTTCGAGTTAGCGTTCCTACGGAGGCGGGAAAAACGTGATTTCTTAAGGAAGGTCTGACCAGTGCTTTGAGATCTGAAAAAACAAGGCGAAAAGGGAGCCTCTTTGTCTATTCAGTGGCGCGCTCCTATTTTCCTTGTGTCTCGTGAGACTGCCCCGAGGGTGCTTTGGACGAGGAGCCTTTGCGGAGGGGCCGTCCCCAGCAGCCCCTGCCCTCTTGGCACATCTCTTTCCTCGTCTTCCCTTCCTAGCCCTAAAATTGGCGTTGTCTACCCCAAAACACCATTTAGAAACGCTGCAGGCGGCCCTGCGGATGGGGTTCGGGACGGCCGCTCGTTCTGCGCTTTGGGGTGGCAGCCCCACCACGAACGCGTTCGCAGACGAACTCAACCTTTTATTCCGATCCTGATTAATGCATGAACGAATCCAGATTTTTGTAAATATATACTTCTGTGTGTACTCAGCTCGCAGGGTAGGGAATTCAAAAGCTGTTCAAAATAATTATTTAATATTTGAGGTACTTGACTGCTCACCTAAGCTATACATTATTTTTCTTGTCTCCCGCCTGAAAGGCTAAAACAGTTAATACAAATATAATAAGTGCTGGTTAATATATGATGAATCATAGGTGTGCAGTCATGTATACCTTTGTTTGCACGTGACAGTGGACGTTAGCACCAAAGGCAACGTTCCTCTAATGTTTGCATGAACAGAGCCCGGCACACGTGTGTTAGTGAATAGCAAATAAGAAGGGGCTGGGGCATGGCTGACCTATATCGCCACCGGGAATTGAGACAAATGTCTTCAAACAGTGTTTTGGAGACATTTGTCTAGCTGCAGTCACATCCCTGCCTTGGCTAGTCACTCCTTTATTTCATTTCATGCAAGGGAACTTGAATTAAATCAATTTGCAGTCTTAGTGGTGGTTTTCCTGCCTGGGTCCCTTAGTGAGCTGAAAGCATGGAGTTTTGCTTTTTGAGAGCTTTTTGTTCCGCTGGATGTGGTGGGTTTTTTTTTTTTTTTGGTCATCTTAGTGCTGTTGGATAAAATCGTCTAAGTAACTTAGGGAGTAAAGTCTCCCTAGAAATTTCTGCAAGTGAGAGAAAGGCCCAATTGTTCCCTATATCTGTATAACACATTGCCAGAAGTCTAGTAAAATACAGTTGTAGAGTCGCTTATCTTTATCAACGTAAAATCAAAGATAAGAGCCTCCTTTCTGAGTCTCACCTTGCTCTTTTATCCCTGCTGGAGGGATAATGTTTCATTGTTTTGGGACTAGAATGATTGGATTCATTTACTTCTGCAGAGAAATTTCTAAGAAAAAAATGGAAATTTCCTCAGTACATGGGTGTGAGTTTGGTCATAATTCTTACGTTACAGTGTGGCGTGAGCCGCTCGCCGTCCGTATTTGACCCATGCAGGATGGGTAAGACCGGTTACTTTTGCTCTTTACACAAAATCTGGTTTCCAGCGCAAGGCGAACATTTGGGCGTTTGCAATTTGTTTACTATAAATATTTTTGGGAACATCTCTTGAAATGCTTTGGCCACGGCTCTTGATAATCCCTTTGTCCAGAGAGCTCGAAACGGTTAGCTAGCAAAAATGAAATGACTATTTTGGGGATTTTTTTCCCCCCGGTACTTGCCTCACTCCGGAGGTCAGTGAATATTTGAAAAGCCTCTATGATGTGCTGAATTCACGCTCCTGCCAGGGGCAAACGCTGCAGCGTCGGCAGGGCAGCGGGCCCGCGTCGGCACGGTCAAGGACCCGGCTCTTTTCCTGAAACTCGGGAGCGGTGACATTGGCGTAACCGTGTCCTTCGAGTTTCCTGTTTCATCTGGAGGACACTAGCCAGTGTTTTCTCTGCCCCCTCATTTGCTCATCTAACGCGTTAATCTTTCTTTAAAGAGTACTGTAGTTGTTAAAATAACTGGTAGCAGCAAATGTGTATTTCTTATATCATATTTTAACCTCGGTGATCACAAAATGGATTAATTTAACAAAACCCACGGAACCTGGGGTGGCCGGGCGGTCGGTCCCGTGCCGGGGCCGGCTGGTGACTCTGGTTTCTGCTGGCCGTGCAAGGCTCGGTGGCGGTGGGACAGTCACGGTGGCAGCCCTACGGCACTAACCCCCGGAAACCCGGGGACAGAAATCAGCGCCGTCTCGCCAACTGCCCTTGGCGGTGCCGGTCGAAGTGCTTTCCTCAGCCACGCAAAGAGCCTGTGGGCTATCGAGAGCGGCATCCCTGCCCTTGTTCCTGGTGCGTTTCCAAAGTCAAGCCCCAGATGTCCCCCCGATGGGGGGCTGCCGATAGGGACGACCGGCCCAGCGTGCCTCGAGCGATTGCACGGAAAATACTTCTTTCTCTTGCGGTAAGACAACGCAATCCGGAGCCCGAGTTCAGAATTTGGAGGAAACAGCTGAAATGCGCGCCGCTGGTGGCACGGCCCTCGGCGGACGGGTCTCCGCAAGCCTGACGGGCCGAGCTCCTCGCCTGGCAGCGCGGTTCCCCTCTGGCCACAGGGTGGTGCTTTTGCCCGCTTTATAGCCCGGCAGAACGGCAAAACCAGCTCCGAACTGTTGACGAAAAGTCTTGAATTTTGGGAGAGCCAGGAGGGCTGGAAGCGCTGGTGAGGAGGGGGCCGAGCCCGCGGGCTGCCCTGGCCCTGGGCCCGCTGCCCGCGCGCACGCGGCACGCCGGCGCGCCAAAACCCCCGCGGCGTTGTACGGCACGCCAACGAGCGAAAGCAGGTTCAGTCCTCGCGGCCTGTTCCCGATGGGAACGTCCGTCGGCAGTTCGTAGCGACTACGCCACGGTGAGCCCTACCCTACAAGTGCGTAAACGCAGTGCATTTTCCATGTGTTTTATTAGCTTTTGCAGAAAGTTTTGCAGCGCAGGGGTCATTGCCTGCCTGTTTTCTGCAGCACGCTTTAAAACATCTGGGTAAGCGTTGTCCTCTCCTGTTGCGTTCCACGTGAGACGTTCATGTTTCCACGTGAAACACGCATGTTTCAGGCATGTTTTACGTGCCGAGGCAGAAGCACGGCAATTCTGTGCCTTGTCCTTCTGCAGAAACGCGCTGGGCTTTGTTGGAGCAAGAGCCGGTCTTTACCACCCCGGCACCCGGCCAGCCCTGAGGACTGTGAGGGCTCATCACACCCGCCATGCAGGCTGGCCTCTTCATGGCCACGGAGCTGGACCCAGAGGCATCGCCCCTTCCTCACCGAGGCGAAGCTGACTTGCGGCAACCGTCCCCGCTTGATTTCAGTAAGGGTTGTGCTAAGGTAAGAGCTGAGTCACCGGGTCGTGGGCTGCGCTGGCTTCCCGTCCCATGGTCCCGCTAGCACGGTGAGAGGAGGAAAAGAGGATAAAGAAACGGTCCCAACATTGCCGAAACTGCTGTAAAACACGGCACAATGGTGCACATATTGGCTTGCTTTGTCCAAAAATGTTGCATAAGGCGAAAATCATGCTACTTTCCTCTTCTCTCTTTTCCCCATCTTGGCTACCTTCCAGTTTTTCTAAGAATTTAATTTAATTTCATTTGATTTTTCCAAAACCTCAGTTCTGCTGTCTCTCCTAGGTGGGTTACTAGTTAGGTAACCGCAGGTTAAAACGGATCTGAGAGCTAAAACTGGGTGCTGCTGCTCTGCGGAGTCATAATAGTTCAATATACAGTGTCCAAGTCTGGATCTCACCAGCTAAAGATGCCATCAGTGCTTGGCCCCCCGCGCCTCATCCTGCCGTTATTTTGCTGAACTGCCCATACTGCAGGTAGGAGGGCTGGTGGCCTTCGAAATGGCATTCAGTCAACTTTCCTGTACACCGAGGAGTTCTGCTGTTTGCTCAGACCTTCCTGATGGTCACGTCCCAAGGAATTACTCCTGTCATACAGAGGTTTGTCAGTGCGAAAGAAGCTGATGACCTTGAGGACAGATTTTAAAAAATGCCTGAAAGCTTTTGAAGCCCAGCACGTGTTGCGGGCATATTCTCCTAGAGCATTTAGTGAATTTTAAAATCCTTGCTGAAGGCTAGTCCTGAGGAGTAGCAACCCGCGCTGTTGTGACGGATGGGCAGGTCCCGAGCAGGAGTGTCAGCAGACTCCACCGATGGATTGCCATGAGTCAGCCTTGGGAGCCTCCCCCTGCACAGACAGGATTTTAGAAGATCCGAAAGTGATTTTATCCATAAGCGAAACTTGTGGCTTGCAGATTCCCTTGCCCAGATGATGCTATTGCTCACGTCTAAGAGCAGTCCTTCCGGATCAGGGCTCACGAGCGCCATCAGATCTGGCTGGAGACATGCGCGCTTCAGGTGCAAGGATCTCCGCAAGCTTCCTGCACGTCCAGAGATGCATATCCGTTGATGAGGAGCGAAATCCCGCGTGTCAGCAGGCTGACTGGAGAGCCTTTGCTAAGTATATGTGCATTTAGCTTAGTTTCTGAACTAAAAGGAAAGGCAAGTGAGACTAAGAACATATGGCTTAATGACATATTTGGAGATGGTCATTTGTTCTGTTTTCCACCTGAATGAATTTAAAGGCACAGCTGAAATTAAAATGTCAAATCTCCATTTGAGATGTAATCTATTGTCGTATGGGTGTCATCGAATCTGTTAATAATTAGGACCTGGCACCTCTGTTTCGTGCAGCCCCTAGTACAAAGTCACCGTGTTTAACTTACTTCACAGCAATGCTGGAAATATGGGCACTGAATTGTCGACACCAGACCTTTTATATATATTGAAGCAACTTTTTAAACATTTTTCTTTAACTAAATATATTTAACTAAATATATCTTTAACTGAATATATTTTCCTTTAAACATAGTGTTAGCTCCGTGTTAGACACTACCTATATTTTCATTGATGTAGTAGAATTAAAAATAAACTAAAATATTTAAGGACATTTCTCTCTCTCTCTTTTTCTTTCAGTTCCTGCCTTGTAACGTATACCTATTCTCACTAAGAAGTCACTAAAAACTAATGGATTTCAGTTGGTTCTGGTTAAGGCCCACAGGCTGACCTGCATATCCTTGCATCACTTTAATTGTAGGTGATTTTTTTTCAGGTTTTCATCGAGAAGTAGAAGAACATTTCTGGTTTTTAAAGGGTACCGCAGAGATGTGAAATTATTGCTACAAAAGAGAAATTATGATGTTAGCAATGCAGCTGCTCTGTTGTGAGGTTTCTTTTTCAGAAGCGCCTCAGGTCAGACAGGATGGCTGGAAGTATTTTTGGGAGTCTCGCAGCCGTGTGATCACGCTGGAGATAGATAGCCTCAGCTGAGCAGAAGGAGGGAGAGAGAATGTGAATCAGTATGTACAAAACAAGAAAAAAATGTAAGTAAGTGCTTAATTTCTCCCAAGGCATCAGAAGGCATGTGGGAGGAGAGAGTGGGAGTGTGTGGACTGAGTCACTGAACATAATTTCATGTGTTTGGGTTTTTTTTTTAATTATCCACAGTGACAATTTTCAGGAAATCTCCCACCTTTGTTCTACTCCCAGTGTGTTTCTTCGGGTACCAGTGATGATGCTAGCGTCACTGGGATGTATGGGTTAGCATAACTGTTTTTGCTACCGTATTTTTGCTGAAAATACTCAGCAACCCACCACCTCTGCTGGTCTGGTAGGTGGGTTGATCACAACTGTGATGGCGTAGCTGGGGAACAGAGTTATCCTTCAAGCAACCTGGCCTCAGCTGTCCCAGAGATTTGCTTAGAAGGTGAAATTATGGAACAAATATACAATTTATTAATCACAGACACCTTTTAATAAAAAGGCTTCTGTATTTAGTATTAGTCTGCATTTACAGGTGGCCTTATGCTGCAACTGTGCATGCAGGACATGACATCAAAGGCTTCAATCTCCATGTAATAAAAACATGGGTAATCGTGCTGTTCTGCACTTGCAAGAGAGCACTGCTCATTTGCACCATCCCAGATACAGCCAGGAAAATCCTAGCAATCTCTTTGGTTGCAGATACTATGGAGATATTAAGAAACCCTTTTAGCAAGACTGCATTACAAATGGCAGACATATTTCTTCATTCCAGGTGCTGAAAGTGATGATGGTTCGCTCTCCTCTTCATTTCCCCTAGCACACCAACCTTGTCTTAGTCCTGGGAGGATCATAGCTCAGGCTGAGATCCAGGTCCCAATATCTTTGGCTGAACAGTTCTTTCCCGTGCGTCTGCCAGCTCCTGTCGAAGGGAAGTGGGAGGTGGGTCCATGAGCAGCCTCAGACAGCCCATGTCCTCTTGCTGCATGGACCCTACTGAGTGCTTCTTTTCTGTAAGCCTTCCACTGATGCCCACAAATTCTGGAAATCCCTTTTCAGCTCAGCAAAGAAAAACATTGGCCAATTTCTCAGCTGTTGCAAGATCTCCGTTTACTTCTGTGGAGGCAAGGTGCTTCTCTCCCTTACCCTATCTGTAAAGCCAGCCCACCAATTTCTGCAGCACAATCTGGTGCTGTGCCTTTGAGGTTTCGATGTAGAAAGCTGACAAGAAGTAGTTTTCCTTTGCCTAGTTTCCTTTTCCTATTAACCATTTCACCGAGGGGAGACAATCACTGGTAGTAGTAGAGGAAAGGACCAAGTGACTCAAGAGTCTCAGCAGCGGTTGTGCAGAATAGCTGCTGACTTTAGAGAGGCACATCTGCTGAGAACAAATGATGCTTTACAAGAAAAAACTGTTAGAAGATTGGTTCTGTTAAGTTGCAAAGGCAAACACTTTAAATTTAGGAACTAACAGAATTACTTTGCCTGTTGGAGAAGGACCACCAAGCGCTTTGTAATTCACTGCTGTGCTATGGAGGGGGAAAATTCACTAGTTAGAAATCTGGGGATGGAGTAGGGATTTTTCATCAGTATGGGGGCTGCATGGAGGATTATTAGCTCTAAAATCATCGCATTCAGGTCATTTAGGAGATCTGGCCACAGATTCAGATTTGGTGAGGTATGCAAATCATCTAAAAAGGCAGAGGAAAAATCAAAATCATAATGTCATCTTTAAAATAAAAGCACTTGATTTCTGAGATGAGCTGATGGGTGTGTGGGGGGGTGATCTAATGTGAATGTTTGTTATTTATGCTGAATTTATTACTTCTTTCTATAGAGGTCCTAAATGATCAGGTAGAATTGTCATGCAAAAGCTAAATAAGCTTCAGTTCTGTATGGCATCTTTAGCTGAGTTTCTTGCTATTTTCTTGCTACTGGTTTCTTGGGTTAAGCTTAATTTTAACAATAGTTGCTCAGTTTATTTTTGTTCCATTGACCTGATTTCTTCTGGAAAGCACATGGTCTGTATGGTCCTATGCATGGTCCTGTGCATGGGTGCATGGGTGCATGGGTGCAGATTTTCCATATAGCCCATCTCTCAGCCTGGCTGAGCTCTGTGCATGTCTCTAGCTCCCAGAATATTTACAGGAAGTTTGATCAGATCCCTACAGAAGTTATCACCAGGAGCACAGTAACACAATATGGAGGTTTTGTGCCTCTGAGCTTTACCGTCATGCCCAGAGCTAAGGCAGCTGAATGACTTTCCGATGCTGCCCAGCCCAGCCCAGCTCCTGTTTTCTCCGTGGAACAGGCAGCTGGGTCTCACGGGGCAGTGCCAGGAGGCGGGGACCCTCAGGTCGCCGCTGCCAGCGGGAGATGGTGGGAACCGGGCGCACGGAGACCATCGCCGGCACCCGTCGGAGCCGCTGCCAGCAGCGTCCCAGCGTGAAACCAACCGACCATATGGTGAGTAGGTATGGTGGCATCTGAACAGGCCTGGTGGGCAGCGAAGCGGGACCGCGTATGATCATCCATGAGCTTGCGAGAGGAAGGCTTCCAGGCCCAGAATATCGATGTAATGCTGTCCTGAGTTTGTGCACATATGGCAAAGAAGATATACTATTATGAGTCATTTGGAAATGCAATAAAAATAGGTTCTAGTACTGTGTAAAGAAAATAGCAGGTACTAATTAATCTGGGTGCTCTTCATGGCATGTGAGAGCGAGGAGAAAGGTGCAGCAGTCAGGGGACTGCTCTACAGCGGCCTACCAAGGTAAAAGTGAGTAAAATAAGGCTCTTCCCACAGCAGCATGTCAGGAGAACTGACAGAGAGTCTGGGAAATCCTGTGTGATTTTAGCTGAAAAGAGTCTTTTGATATTTTCTAATGCTATTTGTAATGCATATGCAACTGAGCAGGCACATTTTTTTATTTCTGTTCCAAAGGAATTAAATTAATTTTAGAAATGGCACTCTAACTATTTTCCTGCCTCAGGGACCATTTGTTTTAAAATCATTAAAGATTTTTATATGACACGGCACTGACATTTGGTATGAATAAATTAGGGGAATTAGTATAAAACTATGTTCTTCATAGATTTCCCAGCACATATTTGCAAGCATGTGCGTTTTGCAAGGATGTCCTGCGTAAAGACAACCGTTTGTATGCATGCACAAAGGATTAAAAACACAGCATTAGGGGCAGCTCAACCACTGCAAAGAGCGAAGGGACATGTGTGATTAGCTGTGCCCAGTATCTCTTGGCACATCGTTGGGGGTGGCAGAGAGCATCAGGCCGCTGTAGGCGCATGGTGAGAGGCAGTGGATTAAAGCAGTCGTAGCAGAGAGATGGTCCAGAACTGAGACCATGGCACCAAAGCTCATCCCCTACCTTGAACTCAGCAGGTGCTGACTGCCTGGATCCAAGGCATCTCCATCTGGATTTCGTGCACCAAAATGCAACCAAATTGGCCCTGAGAAACCAGCATTAATGCGCTCATTAACACAAGAGCAGTGAGTTACAAAGAATATATTGAAGAGCTGCATGCAAAACCTGTCCGAGAGAGCTTGCCACCACTCAAGTATTTGAGTAGCTCAACATCCAAATGAAATTACGGCGCCCTGGCAAGAGTAAAGCATCATCGGCACCTCAGCAAGGGGAATGAGGCTCAGAGGGCTGAGCTCAAACCTGCCCGTTGCCGTGCATGACCCTGCGAAAGGTGTGATTTAACACCTCGCGGGGTCTGAGGCCTCCTGGCAGCACACGGTGGCCTTGGTCATCCGACCCTCTGTCCCCTTAACGGCAGCTGTTCCCTCCCTCCCGGCTCGCCGGCTGCTAACCACGCGCGTTTATTGCATTAAAATACTCTTATCTTCCACACAGCAGTGCTGGCTTGTGGGCTTCTCACAGGGTTGATGCACCTATAGGAAAACTCCAGTTTTCAGAAAAATTCAGAAAATTCACTGGTTGTGAGGTGAGCCAAGGTGGGGAATCACACACACACTTCCCTCCCCAAAACGCAGGTAAGGAATCGATATTCTGCTAGTTATACTGATCTATATTCCCCCAATCTGTCTTTATCGCTCCCTGTGATAAGCTTGCATCTGTATGTGTTACCTGGACCCCCAAATAATGAAATTGGTTCAGATGAGTCTTAAACAATGGTGCATTTAGGCTTCTGATCTGCTTCTGGTTTCTGAGTGTTTCTGTGTTTTCTGGTCATGTTTTCCCTGTAGCCACAAGAGGGGAAATGCATTTCAGGAAAACAGTGAAATCACAGATTCTCAGGAGCACAAGCTTGTTTTTTTTACTTAATTAATAGAAAACCATAAATTATTAATTACAAAGCTTGTGGCCAACTCAAAAGACTTGGCGACTTATGTGCTCTGATCAACAGACCTCAGATCTTGCTTGGACAAACCTTGGGGAAGAAACTAGGCTCAGGGGAACTCCAGTGAGCTCTCTCGTGCACACAGTCTTGGTGTAAAGCCTGGCAGTAGGTGGTTGAGATGAGTCTCTAGATGCTTGGCTCCCTCCTTGCAGCAAGAAAGGAAGAGCCGGCTCCAGCTGACTTAATTTATGTATTGTAATTTCACCTCAGTGCGTTAAATGCCGCTAGCAGGTATAATTATGTTAAGGTGGAGGAAACTGTGGGAAGCATGATTTGTGGGAAACGCTCTCCCGGCCTGCATTTAGCAGAGTCCAGTGAAGAGCCGGCTTCAGTGGTGGGGAGAGCATGTTGGCGAAGGTCCATCCACAGCGCTGCTGGACCACGGTGCCCGTCCAGGCCCCAAGTGCAGGTTTGGCCTTGCGGCTGGGCAACGAGGAGGGTCGAAAGCGGCTGTCCTCACCTGGCCCATGCAAGCAGGCAGGGACAGACGTTTGCTGAAAGTGTGAGTTGACTACCACCAAATCCCACCAAACTGGTGGCGTTGCAAGGCAGGAGCAGGGGAACGAGGATGGGTGGGCTGTTTTTTGACCTGTGCCCATGAGGCAATCAGATTAAATCTGTGTACTTGCTGTTTCCCTCATCTCTTGGGGTTTTTTTGCTGTTCGTGTTTGGTGATTTCCAACCACCATGTTTTTATTTTAGCGATTTTGTTGCTGTATGTGTGATTTCACTTTATAAATAACTCCTGTGTGCTTCCCAGGGGGAAGGGCCACATGGAAAAATGACCAAGAAGGGAAAAAACAAGCTTACTAGAACGACAAGGGACGCTGTGCATCTGGGGAAGTGTTTCTTTCATTTTAGAAAGAGGTCCAGTGACTGACCGAAGCCTTTTTGCTGCCATCAGCAACTAGAAGGTGGCATGCTTCATGCACACAGATCACTTGCAGGCAGCTAATACAGGCCTCTCGCGGTTGCAGAGGACAGTTTGATGCTGTGATCTGAGTGTGACCTAAAGACTCAAACCTCAAATAAGAAGGATTCAAAACTTTTTAATAAAAATTCTCAGTCTTTTAGTGGAACATTCAGCACCTGTCATGGTTAACCTCTTGGGACGAGTGTTTCTACATGCAGCCCATGGGGTTCTTGCTGTTTCTGTGGCCACTTAGCACAGAGTGACTCCAGCTTTGCTTATTATTTGCTTATAAAGCTTATTGCTTTATTTCCTACAACCCCATATTTTCTGACAGCAGTATAAGTGCCTCATGTACATTATTGAACTAAATAGGGGAAATTAAAAGCATCAGAAGGTATGCTAAGAGATGACAAGTTTTTTGTGTTTTAACTCCACCATATGGTATTTAACCAAATGATATTATTTCATTATTATTTTTCTGCATGAGCATTTGTGGTTAGAAATGCTGCTCTGTTACAGTGTTTCACAAGTTTCTCATTTACTCCTGTACTGAGAGGATCAGCTGTAGACTCGGGATGGACGTTAAGTGCAGGAGACCTTGTAGGACCCGGGAACGTGGCCAGATGCAATGGATGTTTGCTGTTTGCTCTTGGAGGAGGGTGGGCTGTTAGAGGTGGTTTCCTCTTCAGGTGATAAACTCTTCAGTTTATCAGAACATGACTTCCCTATTCCCACCATAATATCCCCAGGTCACCTCACATTGAGTATGTAGTGCCATTAATGTAATAGACTCAATATGGGGCTATGCCTTAAAACCATTCGAAAACGAAGTTAGTGCGGGAAGGGGCTGCCTTTCCACTAAGAGCAGCATCACGCAGGGAAGCCGTCGTGTCAGGTTTCTAACCTGTGATGTTTGCGGGGAGGTTTCCAGGTGGGCATCCACGTCGCAGCCTCACCCCGTGCAGCACCGCCAGGTTTGGCCGAAGCTGCCGGTGGACTTCCCGTGGCCTGAGTCGCCCAGTGTCTCCCACCCCGATCTCTGTGTGTATCTCACTGTGCCTGGCGGTTCGTGCTGGGGCACAGTAACTGGTTTGATTCATGCAGAAATGAGCTTTTGCTGATGTTAACATGGCAGCGGCGAAGCGCCGAGGTGCGGGTGCCCCTTTGCCTCCCACGCAGCGACGGGACATGCATCGGAGGGAAGCTCTCGACCTGCGGCAGCATGAATTGCCATGCTTCTCTGGGCACCCTGAAGCTGGGTCCACGTGCTTGGGCTGCTCCCAGGTCTTCATACGGCAGGTGGGCAATGATGAGCATGTTCAGTTAATTATTATTGCTGCAGCACTCCCTTCTTTCCCGCTGAAACCTGTCTTTGTTAACTCTCCAAGCATGGTGCTAAACACTCTCCTCCCCAGTATTTGGGCATATATGGGTTTTAATGGAGATAACTGTCATTATTAATTTCTGAAGGGGATGTTTGTGTGTAGGCAGCTGCCTATAGGTGGCAGAGCATGAGTTTACACTTTTGTCTGCATGAAACACAATATAATAAACAACCTATATGTTACTGCCAGCTTCTCAAATTCGGGACAATCTCTGTATATTGCTCCCCTGCGTATCTGTGTATATTGCTGTGTATACCTGTGTATCCTTGCTATGCCTTGGTTAGTGCACTGAAAGACATGGATAACAGGGATAACCACCAAAAGTGTCCAAAAGAAGCAGTCACTTCCTTCTCAGCAGTTAGAAATTGCAAATTCCAGAGCCCTCGCGGTCTCGTGGCTCCTCACTTACTGCGCTCGCTCGCAGACACACATCCTCAACTTTCGTCACTGACAAAACTCTAGCTGTCACCCAAATGTCAGCATTGTACCTACACTGTCCTGGCCTGCATGGGTGATGCCTCGTGGCAGTACAAGTGCAAAAGAACAGAGCGCTCCAAGGGTTTGGAAGACAAAGCGCACGGGCTATTTCACAGGCAAAAGACCAGTGCTGCCCCTGAGCTATTGGCTTCACCCATGGCATCTTCTGCGAGCACCTTCACGGTGCTCTGTGATCGGTAGTGTCACAGGGAGGTGACACCTGGGGAACCAGCAAGTGGCCTTCATCTTAATTCATCAGGAGAAGATAAAGTTAAATCTGCTCAGGTGGTGTCTCCTGCACAGACTCAAGAATCAACTGGCAAAGAACAAGGAGCTCTGAAGACCTCAGCTTGGCTAGAGTTGTCTTCCTCTGCTACCACTAAGCATATTTTCCCCAAAGGAAAGTTGAAAGAAACAGCTAGAAGACTGTCAACAGCAGAAGAGGCTTCTTAAAGTGGGATTTTTACAATTACTTCCTTTGGGGATAACTAGAAAATGAATTCTTGCCTGCTTTGAATAGCTCAGGAAGATACAAATCCAGCTCGCTTTTGCAGTCCTGAAAGTTGAAAACACACCTGCGCCCTCAGTTTGCAAAGACCACAGAAGCCCCAGCAGAAACCCCCTGTTCGTCCCCTCAAAATACTGGTCTGTCAGCGTGGTGCCTGACAGCTCACTCCAGAGCAGATTAATTTTATGATTTATCTGAACTGTCATGTGAAAATTCTTCACAGCAATTCAAACTTAGCTTTGTCACAGAGCGGAAGCATCCTGTATCAGCCAAGTCATCTGCAACTCAGAATAAAATCTCAGGTTTTCCTGGCTGCAATATGAATGGCTCATATTTCCTCTTATTGACCAATCGCAACTTGAGAAGCAGAAAAGAAAAAAAAGCTGGGAGAAAGACAGAAAGAAGGAAAGAAAGAAAGAAAGAAAGAAGCAAGTTAAGAAAGTCTGAGCCCTTGAACGAACTATGGATGTTTGCTGACAGGATTATACCGGACTTTCTTATTTCCTATTCTGTTATCCACCGTAAACAATGCCTTTGTCTTTAAGGCCATTATTTTGTCAGTTATGGGAGCTCTTAAGCAGTTGGATGTCTGAAAATAAAGGCCAATTTTTTTGAATGCTAGGAATGAAAGTAGGACTTTACGATTATTTGCTGAATCCAATTTTCAGATTACAATCCTGATCTCACTGAGGACTAGAAATATCTTACCTGAGGAAGGAAGTCCAAATATCATGCGTTCCTCGAAAAATCAGCCTTGAAGGAGCCTCCAGAGGTTATCTGCTCCATGCCCTGCCACCAGGCAGCACCGGCTCCTCCTATCTCATTCTCGATATCTCATTCTTGACAGATGTTTGCTTAACCTATTCTTAAAAGACCTCGTGTAATGACGATTCCTCCTTCTCCCGCTGCAGCTATTCCACTGCCGAACTGTCCTCACTACTAGAAAGTTTCTGCCTTGTTTAACCTGCATCTCCTTTGCCCTAATGAAACCCACCATTACCAGCCTGTTCCTCAACGCCATGCTCCTTCTGTAGCTGCCCTACCTACTTCAATTTCCTCTCTTCCCTCATCATTTCTTCTCCAGATAAAATAACTTAAGTGACTTTTTTTTTTCTTGTAGGCAAGTTTTCTCTGCCTCTGCTCTTTCTCCTTTCTCACTGCCTGACTACGTCTTTTTGGAAATGCTGTGTCCAAAGCTGGACATCATAGTCTAGCTGAAGCCTTCCTGACGGCGAATAGCAGAAGGATCGTTTTCATCTTGCAGGCTATATGCTTGCTTATATGCTGGAGCAGTACGTTAGCCTTTTTCATAAGAGCACTCTCCAGAGGCAATATATTTCAGAAGCATAAATGTACTCTTGTCCTTGAGGCTGAAGTGGATTATGGCACGTGATCGACTGTCGCGTGTGGGAACCCCATTAGGGCAGTTGCGTTGCCTTTCTCCTCTCCGTCTCGGCCCTTGGGGAGCTGCGAGGCGGCAGCTGTTTCGCGAGCGATTTCACTGGTGTCCCTGGTGGATTCAGAGGTCCAGAGCCACCCTGGCATGGGGCGGATGCGACCACCTCCTCTGGGGCTGCTCTGGAAAGCTGCTGAGCCTGAGTCCTCTTATCGATACTCTTACCAAACCAAAGTAATACGGACTTATGTGACACTGGAAACCGATGCACTTGTCTCAGACAGATGGTCAGAGATTAAGTAGCCTTCCCTAGCACGGCCGTCTGCAGCCTGCCGGCTCCTCTCCGCTGCACTCCTCAGCCCCGCGCCAGCCAGCTCTTCTCTGCCTCTTGGCCAGATATTGCCCAGCTTGTAATAGTGTGTGCGAGCACAACTTGATTCCTGACTTAAAACGATTCCCTACTGTCTCTGCAAGGCGGACGTGCCGAATACGCCTGCCTGCGTGTTCCTCTGCGGAATTCCTGGCCTGCTTCTCGATTTCACCGTCATGGGCGCGAAGCGGGAGGTCTTCCTCGGAAACCAAGAGGAACGACAGCGGTGCGGGACAGGTCTGGTGACTTCAGAACCAGGCACTGCCTTTTCAGCCAGTTTGCTGGATTTTTTTTGTGGGAGTCATCCTGTTTTGTCAAAACAATCTCCAACAAACTAGGTCTACCTAAAGTGGATTAATGTAAATCGAGTGTTTATCCTTTCTAAATGTCATGAAAAGGCTGCTTCAGCTTTCTGAGGCACACGCGTGATCTGTGCCGTAGTAGCAGGTCTCTCCTCGTACATGTTTGCCTTATCAATCCGATTAGCATTAGCGAGGTTTAAGAGTGACCGTTACCCCACCCCTCGAAAGCCTCCCTGTCCGTGTCTGCGTGCTTTGTCCTCCAGTATCTGAAATCCTGTTTCAGCTGTGAGCGCCGACACCGGGGCCCCCGGTGCGCAGCGGGGACGACCGCCGAGGCCGCGACAGTAGAGGGAGACGGACGCTCGGCAGATGATGCCGTGCGGGGCCGAGGCATGTCCTGCCGGGCCGGGCCAGGCCGGGCCGTGTCGCGCCGTGTCTCGAGCGGGAGGGGACGGCGGGGGACGCGCGGCGGCGCCGGCAGCCGCAGGGATGTGGCGGAGGCCGCGCGTGATCCCTGCCGATGCCTGGGCCCGGACGGGAGGCGGGCGCCGGCAGCTCGTCGGCCTCTCTCCTGCCATCTACTACTTGTACAACAAAGTGCTGTTCATAATAATTTAAATGCTTTGGTTGTCAGTCACTGCTCTTTCTTTGTAAATGTTACTCATTTCATAAATAAATCAAAGCCTGCAGACCCTAGGTTTTCAGAAACTTGAATGCTTTTGTTAAAATTGTATGAAGCAAATTCACAAACACATGATTTATATTATCTCAGCACAGCACAGGAGATGATAGAATATACTATTTAAATTAACTTCTCTCCCAACAAATGAAATCAATTCTCTTCTTGGGTTACTTTTCATCTGCCTTTTGTCTTGTTGCTGAATCTTTTCTATTTCTTTCACTCATTCATCTATTGTGCCCTTTCCTTGATCTGATAGCATTAAACATATAATTAAGTCATAAAGGAGGGAACTGATGAGTATAGCAGATGGTAATTGCTTCCTACATTTGAATGAAATGATATGCATTGCTACAATTTACAGCTCTCGCCTCATATTTTATTCAGGAACCTTTTATCTCTTTTCCTGCAGAATTATTCTGCAATAAATTTAGACATCTTATCAATAGCTGGTGTGATAGTAGCAGAAATGGAGAAAAACTGAACTTTGTGCATCTTAATGTTTAAAATAATTTTCTAACATAATTGAATTATCTACCAGCAAATATCATATATAGAACCTGACTGACTTTGCTTTTTTCTTCTTTTTCCAAAAAAAAGGCTAACTCTGTGTTTGAAGAGAAAAATAGACGTGTGTAATTACAACTTATTGAACTAGAAGATGCAGAGTACCTAATAAAGCGGTTTTCCTTCTGGGTGCCTTTTATTTTTCACTACTCTGGGGCTTCTCCCGAGTCCGAGGTGTCGGCGGAAAAGGCAGACGGGGAGCACGTAGGAAGGGAGCGCGTCTCGGGCCGCCGCTGAGTGATATACGCGCTGGGTGATAAACCTGGCAGCGCGAAGGAAGTGCACAGCGCACTTCATATTTCTCAAGCTGAAAAGTTTTGAAAAGAAAAGTTCAAGCGTGTTTCCTCTGCGCACGGAGACCTCACGGCCGCCAAACTTCTGGGCTGTGAAGGGGGAGCGGGGGCGCTGCCGGGGCCCGCAGCAGCCGCTCGCCGCCGGCCTGCCGGGGGGCCGAGCCGGGGGCCGGGGCCGCGCGGCGGTCCAGGGCGCGGACCCGCCTGGAGCTGTTAAACCTCTCCGGCCCGGCTGGGAAGTCTTAACATCAAGGAAACACAAGAGGAGAAAAAAGATGGATTTCCTACCTGCTGGATGTGTGGACTCGGAGAACTGCGTCGTTCTTTCAAGTATTTTATCACTCACGAGAAAAACGGAACGTGCGCGTGACCGGAAAATGAAGGTAAGGGAGAGAAAAGGTAGGTCCTGGCGAGGAACGTGCACGTGTGTAAGCGTTGGGTACGGACCCAGCGGGGCGCGGGAGGAGTGGCACAGGAACACGAATCGCTTTGTTTTATCTAAGCGGACAAACTTTAAGAGACAGGAGGCATGTTAAAAGTTAGCGATTTCTCTTCAAGTTCGGCGTTAAGGGTGCTTAGCCGGTCCAGCTTCAGCTTTTGCGATTCCCGAGGAACCCAGGGCCCAGCCGGTCAGCGTGACCGCGCTTTGCCCCAGCATCAGCTGCTCTCACTGGGAGGGAGCATGATGCTCTGCAGCGCGGAGAAACTGTAAAAAAAAATGGTGGTTTCGAGCTCGTCCTGGCCCCGGTCGCTGAGCAGTTAAACGCTGCCTGCTTGCCGTGCCCGAGCCGCCCCAGCTCCCCGAGCGTCCACCCGCGGCGGCCTGCCTGGCGGTTCCTATCGCTGCGCTTTTCTGCAAGACCTTTGGCCCGACTCGTTCGCACGGTAGCGTAACTTCACCGGTTTCGGCTGAGCTTGTCCTGGCTTACACCAACCAAACCAGGGTTTCGAGTGATCGTGAGCTCGCTAAGGTACAAGATCCTTCCCTGAGATCCGTGGGAACTAAGAGCAAAGCCGAACGCCGCTGTAGTTGTGCCACGTGCCCGGCCGGGACCCGGGCTGCCTTATCCTCGCTGGCGCTCGTTTGCCCTTCACTGCAGAACTCGCTCACTCGGAGGCGTCCGTGGAAGATGCTCCTCTACGGCCACCAGCGGCATCACCGCCTGGCCTTAAAGGGTAAAGAAGGCCCGGCCAAGGGGCTCTCGTCCCGGCAGCCTGAGCGCTGCACAAGAACGGGAGACAGAGAAAACCCACACGCTAGCGCGCGTCCTGGGGACAGCAGCACCGATTTGTCGCGATGGAAGTGCCGTTTCCGCCCAGGTCTGCAGCCTCTCCCAGCTGCCGGCCCCGGGCACGCGGGCGAAACCGCCCAGCCCCTTGCCGCGCCGCTGGCTTTCCCCCCCTCCCCTTCGCCTACCTTTGCTCTAGCAACGTGGCGGCCGCTGCACCGCGGGGGAAACGCCAGGTTAATCCCACCAAGAAAGAGCTCGAGCTGGGCTCGACGTCCGTATGCAAAAGCGCGCAGAGCCAGCGCTCACGGGAAGGGCTGGCCCGGCGGCGGGCAGGAGCGCGGCGCCGGCTCCCCGGACCGCTCACAGCCCCGCCGGCCAGCCAGGAGCAGAAAACGCCTCTCCGATTTGGTAGGTGAAGGACCTGGAAGTATCGGTGATGACAAAGTATTTTTACGCTACTGCCCCCGGACCGCCGTCTAGCCCTTAACTACAGCTGCGCATGTAAGAGCAGAACTCAGCAAGTCGGTGAATGAGGACGAAAACTCTGTCGTCACGGATTTTGCGCGCTGCTCTTATTTAGACAGCGCTTAATAGGTTCTGACAAATAAGCTTGGTTTTTGTCTTTAAAAGAAGGCTCAGAAACACCCACATCATGTCTGGCGTTAATATGTATTTTCCCACTTGTCAGGGTGTGGGAGGCTCTCTGTTTATGGCATTACAGCTTTGGAAAGCAGCTTAAGCAGAGCGGGCGCAGCGAAGCGGAATTGCACGTGGATACAGACCTCGCCTTAGAAAAACTGAAATGCAGCTGCTCGAACTTTTAGTAAGAAATAACTTTTACAGTTATTCTGGAAGGCATGTTTAAATGCTGATCGAGCACCACAAATCCGTTGGAAGAATTGCTTACAGGAATTTTTTTCTTTCTTTGTGTTTTCGTTCTTTTGATGTTTCCCCGTGGGAGTGTTCGGCTCTTCCCGTGGCCGGGTGGGACCGTTGGGAGCAACCGCGCGCTCCGCTCCGCACCCCGGCCGGGGATCTCAGCCAGCAGTGTCTTGGCTAAAACTGGTTTTGGCTCTCCTCTGCTGCCTTCCTAATGAGCGTTCCAATATTTTTAAAAAATTTCAAAAAAATGGCTCTATCTTTTCAGTTTTATGAGTGATGAAGTAGAATCACATCCCTATCTTCATGGCAGTCCGGTGCTACAATAGCACAGGATGAAAATCCCGCTATGAGGAGGATCCGGAGGAGTTCTACAAAACTCTGCAGCCAGGAAAGGGAAGGAATTACTGCCCACAATGGGACAAATCCAGGAAAGTAATAAGGCATTGTTTCTGCCAACATTTTTCAAGAGGGAAAGAGATGTTGCCACATATGATCATGGGTTTTTTTTTTCCCCCAGAAAACTGTTATAATGCTGTGAAATGCAACAATATTGGCAAGAAACTGGTCTTTATGTCGTTTCCCCAGTCATCTTTTTTATTAGATTAAAAGTGAGATTGATAAAAATAACTTCATCGAGATCATAGTCTCAACTGAAGCACAGGGAGAGGTCGTTGCTTTTATTAGACCAGTTTGTACAGCTGGAAAATGGACAAGCTTTTGGGTGCATGAGCTCTGGGTCTCAAACGGCGGGTTAGGTGTCGGCCAAAGCAGCTGCCCAGAGCTGCGTTTGTCCTTAGTGGAGTAGAGCTCTCACCCAGCGGTCCCGGGAAAGACCTCGACCCACAGCTCAGCCCTGTGCCGGCTGCTGCCCCGGGCAATGCTTTTGGACTTCTGTAAGATATTTGGCCCCGTTTCCTATGGCTTTTTGGGGTAGGGGATACCACTGTGCAAACCCACCACTGCCGTAACGGGCTGGGTAACTCACGGACCTCGGAGAGAAAGTCTGAGCAGGGGAGGTCCTCACATGGCTCAGCTGGACTTCTTCTTAGCCCAGAGTATTCACCATACCGCTGAGAAACGCAGTAGATAAAGTGATAGAAAATAGCAAATAATGATGGGAACATGATAATTTGAGGCAATATACCAACAAACCGTGAGGGCCCATTGTGCCTACGAGACCAGAGACCACGTCAAGCAATGTAGGGTGACATGGCAAAGGCTGCCCGGAAAATGGGCCAAACGCAGCGCTGGTGGAGAAAAGTTACTGGTTTTCTGGAGAAGGAAGGAAAAATAGCCAATAGAGCAGGAGAGGTGAAGTGAATATTACTGGAGTAGTGAGAACATTGCTGGGATCCAGATCTGGCCTCCGTCCTGCAGGAAGGAGCTTGGGAAGCTGGAAAGTGTTCAGAAAATAGCCATAGGAATAACTGGAGATCCAGAAAGCATGCCTCATGGCAGGATGCTTGGAACTCAGTCTAATTTATCCAGGAGGACATTAAGAAGTGACTTGACCATGCTCTGCAGGCTTCCTGACAGAGGAAAGTCTAGGTTTAAAGAGAATGTGTAATGAAGTGCACTAGTAGGAAGCTAAAACTGGATTAATTCAGACTAAAATACGGTCCAAATTTGTGAGGGTAATTAACCGTCAGAACCTATCTAGGGACAGAATTCATTCTGCATTATGTCAGGACAAGGCTTTTTTTAGATAGATGTGCGAGAGATATGCCGAAACAGGAGTTACGGGCTTCACCCAGAAATCACTGGGTGAAGTTTTTGGTCTGGTAATGAAAGTGCTCTGACTGTGCTATAGTGGTTCCTTCCAGCCTTAAAACCTGCAAACGTGTTTATGGTCTCACAGTTGCAGAAGGTCTGTAACCTCCCCTGGGTTACTCCGCTTTCCCTTTCCTCCTCACGGCAGAAACACAGACTGGGAAGAGTTTACCCCAAAATGAATGGGGGCAGAGGAGTTGTCTTTGTGTTGTTCTGTTTTTCACTTCTGTTAGATCTGGAAAGACGATGGGCCTCAGAGGTCTAGTGAAGTTCAGGAAGGTATTGATTTAAAGATGGAAGGATCAGGGAAGATACGGCCTTGGAGCCCCTTTCGGTCTCGCGACGGCTGAACCTCGGCAGCTGCGGCTGTGGATGTGGCGAATCCAGGCTCCTCTCTCTGTCCTTCGTCGTGTTGTTGCCTTTGACTACTTTTTTCTGGGTATGTATTTGAATTTTTAGTGTCTTCAAGCAGGCATTAAAAAGCACCCAAAATATGTCACTGTTAATTATTTGTTTGCGTAACAGTCATCATGAAAGGTGATATAATTGAAGTCTATGTTTAATTTCTGCCTGATTTAACCAAAATCAGTCATTGCAACAACTTACATTTGAAGCTTGTATTACTCCAGGTGAAATTTTAGGCTTTTTTTTTTGGTAACGCAAGGCACTATTGCAAGGAATTGCATTAAAAAACATGTATGTCCTCAATGTGTGTGGCAGCAAAATCCTAAGCTTACTTCATGCAAGGCATTTTAACTTCTCATTGCTTTTCTTCTACTTAGTGAGTCAAGAAAGAGTTGTCAGTAATAATTTCCTGAGTGATTTTTAAAAACCCGTGAATCCCTCCCTTATTAGTTTTAATAAAGAGTCACTGCTCCCTAAGCTTGCTTGGAAAATTATTACCTATCAGCAAGACAGAAGACAAACATATGAGCTATTGACAGCAGCAGAGAGTAGGTCCCTCATGATGGCTATTAAGAGACAAGAGTTTTTTTTTTTCCACAGCCTACCTGAAATTAAGTTCTTTTTGAAGATCGGCACTCTATTGAGCTGCTGGGAGTTCACTTCAGACAATCTCGAAATGTCTGTGAAGCAAATTGATTTAAAAAAAAAAAAACCTGATTAAGCTGCATCCTTAGGCAGGTGCACTGGTGACGTGAACAGCAGGTGACACCAGGATGAGAGCCCACTCTTATCCGTGCAGACGTGCTGAAACGTAAGTGCTCACAGCATTTACACTGGTTGAACACCAGCAACGCCTCCGCTCTCTTCCCAGAGTATCGTGCCTTTACTGTTCGCACGATGAGGTGCCGCTTCTCTCCATAGAAAGCAAAGGCTTTCCGGGGGAAAATACTGGCAGGGGCTGGGATTGCAATCTACTGAACTTCCAGATAAACCAGATTCATGTGGCATGATAGTTCCTCACCCTTAGGTAATAAAGCCTCTTGGTCAGAAAAGGATATATAAACTTTCACCTCTTCCCAATCTCTTTTTCTTGCTGGTTTTGGAAAATAAAGAACGCCAGATATAGGAGCTGTAACATTTTGATGCATTAGAGTCATGTGTATCTTCTGTGCAACTTAACTGTGTTTCAGACTTGGACACACTGAATTTTTGGGGCATCTCCTGGGTGCTGCAGAGAGGCTCCGCGCGCTGGCGAGAGGGAGGTTCCCACGCAGACGGACGCCACCCGGGATGCTACCGACTAAAGCATATGGTGAACATCAGCCACTGCCTCCCAACTGTCACGCAGCCATTACCGTGCTGCTTGAGTTTTATGTGACACAAACAATTCTCAGAGTTTTATCAAATTTAATTTTTTCTAACCTTCAGCTTAGGAAAAAATATAGTCATAATGCAGAGGTCCAGCTCTCTGCAGAGAAAGGAGGGGGGCAGCATAATTCAGATTTTGGGAGCTGATAGGCTAAATTTACCATTGTGCGTGGTCAAGCTGCTATTGATGCTTGAGAGTTTTCAATCGCTGTTAATAGACTGGGGAAAAAAGATAATGTGTTTGATCGATCAGCATGGACAAATTTCATTTAGGGGATCAATAACAGTTTATACTTGACAGAGCGGAGGGACCACATTTATTTTTCCCTTTGATTGAATAAATGTTTTCAATGAGACTGCAAATGTAAAGCAATCCTAACCATTTCTTAACTTGAGGCACAGCTTCCTGATCCAGTGTTATTGCAAGCAATGTGTATTTAAAACTAATATACAGTACAATGGATAGCCAGAGGCTGCAACTGCTGAACGAAACTAATGTGCAGTTTATTAAAATAGAAGACATGGAAAGTGCATAGGCTAGTTTCCTTGACTCCTAGCAACATGAAATACAGGAAGGAGACATATTTTTGGCATATTTTTCAAGGGTAGGTAGAAAGAGAAGAATTTTAGCTGAGTTTTTTCCATCAAGCCTCCAAGAAATGAAAAAATGTGATATGTGAGAGGATAAACATGTAAAAGAAAACAGTTATGATTCCGTTCACATGTGTTGTCTCTCTCTTTTTTTTTTTTTTGAGTAGTCACCAGCTCTCTTAGTTCTCCTGTGCCAGTGTTAAGGATTTAGGGCTGGGTCCGCAGCTGGTCTGCCGAGGACGGCCTTGGCTGTAGACACTGAAACGTGCTGGCAGGGGTTGGGGCTCGAGCCTATGCGACTCTAATTTCTCTCCTGGGTACGTTTTGTATTACCTGCATGAACCTTGTAAGTGCACATTGCTGGCCAGTAAATATATAGTAAACCAGCAGAGACCCACTCATATACATAAGGAGGGATCCACAGATTTCAGTCACCTTCACATGGACTCCTCCTGTTCAAAGGTTTCACTTTGGCCAGCACAGTGGCATCCTACCTTGCCCGATTTACCCATCACTGGTAGACATCGCCTCCGAACTGTCGCCCGTTCCTCCAGGTAGGCACCAAACACTCCTGAGATCCCCTCCGCTTTAGGACCAGTCATTGCCATTGCCTGCTGAAGACTGCCAGAACCTGGCAAAATGGATGCTCCTCATAGATGCAGAATGCAGATTATTTAAAAATCTCAAATCTTTAAAATTTCCTCTTAGAGCAGAGCTCCTCTCCGACAGCGCGAGTGGAGCCAGTGCCCCATCATTCCCAGACGTGGCTCTTGCCGTCCACTCGGAGGGAC
The DNA here is from genome assembly GCF_040807025.1 of Struthio camelus. Taxonomy (NCBI): domain Eukaryota; kingdom Metazoa; phylum Chordata; class Aves; order Struthioniformes; family Struthionidae; genus Struthio; species Struthio camelus. The sequence continues at coordinate 45,983,845 of NC_090947.1, read as the reverse complement.
ACCGAGGTGGTCATCCACCCCACTCACCCAGGGTCTTGCTCACCGCAGATGGGCGAGGGCCCCTCTGAGGAGAACATTTCAGGAGGATCGTACACATGTCACTAGAGGATTGTCAGCTTCTCATTGACTCACAGGTGCAATATTCCCAGAGACTGTAACAGATCTGTTTGACATTCCTGTGGGTTTGATCTTTGCATGAGAAGCTTTTAATTAGCTGGGAGGAGTGTTACAACAACAACAGGTGACTAGACCTTTCTCTGTCTGCGTATCTGAAGACTCTCAAGGTGAGATCGCATACTCCTGCAAAGCCGATGGCTGTATTTCAGAAATTGTTCCTTCTAGGCCCATTTGATTCAGTAACATATGCTGGTCTTGCAAAAGTGTTCCTAAACAGGGGATCATTAAATAATGCACTTCGTGATTGTAATAGTTAATGTTGACTTTGGCTTTTATATCCGAGGCAGTCTTCAGCGCCCTGCTTGTAGCTTCTGTTTTGCTACCTCAAAGGGAGGGCAGGCTTGCATAATTCGGTATTTTGGATCCATTTCTAAAACTGGAGCAGGGCATAAGCTCACAGGTAGGACCAGTTGACCTAGAAGCAAAGTTAAGCAGAAGCTTCCAGTTGAAACGGCTTTTGCAGGGAAAGTTAGTTTTGTTAGGTTTTTCCTTTTTAATGCAGATTTTTTCCCTCCTTTTTGTTGTTGTGTTTTATGAACTCTCTCTTAAAGAGGCTTAAAATCAAATTTGGCTGGTGGCACATAGTAATTAAGTTCCAGATGACGCAGATGATAACTTTCCCTTGCAATATGGAGCAAATGCCAATAATAAATGCAGCTAGTTTCTAGCTCCAGATGCATCAGATTGTTTCGTTAGCTGACTTGCTCATCAAAGCGAGAGAGCTGAAATAGTGAGAAGCCTGTTTCTAAAAGGGATCTGTAGCCCAATGACTATTTTAGGCACACAGTTTTGAATTGTTTAAAATGCATATTGTCTGTGTACATTTCAATAAGGCAAATGCCAAGTATGAATGCCTTAGGGCTCCTTGTATGTCAGATGATTAAGTCTTCAAGACTTGCAGCCATGGGGTCATTATCGATGGTACTTCCAGGTCATTGTACGCACAGCAAAGTTAGAGGCAATGGTTGACCTTTTGACAGCACTGCAGGGTAACAGAGCTCCATAAGACATAAATAATCATTTCTAATTTGTTTTTGTGAGGGGTATTTATTTAAAAATGCAAATATATTGTAACATATGTGACTTAAGGATGTTCAGATGGGAAAGCAGAATGCATTTCCTCCCATTCTTTTTCCCTAGTGAATTTAAAATGAAATGCTTAACGGAGAAAAAGAGAAAAGATGGAATAAATAATAATAATAATGAAGATCAGTTACCTTGTTCTCTTTACAGTTGTCTAGTACCTTTTTGTCAATGACATGCTCTATGCAAAGAATCTTCTCGCACCTCAGTTACGTTTGTGATATTAACAAAGAACATACAGAAAATGGCTTGTCAGCTTTGTTTCATTTTATGCACAATGTATAGCATAAAGATAATGCATATATGACCTTATTTTATACATAATATACTGTAGTGCACACAAAATCAGTAAGCTTTCAAGAGTCGTCTTTCTCTTGTCTTCAATAAATTCTAAAACCAGACCTTTTAAAATCCTGCCTATTGCACTTTGCGGTGACCTGACTTAAATGTAGAAGCCATTGGTTGACTTTATTTTTATCCTTGCAGGAAGAATAGTTGTTTATAAAACTCAACAAGCATAAAACAATATGCTTCAGGATTATAAATAGCATTTGAAAAGGTTTTGCAATTGCACACTATTGCCTGAAATACTATAGGGCAAAATTCTTCATCTTTATTCAGGTAAATGAGGAGTTTTGATCAAGTAAGGACAGTCAGAGATTCAGAACGTGGCCAATAATAATTCAATAAATCAGCAATGATCTAATGGTGTTAAGCTTCCTTTCAACACATAATCAGTATGCACTTAATTGCTAGGACTTATATAATTAAAGTATTACCACATAGGTGCTGTGCATATTGTAATGCTATAATTTCCTGTATTTGCAGTGGTGGGGGCTTTCATCAGAAGTGAGCTATCAAACCACAGCTCATCAAACTAGCTATGATGTTAATGCATGTTTTGTAGGTGTCTGATGAGTCATTTACAGCAATGTTTAGAGTCCTTAGTACACTAAGGAGGCAAAATAGAAAGTCTAGATATTTATATAGCTATTTATGCAGATATTTAGATTCTATAAGACGGATCTTGAAGTTACAAGAAGTAAACGCACAAAAACGTGAAGAGACATGTACAAACATGAAGAGATATGATGAATTAATGTTGCAAAGTAAACGTAGATCAAACGCAAACAATCTTGTCAACACAGCAACTGTGTGCAGCTGTGGATGTGCAGCTTTATGTACTGGCTTCAGACTTGGTTTGAGAATTTGCATCTTCATAGCCACATTAATGGGATTTTTTTTTTTTTTTTTGCTCTGACATGGACAGGGCCAGGTTTTGCCTCCTCTGTGTCTTACCTAATGAAGTCTGGAGTTAGTGTGCTGATGCCATGGTGGGAGTGACAGTGTGGTCAACAGGGCTCACAGAAAGGGCAAAACATTCATGGCAAGAACCTTCTGCTGGGTCTCCTGCTCTGCAGAAGATGTGGCTTTCCTCCATGTTTTAAAGAATAGACTGTTGAAAAAGTTTGGGAAAGGGAGATCTGTCTCCATACACCACGTACCAATGGGTTGGCTGTGGTTGCGTAAGTTTTTTTTAATGCAGCAGATGGTGTGCTATTTCAGAACATGTATTCTTATTTCTGGTCCATTTTCCAATGTGGCTTTTAGTGATATTTTTACATATTCATCAGAGCAGTCAGAGCTCGCTGTTTCTGACACTTGTCTTACGTTGTGAGCATGTGTCACTGTTGTGTTGTAGTGCATACGTGGTGATGATGAGCACGATGGAAGGGAGAGGTGTTCCTACTGCAACGTGTTTTCAGTCTTATGAGGTCATGTCCAAGAAAGTGTGCTGCCAGGAGACAGTAGTCTGTACGGCTCTGCCAGCATCTTCAGAAATGTTCCAGCTCAGACTCTAGCAGTGCTTGTTGTACTGGCAGTGCTAGGCACAGCAAGACAGCATACATGTAGCAGATTAAAGAGAAATAAATCCACCTTGCAAGTGTGCCGTCATGCCTATGTATGTCTGTTATCGTGCATCTTTCAGTCCTTTGAAGCAAGTGCAGTATCAAAAATACATATTGCTGAAGATAGATAGCCTAAGCGCAGGATCAGAGGAGCCCAAGCTGGAGCTCTGCTCTGGACCATCAGTCTGGGGCCTGTGCATGCTGCTGCTGCTGGGAAACCTGTCAGTGGGAGCAGCAGCGCCAGGAAGGAGAACTACCCCGTGATCAGGGACCAAGCCCCTGTGGTGACGGGGTTCGACTCCCAGCCGTCTTTGCTGGGAGGCAGTCCTGCAGGAATCAGAAGTGCAAAAATGTCACTGGGTCTGAGGGGTGGGGTAGGGGAGCCCTTTCTCACGGACCTTGAGAAGGGTTGAGAATAGGGTGAGCTGAAGGCGACTTCTTTTTCTGCCTGTTCGCCCAGTTGACTACTGTTTTCAGAGTGCTACCTTTCAACTCTGCCCTGCTGAAATTAGACAGAAAGCCGATGACATTTGTTTCCTCGTTCTGCCTTGGGAGGAGGGTGTCCCCGCGGCTGGACAGTGCTGGATCTCCTTCTGGCCACGAAGCTGGATGTCGAAGGCAGGAAGTGCCAGGACAGCAGAAACGGTCTGCCCGGGTCACCGAGCGGACGCCAGCTACTCCGAGCTAAGCCAGGAAAGGCAAAGGCCGTGGTGAGGCAGCCTGCTCGCCCCGCTGGGAAATGTCCTGGCCTGATGCTCCGTCCCTCAGCTGTCAGTGCGCAATTCCAGGGAGCAACGGCAACGCGGACAGCATATATGAGCAAGGTATTGCTGTTCCACAAACAAGTCTATGTGCCATTGAAAAGGAGCATCTGCCATTTTGTGGACACTTAGGAAATTGCTGTGACATTTGGGTGACATTTTACTTCATGCTCTGACCAATTGCCTCTTACCTGGTAGCGTCAAATAGCAAGTCTGCTGCCGGATCGTTAGAAGGGGGCCTGGAGTAGAGGTGACCCATGCTGGGGAGAGCGCGAGTGCTGCTGCAGGGGTCCCGCGTCGGGCCCCGGCGGGTCCGTCCCGGGGAGCGCGCCGCTGCGGGAGACGGGGCAAGGCTTGAGCTTCCCTTCTCGTGCGCAGGGGTGACGAGGCAGCCGAGAGCACGCCGGGCGGTCACCGAGATGCAGAGCCACCAGGTCTGGTGGCCTGGAAGGAAGGGGTCTGCCCCCCGACGAACAGGGTTTTTGCTACGCGGAGGGCTGCAGCTGGGGCGTGCACGGCGCTCGGAAGCGCTCAGGGATGAGCGTGATCTTCGCTGAGCAGATGGTCCCGACAAGAGACATTAATTAGGAGCAGGGCTCTGCTGTGCGCGGGGAGCCTGCTATTTGTGCTCACAAGGAGGATTTGCAGAACAGCAAAAGCTGGAAGGGCCTTCCTTGCCTGCCAAATAGCAGTGAAAGCAGGCTAGGAGGCGTGCATCCCGAATCCTTCCTGTTTCCCCATACAAGTTACTCCCTGCAAGAAAACGGGGCGGTGGGTGAGGAGCTCCTGCTAAGCCGGCTCCTCGCCGCCGGCGCCCGAAGCCAGCGTCGCCGTCTAGGACTGCGGAGGGCCCTTGCGCTCTCCGAAGGGCAGCAGGCAAGGTTCAGCACGTGGGGTCGTTTAAATCCTCCTCCCTGTCCACCTCAGCATCTGAAGTCGTCCGGGGACGGGACCGTGCCTCACCCCCCCGAAACCCGGCTTCGCTGTGCCCGGCCCAGCAGAAACCTCGCTGAGCAGCTGTGCACCTCCTGGTCACGCAGCGAGCTAGTCTGAAATCTTTCATAAGCCAGAGAGGAGGTTTAATCACTTGCTTTATTGCACAAGGGAAAAAAAAAAAAAACTTGCATTCTGTTAATGTTATGAATTAGCAGAAATTAAAAAATAGGGTTGTCTACACATCGCTTGAAAATTGTTTACCGCAAATAACGAACAAAGCAAAGCAGATTGCCAAAGGCCTAGTTGTTGAGACGGCGTACCGCATTATTAATTAAAACACAAGTCAGCTTTTGGCAGTACTCGCAGCCCGTGGGTATCCAGCGTACTCCACTTGATTGAATCAGGTAGTGGCAGCACAGGCGTTTTTTTTATTTTGCGCTTGGAGGGATAACAAAAAACGTAAAGCTGTTTTCTGCTGCTTCACCTGAAACCCCCGTTGTTCGGGAAGGCGGGCGCAGCGGCGGCGGTGCCGGCCGCCCGCTCGCGCCTTCGCGCTGCGCGGTGGGCGCGGGGGCTGCGTCCGGGGGAGCTCTTGGCGCGGTGTTGGAGGCAGAGCGCCGTCCAGGGCCAAGGCAGCTGTTTCCATGGAGATGCGAGGACGTGTGACAACGGTCACTGGTTCGGCGAAGTAAATTAATCCAAGCAGGAGAGCACTTTACAGCGATGAGGTCCCGTCCGTGTCCCCCCCCCACCGGCTTTCCTGGTGGAGGAGGAGCTGGCGAAGGGCGGCAGCCCGCGCGTTCCCCACCCTGGTTCTTCCAAGGAACCTCTGGAAAGTTACTACGATTTCCAGAAATCAACCGTCAAACGCAAGCCCTGCTTTTCCAGGGAGCGGCAGCCGTGAAGTGCACCCAGTTAAAACGAACCTGCAACCCCCCCCCAACCCCCCCCGCTTACTGCGGTCAGCTGAACCCAGAGCAGTTTATTTCCCGTCTGTACACCTGCAGCCGACCCTGGCAAGGCGGCGTTACCCCAAATAGCCCTAGAGACAAATATCGCGTAATTGAAAGCTGAGTGTTAAAAAGTACCCCAAAAACACAATATTTCAAATCAGACGCAGAGTCGTAGATAAAGGCATAGTCAAAACATGATACAGTTTTGTCACGATGACAAACGCGCGCCGTGCGGCATCAGGTAAGGGGGAGACGGCCGAGCCGCCTCCCCTCCGCGCCGCCCCCCCAGCAGGCCCGCAGCCCGCGTTTGGCAGACCCTGTCCGGAGACAGACTCCCACCGCCTGGCCAGAGCCCCTGCCTGATTTAGGAGCCTCTGCACGGAATTTCTAAAATTACTTCCCGCTGTCGATATTTTTGAAACTGCTGCCGGCCCAGATACTGCAGGAATTTCAGGAGGGTTTTGCAGTCTCAGCTCTCAGTAACACCCGCAGGAGCTAAGCGGGTCCTGTACGGATTGAGAAGCCTATCGCTAGGAAATGTTCCTTTTTTAGGTTGAAGAGTTCCATTTTTGGCCCATTCGCAAAGGTGACATGTCCTTTTGCTCGTCTTCTTTCCACATAAAAAATGTAATCTTTTTGCTGTGCCTCCAGGATCAATGAGGGAAGGAAACACATACTCATCCCACTTTCCCAACAAGAAAGAGCCATGTTTCTGAAGAAACAGCTACGGCAGCATCGCTGCGACGTCTGAAGTTTGGCCCGGACCGTTACAGCCCTCAGCGAGGACAGACGCCCGCCTCTGAGTTTGAGCAGATTTGATTTAACAGTCGGGTTGAGCCGCAGCTCCTTGCTGCCGCGCGCAAACGCGAAGCTTAAACGGACTGCCACGGCGCCGGTACGGCTGGCAGGAAAACAGCTCAGGGCTTTTTTTCCCCCACGGAAAAGCTCAATTCCTTTGTTAGAAGGAGAAAGCAATTATTGCGTTGGGAGACGCCTCCGCAGCGGGTGCGCGGCGCAGGCGGGCGCTGCTGGCGGGGCGCGCTGCTCGGCTCGCCGGGGCGGCCACGGCCTCCCTCCCCGCCTCTCGGCAGGCGTCAAGTCTTGATCCGACTCCAACGTCCCCCCCCAACGCCCCCCCCAAACACCCCAAAGAGGCTGTTTTGTCAGCGCTCCAGTTTACTTCCCCCAAACCATTTTGTTAGACCATTTTATGTACCAAGTATACCGCTTGCAGTATACCCTAGCAGACATACGGTATTTTCCAGTAGGCTTTCCTTTTTTTCCAGTACTAGCTGGAATATTAGTTTTATTTTAATCATTAAAGAATACCACGAAACGTAGAGGATGGGTGATGTACCAACTTAACATCTCTGGAGCAACCTCAAGTTATGGAATTTCCTGACTTTCAAGCGCTTGATCTTGCAACATTAACATTGCATTAACACTGGGGGGTTTTGCATTTAATTTTATAAAGGCCAGGGGGGAAATAAGCTATTTCCCTGCTGCCCATATTTGAAATCCATGCTTAAGTGCACATTGGGTCAACCCCTAACCAGATGTAAGTACACAGCCAAGTTATTGGATTTCTTGATGATGAATAGAGATCAGAAAATGCACCTGTCTAGCTGCAGAGAGATTTGCATTAAAATGAAGATTATGTACACCTGCGTACATAAAATATTGATGAACAGAATCAACTGTATGTATGTAAAACCCACAACGCTAGTTTTCTAATAAAGCAATGCACAGCTCTTTTAAACATAAATCTCCTCACTATGGGCTAAGAGTAAAGTGAGAAACTGGTAGCCAGGTCCTTGTTAGCTGATTTGATTTCCTGGCACATAAATCAGCTGGAAAGGTGTAACAGCTCTCACATGTCAGTCAGTTCAAGATTAGGCTATTAAACATGCTAATTACTGCTTATCTTTTGCTCCATGTCCAAAAGGCTTAGGTTACGGGAGAATTTAAGAACAACGAGATCAGAGAAGCTAATTGAAGCAGGTCACTGCAGGAAATCCTAGAGCAACATCGCGTTCTGGAGGGGTGAGTAAAATACTTCGGTTACCGGTCCCCGAGGTTTGATTCTAAGCTTTTATAAACTTAGTTGCTGAATGGCCATTGCAGGTCAGCGAGAGGACAGACGGAGGAGGCTGGTGAAGTGCAATGCCCTTAAAATCAGCCCTAACACATGCCGTTACCGTGTCCTCCACGGGCGCCTCCAGGCATCGGTCCCCGTGGGGCGCGTAGCTGGGCACCGGCCTCGCGATACCTGAGGGCTGGTTCCCCTTTGCTCCATGGCTCATTTCCGTGGTTGTGGCTGCTGGCGGGAGAAGCAGGCTCTAAAACACCGCAAAAGCCTTGGAGGTGGCCAGGCAAGGAGTTGCACGGGAAAACGCGTGCAGGCCTGGCCCAGTGGCCAAGAAAGACTGCTGCTGTTGCCATCTTTATTCTGGAGGCCTGTAATTGCAAATGCTAGTCACCACCTCCATTTAGAGACCACCTTGCACATCACACCAGGAGCTACTAGGGAGGTTCTTTGCTTTCTGTCACTGAGGCCCAAGGCCCCCAAGGAGTCCCATTTTCTGCGAGAAACCGCCCCCCCCCCCCGGTGCCAGTTTAGTGCGAGTTGGATCCCTCTGGCCCGTGGAGTGGCAACGAGTAGCCAGACCGTGCACGTGAGCCTGCCACAGTCTACAGTACGGATTCACAGCCTGCAAGATGAGGAGGGACAGTCACGATCCTGAAAGAGCCCCTCGCCGCAGGGAACAACCTCTGCAGCCTTGGACCAGGTTGTGACGTCTGCCACGGGTACGGCATTGCTTCAGAGAAACATCCAGCCCTCGTGAGAACGTTCCTACCAGTGGAGGTTTGTTCGTATTGCCATGTGGCTTGTTCCACACGTGACTGTCTTCGCTTAAAACACATGCTTTATTTCCAATTTGGGTTTGGTTTAGCTTTAGCTTCCAGTCCAGGTATCTTACTCTGATGGAGGCAAGAGCTTGTCCCACAAACCTTTATTCTAGAGATGCTTACCTAAGTGCTTTAAGCTTTATAAAACTCTCTCGTTTGTTAAGGTGAGGTTTCCAGCTCAGGGCAGCCACAGCCACTGCTGGCACCCGGGCTCCGCTCAAACCCCGAGATCCAGGTGGCCAGAGGGGGCCAGCAAGTCCTTGGCTTTCCTGATGCTGTCATAAATGGTGACAAAATCTGTGAAGCTGCTACTTGATGGGTTCTTTTTCGCTTGTTATTACTGTCTGGCTTCAAATTTTGATCTATCCAAAAGAGGAACGTTTCCAAGTTGATTTCTCACCGGTTTTATATTCCCTTTAATTTAGAAAAACACACATAAATAGCAGAAGGTATATTCTATGTGTACACACTGCTTCTCCAATAGCTTCATTATTGTGCGTGAAGTTAAAATAACATATTGATGATAATTTTAGCCGCTTCATTGTTAGCGAGGGCTCTCTCCGCCGCGCGCAGGAAAGGCGCGTGCTGGAAGACCGGCGGACCCGCAGCCGCGTGCTCCCGCCGGCGCTCACCGCGTGGAGCTGCCGGGCCCGTCTGGACGGACGGGGCAGCGGCTGGCGCTGTTGGGAGCGGGGTGCTGCCAGCTTGCCCTCCGGCTGCTCAGGACGGCCAGGAAGGACGGGGAGAGAAGGACCTGGGGCACTGCAGAGATGCCAAGGAGGGGCAAATGTTGCAGTCATTCCTTCCCCACGGGGCCCTGGGAGGCTCTGCCTTAATGGCATGATTAAGCCCATAAAAGAACTACAATTAATTAAGCATTATTTTTAAATTAAGAAAAATGTCTCACATGTCAGGGCAGTTTTATTCCATGGCAACCAAGCCTTTCTCACTTGCTTAACTCTGCTGTGTTGCTTCCAGGGAATGGATATTACAATATTGATAGTGTGAGCTATGATAATCCTCGGGTCCTGGTAACATGGTCCCATGAGCCACCAGGTGTCATGCTGGTTTCAATTTTCACATCCGCTGTGATGGTGCACAGCTTACATGTCCCAGAGAAGGCAACAGCTCTGCACCCACACTCCCTTTGGCCTGTTGCGTATGATCTGGGGGGCTCCCAGGAGCTGGAAAAATAATAGGATTTCTTGACAAAAGAGTAAGAGGAAAAATATGCCAGCACCGTACGTTTCCAGAGACTCAGGAAAGCGAGGGCTCTCCACTCCCCCGGCTGTCCCACAGTATCATCCCAGCACGAAGAACTCCCTTTGCTCTTCATTTGTCTTTTCTAGAAGAAACCAACACTTCAGCTTGTATTCAAACTCTTCGGCTGTCGTAAAGAGGACGATAATTGTATGGATTCACGGCAGGCAGTTTGCATGGGAAAGAAAGCAGAGAAAGTACATATTGTAAAAGGAACCTTAAAAAAAAAAGTAGGTTAGAAAATACCACTGATAACTATTTTAATTCATCTCCTCTGACATGAATAGGAACTTTCTCTTACAACTGAATATAAATAGAAGTTGGACATAGCATTACTATATGAATAAATGAATTAATCAATCAATGACAAAAACATACTATGTAATCAAAAGATTTTTCATGTTAAGATTAATTTAGTGTAATACACGCCTAAATATTACATAAGCCCCCTTGACATTGAATTATATTACTCAAAGATGGGAACGGAGCAGGCGGCAAGCCACTGAAAGGCAGGACAGAAAACAGAGGGAAGCACATTATCAGCCTCTTCCTCCATTGTTCCTGTGGCAGCTGATAATAAGAGAGATGGAGGGGCAAGGAGAGGCAAGCGGAAGCCCTCCAGCTCCCAAAGCAATGGTCTCACCAGATGCGCTGCAGGGGTAACCCTGGCAGACCCAGCCGTCGGGATTTTGCGAAGGGGTAGCAAGCGTGGAGGGGATGAAACGTTGCAGTGCCCGGCCATGGCCACCCCTGGTAGATGTTCTGTGCACCCTGGTAACTGACGGAAAATCATCTCCCGGAGAAGGGCTCTTTTTTTTTTTTTCCTATTTGTTAAGGGTACGTAATTGCTAAATATGTTCTGTATATGCTACAAGGGAATGAAAGAAAAGGTACAAATTTGTTCGTACTCCAATCATGGGCTATAGTTTTTGGACTTTGTTCTTCCAAGCCTGCAAGAGGTTGAATATTGCTGCAGGATCCTGAGTACCCCCGTTCCCAGGGAGAACGATGGGAGCTGAGGACTCTCAGCACCTTCTAGAATTGGCTTGTAAGGCTTCGGCTGCAAAAGTTAATTAATCTAATGAGGCAACTTCTCTTGATATATTATGTGTTCTATATTCTTTCTCCCAGCAAATGATCACACATCCTAAAAATATAATCTTTATTCTTCATTTAAAGTTATGCTTGGAAGTTGAGGTTAGACAAATTCAGCCTTGAAAGAAAATGTAATTTCCTAGCAGTGAGCATAATTAAACATATGGAATAGTTACCGGGGAGGTAGCCCACCCCCGTGGCTTAGTCATTAAAATGAGATTACATATCTGTCCAACAGACTTGCTTTAACTCAGCTTCGGAGTGGTCATTCATAGTGGTCAATTTTGGGCCTTGAACCCTGCAGTCCCCTTGTTTGTTCTGACTTTCACGAGCCACGGGGAGAAGAGGGTTGTCCGTATTGCCCTCAACATTGCTCAGAACAGATGCAGTCCTGTAACTGGTGTAAGCGAAGAGAGAATCAGGCCTCCCATGTGTCTAGCAGCATACAGAAGATATAGCAGATAAAACGTTTTTCTTTTCAGGTTATTGGGATTACATCGTCGCCTATTTGAAAAGTACTGAAATAAATGGTCTGATCCTGTTTGTCTTTGTGAGACCGTGAAAGCCACTTGTCCTTAGAGATGAGTCTTACCTGAGTCGTGCATGGTTGTGCAACAGATGACTAGACGCAGGTGTTCGTGTTTTTCCATGTTTCAGAAATTCATGGGCTTAAGCAGGGCCCGCAGGAGCACTGAAGGGTGGCCGTCTCCACCGAGGTTTCGGGGCTGGGTCCCGAAGCTATACTTCAAGCCGGATGCGGAGACTGCAATAATTCATTCACATCACAGGCAGCCATTCACTCTTCAAATCAAACCACGTGTTGCCCATACTAGCGTCTGCAGCACATCTCTTGGAACATTTAGGCAATTCAAGTAAGATTAAGGGGCCGGTAAGTAGTAAAAGATGATGTGGTGTTTGTTCAGTGCAAATATGATGATACTATCTGGGGAAGAACCTTTTGATTTTGCATTTATGTTGTATATTGATTTCCTTTAAAATAGTGACATGGGCTATTGCTAATATCTGTCTAGTTAATACTTAATGGCAACTCTGCTCTCATGTCTAATGAAGCAATTTTATAATATATGTAAGAAAACATATTTCTGTACACTTAATACTATGTTTTCTTTTTCTATAGTTCTAATTCCAATATGCACTTCAAAAAATGGGGGGAAGGGTCAAACATGCTTTTCCAAGAGATTCCTTCAACATAGCTGCAGGTTAGACTTCTTATTTATCTGGCTGGCACTGCAGGCTCAGGAGAAAGAGAGTCATCTCATTTTGCAAGACTCTTACAGGAACAGTCATGACTAAACCTTTTTTGCAACACGTTTCTCTGCAGAATTATCCACAGCAAAATGTTCCCCTAAAACGGAAGGGAAAGCCAAGGTTTTTTTATGTGATCAAAAGCAGTCGAGTAAGATAGGTGGAGGCATCCTTAATAAGCAAGAACGTCCGTGGTAACGACTCCCGTGTACCTGGGAGGTTCTGCTTTTGAAAGGGAGGAGTGCTCAGCCCCTATAGCTATTATAGCAGAAGCTCATAATACCCTGACCTGTAGCCTGCCCATAGGAACTGGGGAGTCGAAACGATTATGCGCAACGCAGCATACAGAGCAATAGTGCCAGAGTGTGTATCTCTGCGTTTTCACCACTATTTCTTGAACTAGCAGAAAGAGAGAAGGAAGATTATGGCCAGAGAAGAGAGCTGTGGGGACATGAAAGTCACAGCACGACAACTCTTACAAAGCACTTGGTGGTCCGAGCAATGGAAATAATTATTTAGTGTAACATTCGCCTTCAGGCAGGATTGATGTTTCCAAATGAAATGGAAACTTTGTTTTGATTTTTCTTGATGGTGCGTTTGCCAATGTCCATTTTGATTTACATGAAGTTCTCTTTTCCATTTTGAATATGCTTCCTGCTAGATTTTGCTAACTTTTTATGAAATTAGGCATTTTGGATAGAGACAAGTGGAGACAATGGATGTGGGAAGGGAATTGAAATTAAAAGACTTTCTCACGGGAGAGCACAAATATGTGATTAATATAGTGGAATGATGAAATCACAGCAACCAGGAGGGGGAGGAAGCGTTCCTTACTCAGGGACAAAGACGAAGGAGGACGTTAAGAACAGAGCCCTGTGTAACCACGCGAGCCCGCAGCGAGCGCAGCAGCGTGAAGGAGCCTGTGGTGGGTCCCGGCTCGGGGTCCCCAGGGCCCCGAGGCCTCCGGCTGTGGGGCAGATGGCACGAGCTGCTTTGTGCCCTCGTGCCTCTCTCCGGGCAGAGTCGGAGCTCACCGAGGTGGGAGAGGGCATGGACTGGCCCGTCAGTGCCATGGTGCTGTCACCAGCTCTTGCTCCTCAAATCAAAACCAGCCTCGTCCTGGTCCCATGTTTACCTTCCGAATTCTTATTTCACCTGCCTTGGGTTTTTCGCTGTGTATATCCTGAGCACGGGGGCTTACTGGAGGTCTTGGCCTATTTAATACTGGGGTGGCGTCAAGAGGGGAATGAGCCATTCGCATTACAATAGTCCGGTTGGTATTATACGTTCCTGGGCCTCCAGTGAGCCTCTGAGAGCTCGAGATGGGTCTGCGTGAGGTTCGAGCCACCGCCTCCCCCCGTGCTTGTTTCAAATTTTTGCAATCGAATTTAGAGAAACCCCGTCCGGTCAAGGGGGCAGCCGTGGTCTGAAGGGAGCGGGGCAGAAGACGGCGAGGCCACCAGCGTCCCCGGGAAGGCTGCGCCTCCGCGCCGCGCTTGCACGGTGCCCGGCGCACGGGCGTCCTGCTCCTTGCCTTCTGCTTCCGGGCAATACCAAAACCATGGCAGGAGGGAGTAAAAATCGTCATAGGAAGCAACGCTGACTAAGGGCAATAGGTGCCTGGTGAGCTGGGTCCGAAAAGGCTAGCCAAACAAAACAGTAAGGTCTGCGCAAAGCAAGACGCCCACCAGCCCGACGGTAAGGGAGCTGACCGGAGGAGGACGAACCTCGGGAGAGGGACGGCTCTGCCGGCGAGCGGCGCTGCTCAGTCAAGGCAGGCTTCGGCCGGCTCGCTTTGCTCAAGGCGGAAGTGGAAGGAGCTTTTGGGGAAAAGCACTTAACCGGGGGACGCCTGCCAAGTGGTGCCTCCTCGTGCCGCTGGCCACTCGGGCCCAGCTCGCGCCGACCTCCACCCGTTCCACCGAAGGCGGTGGCGCAGCGCGTTCTCCCTCCCTGCGAGTCACGATGCCGCTTGAGCCCCGGCGCGCGCACCGCTCACGCGGACCCCGCGGCGGGCAGGAACTGCTCCTTCGCGTGCGTTGCGCGTTCGAGCCCTGGTCCTTCCCGTCCGCCGCTCGGCTGCAGGTGCGAAGCGGGTAGCAGGAGGCACACGTGTTCTCCTCGCACCTGCAAGAGAAACGAGCCTCCTTCTTTTGCAAATACACCCCATAACGACAAGCATATGCTAGAGAACATGATTTTCTACAAAGCATGCATTTGCTGCATAGTTTATGGTTAAGCCTGAATGTAGTCACAGCTGTCATGGGAATTACGGGTTCCTTGATTTTCATAATTAAAAAGCGAGAGAGAAAGGGGGGGGGGGAAGGAAGCAGCAACCCACGGCCGGGTGCTGGCGGGTGGAAACGCTCGCCCGATGCCAGCGAGGCCACGGGCCGGCGGCGGGACACCCGAGGGCGGCAGGCGCTCAGGCAGGAGCCGAGGCAGGGCCGGTGCTCGGCACCGAGGCGCGGGGGGAGCCCGGCGGCCCCCGGGCTCGGCCCCTCCGCGGCAGCGTGCCCTGCGTCCCCGCGGGGGATGTCCCCTACCCTGCGAGAAGGCTCCCTTGTTAGAAATTCACTGAAACACTTCTTCTACCGTGAGATTCTGTGGAGATCTCCGTCTGCCCGATCCAATGTTTAATTAAATAAAACACATTCCAAGTAAAAAAAAAAATAGATTTTGTTTTTATGCTCTTGGGAAATCATTACTGACTAGTGACCTCTCTCAACCTAGAGAAGGTTCATGCAGGAGATGTCAAAGTGTGGAGCATAGCAAATATCTGTGAGCATGTACAATTATACGTTTATTAACAGAAAACAAGCACCGTATGATAAATTTTAAAAAACAACTGGTTTGTAGATACTGTGAGTGAAAGTTTTCAAAAAGAATCAAACAAGTTTCACTAGGGGTTGTGCCTCTGGTTGCACCTGAAGTCCAAACCTACTCACTTGGGACTACGGCTTGAAAGCAGATCTGCTGTCTTTTGCTCCCGAGACCATCAGTGATAAAAACATCATACCTGTGCAGAGCAGAAGATGAAACAGCATGGACGAGGAACGCGGAAGTCGGCCCAGGGAAGGGCTCGGGGAGCAAATAGGCTGCCTGCAAGTAACTGGCTTATGTAGACGGACTCAAAAACAGGATTGGCTGAGATTGTCTTCTTCATGGTGATGAAAATAGTCCCAGTACTGCCACCCAGGACTTGAGGAACACATGAGTTTCCCAAATTGCGTTCTTCTTTCATTTACGTCTTGCCTAAAGGTGGATCCCAAGTAATTCAACAAGAGGATGAAGAGATGCTGTAGGACGTGTTCACGTCCCTGGTGCAGCCCGGACGCCACGCACGGCTGCGTCAGAAACGCTTTGAGGTTGTGGAGCTGCTGTTGACACCTGAGACAGAGCAGAGCTGCCTTGCTCCTGTCCTGCTCTGGACGGTTTCTGCCCCCGGCCCGTGACTGAGAGCTTGATCCTGCAGTATGGACTGCAACACCCTTGATTTAGTATGAGCTGAATTTCCTCCTCTGTGCAGATACCACTCAAAAACTTTGCTGCTGTCGTTGTTCCTGATCAATACTAAAAACCAGCAAAGGTGCTTTGGGACGAAACTCTAGGGTGATACCAGCACAACTTTATTTACAGACATCTAAGGAAATATGGGGCACAGTCCTTCTCCCACTGTCATAATTGTTGCCATGCTCTTGAACAGGAGGAGGATCACGCACGTGCTGCCTCTATTCTGGCATCATCTATGTCTGCAACATCAAAGAAAGTGAAAATAAAAGTAGTAGACTATGCAAGGCCTGGCAAAAGCATCCAGAAGAACTGATCAAGTGAGGCAAAGTGTGATTCGGCGTAACTGGCGCCTTTTTTTGTCAGCTGCCTGCCTCTTGTAAAGCATCCTGTACAATTACAGCTCTGTGCAATTAATAACGTTTCATGAAGGGCATTTTCCTTGCATTGGGAAACAACTGACATCGCATTGACTGTATATCATCCAAAATACAAGTCACTTGGGGAATAAGCAAAGATCTAATTGAGGATCTACTATTTATCACTCTTCCTAGAATTACTGAGCACAAGGCACTAATACTTTTGGCATACATGCTCCTCTCAAGCACTTATTTCATCGTCATATTTTTTAAAAAGGAAATAAAACATCTAACTACTCTAAAAAGTGTCTTCAACTTTCAGTCATGAAAGTGTTGCTTATTAGGGAGATGAATTTATAGGTAATGAGTTCAGAGGTCTTTTATAATCATCCTTTTATTGGCAGATGCCATCAGGTTTGCATAAGTAGTGACATTAACCATTATAGCTTTAAGTAGAAATCAGAGTGCAGAAATGTAAATAACTGCTGGATTTTAATATCTAATTAGTGATGCAAAACCTTAGTTACAATATTTAATTACAAAAAAATGGTATGTTTCCACATACTCTTTCCAAACAAAAGAACAATGCTAAATTTAAAGTGCAAAAAACTGCTGGCTTTGAGCACTTACATGATATTTTATTACCTCCTTGCATGGGTCTGTATCTACAGCATGTCTGGGTCTGCAGATTTGCACAACTGGATAAGAACCTTAGAATCAAATCTTAAATCCCGTCTATTTGTGGGGATTAGCCTGTTCAGGTAATTCATTGAGGAAGGATTTTTAGTTATTCGACTAGTCTTTAGGACTGTATCCTGAGGGAAATCAGGCAGCATCTCTTCAGCTTGTAAACATTAGTAGTCAGCCCACACAGACCTGCTTTGCTCTGCAGGTAAGTGATGGTTGTTGATGTATGAGGGACGGGTGCTTAGTTTCTCATGCAAACTGGAACACCTATCACAAATGAAGAGAAGGAAAAGCTTTCACACTTTGATGCCGATAGCTCAATTACATAGAGATTAGTAAGTTTATTTTTTCCCCACCCTTAAGTAGCAGCCCACATCCCCACCCATCATCCAGCCAAGTGCCATAATATTTTATGAAATCTCTAGTGTCACTTCAGAAAGGCTGCTGATGGATGTAAGGAGGATGGGATGAAATAAAAGAAGTAGATAAATAAAGGACAAAGTGCAAAATTTTGCTTGACTTATTTAGAGTACCCTCAGGAGAAACTCCCCTTAACTTCAGTGGCAGTAAAAAGCAGGCGTTGCAGGACTGGTCCCGAGATTTGCAAAAGGTATTTCCCTTCCCTGTCCCTCATTGCAGCCTTCTGGGTAGTTTCAGTAATTAGGACTACATGTGCCTTTCTATTATAATTCCCTCTGTGGGAATTCTCTGCATGGGCTGGATGCAGGATTCAAGTCTCAGACAAGGTTAGAAATCGCAGTCTTTTTCCCCAGCGCAATTCCTGCTTGGGTTTGTTTTGCCTGAGTCACTGCTGGCATCCAGCTGGATTCCATCACGCAGATTGACTGCCGGTTCCTGCAAGCATCCAGGAGCAGCGTGTGATCCTGGGATGTCCTAAAGCAGGAAAAGCGGGAAACGGTGCCAGAATACACAGAAACACATTAAACATTCAAGAAAGCCGGCCAAGGTAAGATGAGCCTGTGAGATAACGTGCCTGGCTGCTTCGGGGGCAGCTCACCAGTCCAGGTGAGCAAGTGCAGCAGCCCAAGCAAAATCAGAGATCAACCGAAAACGCTGCGTGGGAGATCGCGTCCCTCACCCAAACCGAGCTCCAGCCTCGCTCTACACGGACAGAGGACGCAAGGACACACGTCAAGCCACCTTTGCTGCCCTGCACCGTCCTGGTCCCCAGGAGCACGAGCGGACGAGCTCGCCACCATCCACCAGGAAGAACTGGGAGCATTTTGGGTAGCTGTAGGGCCAAAAACCACGCACTATCCCCCAAAACATCTGTGCTGATCCAAGTGAACAGGTGTGGAGAAAATTAGTTATGGCTTCGCGGTGCCTTGCTGCTCCCACCCAAGCCAAGCTAACTTATTTCTAGCTAAGCTCCTGTCGGGGTTAGCTGTGTGCTGAAAACAGGCTTTATCAAGAAATCTAGATTCTGCCATTTTTTTCCAGCTTTAAATGATTCTAAAATCTCCAACACAGGCATGCGCCTGTGTGCCTAATATAACCCATAAGAATGAGTGAATCAGAGCACACTGTAATTGTTTCTAATTCCATTTACTGCCGAGGATTTTTTTTTTGAATGAATGAAAAGGGTATTATGACAAAATTATAGAAAGTGGGGAATTAGAAGTGTAGCAAGCATAAAATAATTCAGAACAATGAGAGTCTTTCATATCACCAGTATGGCTAACAGGAGCACCAGAACGGCTTTCGGAATAATAAACAACAGTGGAAGGAAAGAGGAATCAGGCAATAACAGGAATAACATGTGATTTCAGATGCAGTTTGGCAAGAGGAGCACCCATGCCGTGTCCTACTAACAGGAATTAAGATTGTGTTGTATTTGTGACACACTGATAAGCTGTGACACACACAAGCTTCAGAAGGAGTTGCTGGGTGTTAAACAACTCTTTGACGCCCATTAACGCTAGTAATGCCTCATCAAAGGTTAGATATTAGCCGTGCAAATACAGACGAAACTCTTTTGCCTAAGAAACATCTTTTAAAAGTTGCAAACCTCCCCAGAACCAGCGGTTGGGAGGCATTCATTGTGTCATACACATTAATTCAGTTGGCACATTACAATGTTAAACTAAATGACATTATTACAAAGCTGTGCTAAGAAGTGTTGACAGGTCCATATGGTAATTTTACAATGTATAATGAACACACAGACTCCTTTCTTGCAGAAATTTATAGTTCAAATCTATACCCAGGATATCCAGTTTTATTTCCAGAAACTTAAATTGACTTATTACGATGTAGTGAATGTATAAATTAGTTCCAGTAGTTAAACTGAAGCATTTCCCTACAGACTCAATTAGATTCATTAATCTACTGTGTAGACCTGTAAACGGTCCATTGTTCTTTTCCCCCCCAAAATGTCAAAAACTATTTCTCTAACTATAAAATATTTCCTACAAAAACTCTTTTAAAAGGTAAGAATTATTTAATATTAGGAACCCAGATCCACAAATTATTTCAGCGCCCTTGTTCTTCTTCAAAAGAAAAATAGGGTTCAGCCCTTGCGAGATAATTTAGTGGGATGGAGGCTGAATTCAGTATTCTATTAAGCTGAAGATCTACAGAAATAAGAAAAGATCATTTTCCACACTTATCCAGGAGAATAAATCAGCTGAAAAGAAGTGCTCTGTGTGTTTTCTTAACCTGCAACACATGTTGCTCTGAACTTTTGTGTACAACCAACAGGCAGAGAGATACTGGCCCACTGCAGCACCTGCAGGGAGCCCAGGTCACAGAAGGAACAACCAGCAAGCTCAAGACTTCACACAGGCCTCCTGCTGGTGGGGACATCTTCAGAAACATTGCTCTGTGGGGACCATAAGATCTGTTCACAGGTCGGAGAGATGGCTTTAAAAACACCACTTCCTAAGAACAAAATCTACTTCATTCGGCTCCATTGGCATTCTCACAACCCGACTCATCATTTCCTCCTTTTTGGCTCTATTACATAATGAGATCAATTATGCCACTTTTTGGAAAGAAAACAAACAAAACCCGGGCAAACCAAACCTTTTATTAATGGGACGTCACCAAAGCCGTTAAACTTCTGCAGGGACAACTACAGGTCACTACTTCCAAAAAAGAGGGGTCAAAACAAACCCATGATCCTGAATGAGACGCTTGGATAAGCGTGAACACCTTTGGTGCGCCTTTAGGGAGAGAACTCAAATTTTGGCAGCTCTGCCTCCCTGTCTGCTTTGCTTACTTGCACGAGGTAAGATCTACTACACCAAAACTGAGTCAAAACACATTTCAAGTGTTCTGCTAAAACAAGTGAAGCAGGACACTTTTGAAGCTGTTATATTTCCTTATCCGTGGGAAAAGTTTCAGCCATTCCCCTTCCCTGAAACCCTTCCCTCAGACACACCTGGCCACCAAGGCAAGAGGCCAGTGCAAGGGCGATGGGCGTCAAGCTTGGTGCTGCGGCCAGTCTGGGCAGGATGAGTCCAGTTCTTGTTATCAGGAAAACCTGATGCAGCTTTCTAGTTAGACACAATGGAGTTTTCACACGGCAAACGAAGTATTGTTGAAGGAAAGTCCCGCAGGAAAGGGCAAGGTTGGGAGACATCAGCCACCATGTGCATGCACCACCACCATTGCTGCACATGGACCCATCCCACACGTCCTGCAGTTCCACTGCCGTTTGCAGGCACTAAACGCATGTGGGACCAAGGAGAGACGCAGCAAGGTGCCCACGCGGGGGCAGGCTCCAACGCCCTGGTGTGACACCCGGCAAGCAGCGCTCCAAAAACAGCTTTCCTGCAGACATGAGCATGTGCAAGTCCCACAGGCTGCCAAGGGGCAGAGCTAAGCTGGGCTCAGCCCTGGGAGCTGGACCTCCTTAAAACCCTACTGTCACGTCCCGTGCTCAACCAGCCAGGTATGAACCGCCACAGCTGCCCATGGCCGACATCTAGACAGCGCTACCTCTTAAGGAGTCCATAGGAATAATAAAAGGCACTAGTTTTCCCAAAGAACCGAGGAATCGATAGCCATTTTCAAACATACATCTTACAACCAAAATATCTAAAATCACGCAGGTTTCACACCAGTCCCCCTCAGTCATGAGCACGCACACGTGAAATGCAAAGGTGTAGACTAACTACTAGGATGGTCCTATTACACTGAACATTTTTAAAGGTGAAAAGTTGTTTGCATCAAAATATCTCTTCTGATAGAAAATGCATCACTTCTATCTCATCGGATGAAAATCAGCTGTTTGGAAAAATGCTGTATTTTGAAATTAAAACTTTTACAACTCATCTCCACTCAAGAGAACTGGACGACAACTTGGTGAAGAACGAAATTGTGGCATCACAAACGTTTCGTGTAGCGCTTGCGACAAGGTTCAGGCAGTGCCATCGGGGCAGCGGCGGCGGCCGAGCGCCCGTGGAGCGTGACGCCGTGGTCGACGGCCTTGCGGGGACATCGCTAGCGCGGAGAGCATCTGCTCTGGTGCCTCCTGCTCCAGAACTGCTTCAAACCCAGGTGGGACCTGGTGCAAAAATAGGAGGGAGGGGAAGAGCGTGGGAATGGGCAAATCCTGCCACCAGGAGGAGGGAACCCGTAACGAGGCATTTGAGGAGCCACGAGGGCGCGCAGGCCCTGAGGTTTGTGCCGATGGGTCAAGGCAAGAATTCAGCAACAAAACAAAGTGGTAGGTTAAAGCAAAAATTCATCGATAAAACGAAGCGTGGCCGCCTACGGTGCACCTGGCGCGGGAAAGCTGCACCCAGGGGTGGGCAGGCAACGCAGCACCGTCCTCCAGCAAGAACCCTCATCAAACGTGCTAGCAAAAACAGAAATACAAAGCCTTTTCCCAACTACAGGTGACCCTGACGGCTATAAGTGTTCTTTCTTGTGGAACAAGCCTGTGACATGATTCCGGGAAAACCTATGCATTAGGATTTGCTTTTCAGAAAAACTCTGTAAAGAGCAATTTCAGGACACTCAGAACAACAGCCTCAGTTGTCCTACGGCCTTTGGTCCTGCAGCGCTGTGCTCAGCTCTAACGTGGAGAAAATGAAAGTATTCCAGAAACATCTGGGAAACGCTACAAATGTAAATCAAGACCTGAAGCTAGGGTCGGGTGCTAGATATCTGACGCCCAGAGCATCGACGTTTCACGTCGAACTGCAGAACCGCTAGGAAAAGAGAAAACAAAGAATAAACGTCTGGCACTCCCCCGAAAACCCTGCTCCGGCTTCCAGGGCGCATCCGGCGTCCAGCTGCGGCAGCGCCGCCGAGCCCGCCCGCGACGCCTGGCGAGGGGCGGCAGGAGCCGTCGCCTCGCTGCTCCTGCGCCCGCTTCAGCTGGGAAGCAAGCCACCCCCGCAAGCTGGGATCGCACAAGCAAGATCGGGTAGTGACAGCAGAGAGTAAATTGCGTTTCGTTCTGTCTCATGAATTAGCAATGAAATTGCCAGGTCCTGATTCTCAAATCTTTGCTGCTGGCAGTGTGCAAAGCAAGAGCACCGCATGATTTTTCAGGTACTAGGTCAAGTCTGCAGCATTTGTAGTCATAAAACTTTGGCTCTGACTTTTACACTGAGCAAATTTTATATGGGAGTCACTGCGAGAGTAAATATGAAATGCTAGGGTGTCATTTACCATCCCTGCAACTGTGACCCTGATCCTGCATCCCTGCAACATGCAAAACCAGCTCCGATTGCAGAGCAAATTTCACTTGCAAATGGCTTGCAAGTCTGAGGGTTGCCCTGTGTTCTGCTTTTAAAGGATGCGTAGCAGACACCAAGTTGTCACAAGCTTTTTAATATCTTAATAGTTCTCCTCCAATCCATCCGAAACAACTGCTGTTGGCAAAGAGAGCAGCCTGTTCTAAACCACTGTGGTACCATTGAATAGCAAATATATTCCCAGTGCATCCTTAAAACTGAGGTGCAGGGAGGGAAGGGAGTCAGATTAGTATTAAAATTTTTCTCCGGGGAAAGCTTTCCGCCTTATTTTGCTACATCCTGCAACTCACACGATTCCTTCCCAGTCCCTCTCCCCCACATGGACCTTTTTCCCTGAGCAATGGCATTTTGAAAACATCTCGGTTCGGCTTTGAGGGCAACTCTGCCCTCCCCACTGCTAGTGTAAATTATCTTGGGATAATTTGGAGTTTAAGTCCCCAGCTGGGACCTCACGCCTGTCACCAGGGAGCCAGTAGTCACCATGAAAAAAATCACTTTGTCCAGCTACGAGTGCCACTGTCAGACGCCATCACTGTTGCCACCAGCGCTTCTGCTTTGCCACCAACTGACAGACGAGATCTGACGATTGGAGTGGGAATTTCTTCATTGCTCACTTACAAATAAAGTGTCTGGCTTTCACTCCAGAATATTTTTTCTCCCATTATTTGCTTAAAAGTGGTTGTATGTAAACCGAGAAGTGGCCATACATTCACATGTGAGCAGCTCATGGCTAAATTTGATCTTCTCCATTCTGAATAGCTAGCTGAAGCATAAGGCATTCACCACTTACGTGGCAAAACAAAATTAATCTGATCCCAGAAGTGAGGTACCAGAGATTAGGCAGTGGCCCCGCGTTGATGGGGGAAGAGGGCTGGATTTGGCAGCAAAGAAACTTGGGAGAATCCCTACATGGGGCTCTTGCCAAAAGACAAAGCATCAATAAGGGATGTGGCAGGTCCGTGCAGGAGAGGGAATTGGGGGGCTCCGGCCACACGGGCCGAGGACCACGCAGATGCTCCTAACGCAGGGTGGCACAGCATATGCCTCTCCTGCAAACTGAATTGCACGAGTCACTATTTCCGGCATTATAGCTGTCAGTAATATAGCGCTAGGAGCAAGAGGAAGTGCCAGCTCCCTGCAGGGCAAGGGACCTCACGTCAGGCGCAAGGACATCGCTTCCTACCAGCGAGGAGCAGCCGGCTGCAAGGCTCCTGCAAACCACTGGCTCTCGCCAGAAGCCACAGCCTGGCAGGAGCCTGTTCGCAAACAGCCCTTCGGGGTGGGGTCAGACCAGGTTGCTCGTTAACCCCCCCATTTCGTTATCCAAGCGAGCAGGGTCTGTCGGCGCAGCCTGGGAAGCCAGGTCCCGCGCCGGCCCGGGGCTGCTGCCGCAGGGAGGCTCCGCGTCGGCGGCGGACGGCGTGCAGCACGTCGGCGTCTGTCCTGCCCAAACTAAAATTATTCCCAAAGTGGAAAGAGCTCCAGCGGAGTCACAGAAACTCTGAGTCACCGCGCGGTATTTTCTGCCTACCGGGTTCAGAAAGAAAGTGAACATTCACCAAGCGCAGCCCTGTCGCTCGCAGAGCCGCTCCAGAGTCACAGAGGAAGATTGTCGAGGCAGAATTCAAAACAAATAATCTGGAAAATATTTGAGACAAACGCGAACACAGCGCTGGGCCTCCCTCGCTGCGAGAGCCCAGAGAGGGTCGAACGGAGCGCCGGCCGCCGCCCAGCTGTTGAGGAAAACGGCTCCCGCGGCGCCCGAGAGAGGAGCTCCCGCCGCGGCGGGACGACTCGAAGGAGCCCCGCGGCTGCCGGCGGGGGCTGCGCAGGCTCCCGCCACCGGGGACGCAGGGGCGATGCCAACAGCTTGCCTGCCAGCGCTAGAGAAAAAATTGATATAACATGCAATGTATATACACACAGACACACATGCATAGACACGCACGTGTGTGCACAGAGGTGTCGGGTGCTGCAAACTGCTCAGCGCTGCTTCCCAGCCGGTGGCCGGGACGGATCCGCGACTTCCAGGGCGGGCAGCGGCCGAGGCGACGCGGGAGCGGGGACGGGGAAGGGCTGGAAACGCCGTCGCTCCGCCCCAAGCGCCCGCTTTCCGGCCCGTCTCGTTAGCCGGCGCCTCCCCGGTGGCGTTCACCCGCCTTGCCACCTGCGGGGCTCCACCGCTTCCCCGCGTTTTCGGCCGCTGGCGCGGCCGTGCCAGCTACCGCCCAGTGGGACGGGCCGCGCCGTCTCCAGACCGACCCGCCCGGCTGCTCCCGGGGCCGACGATGCCCGAGGTGCCACCAACGTCCCCTGCGAGCGCACGCCTGCCCGTTCCCAGCGCGCGCTGCCCCAACGTCTCGCACGGTAGAGAGATGCTAAGAGCCACGTTACCCCACTGGTCATCTTCCGCCCGCTTCCTCGCAGGTGGCCTCGCTCCAGCTTCATCCCGGACAACCGGGGGCCAATACCGGTCCCTCTTCTGGGGGGAAAAGGGGAAAAAACCCCGGAGAGCTCCATCCCTGCCTGCCGCCTAATTCGAGGAAGTTTCGGAAACACCCCAGGCGCCCTCGAGAGCCGCAGCCAAACCGCTATTTTTAAAAAATAGGTTTAGCCGCCGCGGTCCTGACGTCAAAGATACGGCTTTATCAATGTCACCTTTATGTTAGCAAACAGATTAAACGCCTCTAATATCCTGCATAATGGCATTCTGTATGGCCTAGATCACATCCGCGATAGTATATTTGATACAGTTGTAAACCTTGAAAGAATAAGGGCTGCCTAAGAGAATAGCTTTTTCTAGCTTAAACACATTACAGTTGCGAGTGTAAATCACTTGTCAGTTGATGGCAAATGTAACAGTGTTATAATCTGAGGAAAAAAAGAAATAAAGTGCAGATAATCTTTTTCGCCGTTTTGCTGGCACGGGCACACATAGGAGACTGACAGGTCCTTCACTTGAGTGACAGGTGTCCTTTGAAATGCCTGTGAATCAGTGTCTGTGCAGACTGTTGAAATGCATATTTCCATCCTTATCGTAAAGGAATGGATGGGCAAGATAGGTGCTGTTAACATTGCAAATAGCTCCAGAATTATTCATTGTCAGCTCCGGGCAGAGAATAGGGGGAAAGTTTTATTATTCACCACGCACAATAGCGGGCCGCTTAATGATCCCCGCCACCTTGGCAGGATTGTCTGCCGACTTCAGGCACCGGCGACGGGTGACACGGGTCTGGCCAAGTGTTAGAGCAAGATCAGGCGTCCCGGCCCCATTTTAATTTCTAATGCATTAATCTTCCCCGCGCAGATGCACGATGAATATTCCGCCGGCGCGTGTTTGTCAGGAGCTGTCTGCCTTTCAGCTATTCAGGTGGCCGCACGGGCTCCGCCAGCCGGCGGAAAAAGGCCGGATCCGTCACTGACAACGGGGGCACAATAGCGGCGGCCGGCCGCCCCGGCGCCGCTGCCGGGCCGCGCGGGAGGCTCCGGCGTTATCGCGCCAGCCGGGACCGCGCCGGCGGGGTATCGCGCCGGCCCAGGCGCCGAGCCCGCGCTCAGCTAGCACCGATCGAGCTGGCTGGCCGCTGTCGCGCGAGCGCCGCACCATTCATTTTTAATCCTAGCCCTTTGTCTAAGCTTGCTAATTGCAATTGTTTTAAGTGCATTATCCCGGCGCGCACATTGTAGCCAGCTGCATCCCGGCGCTTGTAAGCCGTGTCCTCACTTTTGCAGCGAGCGACCCTTGACTTGTCAAATCAGCCCGTGCCAGCACCCGACAGCGCACCCCGCGATCCTCTCCGGGTGAGGAAGCAGCCCCCCCCCAACAGCGGCGAGGGCAGGGGGAAGCGGGCACCCCACAGCCGGCAGGGATGCGGGGCGAATCCCGGCGTCGGAGGAAGTCGTGGCCGTTTCCACCGCGACGTGGGTGTAACGGCACTCGCTGAGCTCGCGTTTACCCGACGCTGCACCCATCGCGGCAAACACCTCACTTCTGCAGACCGCAGCGGACCAGAGCAACGCGGGTGCTGCAGCACCTGCTGCCGCACCTCTTCGCCCTGCTCCTTCCCGTACCCGAGCACGGCACACAGCCCACACCAAAGCAGTCAAAGGACAAATCAACCTTTTGTTTGACAGGAAACGCTTTCTTCAGCCTTCCCAGAAATCCTTACACCTGCACCAAACCCTGTGTCTCAAAGTGGCATAACTACCTCTGGTTTTTGGAAAATAATCTCAAACTCCAGTGACCGTAGATGTTTGCAGAACAGATTGACACTGGTCAAAATGGTCTGGAGATAATGAGAACTGACTAGTGCTTTGGGCAAAACATGACCCCAAGCAACACAGTGACTTCTGGAGATGGTTTCCCAAACCCTCATGCACAGTGCTGTTTCTACCTGCTCCTGGCCAGAGCGGTCTGGGCTGCGGTGACGAAAGGGTGTTCCTGTGGCATTTCTGGCATGACCACAACCAGAAAGTGCTGGGATCTCAGAAGGAAAAAAAATTCAATTCTTGGGAGAATTGCCCCAACAAGGGTCAAACCACACTCTTCTGCAGGAGGACCAATCTTTGGGTTCCACTTGTCTCTAATAAGAGCAGTCACAAGCACAAAAGCCTGCTGAGGACCTACAGAGCAGAGACACCACATTCTGGGTGGACGAGATACATCTGCAATATTATTTGGAGATATTTGTCTGCAGGGGGACCAACCCAGCAAGCAGGAACCTGCAGTGAGGCAGCCCCAGGGAGGGACAGAGTGGCCACCAGCACTGCCCTGCTCCATGGCAAGGGGACAGGACACAGGCTGTCCCCAGGGCCACCCTCTCCGCCAACCAGGTGCCCCCCAAGCCAGAGGGCATGTTTCCCAAAGGCCCTGCTTCTGAAAAGCAAAACTAAACCCCAAGTAAAAACAGCCTCTCTGTACTCCAACTCTTAGAAAGGAGCACTGCGAGGGGAACGCATTAGGGCGAGAACCGCGCTGCGTTTCCTGAGCTCCTGACATACAGAACTATGTCAGTGCTGGCAGGAGGCTGGCAATAAGATGATAATTAAACACCATCCACATGCAGCTGGATGCGAATGACCAATATAAATCCTGTCCAAAGCAATTCACACAGTAAGTGGACAGTGAGGTGGATTGAGAACTGGCTGGATGGCCGAGCTCAGAGGGTTGTGGTGAATGGCGCAGAGTCAAGTTGGAGGCCTGTGGCTAGTGGTGTCCCCCAGGGGTCAGTCCTGGGTCCAGTCTTGTTCAATATATTCATCAATGACCTGGAGGAAGGGACAGAGTGCACCCTCAGCAAGTTGGCTGATGATACTAAACTGGGAGGAGTGGCTAACACACCAGAAGACTGTGCTGCCATTCAGAGGGACCTGGAGAGGCTGGAGAGGTGGGCGGAGAGGAACCTCCTGAAGTTCAACAAAGGCAAGTGCAAGGTCCTGCACCTAGGCAGGAATAATCCCATGCACCGGTACAGGCTGGGGGCTGACCTGCTGGAAAGTAGCTCTGCAGAGAAGGACCTGGGAGTGCTGGTGGACAACAAGTGAAGCATGAGCCAGCAGTGTGCCCTTGTGGCCAAGAAGGCCAATGGTCTCCTGGGGTGCCTGAGGAAGAGTGTTGCCAGCAGGTGGAGGGAGGTGATCCTGCCCCTCTACTCAGCCCTGGGGAGGCCTCACCTGGAGTACTGTGTCCAGTTCTGGGCTCCCCAGGACAAGAGAGACATGGCACTCCTGGAGAGAGTCCAGCGGAGGGCTACCAAGATGATTGGAGGGCTGGAGTACCTCTCCTCTGAAGAAAGGCTACGAGAGCTGGGCGTGTTTAGCCTGGAGAAGAGAAGGCTGAGAGGCGATCTCATCAACGTGTACAAGTATCTGAAGGGGGAGTGTCAAGAGGATGAGGCCAGCCTCTTCTCCGTGGTGCCCAGCAACAGGACAAGAGGCAACGGGCACAAACTGAACCACAGGCAGTTCCACCTGAACCTGAGAAAAAACTTCTTCACTGTGAGGGTGACAGAGCATTGGAACAGGTTGCCCGGAGAGGTAGTGGAGTCTCCTTCCCTGGAGATATTCAAAACCCGTCTGGATGTGATCCTGGGCAATATGCTCTAGGTGACCCTGCTGGAGCAGGGAGGTTGGACTAGATGATCTCCAGAGGTCCCATCCAACCTAAACGATTCTGTGATTCTGTAAGGGCTAAACCCTGCTGCTCTCAATGAACAGGGCCAACAGGTTCTCATGATCCTTTGTTGCCAAAGGACTGAATTTGTTTCACTTCCTTATTTGCATCACAAAGTTTTGTATCAGAGCAGGAAGTTTTGGTGCTGCTCTGCAGTACCAGCCTCCAGGTCCTCATCAGCCTTGCAGACACATCTGCACTCGTGCACCCTTCTCTGTTCCCTGTGAGGGACAACAAACCTCTTCCCTCCACCTTGAGCCTCCTCTTAAACTTAGTTCACGCATGTTTAGGCAAAAAGCAATATTTGATGAGAACAAAACTTAAATCTAGTTCCAGCTATTCATACTGAGGAGCTGGTAATTGGTTTCTTGTCTGCTGCTCAAGACTGAAGACCCTGAAGGTGAAGAAGCACCCCAAATGACCATGGGCAGAGCAGGGGTATCACAGCACACCTACCTGCACACAAAGACATCACCAGTTCCTCTTACAAGTCCAGGCAGTCTTTTTGTATCTGTAAAGCTTCAGAGATGAAGCACTGAGCAAGCACAAGCAGATTCACACACATACCTGTCGGATGTTTGGAGACCCAGCCCAGACAGCTCTGCTTCTCCATCAGCAAGGCCAAGCAAGGAGGGGAGGCCCAGAGCCACCACAAGGACCTGTCCCACACCTGCAGTGAGCCAGCACAGGGCTGCATCCTGCACATCGGGTAAGGTTTCCTAGTGCACTGCCACAGGCTAACATAAAAGTCACGAGCACCAAGCACCACAGTTGCATCAGGCCAAGGTGAGAGCTTTGGCCTGGTTTCAGCACAAAACAGTCCCCCCAACCTGAACTTGCCAAAAAGCAGGGTAAACCCTCACTGAAAAGCTGCATTTAAACCTGCTGCCTGAATCCCAACTCTTCAGGAACGTACCCACCTCCCAGCAGCACGGTTCTCCAGGCCACAGGGCAGAGGCAAGGCCAGCAGCTCCAGCAGACACCTTCAGGGAGCTGGGTGGGAGCAGCAGGTGCGGTTTATATCCTCAGGGATCCTTCGGCGATCATGCACACCACCTGCACTGGCCAAGGGGCTGAGCCAACGGGGGTGTGGGCTGCGGGTGACCTTCCTGGTGTCTCGGGGGACGTTGCCAGTCTGTCTTTCCCTGGTGTCCACTGCCCCTTTGGGCTCCAGGCTCAGCTCCCACCCCCGGAGCGTGTGAACACCCCAAGTGTTTCTGCTCCACCTCACCCAAATGTTTTATAGCTACATGTAGGGTGCAGGGACCATCCTAATAACTCTTAACTGATCGTTTTTCTTACAGGATTGTGTTATGATTAACCAGGCGCATGCACACGGGCTTCAGAAAAAAGCCCCTCTGTTGAACATCGCATTGAGGCTGGCCCATGCTCTCAATAAAAGCTCATTAAGAAAAGATTATGAACATATAACAATACGTTTTAAGTGCGCTGCAATGATCCATAAAATTGGTGTGGCTAATTAGCAGATCAAATCTCTACGAGAACTGGATCACTTTAATATCCTTGGGTAGTTTAATTCTGTAGGTATTTTACTATCCACACATGTTTAGTAAAATTAAATAACAGTATAAATGTTCAGTGGGATTAAAACAACAGTAAAATGAAACCAAATAAAATGAGTTTATTTTGTTAATAGAATAACAGAGAATCCCAGTGTTGATATAACATTGCACAAAAATCTAGATCAAACATAGTCTGAATCCCAGTCTCATTTCACATGTAATTAACCTTTCTTAATCAAGCTAAGCATCCCTTATACCTCCTCCACAACGGCTGTGCGCCCACGCCTCCTAACCCGCGGGGACAGCAGGCGGGGAAGGGGCTGCTGGGGTCCCGTCGCCTCTGAGCGCCCCGCTGGAAAGCCGCCGGAGGGACCATCGAGAAACGCTGGGAGAAGCCCTATTCCTAAAAACGCTCATCCCTTCTCAAAACTGCATTCAGCCTAACCAAATTCTGAACTGGAATTTCATGGAGAAGCCGATGGCGGAGAAGCTTTCTTGATGCGAGGTAAGTGGTGGTAACCAGACCAGCAGATAGTCCTCTTCCTCCTCCTCCTCCTCCTCCTCCTCCTCCTCCTCCTCCTCCTCCTTCTGCTCCTCCTCTCCATCTCCTCCTCCCCGGGCGCACGTCTCTGTCCAGCACCCTGGGCACCCCGCAGCCTCTGCCTGTGCTTGTGGGGTGTCTCGGGAGTCGGGAGCCGAGGAGCAGTCACGGGACCCACCAGCCTCCCGGGGCCCTGGGTGGGAGCACGAGCAAGGTGCTTCCGTCCCATCCCGTCCTCTTCCGTCACATCCTGGCCCGTCCGTCCCACCTGGTCCTGTCCCGTCCCACCCGGTCTCATCCCGTCCCATCCCGCCCCACGCCACGTCACCCACGTGCCAGCGCAGAGCACGCTCCCTCCCAGGCCTCTCCGCTCGGTCTTCTGCTGGTGGTGGGGGAGCTGCCGGGAAACGCGCGTTTCCCCCGGCGTGCTGCCGTCCCGTGGGCAGGGCCTCTCTTCTCCGGGGCTTTAGACACCTTGCAAGTTCTCAGAGAATTCAGATCACCAAACGGGTTTAATTCTCTCTTCAAGTTTATCGTTTGCTTTTGCTTCTTTTTTCCCAGGACTTCTAAGAGCATCCGCCTCCAGGTGGATTTGGATCTACAGTCTTAAAGCACTTCATTAATAAAAAATCTATCCAGAGTAAGAGAACAAAAAAAAAGAACTGGGGCTTTTTTGTTTGTTTTTTGCTTTGCTTGATTGAAAAAAGCAGAAAAAATATTTTCTAATCAATAAAAACTGAAAACATTATACTTTTCTTTGCACATGGAATCTAAAATGCTGAAAGACGGCTTACTGTCATTTTTTTCCAGGGCTTTTTACCTCTTGACTTATCACTTGTATTGTATTTCGGCAACTCTAGAAAGAAAATGCATATTAAAACAGATAATGTTATTTTTAATGTCAAAATCCCTTGTTTTTGAGGAACAATTATACATTTTAGAACCCAGTCAAAATTTCAGTGAATAAAGACAAACAAAACTGGTCCACGGGATAAGCACGTACGACCTACCTCTTGCAGGTAGCAGCTGAGCACTGCGCAAGCTTACAAATTACTCAGTAAATCTGGAATAAAAGACAGGAACAGAAACAAAATCCATCTATTCGCCCTGTACCAAAACCAAAAGATTCGTTCCTTCGAGCCCTCAGTGCGGGGTGCTGCTCGCTCCGGAGCAACGTGTTGGTCTTGCAGGCGCTCGCGCCTGCTCCAGGGCTGCTCGCGCTCTTTCGCGTCTGGGTTACCCGAGAGAGTTCATTAATAAGGCAGCAAGCGAGAGCCGTGATGGAAACCGCAGCCGCAGACCCACAAATAACGCAGGAGCCCGCTGCGATTTGAGACGGGGAGGTCCCGCTCGGTACGCGGGCAGGAGGGACCGGGCCGCGGGCCGCCCCGGGCTAACCCCGCTTGGAGCGGCGCCCGCTGCCTCTCACTCCACTAGCGCCTCAAGCAAGGGGAAAAAAAACGTGCCGTGCCCTCTATTACGCAAGCGTGTGAAGCACCCAACTCCCACGCTGCGCTTGGGTATTTTTCAAACATTTGCCCGCTTTTCATTTGCCTATCTGGCGCCTTTTGTAACACTCATATATAAAATAATAACAATAAACAGATCTGTTTATTTAAGCATTTTTTATTCCTATCTCCTCACCACTAGCAGCCCTCTATTTGTGCCGGTGTTTATCAAGAAACACCATGTGAAAGTTAATAATAACATAATTTAGAGCAATAATTACATTTTTATTCAATAGCTATGGGAAAACACTGAGTTGAATAATGAGATAAAAATGAGTGTCTCAGTCCTAACAGGACATTAATCAACATATTAACTGTGCAGGCAAACTGATTTGAGGCTGTTATGGCTTAATTTGTCTCAAAATCATTATTTTTTATGTATTGCATAATGCACTTTAAAATACACGTTGAAGTGATTATACGCAAGCGTGATAGCCGCACGGAATAGATGCTACTCTTTATTCTGCCGTGAATTACACTTTTTTACGGTTCCCAGGGCAGAATCGATACGGCTGACCTCAGTGCCGGAGCCCCACCGCCCGGCGGCGAAGGGACGGCCGTCGAGCCTGGGCATCCACCCCGCGGAGGTGGGACCCTGCCGGGAGGCCGTGCGCCGCCAGGCGCGACTTGAGCGGTCGGCGCTCGAGGTTTACGCGTCCGTCGTGACGGTTTTCACCAGGGCTGGACCTGCTGCCGGAAGCAGGCCCGCGTGGAGCGGCCGCCAAGAGCAGAGCGAGCCCCGCGGCGGCGGGCGACCGGAGGACCTTCCCGCCGGGAGACGGCGGGGACGAGGGCGAGAGGGTCGCGCGGGGCGGCTGAAAAGGGAATTCGCCCCCGACCCCGGAGGCTGGGGGAAGGAGGGCTGGGACCGCCACAGAAGCAGGACAAATTTGACAGACGCTGTGAAATGGATGGGACGTGCTTTGCAGTAAAGCTGCGGAAACATTGGAAATTAAGCAGGCGTTCCTCTGTAATGCTTACACGGGAGAAATAAGCACCTTGGCGTGAAACAAAGCGTTCGGTTTTTGGCCGAACAAAACCTTTCAGCTTGATCCAAATGACATTTCGGGGCAGGGAGAGGAGATTGGCTTTCCCTCCATTTGGCCAAAAAAGACTCCTGCCAAAATTTCCAGGCTTATTGGCCCTAACCCAATTCCCCGCTGCGGTGCCAGCACAAAATCAGAGCTAGCACCGCCTGGCACTGCACGGCACAGCACCACACTGCACGGCACGGCGTGGCACTGCATGGGACGGCATGGCACAGCACCGCGCGGCATGGCATGGCACGGCACTGCATGGCACAGCACTGCACTGCACGGCACCACACGGCACAGCACCGCACTACACAGCATGGCACGGCACGGCACCGCATTGCACGGCACCGCACGGCACTGCATGGCATGGCACGGCACAGCACTGCACAGCATGGCATGGCACGGCACGGCACCACACTGCACAGCACCACACTGCACGGCATGGCACGGCACGGCACTGCATGGCACGGCACCGCATTGCACGGCACCGCACGGCACCGCACGGCACGGCACGGCACGGCACTGCATGGCATGGCACGGCACAGCACTGCACAGCATGGCACTGCACCGCATTGCACGGCGCCGCACTGCACGGCATGGCATGGCACTGCACTGCATGGCATGGTACTGCACTGCACGGCACTGCACGGCGCGGCATGGCACACGGCCCGGCCCAGGAGGCCAGCGCAGGGCTTGCCGCAGCCTTCGTGGGGCGCCCACCGCGCTCCAGCGGCCTCCTGGGGATCGCTGCTTCTTAACCTGCTCCCTTGTCCTCACGCTTTTTTCCCTTGCCTCACCTCGCCTTTTCTTTTTTCCTTTTTTCGTTTTTCTTTTCTTTTCTTTTTTCTTTTCTTTTTTCTTTTATTTTCCTTTTCTTTTTGTTTTTTAATCTCTTTTCTTTTTTCTTTTCTTTCCTTTTCCCTTTCTCTTTTTTCCTTTCCTTTGCTTTCCAGTCCGTTCCTTCGTGCTTATACCGGTGCAGCTGAGACCAACGTCTGGCCTTTGCTTACGGTGTCTTTAAAGCACTTGCAGGTTGCCCCTGTAACTGCCGCCTTCTACTTATTTCATCATTTCTGCCCCAAACAGATGAAGACGTATCTTTGCGAACCTTACAGTTATGGGGAAACCAGGGCGAGACGTGAAGAGCAACAACGGCGCTTCAGAGACCTGCAAGCGCGAGCGCAAACCCGAGCGCCGCGGTGGAGGCTGCTTTAGCGCTCTCTTCTCAGAGCTGCGGCTCGGGCGGGCTGTAAGAGCCGCCCGGGGCGCCCGGCGTCCCCGCTCCGGCCCCCACGGCGTCGGAGCAAGCGGGGAGCGATCGGGAGGGCGGGTAAGGGACACGGCGCAGCTGCTGCCGGCGCATGCTTCCGGCCTGGCGAGGCAGCGCTTGGGCCGCCGGCGCCGTCCCGCGCCCCCGTGCCTCTGCTCTTGCTCCGCGTCCTCCGCAGGACTCTGGGCGGGAGAGACACTGCGCGAGTATGTCACTCTATAGTAACTTTTCATTGCTCAGCTGTTTACACACCTTTAAGAAGAGGAGCGCTGCGGGATGGTCCTGACCGTGCCCACCTGCCCGCGGAGCGCAGCGCGGCAGCGCAGAGAGGAAACGTCGCGGGGTTTTACCCTGTGCAAAACGCTGCGGTTTCTCTCGGGTAAGGGAGCCGCTCCACTTCTCTTTAACCTCGATGTTGTCCTAAAACCTGGAGTTCCTCGGGGTCGCCGAACGCCCCAGCGCCAGCAGCCCGGCCCGGGGCCCTTCACCCGCCTTACAGCAGGCTGCCGCCCGGCCTGCGCCTCCTCGCAGGGTCGCGAAGACAACGCGCGCCACGATGCGCAGCACTGCCGCGCTCTGGGGGGGGCGGGAAACCCCGCGGAGCGGCGCGGAACAGCGCGGAGCGGAACGGCGTGGGACAGCGCGGACCAGCACAGCGCGGAACGGCACGGAACGGTACGGAACGGCGCGGAACGGTGCAGAGCTGAACAGCACAGAACGGCGCAGAACGGTGCGGAACAGCGCGGAACGGAGCGGAGCGGCGCGGAACGGCGCAGAACGGCGCGGAGCGGAACAGCACGGAACGGGGTGCAGGAGGGCGGCGAGAATGGCGCGTAACAGCGCGGCGCGGAGCGGAACAGCGCGGAACGGAGCGGAGCGGCGCGGAACGGCGCGGAGCGGCGCGGAACGGAGCGGAGCGGAGCGGCGCAGAACAGCGCGGCGCGGCGCGGAACAGCGCGCGTTTTGCCGAGAGAGGGCGCTGTTGCCCCGCGGCCGTGGCGGGCGCGGGCGCGGGCGCGGGCGCGGGGCGCGGCGGGGAAGCCCTCCCGGGGCCGCGCCGCGGCTGCCGGGCTGCTTCGGGCGTCCCGGGCCGCCCGGGCCGAGAGCCGCAGGGACCAGGCCAGGCGGCGCCCCACGCGCGGGGCCAGAAGCGGGAGCCCCTGTGGCGCTGAACAGATGCGCCGCGTACACTTCTTCGCGAGAAATCATATACCCTGCACTGCTTTTAACTCCGACCTTGCCGCCTCAAGGCCATGTTCATGGTTCATAGGAAAAAATATAGATTTTTTT
This sequence comes from Struthio camelus, assembly GCF_040807025.1. Taxonomy (NCBI): domain Eukaryota; kingdom Metazoa; phylum Chordata; class Aves; order Struthioniformes; family Struthionidae; genus Struthio; species Struthio camelus. The sequence goes on along the minus strand of NC_090947.1, from coordinate 45,947,868 downwards.
TTTAATGGCTAAGCCGAGTTTTCACTTTGTGCAGCTGGGAAGGGAGCGCGTCTCCGGCCGGCAGCAATCCTCGCGCGGAGGCACAGGCCACCTCTTCGTGCCCCATCGCTTCCCCTGCCCCTGTCTTCAGCTGGGCACGGGGGGTTCAGGGGCACGGGCTCGCCTGCGGGCAGCAATAACCCCGCGCGGCAGCCGCGTCCCGCGCGGGTGGCTCGGGCAAAGCCTTATTTACCGTGGTCGGCGGGCGCTCCACGTTTCATTTCTCCAGCCAAAGCTCCTACAGCAGCATCTCATTTCTGCTGCCTCTGCAACAGCTGGCGGCGGCGGCGCCTGAGAAAGGCTGTTATTAAAAGAATAATAACTGTATTGGAGGTTTCTGAATCCAAGGCTGTTTTCTTTCTCAAATATTCATTAAAAATATAGATTGTATTGGATTGAAAGTGGCCTTCAATGAATAGTATTCTTGTTTGCGTACAAGAAGCAGCTTCCAGTGCAATTCCCTGACAGTAATTGTGGCCTGAACCGAGCCTGCACAGGAACTGAGTGCGGCTAGTGGCTGTCCTGGGATCGAGTGCTCCACTTTTGTCATTATCAGGCTACTTCTTAAAATGCAGAAATTAGTTAGGCCAGCAAAGAGTTAATTATGTTCCTGTGACAGGAAACCCTCAAAGCACGTTACTTGTGAAGAATTCTTTATCTTTTCTGCAGAGCAGAAATTTGAAAGACCTTGGCAGATGATATCATATAAATAGTTGCAGAGCATCATTTAAAAGAAGGAAGAAAAAAAAAAGTGTTGAGTGTGTGAGGAAATCCTCCTGGTAAGTAAACTCATATCACGAGGAGAGCTGCAATCATTTTGGAGGCATAGCCGAACAGCAGTGCGGCTGAAGGAAAACATAAGCACCTAGATATATTCCTTTTGACACTGCTCATTTTCCAACCTCACTTTTTCCTGGCATTTTTTACAGTTCCTAGCTCTGACGCCTTAGCAAAGTCACGTGAAAAAGAAATCTTCAAAACGGTCCGGACAGGACGTTAAGGCTGCTACTGCATTAACTTTCAGAGCGGTGCAGAACGCTGAATGGACGTCCCGGGCTCGGTCAGCCCGCCGCGTGTGTGAGGAAGGCGAGGGGTACGGGAGCTTCCTAAGGGCTGGAGAGCCGTGATTGCTTCGAGGTGGTCTCTGTGCCCAGCCGCAGTGCCCACTCTTACAGGCTGAGCTTTCAGTGAGGATGCCCCACAGCCCACTTTGGCATCTTCATGCCTCACAGCCACAGAGGCACATCAGTAGGCTCCAGAGTTAACAGTGCAGAGCTGCGCTGTGTGGCAGGAGTATCGACTCCGTGCAGCACTGGCTGCTGTCAGCCGGGCTGGGCAGCGAGTAAAGGGTGCCAGCAACTTCACATGGCCCAGGGTAAACAGGACAGACAGAAAGGGAAAGGAATCGAGTGAAAAATCATGGAGAGGCTGGCTGAGTCGGCCTCACACCGGGAAAGGATCCAGCCAATGCGTCCTGCACGTTGGCGTTGCTGCAGGACCCGCAGGTAATGCTTGATTACCGGGCTGAGGCAGAGAAAAATCACCAGCACAATCAGAGACAGTGTAATTAACTGCACTGTGTAAAATATAAATTAAATAACACCTCCTTAATGATCAAACGCCACGCTGAGCTGAGTGGGCTAATACGGCAGGTCACGTATGGGAGCCGTGGCGGGCACGCCGGCCGCCGCCGCGGCTCGGCCCCTGCCGGCACTGTCACGGAGGGCCGGGACGGCTGGCGCGGGCAGGCAACGAGCCTGGATTTGGGGAAGCGGGGAGCAAAGTCGGGCAAGCCACTCCACGCGCTTGCATGCTGCGAACGCTTTTTGGTAGCTATTGGCCATTGCTGGACACGGCACGCCGGGCTGGTCGTCTTTTGCAGTGGGATTCGACAACTATGGGTCATTCCCTTATTTGTGCCTCTGTTATTTCTTGCTCAGAGAGCTTGAGCTATTAAAAGGCAAAATTGCAAGAGATGGAGCAAGGTGCATAATTTTCTTCCTCTTACTGAAGGAAAACCAACACGGAGGCGTTGGGTTGGCTGCCTACGGAGACCGAACGGGACAGGCCAGGAACTGTCCTTCACCTGACAGACGCCACCAAGGGGGAACCAGACCATGGTGCAACCAGACCAAGCAAGACACTTTGCCAGACCATCTGGAAAACGGTTGTTGAATTGCGTTAGCTTTTGTGAAACAAACTTCAGGTGATGATGGCAAAGATTTAGTCACAGAAGGTACATTTTCATTAATGAAGCACTGAGCTGTGACAGCACATAGACATTGAGTCCTGCCTATTTTGCCAATAAAATTTAGTGAGATCAGATATACAAAAAAAAAACCTAACCAGACCTACAAAATAATCCAGCCTTAAAATTCACCTGAAAATATAGTTTTAGATGAATGGGCAACAAAAACATTTCAGGCAGCTTTCAATGCACCCCTCCCCCCCCAAAAAAAAAAAAAGAAGCAGAAGTCTTGGATGCACAGAGATGGAATTGCTGTGTATGGTGAGATTCGGTGAAAAGCGGGCTGTCACAGGCAGCATGAGGCCAGAAAAGGCCAAAGCTAACCCGCGGGGCCGTCTGGGGGCAGGAGGAAGGAGGCAAGAGCTCAGAAGTGCTGCTGTGCCGGGCCACGGTGGACACGGGGAAGCCGGCACCTGAAGCTTGAACCTCTGCCGTCTTCCCCGTCTAACCTGGAGCACTTCATTTGGCATCAGGCCTTTGAATGACTGAGTTGTAAACCAGGGTGGACTATTTCCCATCTGCAGAAAATAGACACAGAACAATCTGTTATTGTTACATTCTTTCTAACAAATATAATTACCTAAATGGCCAGTAAGTATTCAGAGATTTTTTTTCGTTTTGCTCACCATTTTCTAGGCTTTGACCCTGTACCGTGAAGGTCAATGTAACCCTGACCCTTATGGCTTGGGAAAGTACCAGTGATCTGGGCTGAATTCTTTGCTGCTGAAAGCTGAATTAAGCTTTGATCAATATATTCCACTATTCCTTGTCAATAGCATTTAAGAAAGTATAAGGGTGCTGAAAAGATAGACAATAGTGTAAGAAAATACTGGATTGTTACTTTCAGTTATAGGTTAGTAGTACTTTTATTTTCATTAATCAGCTAGTAGCCAGTTTTCACTCAATGTTATTTTCTTCAGTTGCTGCAGACTTTCTCCTGGCGTACCTGCTGCTTCAGCGTAACACGTCCAACTACGCTATGCCTCTTGCCATATACCCCGGCTTTGCCCCGAGCGTTGCAAAGTTTGAATAGTAGCTCCTTCTGTTCAAAGCTGGAAAGCTGAGAGCAATCCCGCTTATAAACTCTGCAGAAAAGGGACAGATTAAACGTTGCTATATTTGGGGTTTATCATGGAAAAAAACTAGGCTTCAATGACAACTTTTTTGCATAAATGGTTCCCACTGAGATTTAAGTAATCAGTTTTAATGAAAAGTATTAGTATTGGAAGACAACATCTTCAGATTACTGCTAGGTACCTTTCTAATAGGATTGTCTTCTCTAGAAGAAAGATGTCCTGAGGGTCAGGAGAGCATCTGGTGGACACTGGTGGGCACTGGTCTGACACAGAGTGACTGTCCCGTCTGGGGCAATCACTGATGTCCGCACCCTCGAGCCCACCGGGATTTGTCCCCCATGACTCTGTCCTGAGCCGGCTCCCGTCCTAATGGCATTCCTACAGGCATCAGCTGCACGAGGGTGTTATTAATTTATGCTGGCTACCGGTTTTGTCCCTGTGCTTGCATCAATATGGGAAGCACAGAAAATTTCAACTGTCACTTCTGTTCTCTACTAAAAGATAAAACATCATTTCAGAGCAGGATACTTATCATCTTATCTGTTAGCTTTTGGGCTTCTTTGAAGGTAAATTTATGCACTACTAATTGATTTCTGATGTTATTGAACTTGACAGTGAGTCAAAGAAATGCTGTGAAAGCTCAATACGGATACTTCTTGTACGTTAAAATATTCTGACATATGTAAACACACAGAAAGTTTGATGATCTGTGGATGTCATTCGCTCAGGGCCAATTCTGCCATTGCAAAGAAAGCTGGAAGCGGAGGTGCGGTATGGGAGTTACAGGTTTGCAAATATCCACTCCTTTTCAGCAAAGCAATGAAATGCATAATTAATTTTGAACATTTAAGCCCCATGTAGGTCTGTGTAGAACCTAAAATTCAGCTCAACGTCATAGAAGCCTTCACTGAGATTTTTGCAGCATCATTCGTCAAACAAATGTGACCTGAGTGTTAGGTGACGCTGGACAGTTTTTGGACAGAATGGTGCTCACCTGTGGCTCCAGCTGGAAAAGATGCAAAATCTGGAGGTAGGATGTTATGACGATCAATGAGCCGTGGAGAATTATTTTAATTTTCTGAGCTGATGAGAGGTGTGCCTTTAGCATTTAGTGTGGAGGTAATGCAGCATTTCCTCCTTGACTTTGCAGAAAACCCTTGGATTTGAGTGCACAGTAGCCACCCAGAGCAGGTATCTCAAACTTCAGATGGAGCAGCATGAGGCAAGGGGGACGAGCAGGTAGAAATGTTCCAGCATTGCATATTTGCTGACAATAAGAAGAAATAGTTGGCCCAAGATTTCTCAGTCATGGAAGACATGCAAGCACAGTTTTATCTTTAAGAAATGGACTTCAGCACATGTGTAAAGTGCTGTCCTGTGAGGGATTTTTGATGGGACAAATGACTACCAGACACTGATGTGGTTTAGGAATCTAAATAATTCAAGCAGAAACTCCCCAAAGGTTATTAAAATGCACTGTTTGTGCTAGCCAAAGCCTTAGCTCTCCCCGTTCGCAGTGCTGCGGAAGGGACGAAGGGTCTGAGGATGTCATCCGAGTTCGTACCTGACCTTCTCTCATCTCATCCCTAAAGGAGCTGCCGGTGGTCCCGTTCCTCCAAGGCCGATGCTGCTCGGTCTGGTGAGTGGGGATGGGGGTGTGTGTATGGGGACGTCCCATCACAAACTATATTAGTAAGTCTTTTCCAGAAGTAATTAACTCAAAAGATACTGCACTGATTACAGGAAAGGTGTTAACAGAAGCCTAAGAAGTCGAAAAACAGAATTAAGCTGCATTTGAGGAAAGCTCTCTCTTTGATCTCAGGTTTGTGATGTATGACATACACTAAGAGGAACATATTGAAGCAAATTATGAACTTCATTATGTTTGGAAACCCACTACTTCAAGGCGAGACATGACAAGGGATAGCAACAACTTTCTTCTCCCCTTCAACTTCCAGTTTGTTCTTTTTTTGACAATACGAGACGTAGGTCACTGCTGCGGGTGAGGAATTTTAATATTTTGCATCTCAAGACGAAATGCGTTAATTTACGCTCCCCACCGCCCACCAGATGTTGGACCCTCCGGAGCCCTGGGAGAGCCGCGGGCTTCCGGCGCGCCGAGGACAGCCCGTCCCCAGGAGCCGCGCTGCGGGAGGCTCAGCGCCGCGCTGGGGGGCTGCCGTGCCAGGCGGCCTTTTTTGTACTTTGCTCATATAGTGAAAGCTCCCAATTGAAAGATTTTTTTTTTTGTCCTTGAGAACACCGATGTCATTAAACCCTGCCCTGCTGCAGCGGGAGCCCGGGCCAGCCCCAGCCTTGCCCTCCGGCCGTTGGCGGCCACGCGGCTGCACGAGCAGCGCCGTAACTTGGCCCCGCGCTCTGCTTTCCAGAGCGAAGGAAGGAGACGGGGTGCGACGGGGCTCGCAGCTCGACGCCGGAGACGAAGCTGGTGGGAAACAGCACCGGGGATGCGGCTCGCGCCACCTCCCCGCGCGGGGCGTCACCTCTGCAACGTTCCCCGCGGCCGTCTCCTGCCGGCTGCCAGCGTGATGTCTCCAAACAAAGGCGAAAGTCTGCAAACAGGATTTTCGCATAAATTACTTATAAATCATAAAACGGAACTTTTAAACTTGATTCCTGTAAATTCTGTAGCACCCTGTGTTTCAAACTACTTTGGACGCTGCCAGCAATAAAACTTCTCTCTTTCATCCTATTTTCTCACGCGATCCCTTATTCTCCTCTTCCATACATCCTGCTTTACCCTCTGGCTGCAGCAATTTCTCCTAAGCATTGCATTGACGCCAACGTAAGGCCAACATCATTTTGATATAGGCCTAGGATGAGAAGAAAATCAAGCCTTTTGAGCCAAACTCAGGTGTTTGCTGGTGTAGCAATATAGATTGCACCGAGGGGAGAAAACAGCCGTGTTTAGCTGATTATGCACAGGTTTTGCGTAGATGCGCGCACGTTCCCACGGAGTCACCTTAGGATCAGTGGTCAGACTGGGCGTTTGCAGTCAGATTTTTCTGTTTAATACTTTGCTGCAAATATCTACCTAATTTCCCTTTTCATTTTAGAGGTTCAGGAACAGCCACATACGTATACTCGTTCATTTCTGCCAGTTCTGCGACTTGAATGTGCGAGTTGTTACCCGAGGAAGGCGTCCGAGGGCCAGTTACCATCCACCAGCAGCCGGGGCTTCTTCAGGGGCACGATTTTAGGATGGGGCTATACCCCAGGCTGGGCTGTCTTCAAACCGGGGGAGAGCAGCATGTTCCAGATATGATTCCCCTTTTCTGCCACTTGCACGTTTTAGGAACCGTCATTAGCCGAAGCCGTTTTTCAGGATATTATTGCATGATGCGAAATGTATAAAAGAAATTGGCCGGTTTCTCCTGAGCTTCGGTTTTGTGCAAGTGAACCTAATCCTGGTTTTCTCAGCTTCTTCTCCTTATGCCAGTCACAGTTTCTAATTAGCTTTCCCAATGGAGGAGGAAGATGGATTATATTTTAATATCTAGAGACTAAAATTAGTTTATATTTTAGCAAGTTAGCACTTCTTAGCTGCTGATTTACTCTTGAAGCTGCAAAATCTGTGAGCTTGCAATTAATCATGTGTTGGTCATTTTCTTTCAAAAATGTTCGGTTTGGCTGTCTGGATCATAATAAGGGAAACCACGTAATTTGTGCGGTTAGCACTTGCAGCCTGCGTTAAACTAAGTCACAATATATCACCTCACCCGCTCCTTGTCCTTAACACGGTAAAAAGCATATGCTTTCACGGGGATTTGTCTAAGCAGAACCACAAAAGAGTTATCGGGGAAGAAGTTTTGCGCGGGACGAAGGGCTGTAAAGCTGCTGGTCTCTCCGGCGGGGGCAGGAGCGGCTCCCGGCTGCGAGCGGGCGCCGCGCGGCGCGTGCCCTCCCGCCCGGGGGCTGCTCCCCGGCCCCGCGGGGCGGCACGGGCCAAGCCGGGTCCTTCGCCCGCGGGTCTCTGACGCGACAGTGAGAGGTGGCGAGGAAGGCTGGGCATGACCGGGCGCCTCTTCAAAAAGCCACGCGCATAGGAGATACTGCTTACTGATACGTCAACAATAAATTATTGTTTTCGGCTGACATTAAGCAAGCTCTTGCCCCCCCCCCCCAAAAAAAAATTTAACCTGTAAACTGTTGGACATCACAGAGCCATATATCAAACTGCTGCCGGCATACTGATGCCTCACGATGCTGCTGCGACAAATCAATTAGGCTACCAATTCTGTTCATTAGAATTCATTTAAATCTCAATTAAAAAGTTAATTAAAAGTAAGAGTGAGAAGGAAATCATGTCTGACGCTCTTATTAAGCTCAAATCACCAAATTATTTTTTAAACCCAAATCAACAATCAGAACTGGAAATACAAAGGGGAGAAGGGAAGGGAGGAAAAGAAGGAGAAGTAGCGGGCGTTCGGCCTCGGGGAGGAGGGACGGCGGCTGCGCCTCGGGCGCCCGGCCGAGCCCGGGCCCCGGCTCGACCCCGCCGCCCCGCGCCGCGGTCAAGGAGCTGCAGGGGAGCGGGGGCCAGCCCCGCGCCTCTCCCGGCCCCTTCCCCGGGTGCGTTCAGACAGCCCTCCGGATTAAACGGAGCCCGCTAGCTCCGTTTAAATGTCAGGCCAGATCCGAGTCTTGATGCAGATAATCATTTCAATAATATTTCTCCATTGGTGCCCCCGACGCCGAGGGAATAAAGCTTTTCTGCTGTCAGGCAGCGCGAGGCTGCAGTCGGTGTAAACGCTTGACATTGAGCCAGATGGCTTAGCCGTGCCGCAAACATATGTTCAACAAGCAGGCTCGCACACACTGGAATTTTATTATTTTGAACCGGCGAGGCATGCATATTTATTTACTGGACCCCCCCCCGCCGCCCCTCCTCGGCCCCGGCGTCACCGTGCTCTGAAAGGCAGGAGCCGCGCGGCTCCTCGGAGCAGCGGGGCCGGCGGGCGCGCGAGCCGAGCGCGGGTCCCTGCGGGTTCCCGCAGCCCCGGGGCGCCCCGGCCCGCCCAGCTCTCGGCCCTGCCGTCACGCCAGGGATTCCCTAACTTCTAGCACAGCAGGCTCTTCCGGCAGGCGATACGCTCCGCTCTGCCAGCTGCGCCCCGAACGTCTTGCTGAGATCACCGGAGCAGGAAAAGAAACATGTCCGTGCAAAGGGGGGGAAAAATGAACAAGATGATAAAAAATTAAAACCTTTGCTTGGGGGAGAACGGCAGTCCAACGCAGAGTCAAGCAACGGCAGATCTGTTTTTTGTTTTTTTTTTTCCCAGGCTGATATTAAACAGCTGGACATAAACGTAAGCGGTTTCACAAAACAGCACAAGGACGGCCTAGGAACCCCAAATGCAATAAAAGCTCTAGGAATCTTTCTTCTGACTTAAATGTGTTTCGGATCAGGCTGGCGTTATGCTTTTGCAGCCCAAGCCTCCAAATCCTGGGAGCTGTGCAGTATTTCACCGCCGAGGTTGCCTTCACACAATAGCAGGTGTGTTTATTCCTTTGGTGGTGGAATATCAGTATGCAAATTGTACAGCCGAAGTAGGTGTGAAGCCCCTGCGCAAACTCAAAGCGTTCGAGGCTGCTGCCTTCCTGCCATCAGCCGTGTCGCAGCCCGGACGGGCTCATTCAGTCCTCACCTTTCCTTATGCTCATTTTCACTGGGAAATCTCCTTGTGTCATGGGAAGCCACACCAGGCGGATAACGCAACAGCTGCAGTCAGCCAGAATTATTCACATTTCTGATGTATCGCTGCAATATTTGAAATCAAACAACTCCCAATACTGACTGAAACTCAGGGTCTTGTGGTAGAAAAAGAGGCACAAATAGTAAAGCCCGTTATGCGTTATTCCTCATCATTCTTGTTTTGCACTTTTCCACTAATCTTCTACTGTTATTTTATCCCTGTTAACGGCTCACGCCTGGTGCATCGACGACAGTTACGCACAGGCCGAGTCATTCCATCCCGTAAGACAAAACACAATTATACCTTCTTACACCAGACCGCTGCTTACATTGCGTATTTAGTTCACTAATATTTGAGCTTCTTATGTTAGACACGGGCAATACTAAAACATGGTGGTCATTTCCTACAAACGGTCCCAAAAGATTAAGTCTCCACATAAAAACTGAGGGGAGACTCAGCAGAGGGAGCTACTGAGGGCAGAGACGGACCCCAGGTTCACACCGGTGAGAAAAGGAAGCGTTGGGCCTGCAGCCTTTTGCACTAGATCTCAACTCCTCCAGCGCACACGCTCTTTCCTCGAGACGCCCTCCCCTTGCGGGCAGCAGCCCCGGCTCCGGCGCCCGCGTCCTCTCCAGCAGCTGTCCCGCGCTGTGCTTGCGCCCCGCCGGCCAGGGAACGCAGCCGGGCGCCGCGGGGCGACGTCGGGGCGGCTCAAGAGCGCCGGACGCCCCGGAGCAGCGGCCGGCTCCGGGACCCGGGCCGGCGCAGGGGCCCTCCGCAGTACGGCCGGGATTCCCGGGGAGGGCCGCAAAACCGGCCGGCCGCGTTAGCGCCACCGCCCCGGCGCAGGACGCGTCCCCGGCCACCGCGGGCAGCGGCGAGGGGCCGACGGCGGCAGCGTGCTGCGGCTCCTTCCCGGGCGCCGTCGGCAGCTGCGGGCCGAGCCGGGCCGAGCCGCTTCGGCCAGGATCCTCTCCTCAGCCTGAAGCCTTCAGCCAAAACCGGAGGGGGGAAAAACACTCTTGAAACAGTGGCAGTACTAATGCTGCAGCTCTTGACGAAGCCCTTCCCAGCTGGGCCGTGCTGAGCCGTGCTGGGCCACGCTGGGCCATGCTGGGCTGCTGAGCCGTGCTGGGCTGTGCTGGGCCATGCTGGGCCGTGCTGGGCTGTGCTGGGCCGTGCTGGGCCGTGCTGGGCCACACTGGGCCACGCTGGGCTGCTGAGCTGTGCTGGGCTGTGCTGGGCTGTGCTGGGCCATGCTAGGCCGTGCTGGGTTGTGCTGGGCCGTGCTGGGCCGTGCTGGGCCGTGCTGGGCTGTGCTGGGCTGTGCTGGGTCATGTTGGGCCATGCTAGGCCTTGTGGCCGTGCTGGGCGATGCTGGGCCATGCTGGGCTGAGCTGGGCCATGCTGGGCCATGCTGGGCTGCGCTGGGCTGCGCTGGGCTGCGCTGGGCCATGCTGAGCTGCGCTGGGCTGCTGGGCCACGTTGGGCTGCGCTGCTGCCAATTGCTCATCAGCCCCCATTTCCCAGGTCGGCCCGGAGAAGAGGTGGGGGGACATCCATCCACAAGGCCCCAGCGGTGCTGGAGCGGGGCGGCAGGCTGGGATCGTGCTGGTCCCGGCGCGCGGCTGTGGGGCAGCAGCGGGCCGGACGCGGACTTTGCAAGCCAGGAGCGCCAGCCGCCCCGGTGCAGCAGCGTTTCGGGGCAGGGGCGACCCCTCCCACGGCGCCTTCGGGGAAGAGCGCTGCGACGCTCGGGGTCACCCCGCTGCCGCCAGCCGCCCGGAGCTGCTGCCGTGAGGCCACGCGGCGGCCTCGGCCTCCGACGCAACGCTGTCGTGCGGAGGTGCGCTTGCTGGAACTCAGACTGGCTCCGCATGAAACAGGATTATCTTCAAATCGGGGCAAAAGTCTTTTCTTCCCAATTTCTGGATCTTTGGAGTGGCTGAAGTGGGATGAGCTCTGCCACGCCACGGCACTGGAGACAGATTCGTGGTGTTTAGGTGCCGCTGCCTTTCCAGAAGTACTCGTTTCAAGCTGATAGTGCTGCTAAACAGTCATTTTGATTTATGTCTGTTGATAAATCATTCTTCCTTAGCAACGTGTCACCAAAGCGCTAACAAGAGCGGGTCGTCTCCTTGAAGGAGATCGCACAAAACATGGAAAGGCAGAACTAACCGAAGAGAGGAGCTTCCTGCGGGGACGGCAAGGTCCCCGTACAGCCGAGAAACCCTGCAGCCTCGGTTCTGGAAAGGCGGCCTGCGCTCAGCTTGGCCGACCGGCCCCTTCACCGCCCCCACACGTCCTGGTCCCGGTCCCCGTCCTGGTCCTGCCATAAACCCCCGTTGTCTTGCATTTCACCAGTTTCATTTTGAAAAGCAGTGCCCTGGCTGCGTAGCGAGGCAGGTGGGAGCTCACCGGGGTCTTCCCAGGCACTTCTGCCCCGCGCGGGGCAGAGCACTCTGTCCCCCTCCGTGCCCCGTCAGCCTAAAACTACTCGTTCTACCCAACCTCTGTCAACCGCATTCGATTTTAAACCATTGCTGTGATTCGTACCATTTTCTTGCAATAAAGATAATTTTTAAAATCCTTATTTTTCTTAAACTCATTCAGCTTTTTCTCTCGCTCACGTGAATTCGGCATTTTAACTCTCGCTCCACATCACTGAGGTTGCGTCTGAAGCCTTTAGGAAAGCTGCATACAGCAATTTCTTGCCCTTCAGCTGAATCCGTGGGCTGGGGCAGGCTCCTTCCAGCTCTGTGGCCAGGCGAGGTCCTGCTGCTACCTACGGAAATCAGCCTCTTCGGCAGCCTGAGGCAGAAGCAGCTGTGTGCGTCCCTGAAATGGGCCCAATTCTGACATCAGCTGCAGCCCCAACCGGTGGCATTGGGTCCCGGCGCGCAGAACGGCTTCATGCCGGTGGGCATTGCTTTGCACTGATTGCACCACGTGCCTAACGATGAGCGTTTTCAGAGAGGGAGGAGCAGGCAAAATAAAATCCTCTTTAAGGAGAGACTTATGGGGAAGTTTTTCCCTCACTTTTTATATTACGAAATCTGAATTTAGGCGAAAAATATCATGTTTGCTGGCACTCTGCGGAGGGTTACGCCAGCCCGCGGCGAGAAACGGGAGGGAGCCGCTCCCGGAGCCCAGCGCTGCTGCCGGGGCCGGACCGGCGCCCGGCACGTTGCTCTCGGGAAATGGAGGCACCGCTCTGTCTTCGGCGAAATCACGACAGACAACACAGAGCAAATTGCACCTGCCCGTGATTTTCCTTTAAAAAAAAAATGAAATGGAACTGAAGTTGACTTAGGATATAGCTCTCTATCCTCTCAGTCATTTTTGTGATATTTTTTCATAAACTTGGCTGCTTCTCGTTTGCCCTCTAATAATTCTCTGAAGGCTCATTTCCCCTGTATAACTCTGTGCAAACACAAAGTTGAGAAGAGGGTATTTAGACTCATCCTTCAGGAATGCTGTTTTTGAGAAAATGCTTGTTTACCCATGTCAGCAATTTCCAAAAATATAATGTGCATTTGGAAATCAAAGGTAATTACCACAGAAAAATCCAGCAGTTTCAATCAGGTCCAGACTCCTGCAGAAATGTATTTTAGCGCCAGGCCGTACAGGCTTACACTGCATCATGCAAAACGATGAAAATGTGAAATATCAGGCAGCTCTAACAATAGAAGGAGTGGTACAGAGCCCCCCGAATGTGCGATGGCCTGGGTCTTTTCTGACATTTTTCTTCATGAGTGAGGAGGGACTTGATAATTCATGTTATTAGGTCTTCCCTCATGAGTAAAGACAAATGTCACCAGAGGTAGGAACCGCTGTGTATCCCGTACGGTGCAGGTTACCTCTGCACAGTTTGCGCTCAGTGGGTTCTCCTAAGTATTTGGAGTAAGCAAGGGAGAAAATATTTGTAAAAGCTCACAAACTTTTGGGTTTTCTTTTGCATTTTGCAGCACTACAAAATAAAGAAGTCATGGACGCTGTGCTTGGGGGTGCGTCGTGTTCTCCTTCCTCACCCCCCCTGCTAATCGGCAGCACTGGCCAACCTTACACGGGAAGTCACAGATCTGCTTCCTGAACATCAGGACTGCATCAAGCCTCGTGGAAACGCCCCGGCTCTGGCCAGGCAGAGGCTACAGCCCCGAGGCGGGTGCGAAGCGTCGACGAACGCGCGCGGCGCGGCGCCGTCAGCCCCAGCGCTGGCGGCGGGGCGGCAGAGGCGGCGAGGAGAAGACCCTCTCCCCGGGCGCCGGGGAAGCAGCTCCGCCGTGCAGCAGGGACCCAGGTAACCCATTTCCTCCCGGAGCAGCCCCCGGGCACCGAGAGCGGCTGCCGGGTGGCCCCACGGCGAGGGAGACGGCGACGGGGGCCACCAAGAGCCGAGGGGCCTCCGGGGCGAGGAGCATCCGGAGCCGAGAGTGAAAGTTTGTAAAGAAAGTACTGCACACAGACTTCCTGTAGTATCAAAAGGAAAATTTATGCATCGCCTTTGAGTTCAACTTCTCCATTAAAGCTTTTTCCCTATAATCTAGGGAGTTCTTATCTTGGTGACTTATGATGTTATGGAGGGGCTCATGCATGGAAAATGTCAATAGAAATAGTAACTCTAGAAGGGAAGGGCCTCCTAATTAGTCCCCATTTAGATTTTATGATGGCTTTGAGATCTGCTCATCCTGACAGTGCGCACTCTGGTTACATATTGTTCTAGCCTGAGGGAACCATAGGAAAATCCAGATTTATTGTACCTATCATACCAGCATATTTCATTTGCCATTATGAGCAGCCATCTCGCAATGATGCAGGAGTATTTATTACAGATTAAATTGTAGGACCTGGATGGTTTAGTGAGGTTCTTGAGGTATCATTTATGTCATTAACTGGCTCATTATCAGATCTGCAAATCTCAATTCCTTTTTTTGTGCCTTCTGTTTAAGAGCGGGGGCCGGGGCTGGAGCTCTGGCGGGCGGCGGAGGGGCGCGAGCACGGCCGCGTGGGCACGACCACGGGCGCCCCGTCCCCACCCGCGGAGGGGCACCGGGGGGACCAGCTCCGGCTGCTCCCAGCCGCGGCGGGCTGTAAATCACAGCGCTTCGGAGTCGACGGACACAAATCTGTCCTAGGCAAGGGGTGGGATTTTACCCGACCGTCTCGCATATGTTTCTTTCCCGATTCCTCTCCCTTAAACTGCAACTTAGAAATGGGAAGCTGCAGAAGGGGGGTGGTAGGAGAGGAGGCAATTTAATTATTTAACAAGCCTATTCCAAGTATAAGCTTATTACTTGTGGCGAAAGAATACAGTGGTGGCCGTTTTTTTCACTCTCTTTTATGCTTTACCTCTTCTTGGAGAATTATTTGAAGAGGTTTAATCCAGTCTGGATAGTCGTTGTTAATATGAGAGGAGAATGGGTTATTTTTGCGCTTGCTCGGCTGCCAGACTTTCCTGAAAACTCGCCGAGAGAAAGGAGCTTTCAGACACTGCCTCTATCCTTCGATTTAGTGATATTACTTGAATTTATTGTTTGATTCAACTTGTGTGTCCTTCCTTGTTGGTATTTGCCCTGTTTACTCTCCTATATTGCTTTTTCATAAAACCAGGGAATGGCATTTAAGTTGTTGTGTTCTTTGGTATTAAAACGCACTTCATACAAGCCCAGAAGTACATACAGGACTGCTGGGTTCAGGTCACAGATTGTGGAGGAAAGCGTGCCGTTGTTTGGTTGCCGAGATTAATTAATTCATTTGATATCTAATATTTGCAGGGAAACTGAAGCTTTGGGAGTAAGTAATAATGCATAAAAAATACAATCTCTTGTCTCCCGTCATTTTGCAAGCAAAAGGGAGGTCAGAGATTTCTGAATTTGTTTACATGAGTTGATTGCACCTGAAAGTCGTTTTTTTGTGAAAGTAACGATGTTGGGACTCTAAACTCATGGCATTAAAGGCTAAATACAGCCAATTACCTCCCTACAATTACTTAGCAAAGGGATGTTTTAAACGTGTTTTTCTGAAGAATTCAGAGCTCAGTATTTGCCTGCAGGATATGTGCCACGAATGGTAAAATTCGAATACTATGTTCTGGCACAAAATGAGGAGCAATCATGGAAGTGAGAGGAAAGCTAAATTGTAAGCGCAATAAAAGCTTGGCACATATGTCTCCAAAACAGATGATTGACACCAAAATATTTTCTATACTGAAACTCTGAAAACAAAGAAAAGCCACCACATAGAAACCTCACATTTAAACTTGTTGCTTGCAACCTAGAGTTAATAAAGTGCTGCTGAAAGGTCAGATGGAGAGAGTTTCGCTCCCTTCCACTAAACTAGATAATTTAGAGGCTTCCTAACGTCTTTGTCCTTATTAGGCTGATTGGAGACATCTTTCCCTAAGAATGCCTTAAACATTCACCTATAAAAACACAAATACATTTTAACATCTGAAGTCCATAATAAGTTTTGAATATCTGTGTAAAAAATAATGTTTCAGAGTTTTTGGGACTGCGCTATTAATTTTATTTAACATTTGTTGTGTATTTTACAACAGCACTATCTCCTCTGAAATTAACTTGTGCAAACCTGGTTTAAGTTAATAGGTGTGACTATTTAAAATCTCCTTTTTCCTTTAAAAGAATCAGAATACCTTAGGCATTACAAATGTTTGAATCAAATACTTTTCTCTGTAACTCAGGAACAGTCCTTTTTATTTAGTTTGCATGACAAAAGTGGAGGATGCTTTATGAATCTAAAAAAGGTCATTTATAAACTAAAGGAAGAGGGAGAGGACTTAATTGTCGGATATTTATCTCACATCAGTCTTCTAATAGCTGCCTTCAATGTTCACACTGCGTAAGGAGATCTGAAGTTAGAATGTAAATAAAAAGTGGAAGCGTGTGTGTGTGTGTGTGTGTGTGTGTGTGTGTGTGTGTGTGTGTGTGTGTGTGTTTCTTCCTTTAAAGAATATTTTCTGCTTGGAACAGCTGCAATGCCATTAGGAAATTTAGATATTTTGTACGCTTTAAAACTACAACCGCAGCAGCAAGGAGAGTATCTGTAAATAGAGATGGTTTGCCTATTGTTCAGCTATTCCCTTGGTAGGTGTTTTAAAATGAAAATGGATTGTAATTATTAAGGGGAAAAAAAAGAGAGAAAGAAAATCCCTTTACCTGAGTTGATAGCCAATTACCGAGAACTTGGTGCTAAAGGAGACGCCTCTCGCGGTCCGTATACTATAGGTACCCTTGAATAAATACAAATCTGCAACGCTATAAATAGGCTCCTTGAAATTAGAGAGTCTTATCTGAGCCTGCTTTACAATGCTGCTCTCGCCAAGCTCAGTCTTTGCAGTATAATCTTAATATTGAGCTTGCTCGTTAATCTCCATTGCCTTTTTAGGTTAGTCTAGACTGTTCTTGTAGCTGTAGTACTCACGGGGTTGCCGTAGGAACAAGGAATTCAAGTAAATATGCTCGTGGAAAAGAAATGTCTACTAATTAAATGTGAATAGCATTTATAAGTCGCCAGATTTGGTAAAATGTAGACCATAATGTGCTTTGATGTAATTCATCAGAAAATACGTGCAGATATACGAGACACCTATAAGACATATATATGATACGTCTACTTCTATGGGGGGGTTACATATGCTGGAGATGAAGGCAACATTTTCAGATAGAAGTGACACTTTAAATGGTTTTGTTCCTTTCAAGGCTATAAATTCTATAATCTTATGCGTATATCCTTTTATTGCATTTACATGGCAGATAAAGACATTTGGTTCACTGCTGTGAGTGCTGGAAGCCTTGATTATTTCCTTACCAAAATCTATTCAATTTTCACTGTTAAAATATATTTTTTCTCTTTAAATTGAATCAAAAAGAAACCCTAACACTGATCTCAAGCGCTGTTTTCCCCATCTCACGCGCAGGGCTGTTGCTGGTATCACGTGCACGTTTGGCTGAATTCATACAAGAGCAGGGTGTTAGTTTTTGAGGCTTCATCTCTTCCAGGAGGCCAAACGTAAGCTTTTCTTCCTCCTGAATTAGCATTTGCTCGTGAGAGACCATTTTTGTTATGTGCTTCACCTTTTCTCTCTAGAGAACTTTGTGCCTCAGTCTCCCGTGTATAAAAATGGGATAATACAACTTTTGATCTCCCGCACTTTCTCTTTCTTTCCTACTTACTCATTTTTTTCAGGCAAGCAATATTTAATACTGCACATTCAAATCCAACCCAACTAGAGCCGCGATACGTGTTGGGGCTGTTGGGTGTTACTGGCAAAACTGGTTGATGAGGGATACTGCAAAAATCTAAAAAACAAAATCTTAGAGGGTAAAGTGAAATGTCATTAACTGAACGCGACGGAATGTGTGTCTAAATAAGCAGATAAATGAACAGGTTACAAAAATAACACAATATTTTCCTCTTTAACAAATTACCCATCATTATCTGATCCATATACTTTGCATAGCCATGTCACACTCCGTGTGAGGACTGCAAACGTTGACAAATATATTAATTTTACAGATGGGGAAACCGAGGCCTAGGAAAGAAGATGCAGATTTCAGTTTAAAGCATCTAACACTGGAAAGTCAGCTTTATTTACCAGTCCTGCCCAGGACACCCAGATGAATGTCCGTCTGGGGAAAACGTGGGCAAAGGGGGCATGCAGAGTCTATGGAAGAACTAGTAAAAGAGCCCACCTCCCCGGGCTCTTGTGCTTGTAATTTGAATGCAAAATTAACCCCTTCTGTCCTGTAGGTGTGAAAGTCACAACCAATTCCCGGCCAGTAAAAGTGGAGGAAAAAAAGAAGAAAAAAAGAAAAAGTATCCTCCTCAAACGTCGGAGTCCGCAGCGCAGAGCTATGCATTTTTTCTTGGATGCAGCCCGACCCAGCCGGCCGGCCTGTTACAGGCGCGCTCGGCGGGACTGCCCATGACAGCTCTGTCACCCGGCATGTTTTACCATGAATATACGAGCACGGTGGAGATAATTGCGTACTCCGCAAGGAACGGGGCTGACAAAGACCCCGCCTGCGCCCGGGAGAGGTAATGAGGATGCCGGTGCTTTAACACCAGGCTCCGGCGCCCAGCGCGTATCAGGGCAGCAGAGAGCTGAACTTCCAGAGAATTTTTTGCTGAACACATTAATTACGTGCAAGGAAAAAAAAAAAAACAAAACAGGGTTTGCTTTGCACATGTATCGCCTACCCATCTCTTCTGCAGCAAACAAACCTTACCCGAGGCTCTCCGTTGCCTTTACAGAACCAAGGACTTTGAGATGAAATACTAAGAAAACATACACAGAATGAGAGTTAATCTTCAAAACTCTTATTGCAACATTTAGAAATCCAACTGTTCACTGAAAGAGATACATGCAAAGGGTCCCTGTAAAGCACAACGCCCATGATTTTCCTGAATTTCTACTGGTTACGCAAAATATATTCTACCCAACAGGCAGCAATTTCTCATTGAAACAGAAGGAACGCGCGTCCTTCATCTGCATAAAAATGTGGGCTCTGTAAGCACACTAATTTCATTCTCATTTTTAATTACAGTTCAAGGATGAAATTCATCTCAGTCGTGCTCATGCTTAGGTGGGATAAAGCCAAAGAAGTTCCCACAGATTTATATCGGTGCAGGGAGAGGGGAGAATTTTGCCCCATTTCCTGACACCGACTCCACTTACGGGGCAAACGCTGCACTGGCTTTTTTGGCGGCCACCTCCCTAAACGGGACACAAATTGGGGCCGAATTCAGCCCACTTACACGGGTCGAGCGATGGTGGGCTCTTTGCCAGCGCTGGTGGCTGGCGGTCCAGGGTGGCTCCCGGCTGGACGCTCCCCGTCTCCCGTGGTGGGTGGCTCATCGGCGTGCTCCTGTTTTCCTGGTGGCCTTTCCTGCCAGGGAAGAAAATGTGACCGCCGTCATCCCCAGCTCCTTTCGGGAGCCGGGCAGGTTAATTCCTACCCCCTCGCAGGAATAACACCTTCCTTGGGAGAGTAAACGTGTGTTTACCCGCGGTCCGTTAAAATCAAGCAGGGGGCTTATGTGCCAGCCGGTGCTTAGCATGTATAAATAGTTATAGGATCAGGCCTTAAGATTTCTTACCTTTTGCAGCGACGGTCTTCACCTTCGCATTGTCTTGCCAGGCCCCTTCCGCCTTTTCAACACTTTTCACACGCAAACACGGGGGGGGGGGGGGTATCAGAAAGCAGAAGCAACCTCATAATTAATTGTTCGCCTCCCTGTTATTAATACATTGCAATAGCTGCAGATGATACTTGGCAGATCGCTATTCTGATGGAAAAGCATCTGGAATAAAGACAACGTGATCTCAGTGCCCCCGACCATTTACAATTTATATGTCCTTGTCAGATAGGGAGTTTGATGACTCTAATGTCATGTTTGTCCTTCACCCTGAGAAAATCTCCTTTTAAAGATCACCAGCCCATCTTTATTGACAGTAACTGTGCAGGTCACGATATTAACATGTGTTGGATTTTTCCAAAATGCTGATCTTTTTTAACCATTAAAAAAAATAGAAAAAAAGAAATAAAAGCCTGTGATTCACAAATCTAGCAGGGATTCAGACCGAGCCCACACTTTACAGGGGAAGGAGGGGTGATTGTGTGGGTAAAGCAGCAGCCCATGCTTCAAGAGAAGTGTGCTTTGCTCTTCGAGTGTGCACCGGGGCATGTCACATAGCACTTTTTCCCCCTTCTGAGAAAGGCTTTCGGGAATGAGAATATTTTCATGCCCTATCTGGAGTCTTTGCTTACCCCAGTACTTTCATGTACAATGAATCTTCTAATCATAGATCTCAGAGACCTGCACTGCATTAGGGAAAAAAAAAAAGATTTACCATACAGGGCACGCAGAACAACAAAAAGCCTCCGTTTTCCTGTGTTATCTCCCTTTTCTCCTCATGTCCGGAGTTAGGAGTTGATGGGACAACAAGGAGTACACTCATTTCTGTGCTATTTTTCCACCTTGAAAAAAAGTGCCTCTGCAGCATGACGCAGGCTCGGAGCTGCAATCTGAGCGCAGGGCTTGAACAGCCTGCGAGCGGCCGGCTCCCCTCCAAACCCCCCCTGCCCTAAATACCATCATCATTTCGTATTCCTTCCTAGCTCGGAGCACCTGGAGTAACGCAAAGATCGTGCTGCGGCCCAGAGCGACTACAGCATCGAGCTGCAGGCGGGCTTTGCCCGCTGGCGGTCGAGGGTGTCTGAAGGACAGTGCTGGAGAACTGTTAGAGGCAAGCACACCAAGCTTGGTGCTGCCTGGTCTGTACGGTCTTCAAGGAAGAACGCTCATCAACGTGTGTTTTGTTTCAGAGAGGGCTAACTATGTATGAAGACAAGCGAGCGACCAAAGCCAAGGACCGTATCTGGCCATATGGGCATCCTCTTTACAGAACTCGGACGTTTCCTGCAACCTATTCCCAGCCAGGAGCACGGCCAGCTGCAAGAGGTGGTCAGCCTGCGAGCCGGCGTCCAGAAACGAAGGGCTAGAGACAAGAACTTTGAAATCTGTGGAAATCTTCCTTCTGACTTGAATGGTCTTTGGATCAGGACTGAAGTGCATTTGAGCTGCAGAAATTTCAGTCACTCAAAATAGCTATTTAGACTGTATAAGCAAGTCTTGCACTATGGACTTTTACATTTACAATGTGAAAGAAAATGTCAGAATAGTAAACAGAACAATCTGGAAGGATGACGACAGCATTGTGAAATCCAGCATTTCAAGAAACATGTCCAAACGTTCCTCCACTTCTGACACGCTTTTCTGCTGATATAATTACAGCGTTCAAAAGTTGTGCCTCTTCTGTAAGCAGGAAGCATTTCAGATAAACAGTACTGGAGTCCTCCCTCATTTCTGAACCGCTTATAAACAGAGCAATAAGAAACTCCCACAATCACAGAAATTAGAAGCGGACCGACCTGTTAGGTCAGCTAATCCCCTACCCTTGCTGACCTAAGGTTGTTCTCTCCAGAGGTTTCCCGAGCGCCTTGTTCAGTGCACTTTTAGCTATTCAAGGGATGCTGCTGCCACCATGCCCCCTGGGACACCACTAGGACTACTCCACACCACAAAGACATGTTTTGTCTCTCAGTCCTTTTTTGAGTTTTTTATTTGGCTTTACTCCATCTCTCGTCTTTCACTAATCCTTGGATCACTCTACGCTTGACCACTGCGGTATTTCTGCCTTTCAAAACTACTGCTGTTGGGCTGGAACCAAAACCATCAAAGTCAACGAGAGTCTTTCACTGAATTCTGATCAGCTTTAGATGAAATAAACGTTTGCCCAAATCCCTTTAATGTTCTCTAAACCTTCCCTGAAAAACAGTCATTCCAGCCCTTTTGTCTTCACTCACCTTCCAGCTTGTCAGCATGTTTCAAAACATACATCACAATTTCAGTGTCTTTTGGGCAAAACTGTACACATGCGAGCGATCCTCCGGAGATGAAACACATGCAGAAGAGGTTTTTCCTGAGTCGAGCCCAAAATATTCAGCACCTCCTGCAGCAACAGTCTCGAGGAGGAGTCGCGGAGGATGAGGTGACCGGCCACGTCTGTGATACGTGGCTTCCACCATGTGGACAGAGGCTTGTAGGTAGCAACGGGCGCCCCCCTCTCCGAGCCCAGCAGCTGACCAAAGCTCAGGGTCTGCTGGCGCTCTGGGGCCGGTGGGAGGAGCAGCTCATGGTGCGTCGCTGCTGCGGCTGCTTTCAGTGCTGGTTTCCTCCTGGCTTTAAGTCTAAATATTTCCTTGGAGGTAAGCAGCCCTTCCTGAGGCATGAAGTGGTAAGCATTGCTGTGAAAAGTTTTGGTTTGGTGGATCAAAAATTTCCAACAAAAAAAGTAACTTCAACAAAAAAATTCCTGGCTGGTTGTAGGACAGGCCTAACAACATGTCAAAATGCTTTCACTTGAAAGCGCTGTTCCTGTGACTGCAACCAACAGTCCTGTGTTTTGAAAAGGCTGTTTTGGGTCATGGCTCTTCACTGCTGGTCACAGTTTGAGGAGGAAAGATTGGCAGGTGCCAAACCCGGCTGAACCCACCAAGCAGCCTTGCTCAGCAAGCAAAGTTTGGGAGGCCAGGAGGTGGCCTTGGGGCTTGCTCCCTCTCCAAGGAGGTCTGGATTAAGGTAGGTGGATCACGTGAAGCTCAGTAGCTCTTCCAAAACAGCGCTAAGTGCAGCCAGGCTTTGGGATGGGGACAGACATGAGGCTGCAGCTGGACAAAGACAAACACACAGTTGGTGCTCTGGCAGCTCTTAGAGGGCAACACCAGCCCAGATCCCGACCGGAGCACTACGGGGAAGCCAAAGTCTCACTACGGGATTAACTGTCAGCTGAAGGTCAGTGTCTCAAAAATCAGATGTTTGTTCGCTTTTGCAGTACGACTTGCTTTGCAAGATGGTACTCCCGTACTCTGGATACTCCTGTAATGGAAAATTTATTGTCAATTCTTGAAACTCAGTCTCTTTCATATAGGTAGGTCCAAAATCTTATTAACAGTGATCTGACTGGCAGGTGCATGTTTGTCTGATGGGTTGGGGCAAAATGTTTTAGGTCGATTAATGTTTTTCAAAATTTAAACTCACAGCTAGTCAACCTCTGGCCAAGAGAGAAAGCAGTGGAAAGGCAATTTGGTTTTTCACGTGAAGGGTTAGCTCAGCACGGTTTTTTGCTGTCCACCACACAGCAACCCTTCAAAACAGTGTTTCCACAACAATCGTCAGGTGACGGCTGTGCTCTGGAAGTCCTCATTACGTCGGAGGCAACAGGTTCTCCGAGGTTCGTTGGGAGAAGGTCACTTTCTGACCCAACGCAACTACAATTATAAAGGCTAATTGAGGGCAGGCTGCTGCCTGTAACAGCGAAGGGGCTGTGAATGAGAAGCAGGAGACGAAAGGAGTCTCGTGGTTCGCTAACCAGGCACGTCACCCAGCGGAGGACCCTGAGAAGGGGGGGGTGATGATCCTACCAGCATCCAACATTTCTCTACTCACTCCCAGGGACAGTGTTTAGCCATGTGTCGAAGGCAGCCTAAAAGCAGACACAGAAGGTAATTCCTGTCCCCCTCCTCTCCAGTTATCCTCCCCCAGCAAAGAGAGGCCTCGATCTGCCAGTCCTTAGGAAGAAAACAGTTCTTCATGGGCGTAAACTCAATAAAATATGTACATGTATTTATATCCTGAGTTGCTGGAAACTGGAATGAGCCCAATGCTTCTAAACAGACTCACTAAAATGTAGAAGAATATGTTTTACATCTTTGCAAGTTGCCTTTTATGACTAAAAGGTGGCAAATCACACACCATAACTGCAGGGAACGTGCAACCCTTGCCCAGACTCCGTGTGTTATGCGGGGAGTCTCACTAACCCACGAGTCCCACCACGTGGCTCTACCTTTCAACCAGAAATCTCACACCATTTTATTCCATTTAACTTTGGAGGACATTTTGCATTCTTGAGAACCAAAAAAATAGAAATATTGTGGAGCTTAAGAATTTGGTTCAGGCTTTTCACGTCAAAATTGCAAAATAAGTGGGGCAGTCGAGGAAGTGCTCGTCTGCTACCACTTGTTACTCTTTCAGACAGTCACATTTTATACTTTCATCTTTACTTTACTCCTCTGAGAGCTCTGGAAACGGGAGAACAGTACAAAATATTTTCTGATACTAATTTCAAATGTTTAAATGAACTCTCGGCAGCAACGTTCATAGCCCTTTCGCATTACTTTTCCAACAGTGTTGCAGTGATCGCAAATCACAGGAAAATATTCTCACTGTGCTGATTTTGGAGAAAGCTTTCAATGTAAAAAAAACTTTTCACATGTGCTCATTTTAGTCAAAGTGCTTAGGCACTCACCCAATAAGAGAACAGAAATAATACTATTCGATTTAACCAATTGCTATTTAACAGCAAACCCATAAAGCTAAGAAACTAAAAAACAAGATTAATAAAATAATGAAACATGATTTTTCGAAGGGAAAGAGGGGATGCATTTTGAACACGGACTGCTCGCTGTCAGACATCCGTTCAGCACTGAAGTGCCTTGTACTCCTTACGAGCTCATCAGCTCTGTCGTGGCGTTCGTTTCATTAGACACCTAAAATCAGCCACGTAGGGCAAACTAACCGTCCGATCCCCCTGCGCGGTCGGTGGGGACACGCGCAGCCCTCAGGATCCCGCGTGATTCGCCCTGGCCTGCAACAGGTCTGGCAGGGCCGTGGGCGAGCCAGCTGCCCGCGGGGCCTTTCCGCTGGCCCAGGCGAGCTGGCCACCTCCGAGGCGGCTGACCCCAGGAAAACGGAAACCCACGTGAATGCTCACCCTTAACACCGGCCTTGGCCGCTGGGCAGCTGCAGGGCGTCCTGCTCGAGGACATCGACCGCAGCGTGAGGTTACAGGTGGGGAAACGAGCCGCCCTACCTGGGCGCCCATCAGCTGCCGTCGGTGCCCTGCAAACATAACTTAACTTGTATAGCTCCTTTTTGGCAAAGAGAAGCAAGAAGATGATGTTTGGGAAACACAAACTTAATCGACAGTGGGTTTTACTTAGATGCTCATGTTACAAAACATAATGACTACATGGGGCAGAGCATATAAAAGTGTATTTAGTGCAATACAGCAGAAATCAGTTTCAAAAGATGAAGAAAACAATTGCCAGGGCCTAATCCTACGGCTCTGCCTGCCTTGGAAGCCAGCGGGCGTTTTGGTGGGGGCTTAACCGGAGCCGGAGGCGCAGGGTCAGCTCCGTGGGGCTGTGTTCCCTCCCCAGCGCACACGTGTAGCTCCCGTTAATTTAAGGGGAATTATGTGAATTGTACAGCAAGAGTTGACTATACTCCCGAGTATTGCTGTTATCATGTTTACCATCAATATTCATGAAGTCTTCAAAAAAAAAAAAAAAAGGCAGCAGGCAGATTTTACTCTAAAATACAGGACTGTAATATCTTCTGTGAGCGCATGCGAAAGCAGCATTTTTTCCAATACGTTTTCTCTACGTATTTTTCAGGCTGTTGCGCTGCGTTATCGGGAGGAGAGTCACTGAAAACAGCAAATTGTCGTAATATTACACATCACCATTACCACGTCTGGCCCTTCCAGAAACCCATTGGTCTCGATTAACAATTTGTTTTGGAGTTTTCCAGCCCAAACGATTCCCCCATACGAGTAAACATGCAACTTTAGAACCAAAAAATTGCACAAAAGCCTGGTTTTCATTCAATTACTTGTGCTGTGCTTTATCGGACGAACATAACCAACGCGATCTGCACGGGACGCCAAAGGACCGAATTGTGCGGGTTTTCTCCACGAATGCTGTAAGCGTATGTTATCTGTTACATGCATCGCAGCGTTACTTATTACCAGCTTCACACGCAGCACTCTGCCTTTGATTTGCACAAACAACTGTAAATGTTTTATACATTTGTGAGGAAGTGAATGATATTAGACCATCAATCCACGGGGACCGCAAATCAGGGGCAAAAAAAAAAAAAAGGCTATTACATTTCAGCAGCAGTTAAATCAGCCGTGCCCCCCGGCTGGTTTTGTCAGCCGCGTCTGCTGTCGGAGGGAGGACGGCAAGCGCTCGCCGCGCCGGCCTGGCCCGCTTGTCCCTCCAGTTACAGCCAACAGCTGAAAAGGGGGGGGGGGGGGGGAAGAGGAAAAAAAAAAAAGAAGAAGAAAAAGGCAAAATGGGGCGGCCGCCTCGTGCTGCTGCCGCCAGCCCCGGCCCCGCAGCAGCCTGCCAACGGGGCGCCGCTCTGCCAGTTGTAAATTTTAATTGGCCATCTGGGGAAAGCGCAAACCACTGACTGGAGATTAATCAGTAAATTAACCCAGGCATAATACGCGTCTCCCAGCGGAGCGGGGCTGCAGCAGCCGGCGTGCCGGAGGACGCGCGCGGGGATGCTGCTCCCGCCGCCTCGCCCGCCGGCTGCTGCAGCCCGGGACGGCCGGCTCTGCCGGGCCACAGGCTGCCCTGGCGGAGACGGGCGGCCGCTACGCAGCGGAGGAGGCCCTGGGAGCCGTCACGGAGTCCGGGCGCCCTCGCTTCTCGCTGCTTGCTTCGAGGAAAGCTTTCGAGCGCTCCCTGCGGAGCGGGAGCCCCTCCGGCTCCCGCCTGGCGCCCTGAAAGCTTCCGTAAGCGAAGCCCTTTCCCTGGTGGGATGGGGGCAACGGCTGGCAGCAGGTGACAACCGCGTCGCCCTCGGAGAGGGTCCCCTCTCGCGCGGGTGGCAGAGGGGGGCGAGAGGGACGGTGCTGAGCGCTAAACGCAACAGCAGAGCGGTAAAAACCAGCACTGCGGGAGCCCGGCTTGGTTTGAGCTCAGCTATGTTTCACGAGGACGTTTGTGCCTCCAGCATTGGTGGACCACCACCACCAGCAGCACCACCACCAACCACCACCACGACCACCACCACCGGCACCACCACCATCAGCAGCACCACCACCAACCACCACCACCGGCACCACCACCATCAGCAGCACCACCACCACCAGCACCACCACCAGCAGCAGGAGGGAGAGGACGAGCCGCGGGCTGGGGCTCCGCAGGAGCGTCCCACCTTGCCCCCGCCGGGGCGGCGAGAGGCCCCTCGCTGGCAAAGCCACGCGCCCCTCCGAGGGCCAAGGATCGCCGCCGCTGCCACGAGGCAGGGAGAGGACGGGCTCCCCGCCACCCAAAGACCCAGCGCCCTTTTACACCAAACTTCCCGTCCCCTACCCCAACACGGCCGAAAAATAAAAATTGCCGCTCTTGTAGCTTTCGAATTCAGGCAGGAGAGACGGAGGCGAAGCGATCGCTGCCTTCCTGTTTGCGCAGCCTCTTGCCCGCCGACGCCAGGCCCATCCGGCTCGCGAGCGCTGCAGCGGGCCGGGGGGCAAAGGGGGGGAAAAAACCCCAAGAAAATGCAAACTGCTAAAAAGTTTCTAAAAAGCAAAAACATGGCCGTCCGGAGCTCCCCGCGCTCACACACATGGGCCGCGACAGCCCGGGAACTGCATTCGCTTCCTCCCGCTCGTCTCCCTCCCCACACAGGACCCTTCGAGGTCGCCGACCGCTTCGGGATGTTGGCAGAACGCGGCGCCCGGCCGTTAGCCTGCCTATTGCCCGGGTCAAGTTTTGTAATCCCTGTCTGTTGCCATAAGGCCTGAACCCTGCTCTTGCAAATTTAAACGTTCCCCCTAATAAATAGTTCTTCAGTGGTGAATATACAGATGCCGTCGTATCGTGCCTGTGGTTTTGCATTTCCCCCACTGTCTCTTCTGTCTGACGCGATAATAAGCTCTGTGTTAAGCCAGAAAAAAGCAATTTTCTCCTGAGGTTAACTTCTCTGGATTGCCCACCTGAAGCGGGGAGTTGCATATAAATTACAATTTGTACTGAAGTGGAGCAGATTGAGTTAGTTCGTTGGCATCGATGGCACAGTGCAAATCCTTATCGACACACTGGGTGTTTCTTTCCCTTGTCTTAGCAATTGCCTTTGGAAAAAAAATCACATTAAACCTAGTCTTTCCTTCCGCAGAGGCCAGCGCAGGCACGGGGCCCTGCGCCTCCGTGGCTGCCGAGGAGCCGACGCGAAGCCGGGCAAAGCAGAGATAACCCGGGAACATGTCACACGTGCCGACGTAGGCACACGCGTCTCCCTGCATCTCTGCAAAGGCTGCAGTGCATTCCCCGTAGCTTGCAGAAGAGGACTCGTTCAGAGCAGCAACAGGGTGCCGAACAGCCCCACGTATTTATTTATTGTTTTATACAGCACCACAGATGCGCAGTTAAAGTGTAAGCTGCTTTATCTTTTTGGCCACTTTTTCAAACCATCTCCAGCTTCAAAACAAAAAAAAGGATAAAAACGCCAGATTAGCAGGCATTTACTGCTACCACATATAAAAATGGAGCTAGAGTACAATGCATGCAAGTAGATTAATTTCAAAGATTACATCTCATGTTTACTATTTCAGATGATTGCTCTTTCCATTGAAATCAAAGCAACAGCTGCTGTTGCATTAAGTTAAGCACATGCTCAAACTGGTGCAAAATCACGGCCCCGCGTTCAGTGGGACTGCTGAGCCGAGACAGATTTGGTGAAAACAGGTCTTGTTCAGGGCACGGAGGAGGCTGGAGACGAGCTCCCGGGCACGGTACACACCCGTGCCTGCATTGCCATAGTTGCACTCGCGTTCTCCAAAGCTACAGCCGGGGAAGGTGTTCGAGGCTCCCGGTTTATGCAATGGCGACGGGCGAGCTCGCGCCCGAGGCGTGCGGGCTAACTGCCAAGCCCTGTCCGTCCCGGAAGCAAGGCAGGAAATTTCTAGCTGATCCCAGCAAAACAGACAGGCCCAGTTCATTCAGATCAGTAAGGCATGGAGGAGGGTTAAAGAGGAAAAAGGAGTTAGAGAGAAAATGCAATATTCAGAGGACGCAGTCACTGTGCTTCGGTCATAGGAGAGACCTTTTACAAGAGCCGGTACCTTTCCAAAGGCTGAGATTAACCAGCTGGCTCGGAGACAGAGTCGAAACCTGCCGCTCCGTTAGCGGGGCAAAAGTGCTGACAGAAGAACCCCGCGATTTAAGCTTCCTTTGCACGATGGTGCCGTGATGTTAAGACGCCTCGATACCTTTATAACAAACAGCCGAAGGGCATTCCCAGCTGCGGCAGTCCGCGCTGCGCAGGGCGTTAGCCGGCGGTGAGCGGGGGCTGCCTTTGCACGCGCAGGGCCGGGCCCGCTCGCGCCGGCAGGCTTTGCCCTTGGGCGTCCATCCAGAGATCTGCTCACCGGGGAGAATCGACTTCACTTTCTTGCAGCTGAGCCTAAAGGCTAGACATTTTCCATCTGTTTTTTTTTTCCTCTCCTTCCAGAGCAGCACTCCAAGCTGCTCACCTTCAGCATCATACAGCCTTTCAGAAAAAAGTGTTTTTTTCTGTGTTGCAATATGTAAAACTCCTAATTAATGGTGGGTCTCACAGCAGAATGCATAAGTAATTCTATTGTATTTGATAACAGGGTATATTTGAGGGACTCGACTCTACACCTAATTATTACATACTAATTTCCTTAAAGAGTGGACAGTCCCAATTTCCTGGCAGCACCCGATAAAGACTACTTAACTACGTGGAAAAGTCTCTTAAAAGACAAGGGGAAACGATGCAGGCTTACGGTAATTCTCAGAGCCTCAGCAAGAGAAAAAAAAACGTCAGCGACCAAGAAACGTGTTGCGCTCAAAATGTTCTTGCTTGCGTGACTGGTGAAGAGCCTGTTGTCTCCCAGCAGTGACTTAAATAGGGTCCACATACAGCGACAAAAGGCTTTGATGTTTTAAGAATTGCAATTGTTAAAAGCTGTCCAGAGATGGAGACCTACAACAGTATCGCCACGATACCCGAGCCTCAGAGCCACACCGTCTTATTAAGCTGGAAAAAAAACCCTCTACAAAACCCATGCCTTCCTTCAACCAAAGCAGTTGCAAAAAAAAGGAAGAGAAAGAAGGCTGGTGGCTTCAGGAGCTGGACCACACTGCAGCTCCAGGTAGATCGGGACCGTCCAGGCAGCTCTTGGCAGAGGGTTTTAGTTTTCAAATGTTCCTTGTAGCCACTGCAGAAGAGAAGATTTTTCAGGAGGGATCTGTGCAAGGGAAAGCTCATGTATCGGGGACAGCTAGGCAGACTAAAGTATTCTTACTAGAAGTGACTGTGAAGAACATATGGTTTAATTTAATGCAAGAGACTTTGTAGATTATAATTGAGTAGATAATTGGGAAAGGATGATAATTGTTTATGAGAGGGAGGGATTTAGTAATTATTCAAAGCTGTTTTGAAAGACTTATAAATACTCCTTGACAAAGGCCCAGGAGGGGCCAAAACGTTGGCTCAATCATTTCACCACCTCTCCAGAATTAACGTTTAAGCACGTATGGTAAATCAGTAAGCAAAGTGCAACATATTGCTAAGCATTCGCAGGTGTCCGAGTGGTGGATCACAGCCCGATCCCCACGGCAGGGCTCTTCCCGGGCCGAGCTCTCCCGGCACCATGTTACTTACGCCCAAACCCAACATCCCTGTCTGGAATCTCTCAGGTATCAGAAACATCGTGGAAATATTTGAATGTCTCACCAGTTTCCCACTTATACAAGAACACACATAAAAGCTATTAAAAAGAAGTTCAAAAGACTATTTAAAACAAAAGACATTGCACTCCTTAAATGCAAATATAAATTTGAAGATGTGTTAGCAAGGAACATACACATAGGAGCGCATCAGCACCTGTCCTTCTGCAGTTACATTTGTTGTTGTTGTTGTTTTTAAAAACTCTGAAAAGTGAATATTGCTATTAATTATTTAAAATTTTGGACTGTCAAAATATATGTGAATAAACAAATCTGAGCAGGCAAACAACACTCACAGATATCAAATATTTCTCCTCCTCAGTATGCCTCTCCAGAAAAGCCTGAACGTGTATCTAAAATAATTAGATTTTGTTCAGTAATCAAACTCAATCAGATGGATTCTCTGTGAACTACTTTTACACCCCCAATGAGAAATGTGTGCCGCTTTCTGTAAATTTGCATATTTTTCCATAAACCTAAAACCAATCAATTTTGAAGAGTTATGATAATATAAAGAATCTGAGGCAATTACATGTCTTTTAAACAGGGATTCAAAATGCATTTCACTGACAGTATTCACGCAGTAAAAGAGTCAAAACTTCTTTAACCCTTTTAGTGACATCTCAATTACACCGTAATGATTGAGGCCCAGGACACTTCCGCAAGCTTAATGACCGGCTGGAAAAGCTGATGGCCTGAGGTGAAGCCAAGGGCCGTTAATTCCCCTGGTCATTAATTCCCCAGGAATTGCCCGGGGCAGATGTTGTTATTGCCACTATCCAGCGGAAATCTGAAGATATATTAGTGTTTCCTCATATGTGTTAGAAAATAAGCTGTTCAGTACAGACTTGTATTTTAAGACTTCCCCTCCCTCAGCCTACGTGAGAATAAGCCATCCCATTTGCACAGCACGAAGTGACAGTTACAGGGGCGCCGTCCCAGGGGCAGATAGACAAATTAGCAGAACCAGACTTTCATCAATGATTATGCCAAATATCACATCAGCCACCATATGGGCTTGAACACAGATTTCTCAGGGATTTCATTTTCATAAACAGGAAGGAATTATGCAACGTGCTATAGGTTGGGTTTAGAAATGTTTTCTTAAAACATCCATGTGGTAGAAACGACTTTTTAATGATTTTTCTCTGTGGTTATGCCTGGCCACAGTAGGCTTTTCTATGTTTATTAAGTAGTTGAGACTTCTCCTTTCAGACTGTTAACACGTCAATTCAAAGACGACGGACCTTCTCCGGGAGTCGGGCTCTGGGATTCTGGATAGACGGTGCGAACCGCATAGCAAATGCTGACAAATAAGCATCACGTCAAAGATAAGTTGGCCTTCAAACTTTGACTAAGCATGCAGAATCAGGTAGAAATGCAGGGAGGAGCCTCTAAAGAGGGACGTGGGTTGAGCAAAACTCTGTCCTATTCGTATTTCAAAGTGACACGGGGTTTAGTTGCTCACCACCAGTGAAAGGTATTTCGGAGGCTGGAGGCACGGGTGCCCACCACCACCCTCCCGCCCACCCCACAGCCAGACCAAACCTGAGCAGAGGTGCAGGACCACGAGGCATCACTTAGAGTTGACTCTGTTCACAAGTTTCCCAAATTATTGTTTTCCTACCGGAAAAGGCTGCTTCATGAAATCTTGAACAGTTTTAAAGCATTTTGATATAACTGAAACATTCCATTTTGGCTTTTGGAAAATAAAATACTTTTCCTACTTCTTCTGAAACTGACTCTTTTTTTTTTTTTTTTTAAGAAGTCAAAACAGAACTGAAATATTGTACCAATGAAACTATTTTGTGAAAATAGAGTTTAACGGAACCAGACCAAATGTGTCATCGTGGAGACATTTCACACTTCTTCATTTTGCATTCTTGTTTTGACAGTAAGATATTTATTTATAATATTTATATGGATTTGTATATATCTTGTTTATGTATTTATTTATAATAAAGATAATAAGATAATAATTAGATATTCAATCTTATTATATTTGGGGAATTTCTCACAAAAGAAGAATTCCACTTTCCAAAAAAAAAAATACTAAAAGCATGAGTTCAGTCTGCTCAGTTCCTCTCAGCGAGGTATGCAAGACTAGGCAATGATGTCAGGAAAGCAGAAGCATTAACTTCTTGAATGCATTTACCGCATTTAACTAGGATCACACAAATCAATGAAACGTTGGAAAAGGCGATGAATCTCCTACTGGCAAAGGTGACAAACCCTAAAATGAATTCACACTTTATCCAAAACCTATTGAAACCAGTTGGTAAAACCTCAAATGAGTAAGTTTTGGACTGCTTTAACTTCTCAATCTCTTTTCCCCACAAGTTATGAAGAAAAAAATTCTTCAAGTTATGAAGATAAAAAAAAAAATTCAAGTTATGAAGAGAAAAAATCTCTCTTTCTCTGTCTCTCCGCAGGAACTAATTCTTTATTCCTGCATTTTGATCTCATTTTAATACTTTCTATTTCAACAGTCTTTTAAGACAGCCTACAGCAGAACTTCTGAATGTAACACATCACGTGTTTGGCTTAAACTAAGCAAAACAAACTTTCAGATCATTGAGTCTTTCCTTAAATCTATGAAAATGGAAAAAAAATTCCTATATATTTCTTAGAGTGACAGAGAGCATGTCAGCTGAGTGTTAGCTCACAGAAAATCTCCTTTTCACCTAGGAAACACCATTTGGCAGCAGGTCCCTAATTAATATTATTATTTTAAAATAAGGAACAAAAAAAGCATACTTTTTACTGGTTACACACTGCAATGCAAATTTCAGAAACTGTCTTTATTTTCACTTAATGACCTCACCAGTGTTCTTTCAGAGCGGTGGACTGCATTGACATCCAATAACTTTGGTGTTAGGTTTCTTGAGGTTTTAGGCATAAAATTATAGTGGATGAATTTATATGATGAATTTATATTATATGAGCCATTGTATTTTCTACTTTATACCTCAAATAACACTTTGAGATTTTCTTAGTATACCAGGAAATTATTTAAGAGCTTTGGGGTAGTTTTTGTATTTAGAGCCTTAGATCAAAGTGATTTGTAAAGGCCTGTTCAGATTTTCTGTTTTGGTATTAATGACAATCATATCAGCAGGAAGTAGGTTTCAGGTTATTTTAGACACCTTAATTTTGAACTTCCATATCAACAAATGAAAATACTGTTTTCAACTGTAAGCCAGTCTAAGTTTTGGTGGATATGAACTCTTTAGGTTTGGAATCATTGCACTGCTCCTGCGATAATGTTCATCCTTAGGCTGGTGAAATACTGCTCAGCCTTAATTCTATTTTCATGTAGTCTTTTATCTGAAATACTCTTGTTAAAAAAGTGTATTTTATCAAAATAATTACAGCATAAATTCCACTGTTGCGATTACTTGGAGCAAAGAAGTGACTGAAGCCACCATCGCACAGCGGGAATCCTCTGTCTTTTAAGCTCAGGCTGATTACTGAGATTGGGAACCCGGGAACGGATGGGATTTCCTGCATCACGGGGCCACCACCAGCCATCGTCACCGTCACTTGTGTGGGTCCTCAGAGCATTCTTCACACCTCTGCAACCCTGCAGCACCTCGTGCCGAAAGACCCAGCCAGCTCTCCAGCGTGCTACAAGAGGAGAGCATCTTCCTGGCTTCGCTTTTCCATGTTCTACACCGCTGCAATAAACACGCTTACGTACTGCAAATCGTTAGAAAAATAACGCAGTACGTATCGGAGTATGCTGATTTTGTTTAGGAAGAGAAGCCCTCGATGTCCTCCTTCCTGTGCAAGGGGGAACTGACCGCCAGCTGACCGACCGCACTCTCCGTTTTTAAGGAGTAGGAGTAAATGCCCCACTGGTCACTTGCTGTGTTGGACAACTGCTCCGCGCTTTCTGTAATCACGTGCCACCCCAAAACTTCTCAGAAATAAAGGAAAAGAAACAAAAGCTGTGTAACAAGGAGTTATTCTGTGTTACTTTCAACTACGTGCACTCTGGGATTAAGGCCAAGATTTATAAAAGAAACTGCATCTGCGTTACTAGCGACAATTAAGATACAGCTGTCAGTTTCCCCACCCGTATCGCGTGCGCGTAATACGCCTCGTTGGAGAGACCTAAAAACATCCAAGAAAATAAGCTCATTCAGGGAAAGCAGGTGGAGAAAGAAGATATCTACAGTATGCTTGACAGTGAGGAAAGCATGTTTGTTCAGAATATATTGGAGACCCAGATCAGAAAGAGGTCACGCTTGTGAAAATATTACCACTGTAATACTGCCGAGGTCATGTCCGAAGGCGAGTTTGGCCGTGTAGAAGCTGGCGTGTTAAATATGTGCAGGAGCAGCGCACCCGGAGCACTCTCCGTTTCAACTGGTTTTCCTCATTTTTCACTCCAGAGTTAAATTCTATTGATACTTTTTTCCTTGATGTACCTCTTCCTTCATTCCCTGACCTCCCTCCGCCTTGCAGACCTCCAAATCCATGCCTTGCCCCACCTGGCAGATTTCCCAAGTTACAAACTTCTTGCTGTTACACACCAACAGCATGAAGGCAGAGGTGCGAGAGACACGGCACCTAGTCGCCTGGTGGGGGGCCTTCAAGAACAGATTGAAAACAAGGAATAGATCATCTGCAAGCGCTCCTATCTGGAGGACATGAGAAGAATCGGGGTTGGGGAGCAGGAAGAGCTCACACACAGCACTAAATACATTTTTCAGATTTTGTCACTGGAGATAAAGACTGCACTAGCAAAATCCTTTTAAAACAACCCAGAAAGCCAGCAGCAGCGTTATACACCCTTCCTATGCTGTAACGATGTGCTAGTCCAAAACACACGAAGAAAAGTAATTCACGAGTTACATTTTATCAGTGTTAATTCTTTTACTTATATGTCTGCAACTCCAGCACGGGTGGAAAGTGGGGCAGGAAGAAGAGAGGGAGGAGGCAAGAGCTGCCCACTGCAGCACCCCGTCCTCTGCCCGCCTGCCCCGGGCCGCTCCAGCACAAAGCCGGACTTGCTCTAACGCACGAGACGGTCCAGCGAGGACCTGGGGGGACAACAGCCAGGGAAGACGGCTGTGAGCAAAAGAGGGGAGGGGGGAACCCACACACCACCAACCCTCCCCCAAACCATTCTCTCTATTGTTTGCAAGACATAAGAACGAATGCAATGCTTACTGCGACCCCTCACTACATGTACATTTATATTTATTCACATTGTCATTCTTCTGAAAGATGGAGGAACTCATTCTGTGCGCGTGTCATTTGTTTCCCTTCTGGAATACGTTTCACAAATATTTCTAGTGTCCTCTCCCCTTGCAAATGACTAATGGGAGAAAGTAACTTTGGAAATGACATTGCAATGTAATCATCCATATTGTGTATTGTGGTTAAAATTGATTAAAATAATATTGAAATTCCCCCAAGGGATTATGCAATTATAAGTCAAGTCCCAAATGGAAAAGGTTTTTGAGAACTTGGCAGATGTCTTAATGAAAATGAAGCATTATAGTAATATATTAGTGCTATTTGTATATTATTGACAGCAAGATCACTAAACTGTATAAATTACTGTCCAGAAGAATGGCTGAATTGTTTTTCTTTCAGGAAATTTTTAATCAAATATAATTTCAGAAAAATAATTGTTTAATTTCAGCCTTAGCTTTTGATCTGCACACTGATAGATCAATTATTAAACTGAGTTTTAGCTACTCATTTGCTTCGAAAGTTGACAGTTTAAATATTTGATTTTACACCCCTTTTGTTTTATTACAAAATAAATTCTGGCTAATGCCATACACCATTACTTGCAGCCTTATAATAGGATGTAGGAGAAGGCTCACAACTTTTGTTTGTGATAAGAAAGCTGTTCATCTGGCACATCCTCCTTTAAAAGGTTTTTATAGGAGAATATCATTGAGCTAGAAGTGTGAATAATGAGTAACTAAGATCCCCTCTTCACAAAGCAGGTAATCGCCTTTCACTCAGGGAATTTTAACCTATTTAAAGGCTGCCTCATTAGGCATTTGCTTAAAAGGGTTTGGGATTTTGTTGTTGTTTCTTGTGCCCTGCACAGGAAGCGCAATCTGCATTTCAATAAACACCCTAAACCGATATTAGCAGTTTTATTCCTATACAGGAATTTCTGTTTCAGTGGTTAGGATATAAACTACCTGCCTGCAACTACACAATACTTTAATTTCAGAAGTAGGCTGTATTTTAATACCTTTTTTAAACAGACACCAGTTTTTATGAAGCACTACATGAGTTGCTGATGGATAAATCACCCAAGCATGGTTAAAGAGACCCTAATCTCCAGATGGTACCAGATCCATTTAATTGTATCCTCTGACCTCATCTCACCTGAGCCTGCATTAAAATCATAATACAGTTCAAGTGTAAAAATGATATAGTGTTTATTTGTCCTGTTTATAGGGGGGCAAACACACAGTTAAATTCCTATGTCGAGAATTAGCGTCGTCATTTGAAAAGGTTGAGTTAGATCAAACCGACTCTCAACGTTTTATTTGCCCTTTTTTATTTCAAGGGCCATATTGCTACAGTCGGACATCTAAGTGACAGAGGATGTTAAGAGAGAGGTGAACTAGATTACTGGACATGAAAGAGAAACACTGGCTGGATGTGGCCCTGTGGCTAACGCAAGAGGGAACGGAGCGGTTCTCTTCATTTTTAGTTTGCATGATGCAAAATGCGCAAGTACAGAACGTACAGCAAATCCATTGCAAATATTTTATATTCCAGAGTACCCAAATCAACACTTCCCTCTGCGGGTTCCATTTTCATTACTTTAACATAGGCATGGTCCTTCCCTCTCTCGGCAGCGTATCCTCCATAAAACAGTGAAAAATCATTACTAGAAGGAAAAACACTCCTGCGAGTCCATTTTCTTTTTTCTTAAGGCAGCTTCTTCACATGGACTAAACCGAGGAAGCGTTTAACGCGAACCTACAAGCACACCCTTATTGCAGCTCGGGGGTGCATCCAAGACGACCAGGGCACACCGAGCTCGCTCTCGGACTCACTTCGCCACGCGTCCCCAGGGCGCAGCGAAGCCCTGGGGGCCTCTGTCCCCCTTCCTGTGGGAGGCCACTGCCACCTGGGAGCCACAGCACCCCAATACGCAAGCATCCATCCCACGCGCTGCAAACGTCCAGGGCAGGATTTGTTCCCTGTGATCTTTCCCAATTTCCACTGCATCAGGTTCCTCCGCTGCTAGAGCAGGGCTGCTGCCCAGGCGCTGCGGTCCCATACTCACAGTTCACATGAAACCCTCGTTACTATCATCCTTTAAAAATAGTTATTTGTGGGAGGCAATTCAGTTTTGCAGACTTGTGATTACAGGAGTAATTAATTATCCATACTAATTCCATACTTAATACTAATGACATTTCACGTGAAATGTAAAGTAACTCTTAATACATACATCTACTTAGAAGCTTCTCTTCATTACATAAGAGACAAAACATAGTCCCGGGTGCTAGTCTAGCAAAGGGCCTGAGCCAGCACCCTGAAGCAAGGATAAAGAGGAGGAAGGAAAGAAACACAGACAAACAAGCAGTGAAGACAAACCTAAGTTATTATGAGTGTATTTACAGAGCCTGGTTAGCAGTTTTACTGCAGATATACTAGATTGTAGAGAGAATTGAATAATTTATCCAGCAATTTTCACATAAGCAATATTATTAAAAATGAAGACATGAGAAAAGAGGTTATAGTGGAGAATATATATAAGCCATGAATAAATGTATTAGGCAGTAAGAATAGTGAATGTTTTAGTAGGTTTAGACTAGATTAAAAAAACCTGTATTTGATTTCAAAGCCTTAAAATATCTGCTGGGAAAAAAAAGCATAGCTTGCAACTGGCAAAGTCAGAATATCTTTATCTATTTAAGCTATGGGCAGCTCTTGGAAGAGGGTAGTCTTTGCCATGGTACTCACACTCAGACATGCAGCGGGCCCTGACATCTGCTGTGCCCCCGTGCAGTCCCTGGTGCTCATGGCTAGGAGAGATGAGCAGAGACCAAAATGCTTTGTGAAAGTTCAAAAGTCTCTGGAGCCACCTAAATCATTAGGCACAGAGGGGACACATTCATCCTGCGCCTGTCACCTCTGTTCTACGAGGCAACAGTTTCCCGTTCATCCCTACGGAAAGTCTATTCCCCAATCAGTGATGCATACCCATAAAACTCACCTGGGTAGACCACAACTGGGGCTTGAACCTGAGGCCAAAGCCGAAGTGCAAGTTCCTATTGCTCGAACAAGCTCCCCCTTGCTGCAAACCCCGTTTGGTGACTGGGGTAAATAAGAGAAAAAAATAAATAAAAACAACGTGGATGAGAACTCCTTCGGAAGGCATGCAGCCAGGTACCTATTAGTGGCTCACTAAGTATTTAAGCTAGGGACATCTTCTCATCTCAGCTACCATTTCTGAACCAAATGTTCAGTTAGAGCAAATCCTTACTGAGCTGATGCCTGCGGGGGCAGCCAGCCCAGTCATGGGGGATCGACCATGGGGAGGGCAAAATCCCGCAGTGGTCAAACCCTGCAAAGCCCCAGGCAGGACTGAGCGCAGCGTGTGCCCAGGACCAGCTCAGCTGAGCAACCTTTGCAGGCATCCACCCCACTGCTTCGCAGGGAGGGCAGCAGGGAGGAGAGCTGGCCCAGCACAGAGGTTATTTAAATGGCAGGTCCACAGCCCAGACATAGAAGTGGTTGTTTTTGTTTTTCACCGAGTTCTTCTTATCTCTTCTCCTTATGGTTATCTCTTCCCCCACCCCTCCCCTTCCATGCTTTGGCAGGGAATCTGAATACTGATGAGGCCTAAGTTGGTAAAGTCCCAAGCATTTTCAGGCAGGAGATTTCAGAAACAAGAGGGTTAGGTTAACTAATTAGCCTGGAGTATTTTCACCACCCTTGGGCATCCAGGTTGGTGGGATATTACAATAACAACCTTTCTATAGCTGGCAGCTTTTGTCCTCCAGGCAAGCATGGCTGCAAGCACCATTGGCTCCTGGACTTGCGACAGCCGTTGTCCTGCACCGTTGCGGGAGAGCGGCTCTGGAGCCCCTCCAGGCACGTCCCTGCTCACTGCCGGCTGCCTCCGGAGCAGGCCTGCGGTTAACAGCCTCCCGGAGACAGCCATAGGGAAAGTGTCCTGTCCAATTTCATTAGAGCCATCATGTCTCATTGATCCACATTCATGCAAAGTCCTGTCGAAGTGGGAAGTTCATTTCTTCCCTCACAGCTACCAGAAACTTCAAATAATGATTAAGGCAATGCTTTAGAGGCCTGGCAGATACATATTCTGGGCATGTACAGAGAGAACAAAAATCCAAGAGATTATGATCCAGTTCTTGGAATGTTTCTTACAGTTCTTACATGTGTCTATATGGGCATATAAGAGTAGGTATTTGCAGACCTAATTGCAAGTGGTTGCCTAACAAGAGGCTTTTCTCCAAGAGACCACCTGCAGCAAGGGAGGTCAGAGCTCCCATACAGTGACAGACACAGACCTATTTTTGGTAGCTAAGAGCTATGCCGAGATGTTTTAGCTTACAGTTTCACCAGTACGTGGATGAGACCCACATTCCCCTGCACCGCAGGGGAAAAGGAAGCCTGAGCTACCCAAAATACCACTGGGTAGGACATCAGTGAGGGAGAGGAAGGGAAGGGAAAAACCTACAAAAACAAAGTTTGGCACCACCTTGTACTGGGGCTGATGCTACGAGAGAGATTCATTGTTGTCATCTGGGGCCAAGCATGCTGCTCCTGGACACCATAAAGGATGCTCAGAGCCCTGCAAGCACAGCACACCGAAGTTTAGGAAGGTGAGCCTTCACAAAGGCAAATTATCTTCGCTCTGTTTTAAGAGATTATCTAGACACCTACTGCATGGTCTGTCCCTAATGGAGGGGGAACAAAGAACCAGGCAGCTCTTCCCTGTCCTATGGTCTCCTTTGCAAGTTGCCGCTCTAACCGTTGGCCACTGGTTTCTGGCATACTATGTAGAGGGGTGTAATTATTTGGGCTGTGTTCTCTTCTCACTTTGCCAGGCTGCCCTCACTGCTGGTGGGCAGAAAAGCCCCTGAAACCAAAAGGCCTCTTGTTGGAGCTGTTGTTCCCGCTCAGAAAAGCCCAGCCTGGGCACAAGCACAGGCAACTTCCCTGGCTGCCTGTTTCAGCTCAAACATCTCATGGCATATTTCTTCATACTAAGAACAACTAATAATTTACTCTAGAAATCATGTGTGCCTTTGTGTGTGTGCACACATATCAGCATCAGTTGTCAGACAGGTAGGACAGTTCTCCACAATCCTATTTAGTGGCCCATATCTACTGGCCTTCTCACCAGAACAGCACGTACACAGCCCCTGTGCCTCACAGTATACTACCTGCCCACAATCTTGCAAAAGTCTTAGGGACGAAGCCTTTCCAATATCCATTTTTACTGCAGGTGTAAATATATTCACCCTTGTATAACCTTGAAATACTGAAAAGTACTTCCCACAGCTAAAGCAGAGTGGGGCACTTTCAGATTTGGTTCTCTGTGCTACAAACATTTAAGGTCTCTGATCATCCTCCTATGCTATTACAGCGTTGATAACAGAGTGAGATTTGTCCCAAGCACAGCTGAAATAAAAGAAAGAAAAACCCACATGAACATTCCCTCACTACTACTTATTCTTTGTAGAGGAAGGAACCTCAAAGCTCTTTCAGATTTTCAAATTGGTCATGAAAAGAATGACAATAGAGGCTGATTTTGAAAGCTCCTTGTGTTTGGCTTCTCTTGCTTGCTGCAAGTTTTATTTTTAAGTAGTTTTCAGTATATCCACCCTTATGTTCCTAAAACAAGGCCATAAGAAAAGCTATCAGGCCCAGATTCTTTAAATGGGTGCAGGATTTTTTTAAATTATATTTTAATATACTGAAATGAATCTCAGATTTCCATTTAGTGTTGAGGGAAAGGAATAGATTTAGTCAATTGTATACTCTTGCCAAGCACCCCTATTCTTGTTCTCCAGTCCTTCCAACTGGACAGACTCCGCAAGGTTCTCCAGCGGCGGAGCAACCAAAACACACAACCAAGAGACCTCACCCGTCCTTTCCAATAAGGAAAAGGCAGCTCTGAGCCCTATGGTACCTAGGTATTAATCCCCTAATAAAAATGGAGGAACTCATATTACAGCAAGTTCCCCCCCAATAGGGGCACCCAAGCAACATACATATCCACAAGACAGCCACCAAGAAAAACTGAAACGTTTACCTAACACCATGTAAGATGTTTAAAAAGCCACAAGGAAAACCATACACCCACCTAGACAAGCTTTTATGAATCCAGCCTTAAGGACCAGAGAATGTATGGGAGAGAGACTGTTCTTGCACTGCAAGGAGCTTGTGGAGGACTCAGGTAAGCTATAATGAAAGTATCTCAGGAAGAGACTGGTGAAGACTCGACAAGCTGGATAAAGCTGCTAATTAGTGACCAATGTGAAAATTGAACTCAATCTTTCCAATCAAAAAGCAGAAAGGCCAGATGAAAGCACAGATTTTATAGACCTACCAATAATCTAGTTTTTTCAGTGACTGGATATCTGATTTGGGGAGATTTCCACAAAATACACAGTAAGTCTAAGAAAAATACAGAAAACATTATCACAGTTCATCTAGGAGGACCAGGACATACCACTCTGTTCATCAGTTATTATCGTATCCAAGATAAATAAAAAATAAAGTGATCTGGCTCTTGAATCATGAAGTTTTCTTACCTGCACAAATACAAATTTGCAAATTTTTATCTTTTCATCTAACATAAAACATGCATTCAAAGGCCAGAATTAAAAGCTATGATTTTCTGCAGAGCAGCAGCCACAGTTTATAATAATATACTTACTACTGGTACTAGAAACCCCTCAGCTCACAGTTTCATGCCTGGAGGAGCTACTG
Source organism: Struthio camelus (assembly GCF_040807025.1). Classification (NCBI taxonomy): domain Eukaryota; kingdom Metazoa; phylum Chordata; class Aves; order Struthioniformes; family Struthionidae; genus Struthio; species Struthio camelus. The sequence goes on along the minus strand of NC_090947.1, from coordinate 45,905,690 downwards.
ACTATGCTTGCTTGAGGGACCACAGCAGGACACAAGGGGAGAGCCTGTTGTATGGCCCAGGCTCAGCCAGGGCAACAAGAGAGAAGCACAGGAAGGTGGGCAGATGCCCACCTGGGTTCAGCATGCCTCTAGTCTCATCAGGGCACCCCCTCTGCATGCACATAATCCAGCAAACTGAGACAACCTCCCCAATACAGCTGAACTTCCCTCAGGCAGAAGAGCCTGGCACCATATGGGGCACTCAGGCCACATATCCATCCTTCACAGCCACCATCACACACATCAACAGAGCCACAAGGGAGAGGAGGGCAACACTAAGAAACTCATCCCCCTCCCTCCAGCACATTTGGGAGCAAGAACCCAGCACATACCTTGACTTCAGGGTCCCACAACACAAGAGACTTTCCAGTATCACTTCTTCCTCTCAGTGCATCCACTTGCAGAACACCTCAGCAGCCCAACCACCAGACTGCCAAGCCACCAGCACCAATTACAAGCAGGACCACTCTGGGGAAGGAGCCACAGCTGGTATAAATTTTCCTGGTGTGCTCTTCAGTGATAATTTACACCAGCTGAGAAGCTGAAACCTTGCTCTCGTGCTATATGTCCTTACAAAAACAGGAAGGGGAGCAAAATGCTCTCATCCTACCATAACAAGGGCAGTCTAACCTTCAAAGGAGGTGCCTAACGTGTCCTCGCAATTGTAAAACTTCTGGCCTTTCTCAAAGAGATATGTGTATACACACACACACACACACACACACACACACACACACACACATACACACACAAATATGTTGTTTCCTGAATCCAATTGTTTGGTATTTATAAACATCTACAGTTTTTTTTTTTCCCTTTTGCCATTCATGTAGCGTTCAGAGACGTTATATTGCTGTGATTACCTAACCAGCGGGCTCCTGGCCTGAGCTGCTCCCCGGGGTCACTCAACACCGCAAGGTTTTGGCTCTGCCTTCAACATTACAGCACTTGGCTACTGCTGTCAGAAGGGCGCTGCGGGTTTATAATCACTGGCCCGGGCTAAGTCCTAGATGTGCTGTGATACAGGTGTGCTCACCGGACCACCACATTTTTATCACTGGAGACTTATGGAAAGGGTTATTCAGATTTCCTGAGGAAGTGCTGGTGAATTGCCCAGCCCTGAAGCTGAGTTTTCACCTTTGAGTTACAGGCAAGGAGCAGATTTATTTTTTAAATATTGAAATTGAAGGCACTGAAATCTCAACAGTAACTTGTTAATAGTGACAAAAATGTTTCCAGCAGCAGCATGTGCCCCCTGCCATTCACAAAACATATGCTAATTGGAGGTAAATATCATCCATCCTTGACTAGACTTGCAAAGGCAGATCTGGTTTATAAATAGTAAAAAGTATGCCTGCTATTATTAGTGCTTTGCAGAATGTATGAAAATCACCATTGATACTATGAATTTATAAATAGATGGTAAACAGGCCAGAAGCAGCAACTCCCCAGATTTCCCTTCAGCGAGGCAGTAAGTGGGTGGGAAGCTGTCCACGGTGCTCCGGCCTCTGGGAAACCTGCGTGTGCAAGCGCCCACCGGGGCCGCAGGAGCCTCGCTGGCCCCTCCGTGCCAGCCCAGGGGCCCCAGTCACTCCCCGAAATCCCAGCAACCCCTTTCTTATTGAACTAGACTAGCTGAAAGGAGCCAAATTAGCTAAAAAGAGCTCCACAATTCTGATATCTTAATACAGAAGTTGTAGCACTTTGCATCAAGCCTAATGCCACTGTTTCTGCGACTGCGACAAGATGACTTTTTGGTCTAATGGTGCTCTTGTTCGGTGCTGCTTCTTCACATCTGGTCGCCAAAGAGTCACTCTGTCACCCTGCAGCCTGCTAATGAGATCCCCCATTTAATTAATACCATAAGAATTTTAATTCTGACTGAATCAATTTAACGTGATGTGATTTTGTCAGCTCTATTCCCCAAGTAAAAAGTGAGCCTGATGCTTATTACATACATCATTTCACGGGCTCTGCATTCCCTGCTGACTTAAACAAATTCTAATTAAGACTAATTAAAGCATCATTTATGAAAGCGCTTGTGATAGCTATGCAAACATTCTGGGTGGGTATGCTTTGCATAATAATTATCCTAGTTAATATTAAGGCTAGGTCCTTGGCAATTAGGTCTTTGAAACACAGAGTTATTCTGAATTTAGCCCTTTTCACTGTTAGCAATTAATAATAAAAAAAAATGCTAAATTTATGTAGTGACTTCATTAACCAAATAAATTTAGAAGTAGTAGTATTGTTTGCATTTTTAAGCTAAGCATAATTTTTAAGACAGGTGATAGTTATTAAAATAAAAGAATACAGTTCCTACAGTAGGTCTTGAGAATTTATTGTAACGCTGCAGGGGAGGAGAGATGACTGCTTATAACGTGCAGGCTGCAAAGGCATTTCAGTTTAGCAATGCCCCTTTTCTTCCCTAAACCTCCTCTTCACAAAAATCTAGGTTACAAAGCAGGAACTGGCAGCTTTTAAACAAACTAAAAATTAGCTCAGTCTGGCTTGGTTTGTTTTCCTAAGTCAGATTTGAAAGACTTTCAAACTCCTGCAATAGATCATGCAGTTTCGGAGTAGAATCAATTTGACACAGGATAGATGGAGTGTAGGAAAAATGTTAATTCTGCACAATTATAGCAATTGTCATTAGGTCCATACTCACTACATGAATATTTCTTCGACTGCTGCTCAGTTTCATAAAACTGAAAGTCTTCCCAGCATTCATGAAATGATATAGCTGTGTTCCCAGCAGATACGCTATTGTCACTAGGCAGGGTTGTACACAGTTACGTATGACATTTACAATATTATAGGGACAGGCTACTTTTCTTTCTTTTAATGTGCAGGTCAGCAAATGACTTTGATGGTGTATAATGTGCTCTGGTTTGGTAAACAGAATTCCCAGATGAAAAAATTGAGAATTTTGCTTTAGAACTAACAATTTGATTTGGACCATGATTTCCAAGCACACATTGAAAAGACACAGCAGGAACCTAAAAAATGGCCAAAAGAAAACTTTTATGCACTTTCTAAATATCTTGAATGTTTGACATTAGACAACCAAGAATCAGTGGATTTGAGCAGCGACTTTTTGTTTTCTACCAAGATGCTGAGTGAAAAGCCTTTTGGCGGTAGGTTGCATTTCCTGTTTAGAATTCCATTTTTCAGTAGCCATTTGATATATGAAAACTATATACTACTCTAAGCATATTATCTTTTTGCTGACTGATGACAAAGTTATGCCTGGCCTATAACTTTATCTATTAAACTTAAGGTGACATTCAGTGATTTCTAATGAGAAGATTTTATGCTCCTTGAGGTTAGGTATGATTTAGATAAATGCATCTTCCAAAGAAAACCCTGTGGAGCTGGATGTGGATGACAATCGTATTCTCTACCTCTGTTTTCTTCTGACTTTTTCTCTCCTTCCAAAATATGATGAACTTGGTCGTCCTGTTGATTCACATGTCATGCGGAAGCTGTAAATCAAAAAAGATGCAGATACAGTCAGAGGTGAGGAAGCTTGTTATCATGGACAGAAATCATGGAGGAAAGTCCTTCCTGGGGAAAGCTTCCCAGGAAAAAAAAAAAAAACCTCAGTAAAAAGTCTGCCACTCAGGGCAGACTCTCTGGGGACACGGTGTGTGACTGAGCCCAGGGAACCAAGACTTGCCAAAGCACAGGAAGAACATTTTTATCTCCAACCTGGAGACCCAGAGAAGGGATCCTGGAGAGGGGACGAGAGTAGTGCCCTGGCAGTCTAGCCCCTGGTTTGGATAGCTCATCCATGGCTATGATTTTCTCACCAGCTGAATTTTGTGAGGATTGAACTATTGATCTTTAGATAAATGGCTCCCCCATGCATGTCACATAATATGTCGGTCTGTCCTACTCCGGCTACAAAATGAAATAAAACCTGAGCAATTTTTCTGATGCTAACGAGAGTGCCCTGTCATAATGTTTACTGAGTTCAATAAACATCTTGACAGATTTGTCCCTTGCTCGTTGCCTAGAGTCCTCTCTAGATTACATACCTCAACACAAGGACAAAGTCTGTTGAATTGTTCCAAATTTTTCAAAAATAGAAGCAAAAAACTTTTCTCTGCCATTTTGGGTTGTATTGTTAACATTGTTGTAATTTGTAAAGAAAACTGCACAAAAGCCACCTCCCTCAGATATTTCATTCTGGCAGCAAAATAGCGCAGCCTGTGCGGGCTGTGCCGTACTGACCGAGAAGCAGGGAAAGCAGATGCCATCAACCTATGGCAGCGCAATGGAAATTCGGAAATGCCAAAGATTTAAACACTGTGAGAGGAGAAAACATACTCTATCCAATGGCTGTAATTGTCCTTGTTCTAGAAATGGGGAAATACTATCCTGAGCTGAGGACTATCTTGAAGGTGAAGCAATTAAGAAACCCTAAAATAAGACTGTGTCAGAAAAACAAACAGCAACAGAAATACTGAGACTACCTTTCCCTCAACCTACTCACAGTCCTTGACTACAATGCACTTGAAAAAGCTGACTTACAAATATTACCATTCAGCAAAATCTCGACATATTTTAGTCCTAGCCAAATGGTTGAACGCCACCACTTGAACAAGCAACCCAAATAGCTGGTGGCTCCAAATTTGACTTTGTGTTTTTATACTGATAACCTGGAGAAGATCTTGAGCCAAATTGCTCCCTCTTTTCTTTCTAATGCTCACAGATGCAGTTTGGTCTGTGTTTGCTCTGCTCTCCCAGAGGGACGGAGCTAGGATGGCAAGAGCGAGTGAGGAGTGGACCCCACTCGGTGCCCGGCGAGCCCAGCAGACGCAGCACGGGCCTCACTCCGACGCCTCGCTGCCTGCGTTCACAGCCTGGCTGCAAGCACCGGCGCAGGAAGGCTGCACAGAGATCCGGAGCTGGTCTGGAAATTATCGAGGTTAGTGTGTTGCATCTTTCATTTAGAAGGCAGTCTGGGTAAGTCAGCAAGAGGTGGTCTTTATTATGGGTACTACTTGTAAATAAAGAGAAAGGGAGCACAACTGTTAAGTATATACAGTAGGGCAATCAAACTGTAAATACTCACTGTATAAACAGAGGAATATATTAATTTATGTTAATTTTGTCTAGTTAATTTTTAACAGCTTTTTGCTGTATTAGCTTTCTAGGTTGTACTATATGACTTTCCAGTATTATTGGATTGACAGGCAGCTGGTGCAATAATAAAACTGCTATTCCCATATCTGCCAAGGGCTCAGAGAGAGATGAGTACAAGACAGATATCTACCCACTCACCATTTAACGTGTACCGTTTCTCACTGAACATGCAGATGGCATGGCGGTCCCAGATTTCATTTGAGTTAATCTAATCCCTCCACTGCTCCCACTAGAAAGGAGGGCATTAGCAGCCATATGTCAACCAGATTTGTCAGATTATTCATTACAATTAATTGCTGTTCTCACTTAAGGCCTTTAAGGCTGTGAATTGCTCTGAATTCTATTGCAAACACAAAATTATGAGTAAAAGACTTTAGCCCTGTCATTCAAATTTCACACTGACCTTTATCAGCTTTTGGCTTTTCCATGGGTGCTGGGCTGAAAGCTTTCTAATTGGTGCTCCATTTCTTCCTCGCTACAGGTAAGCTGTCGGCCGGAGCAGGCAGTATGACCAGAAAGACAAGAAGAAAAACTCCCAGCTCCTGGCAGACAGTATTTAGCTGCCAACTAATAATACATTAGGAGGGTAATGAAATGAGCTAGGTGTCATAATGACCCAATATACTAATTAAACCTCTAAATACTGTAGCTTTTTAAGACGTTTTCTGTCCTGGACAGACTTTTTGGAACTGCATTTCTTTTTACGTTGTTTCATCAGCCAAACTCTTTCGTAAGTTACTATCGATGATCATTAGAAACTAACCAAATTAATGTCCAATGCTTTCACAGAGTGGGGAGAGGAGACTTCAGCCTCTGCCTACCAGCAGCTTCTCGCTTTGCCCCAGCCGAGCCTGGAGACGGTGCGCATCTGAGGAAGAGTAATGCACCCTCCTCCCCTGCTAAGTGACATCAGCTCACCGTTAGCCAAGCAAGTTTGCTTTAACCTTTCCCTTGTGAGCGGGGAATAATGTCTGGCTGTGGCTGAGCTGTTCTTGCAGTTAAGCTCAGCCAGAGCAGTGGCTATATAAAATCTGTGCGGTTTGATTAGATTATCATCAGAGGAGCCTTGATTGCCAAGAAGTGTCTGTCATTGAGACTATTCAGCCACAGTGAGCTGTCTTGATTAATATTTTGTTTGCAACTTCAGACAGCGATTTTGTCAGATGTTTCACAAACCTTGACATAAAACTTCTATTATGAATCTCCTAAATAGAATCAGTTGACAGTCTAGATTTCTAGCGCAGCTTTCTTACTTAACTTTAAAATCTCTGTTAGACAAGCAACTTAAGGGCAATCTCTCTGGTGGGAGCAAGTGACAGCCGTACCTTTCCTCTGGTTTGGAGAGCAACTGCCTTCCAGCGCTGACGTTAACGCTGGGTGCGCTCCTTGGCTCTCCTGCTTCTCCAGAGCAACGGACGCTGCCTTCAACTCCGTGAACGTGGGCTTCTCGGCTTCATTTCTTTGCTCAGTATAATTTTCCAGGCTGAACAGCCACTATTCAATCGAAGCCTAAATGGAGAAAAAATGTAGTGATGAACTTTTTCATGATTACTCTTAAAGGCTGTTGTTGGTTCATATTAGGGAAGCAGCAATGTTGTCCTGAGGGGGGCAGGTCCCTGGATGCCTGAGCTGGCCATTGTTTCACGCGCTTCATTCCCTCCATCCTGTCCCTCTGCAGGCAGTCCTGTGGCAAAGCCACGGTACCCAAGCAACGTTTGTGTATTGTCACACTTGTGCATTGTCACGCTTGTGTATTGTCAGGCTGCTGCCGCGGGGCAGAGGGGCACAGACGCCAGCGGGTGAGAGGCATTGGCACAGACTGGCGGAGGGAGGGACGCCTCTTCCAGCATGGGAGAAGCAAAGGGAAAAGCCTGTGAGGCTTTGGCCTTGGGGCTTTTCTTCATGTTGGCAGGTGCACGGGGTTTCATATTTGAAGGCAAGCTCTGCCCCGAGGCAGCATCCTGGCACAGACTTGTGCTTGCCTCTGAGGCTGTCCCAGGCAGGTGCAGAAAGCTGCCACCTCCTCCTGGAAACCTAGGGCCGCGCACAGAGGCCCCAAGGACAGTCTCTGGCTGGAGATGCAACGTGCTGGGAGGGTGAGCCCAGAGGGAGACCAGGGCTTGCTTTGGTACCCTCAGCCGCATCTCTCAGATTTCCTAGGTCAAAATAATCATCCTGAGACATGATGGCATTTTTCAGCATGAGCTGCTCAGAGATGCCTGTGCATCTTCATGGGAAGCAGCAGGAACTTAGAGCCTAGAAAAAAAGCCTACCATTTTTTACTGACAAGCCTGCTCCTGTTATTGGTGCCTACATTTACATTGTGACATCTGGAAAAAACAGCTGCAATTTTTCTCTCTCCCTCCATCAGCACTCACATATGTAAACTGAACTGAAAAAATATTCCCTGTATGGCCCTCCTGGAAAAAAGAGGTTGCCAATTAGCTTTTGATTATTTTTGCAAATCAGTGAGAGATGAATTTGAACTGACCAGCACATACCGAGGAGAGAGTCTTGGCTGGGGCTCGCAGCCAGCAGACCCCGGCTGACGCCCCTTTGCAAACCTCCTGCAGTGTGATGGGGGTGCCCCGCTCTGCCCCAGGGCCAGCGGCCGTCCCCGCTGCCCACGTCCTGGCAGGGTGGGCAGGGTAATACCCAAAGCCTCCTTGACTGATCAGGGAAGACGTGTGCCTCTGCCCCCGCCACGGTTTTTCTGACCTGCTCGGACATCTCTCTCGTCAGACCTGTCCATTCAGTGCCCGAGAGACCTCTCCTCCACCACTGTTGGCTCCACGCACCAGTCTGGGAGGACCTCTAAAATATTGGAAAGCACATATACAGAGATAGGTAAGTGCCAGGAAAACCACAGCTGGGCTGCAACTGAAGCATTGTCCACACTTATTTCGCAGCTGTAACATTGTCAAAAACATGTACTTAATGGCATCAAATCTCCCATTTAATGGAACTCTTGCTAGATGAACAAAATCAGTCATTTTCCAGCTGAAAGTCCCCTTGTGTGCAGTTATGCCAGCTTCTAACTTTCCTCCAAGAAAAAAATACTTAATGAAGGGAACGTATTGCCTTCAATTTAACTTTTTTAAAAGTTAAAAGCCTTGGCTGCAGGTAACTATTGAAGCCTCCAGTCACAACACTCTTGAAGAGAGAAGAAAGAGCGCCAGGACGGAGGCTCGATGTGAGAGGCACCAGCAAGGGCAGGTAGGCAGAGGAGCGGAATAGGTTTCAGGGGAGCGAACGGCAGACATGGAAATAACTCACGTTTTGCAATAAAGAGACTTAGGAAAATTGAATAAAGCTAAGGCAGGTATTCAGGTTCTGATGAAATCGTAAGTCACTCGAGGTTAGCTCTGGATACCAAGCTGTCATCAAGAAAGCATGTCATGTATAAACAGAAAATAAACATTACTATCTTTTATTCTAATAGTATTTATAATACATGGATAGGATCAGCAGCCCTTACTCCCTCTGAAGATTCATTTGGGCTGGCGTGTTTAAAGACAGGCATTAAAACAGAAAAAATAGACCTCAATGAAGAAAAGTTTCAATGCAAGAAATTCATAATTAATCAATTTTCCTAATGCTCGTTCCCTGCTGCAGTCAGCTCCCCCGGCATGCTTGCAACGCCGCTGTCAGAGCGCTCCTCGGAGCAGAGGTCGGCCGGCCGCGCCGGGCAGCCTGCTCGCCCTCTTCGGGCTGCAGGCATGAACCTGAACAAAGAAACGACACGGCCTTGAAGACTGACTGCTCCCAAAGCGGTGCTTGTTTGCTTCACAGATTTAGCGAAGTGAAACGCAGTTGAGAGGAGATGCTTCCTGCACCTCCGACAGCGCACCTACCACTGGAGAGAGACGTGGTGGCCGCTTCGCATTGCGCTTCTGGGGATTTCTGAAACTCAGACAGGCAGACAGACAGACAGACAGAGATATAGGTGCTAGGAGGAAGGCAGACCGAAAGCGTCGGTGCGCACGGCGGAGGGCTGCGTGCCGGCCGGCCACGCTGCCCTGCCGGCTCCCGCGGGGCTCCTTGCGCAGTGCTGTCCCCAGGCAGAAGTGCGCCGGGCTGCTGCTCAAACAGCCAGCGACCGCCCACCCGGAAAATTAATAATTTCTTTAAAAAATAGTTGTTTTCTCCATTTCACATACTTTATGTTTAACCTCCTTTTATAGCTTGCTTAGACGTGGACCCAGCCCCTGGGTGACATTTCCATCTGCACCAGTGCATCCAGCCTGGCAGCAGCGCGCGCCAGCTCCTGCTTGGAAACGCGGCCCAGGGCCGCCGCCGCGGTGCCTTGGCGGGGGACGAGGTCTGCGCCCCGGGGGCTCTCCCGCGAGCGGGAGCCCGCCGGCCACGAGCGAGGGCGCTGGGTGCCGCGGGGTGCCCCGGCACGGCCCCGGCGGCGGACGAGCCCGTTCACGGCCGCCCCCCCGACAGCCGGCGGCCAAGCTGCACGGTGCAATATTGCCCAGTGGCCGCTATTATTAAATATCCAGTATCACTTCACGGGATGATAGAAGAAATGATATAAAATTTCATATACCTAACCTGGTGTATAAACAGGCTAAATCCCTATACATTTTAAAACTTCAGCAGTCTAAAGGTTAAAGCCTGTCAGTTGAATTTCACAAATTCCAGGAAGGAATGGAGAAGTCACGGCAACTCTTCATTGTATACCAGTGATCAAACATCTCCTCATTACACTTCAATATTGTTGCCTCTAAAGGTCACCATTGCTGAACATAATCACACAAAATCAAAACTGCAAACTTTATATATCATAGAGGTAGTAAATAGCTTGGAGGTTTATTTTCTGGTGCCTGAACAACACTCTGAGCCCATTTATAAATTCCTGGGCACTGTGGCATGAACCAAACACATTTGCAGTGACTAACAAAAGCTCCAATTAAATCAATTTCCTGTAAAAAATATTCAAAATAATTTATTAGGTCAGTACCAACTGGTCTAATCAAGCAATTGTTCCTCAGGAACTTTAATTTGCATAATTAAAAAAAGAATTTTGGGGGTTTTTTTGGTAACAGAAATTAAGAAAACAATTTTCAGGTCCGAATCTTTAAAATGCTTTGTCCTGTCTGCAAAGAGGACCCTAGAATTTACTTAGGCGATTTCTAGAATATGCTATAAATCATGTATCGCTCCATTATTTTCCTATTCACTGATTTTACTCAACATTCATTTAACCAATTCGTCACCTCCTGAGTCACAGAGGCCAAAACCAGAGTCTAATCACCAAATAAAATGCAGGCGTTCTCGTACTGCAGGAGGCACCAATATTTACAAAAGAAAATCTCTGAAAGAATATCATTTCTCCTCTATTTTCCCGTAACTGGAGACGGCTCCTTTTCACCGCACACCACCTTGGCTGTGCGGGGTGGCAAAAAGGCCAACAGCACTACCGAAATACGAAAGCGCTCAGGGATGGTTTCACCTCGGAGCACGAGGCTGGGCGCTTACCCTGCCTGCCCTGGCATCGTTCCCGGGGCACGGCGCCCGCGGCGGGAGGCAGAATTTGACCCTGCGCGGAGCAGGCCCACAACGCCTGGGTTTCCCCGGGGCGGCGGAAGGGGAGGCAATCCCGGCGCGGAGCCTATCTTTCATCGAGGAAGGCAGGAAAATCTGCTTGGAAAAGAGAGCAACTTTCTGATTGGAAAGACCGCTTTTGTCGGAGAATTGATTCACGGTGACAAAAGGAAAATTTCAAACAGCCAGAATTATTTACCACAAGTTGTCAAAATGAGCCCAGAGCAAATGAGGAAGAAGGAGAAAATAGGAAACTGGAAGTATTCAGCTCTTAGACCGATGTACTTTTTAAAAGACCAAGTAACTTGAAAGATTTTTTTCTTGGTCAAATAGACTGGTCTGTCAACGTGAAACGGTATTCTGGGTCACTGAGAAAGAAATCTAAGAATTTTCATGTCAGTCCAAGCAGAAATGATTTTATGTCAGTTTTCCAGTTCAGCCTCCAAACCAGAAACTCCACAGCTTTGGCCAGAAAACCTTGTTCTTGTTCTAAGAGGCAAATAGGCTGATGTACACGTAGATACAAACTGCAGTGAACCTGGCAAACCGCGCGAGGTCCTGCATGCAGAACGGGTCGGGAGGGACCAGGTCCGGTGCGGAGCGGCAGTCCTTACAGGAGCAGCTTTGTCACCCGTAAAGTCAACCAAGGACTACTTGGCACAGTAACTCAGCTGCAGCTAACTCAGTTTAACTCTTTGAGAAAACTATCAAATGTATGTGTCAAAAGCAGATTCTCAACAGGTTATTTGAATCAAAATATAACGTCTGATTGGTTTGTTTCTAAATCTGGAGGGCTTTTTTTTCTCCTTTTCTTCATGAAGTAATGCTGGGTGAGTATTAAATAAGCATAAGAATAGAAATCTAACTGCCACCTGCTAGATTTCGTTTCTTTACAATGTAAAGGCTCAAAGGAAATGAAAAGCTCCATTAATAAGATTATCACCATTCTTTCTGATATCTAAATCTGTGCCACCAGACCGTTCTTCACTGAGCAGAAGATTGTGATCATTGCTAAAGTCCCAGGTTCTTGCTTCTGTGCACAGAAATGCAGCCAGCGGTGTATGGCTGAATGTGCTCCAAAGAGCAATAGCATATCATTAGCATATTAGTGACAGCAACAAAAATACTTAAAAAGAAACACTATGTAGGAAGAGGATGTGTGCCAAAGACTGCTGCAAAAGCAGCACATTTCCATACTGTTTTCCTAAGGAGTCCTCATACTGTGTCACAAAAAAAACAAGTGCAAAGTTGCATGTTCACTGCTGGATGCTGTTTGTTATTTCCACAGCGACGTATATCTTCTACAGCCGTGCTTTTCGCCGTACTTTGGTTAAGGGGAAGCCACGCTCTCCCAGCAGCCACGGACACCCCAGTGGCTGGGAAAGCTGCTGAGAAGCAACAACGCAGTGGGGGCTGGCGAGTTTTCTGTGGGCATCAGCTAGCCCGCTGGCCGGGCTGGCTCCGCTCCGGGCCGTGGTGCTCGGCCGCCAGCCCTGTAAGGTCGCAGAGGCTCTTCCATTCCTTCTCTCACACGTGAACATTTTAGAAACCTTTCGGTAAATTTAGCTCTCGAGAACGGTCAACAGTAAATGCTTTAACTAGCATCATGTGCCAGCGTTAGCAGGATCCTTTTAATTGATAGCTTCAGCTTGTTTCTGAAATGACAGCAAAGATAACCAATATTCTTACACATTCATGAAAGGATGTGCGGGAACAGTTGGAGATCTGATTATTTATGACTCAGCTGAGTTACCAAGTCTACAATGCAGAACTGCTTACGCAGGAGCTTTTCCTATACTCAGGTTTAAGAGTTGTTACTCCTCTGCTTCTAATTTATGTGCAAATCGGATTTGCCTAATGCACACAGTGAAATATACTTCATGGGATTCTGGTACAGACTCATCATTATTTTTGTGTGTGCATGTCTTATTTATATAAGAGATTTGAAAATCCTTGTATTTCAATACTTTTTGTATGTTTTTCTGCAAGCCATGGGCCCCTTTCTAGTGTAAGTTAAGTCCATTACAGTCCTCCCATTGAATTCAGTGTGTACCGAACTATAGCTTAAGCAGGTGCCTGGGTATTTAATTAAGTAACTCTCACTACTGCCATCCATCAGCTTGAAGAGCAGCTGCTCCAACCCATATACTCTACAGGCTCCTTCTGCCGTTTTCTTTCTCGCTTGAGGGTCTTCCCTGTCATTTTGTCCAGGTATTGCTGACCATCGGCTGTGGGTTACAAAACAGTTTTCTCTAAGACTACCTACAGGCTCACAAACTGTCCAGCGTGGCAAGATCAGCAACTAGATGTTTCCCCAGATTAACTCGACCTGCTGCTCAGTGGCTGCTCCTAACCCTGGCGCTCCTGCACTGCAATACGAAACGCGCTGATGCTCACGCACGCAGCCCTCTTCCATGGGTTTAACACCAGCCAGAGACTTGGCACACTGATAAGATAGGCATGTGTCCCATCCACCTCCAAGAATGAAATCAGGAAATAAAGAAACAGAAAAAATCAGTAGTTGCTGTGGGGTGAGTTGCTGGACAGATCTCAAGATTTTCCTTCTGGCTTTTCCCAGAGTACAAGGCAAGAAAGTTGATCAAGTATCATTGTCTCCATGCATGTAACTTGGCCAGGTGAATAAAAAATACTAGCTAGGGAAGTGAACGTGGTGCCCAAGCTCTTGGTTTCTTTCCATCTAAAGAAAGCAGTCGGCAGAGCCAAGGGCAAACGTGCTTTGCGTTTGAACACAAGGGCAACAGCCCAAGTCCCCGTGCACGGCGGAGGCAGAGTTGGGCCCATGTGCAGGTCCCACACTGCACACGGTGCCCTGGATGTTGCTTCTTGTTCCATGTAGCTGAGAGGCCCTCAGATATCGATGTTTTGGAGTGAGTTGTTTGTGAGAGAGTCAAATGAAGGGGGTGAGGGGGACAGAGAAATTGCTGTGGACTCCCAGGCTACATTTTTACCCATTGCAATTGTATTCATCTTCCCCTTGCCCTCTTGTGTACTCTTTCCATGAATATTCCAGCAAATTAGTTTAGCAGCTGTGAATTTTAAATGAACATTGAAAAACACAGAAAATCAAGTCTACACGTGTTAATGTAGGTCTTAAACGGCAGACTTGACCCTATGTATTATGCTCTGCTGTTCAGAGAAAAAATTCCTCATTCCTTTACTGCTCTAACATGAGGAAAAACCCTATTCTCATTTCCATATAGCTCAGGGTCTAGTCAAACCTCTTCATTTCACACTCCTGCTACAGCAGAACAAGCAAAAACCCGGGAAGTGCACAGCGTGGCTCAGTGTTTGGTGTGAAGGGAAAAACAAAACTGAAAAGTCAGTTGGAAACTGCAAGATGTCCCCTGGCAGTACAATATGTAAATCCGATGGCTTTGTACAGTACAATGAGAACTGATGAGATTCACACCACCCGTGAAAATACACTGTTGCAGAGAATGTCTGAAATTAGCCAAAATAGGGGTGCCAAGAGCCCTCCCTGCTGCTGCCCCCAGCAGAAAAACTGTCCCAGGTAGTCCTCGCAGCGTGGACCTGACAGGGGGAAGAGTTGCCTCTATCAGGCCGCTCAGCGCCCTCCAAACAGCGGTATCAGCTGGGCTGTCACCAATAACACATCCCGAAGGAGAGTCGGGACCTTTGTTTTTCCCCCTCATTGTTTGCTGTACCTATTCAGTTGTTAAATAAATCTGTTGTGCGGTGAGTCTGCACCATGCTGATATGAAAGACAGTTGATACTGGTGTTTGTGTTTGTACGGGTGAAAGGTTTTTATATCTGCAGTTTGACCGAGGAAGAAAAGTTAAACACAATGCAACAGTTTAGCAAATAAAGATGGTGTTTCTTGTTCTCGTTATCAGCAAGAGATCGGGAATCTTGGACACACAATTCTCTTCTTGGAATAAGCAAGAACAGAGGGGGAGGAGATGTTCCCACAGATTCTGAGCAGTATTAGTTAAGTGCTTATTGTTTTCTCTCTACAAAGATTTCAACCAAATCGATTGAAAATAAGGCTGATTGTATGTAAACGACTCAAAAGCTGTAGCGCCGGTCTCCTTGTGCCTTGCAACAGCTGCTGGCGCATGGACAACGAAGGCTACCTGCTCCCAGTGGCCTCGGCGGTCTGTGGTGTTTGCCCGAGGAACCACGTTAGACCTGTGGTGTGAAAACCTCTGACGTGAAAATCCGCCTGTGCATTTTCTGTGTGAAACATCATTGCTATTTTAAAAGATCCATCAGAAATGGCACTGGCTGCAAACAGGAAAGCTCTAGTACTAGAGGAAGATGATGAAACACACTAGAATAAATAGCTTCATTCAAAGCAGAGCTCAAAAACACTACATTGATCCAATGGTTTCAAACAGCTTTTCAATAGCAGTGAACACTGGCATCCTGCTGAGTTCAAAAGATGGTCTTGTCTTGTTTGAAACAAGGCCTTTTAAACATTGCCATCATTCAGGACGTTTCAGAAACACACTCTTTTGCTTGCTCCCTCCCCCTCTCCCTTGTGGAAACTTTTCTATACAATTGATCTTTTCAGGAAGAGAGAATAACAGATTCAGGGTCCCATCCCCTTACAGCTGAAGTCAATGGGAATTTGGCTAATGACTCTCCCGGGAGTGGGAGCAAGCCTTCGATTTTCAATACAGAAACAGTTTAATACTACAGAAGAAGGCTTAATACTGTGTTTGGATTTCCCTGGCTGACGAATGGAAATACAGATCGCCCCTTGGCCCATGTACATATGTGCCTGCTCGTCTGCCCTGTGCCCTGAGGGCCCTCGGGGTGGTCTCTGGCTGACCCTGCCAGGGTGGCCCTCCTGGCGAGCGCCAGCAGGCATTGCCGAGAGGCACCGGACCCGGAGCTGCAGGTGATGACTGAAGGGCCCAGCTTCCTGTGAGGCATTAATCCGAGTCCTCTTTCCTCATGCTGCTCATGGGGGCAGCTGGACGGCATGTTCTTCGGATGCCTCATGGCCCACGGGGGACACACGCCACCTTCTCGCTACCTGGGGAACTCAAAACTTGCTCATTATCCCACATTACTTAAACTAGGCAAGACGCAGAGGCATGGCTCACTGTCCGTCTCTGATCCCACGTCCTCCTGACATGAGTGGTGTTGCAGCAAGGACACGCAAGAACCAGCACACCGAGCCGGCTGCATTCTGTTGGGACCCTGCAGGGACTGTCCCCCCCAGTCCCAGCCCTTGCTGGCAGAGGGAGAGTATGTTATTGCCCCTCTGCAGATGCCACTGGCACAGGGACTGGGATGCCACATGTCCACTCTGGGCTAGACCTTTCATGAAGACGGAAACGGCAATCTGGGCTGAGGAAGTCATCTCCAGGAGAGTTCCCATGCTCCAAAACTCCCACGCGACTGCCTCTTGTCCTGTGCAATGATGCCATCTTTTCCCATCTATTTCCTCCTGAAGGACATTCCTTTGCAATACATACCCAAACCAGGTTTTGTCATGTGCTGTTGTCACATTCTCCACAGAAACCCAAGTCTTAGCAGGAGTTCCTGACAGTTGCCTTTCTCTCCCTTCTCAGGGAGACTGGATTTACCTGCACGCTCCTTGACAGGGAATTTCAAGCTATTTCCAGGCAAGCGCAGAGACTCCCCATCAGTGCCTGAAATGGTAGGTCTTGGCTCAGTGACTTCTCCTCTGCAGAAGACACCCTTCTAGCATGATGGTGATCACCACAGTACAGCTTCTGTTACCACTTACATAGGTTAAACAATAAGTTATTTCAGTTATATTTCTACTGAAAGCAAGGAGATTACTTGGGGACAAAAGTGCTATCTAATCTGTGCCAAGAGTGTCAGAAAAGAATTTCACATTTTTCCAGGAAATCTATACAGTAATTATTCTGACAAATATACAGACATTTCAGAGCTGTTTTGTTATACTACTGCTACCTAGACAGGTGTTTTGCACAACCAGATTTTGCTGCTTTTTACCATGAGAAAGGCGTCCAGTTTGCATGAATAAATCTGTAACTAGACCACACACGATTATTAGGCTTAATACCAATTGTCCCTCATTAATGTTTCAGAGGAGCGATTAGCATTTTGAGGCAAACAAGGTGTACTTAGTTAGTGGGACACGACCCAGCTGTCATTAAATTATATCTATGATTAATGATCTTCAGAGGCACAGAGCTTAAAGTTTGGGTAATAACGAACAGATTACAAGGGAGAGGGAGGGAGGAGACGAAGCGCGGCGGCGGGAGGGTGGTGGGGCCGTTGTGGGCCGATACTGGGGCTGTCCCGTGGTGGCGTGGGCAGCTGCCTGAGGCTGGGAGGGATTTGGGCAGGAGCACCCTGCCTCCCTCCCCAAGTCGTTTCAGCTGGGCAAACTTCGTTAACCCTCACTGCTAGAAGGAGGTGCCCAGTGGTCCTCACCACCTTGGACTGGAGGCAATGCTGCTTAGTCTCCTCCAGGCACCAGCTTGGTCCCACCAGTATATTACAGATATTAGAGGCACCAAAGGACCTCCTCTATAGCCCCAAGACAGAAATCACACTTTCACCCTTTTAATATTTTTATAAATAGTCAGGTAGAAAATCAGCTGGGGAAATGAGAGCTGCCCTACCTGCCGGGGCTGTCAGGCTGAGCCTTTCTTCTTGTGGCATTTCCAAACACCAACTGATGCGCTTCCTCGTAGGTCTGGATAAAAATATTTTTATCACACTAAGGGACTTTCCCCGCTGGCTAACAACAGGGAGGTTAAAGTAGCTCAGGACCGTTATTTACTAAACTCCTCTCGTTAAAGAAGCGCCTTCCTGCCTTTCTGAGGTAGGTTTTGCATTTTTTTGTGCGTGCTCCACAGTGGGAGACGCTGCTGAGCACGCGCGGTCGGTGGCAGAGCTGGAGCCCCCTTCTCTCCCACCACGTCCCCAGCCCCACGGCCCCGGACAAGGTGACACAGCCTCTGCTTTGACGTCTGTTCTGCGGGCAAAACAGGGCGCTGGAGGCGCACCTGAACGTCCGCGATGCCGCGCGGGACGCTTCGAAGGATAAGATGCGTTTTGCAGACGGCCTGGATCTAGATGGAAAGCACACGAGGTGTTCATTGAGCTGCCGAGTCCTACCACTCGTGTCTGGCCGCGGAAGTTTTCGGAGTCTCCTTGTGCCCTAGTTTCTCATGAAATTACATTATTTATAGAAAACCTTGTAACTTACTCAGTAACAGAAGATTGTTATTGAAAGTGTCTGAGGAAATGCAGCACAGAAGGTCATTTTACAGCTGAAGCATGTGTAAACAGAGGAGGCCAGGAGTTGGTGTCACGAACAGACGGGGTCAACGGGCTCGTGACGAATGTTAAAATATTTAGAGAAAAAAACATTATTCTTGCTGCCAAATTTTAATTTAATTAGGGATTGTTTGGGTTTTGTTCTTTTGAGTGTGGTTTGTTTATTAGTGTTCACTGAAAAGCGTCGTTGCCATGGTAACGAACGGGCTGCCCTGCGTGGAGCACCATACACGCTCCTCTACGGGAGGAGAGGGCCGCCTTATCCGCCCGAGCACATAACTAACGCGCCAGGGGAAGATAAGATGCGACCCAGAACAGAAGACTATTAAAAAGTCCCAGGACAAATCAGGATTACAAGCGGCGAAATGTTATTTATCTGTACTGACCAGAACGGTTCCTCGGTCTTCCCTGTTTTTGTAACACTTTGTGTGAGTGCTGAAAGAGCAGAGAGAAAATTAACTGAGGCTGTGGGAAGAAAGCCGAGCGTGCCATCTGATTCTCATTTGGGACACTTCAGTGGCAAAACCAGACTTTTTGTGGGGCGGGGGGGAGGGTTGCCGGAGGCTGGTGGCGGCCGTGAGGCGCCATCACGCGCCGCCGCCCGGCGCGTTTCCCGCCGCAGAGGCAGCACCCGGCCGCCGCGGCCCCAGCCCGCCCTGTGTTGCGCGTTTTGCTCTTTCGCTGCCCAGGAAAAGCGTGTTTTTCCGTCACGGGTGGCCCCTGACTGCCCCTTGGCGGCTCGGCGGCCGCTGGCGACGTGGCCGAGCCCCGCGCGGCGCTTCAGCCCCTCAGGGCTGCCGCCGCTGCCGCCGCCACTGCCCGGCCACGGGAGCCGGCAGCCATCTGTCTGCCGTTTGTAAGCGAAAGCTCGCCCGAGGATCAGCGGCAGACTCGGTGCGCGTGCAGGAACACCCTGTCAGATCTCTCCTGGACTCATCTTGGGGACGGCATCGATAAGGAAAGGGAATCTGCATCGTTTTGGAGCTGTCCCTATCAGCGTTTTACAGCATTTTCCTTTGACAGGAACCCCGATACACGTGATAAGAGACAGCAAGTAGGGTCCAAGTGACAGGCCGTCGTGAACGAACCGTCAGGCAGCGTCCGCACAGACAGGCGTTTCCCACCGTAATACCCCCTGGCCCGGCTGAAAAGGCTAATGTCTCCCCAAAAGGCAGAGCTCACCACCCGGCAACCAGCAGGGGCAAATAAACCACTGGCCACCAAGCTGCCGGGGCCGGGCAGACGGTGCTGCCGCCATCAGCTTTCCTGCCCCGGGGCGCCGGCAGCACTGACCTGGAAGCTTCTCCCCCCTTTTTCTTTGAAGAAACCACTCGTAGCTTTTAATTCGGGCTACAGCGAGGAGTACAGTTTAGTCGACCGAAATGCTAAAAGAAAGTGAACAAAAAAAACCCAACAATCGTTTAGTTAAAGGCAGAGATTTGGTTTATACCCTTTTTTTGTTCTCTCTCTCTGTTTCTCAGGATTTCTCTGGTTTCCCATCGCAGATTAGCAGGGTATTGCACTGATTTACACCTCCTTTGCTCTTAAAAGAGTACTAGAGCTCACAGCATTATTCATTTAAACACTCTTAGGGCTTGTTCCTACTTCTACTGAAGTGAGTGAAAAATTTGCCTTTGACTTCAGTAGATCAAAACCTTAATAACTAATTTATAGCTAATTACATTATTAATATTTGAGTTCTTCATAATGTTTTAGATTAAAATAGCTCTTTAACTTTACACTGCAGGGACTGTTAAACAAGCCGCTCCGCAAGCCGCCTCCCGTTGCCCTGGCAGACGGGCGATGGCCCGCACCATCTGCTCGGCAGCTGAGCGCAACCAGCACGGGACGGTCGGGGGAGACCACAGCGTCACATTTGGTATCACAAGCACTGTTAACGCTGTACGTTTTGTGTGTTTGCTTAAAACCTTCCTTCAGCGTTAAGAACGATATGTGTTTCACCTGCTTCGCTCGTTCCGATGACAACTGTCTTCCTTTGCCCGCACAACGGTGATCTCAATGCTCTGCTCACGAACCCAGCCGAAATCGGCAAGCGAGCTCTCTTGAAGTGTGCTTCAACTTAGAATTTCTGTTCTGAATTGCTCTGAAATGCTTCAGAAGTCATGTTCCTACCGAGCGAGCTGGCAGAGACACCCGACGCGCCCAGGGCCTGGAAAGGAGAGAGGGGGCCGCTGCGACAGAGCCGCGCGTGGTTTGGGTACGCCTTTTCCCTCCAGGAGTGGCCTTTCGATGGAGGAAGCGAGAGAGAGAGAAACCCCAAAAAGGCAGAAGTGAACTTCATGTGACTCAAACCAATATCCCAGCTGAAAATTACACACCTTTAAACAAGACACATGTGATGGTTGTACCACAGATGGACAGAATTGCTGTTATTAAAAAAAATACTGGGAAACATGTGCAGCTCACTTAATCCTTATTAGCAGACGAACCAGTCTCATGTAATACTAATGCAATGAACCTCAGTTGTAGTTTTCATTCATGAATCTCAGAGCTCCGTACAAACACTAATTAAGTCAACCTTGAACACACCCCAGGGGTATGTATGTATGAAGTTACCCAACTGAAATGGATAAACGGTGGCACCAAGAAGAAGGTGGGCCAACACGACAGTGAACTTGTGCCAGGTCTCCTAATTAACCCGAGAGGTCTGATTCTGTTTCCTCTAATCCTTACTCTGCATTTCTATTACAGCCAAATCTGCATGACACCTTTTCATGAAGATATCTGAAACTGAGAACATGGCATACCTTGGACACAACTCATATCTATTATTTAAAACTGTCCTCTTTGCAGAATTAATTAACTTCTCTCTTTTTTTTCTCTCGCAGCAGCAGATCTAGTAAGAAAACTGGCATTTTGACAGATAACTATGGATATTTTTCTATAGCGACATAACTTGGGGGGTTTGGGTTCTCGTCTGTGAATTGTTTAATAAAATTGTACCTGGCTGGCACCCAGAAAAAAGAATAGTAGGAAAGCTTCAAATGGTAGCTACTGTTTGATCAAGATGAGAGGCTACCAAATGAACCGAACACCAGTATCATCGAAGTAGCCTTGTGCTGTACTCCTTACTTGAGGCCAAAGTATATGTCAGATATTACACTATATAAATCCAGGCTGCTGTAGTGATTTACTATGACTAGATTACTGTTAGTAATCTTACTGCTAATGTTAATCTAACTGCTGATTACTGTTAGTAATCTATCTGCTAATGTTACCCTTACATTTCTATTCCAAGACTTTGGAAATCTCACTGAGCCCGTAACATTCATATTTCACTTTCTTGCTCCACAGACCTCACTAAAACATTGCCATCTTCCTTCCCGGGGAAGAGTCTGTACGTGTTTAATTAAAACTGTTTCCCAACATGCAGGCAGGAGATGTGGATGAAAGCTACCCAGGCATTCACACCGGCAGATGCAGTCCCACTCCCAGTGGAAGATTGCGCAGAAGCACGGCCAGGACTACATCATCCAGCACAGAAAGATCCCATGCAGAAATACAAAGGCATAAGCCAGCGTGTAAATGCAGGGAATGTGACATGTGGCAGATGTGGGGATGCCTGGAAACCCTCGACAAGCATGCTGCACCCATTCCTTGGCCTCTCTAGTCCCTTGGTAAATTTGCGTGTGTTATTTTTGCCTTTTTCTCCTTCTGTGCTTTATTTCTCAAACCCGGCTGCTCTTTCAGCTTAGTTCCCTTGTAGGCATGTGACTACACTTCCCAGATGTGAAAGAAAAGCAAAAGTGAAAAGCAGAAGTTGCATTGCGTGGTATTGTCACATGGAGACTCACACTGGCAACCAGCAGCGCAAGGACCTTTAGATCCACCACAGATACTTTCCCCGTGAGATGCTGTTGCCTGTGTGGACTAGAGAAGGAAATAAAGCAGTCTGCTGGTGGGTTTACACACCCATGCTGTCGGCAGAGGAAACAGTGGTCTGACAGGGTGGGATGTGTGGTTGCAGCACAGACTTCTCTGCCCGCCCCTGCCTCCTGCCTGGTCCCTTCTCCTCGCTCTGGGGGAGGCTGGGCTTCCCTCACCCACCCGGTCTGTCTCAACTCCTTATGGCTTCTCCTCCCAGGCCCATACGCCTTGTCCAGCAGATCCTTTTACCCCTCCAGACATTGTCCAGCTTTTGCTTCCCTTTTCTTGCTTCCTGTGCCCCAGCCTTTTCCCTCCCTCGTTCACCCCCCGGCAGCTTCCGGGCTGAGCGCCCTCGAGCCCCATGCCACCTGCGCACCTGAGCGCTCCCGCGGAGGTCCCTCTCCACCCAGGTCAGGTCCCTGCACAATCTCTCCGGCTCCTTGCCTGCCTCCCTGGGTTTTATCCTGCTCCTCGGCCACGCTAGGCTCTGCCTGCGTTTGCTGTGCTCATTGACAGCTCCTCTGCTGGGGCTGAGCATAGCCCACCTCTCCCACCAGGTTTCCATCCAATGTTAAGCTCCTCCTGCCTACTTGAAAGTGCAATTAAAGGCACAGACTTAAGTTGAAGATGGGATAAAAATGCAGAGTGGAACTTTGGAACTATTAAGAATTTCTGCTACGAGGCAGGCGCTTCTGTAACCGGGCGTTCAGGGCCGTTTAATGATCCAGGAAATTACCTTGCTCTGGGGAAAAACAGAGACCAAGTCTGGAGAGGAGGAGTGGGTGTCTCCATCATGGGACTGAAACAGCCTTTCAGGCCCAGAGTGAGAGATGAGGGAAAGAAATTCAGCCAAACCTCGGAGGGGAGGAGAAGGGAGAAAGCAAAGTGACTGCGATGCAACCCTCCACCAGAGTGTATCTCCTCCTCCTGCCGCCAACATGGAGAGTCTGGAGTTTGCAGTACTGCAGTGGCTACCCTGTTATTTTTGCTCATTTATGTCAAATAGAGTCCACTATGAACCCAAAAAGCTGCGCAGGTCACTCATCTAGGCTGAAGATTTACCAGCTGGAAATG
The DNA here is from genome assembly GCF_040807025.1 of Struthio camelus. Taxonomy (NCBI): domain Eukaryota; kingdom Metazoa; phylum Chordata; class Aves; order Struthioniformes; family Struthionidae; genus Struthio; species Struthio camelus. The sequence goes on along the minus strand of NC_090947.1, from coordinate 45,882,712 downwards.
CCAAAGGACAGAAACCTCTGGGCATTTCAGGTAATCACAGGAGCTGTCATGGGGGGTCCAAAAAGAGAAGGATAAGGACATGAGAGAGGCAAATGCAACTTAGGTGGCGTGAGGTAAGTAGAGGCAGGAAAGTACCACAACAAGGGTTACCAGAATAACCAAAAAACGTCAATCCTGTCTTCTGAAAGGATCTCAACAGAGATGTTGGTGTGTTTACTCAAGGAAGACAACAGATGATGTGAAACTCCACTGGGTAATGGTGGCACAAGAAGAAAAAGGGGAATAATGGTCACAAAGAAAAACACTGGAAATGAAAGTTTCAAGCTGTCAGATAAGAGTGATTATGGAGCAGTCTAGCAATATGCACAATACTAAAATAGGTTTTGAACTTATTTTTAAATGCTCTTAAAGTCACTTCAAGTCCTGAGTTCATAATGACCCAGATCTTGCAATGTGGAACTGTGTTCTTATGAAGTCCTGAAGAACTCCTGGTGGAAGAGCAGGAAACGCTCCAACCATGAAAAGTTTTATGTTGTGCAATAACTTTCAAGCCAAGTGAAAGCTCCAACACTAAGACATCTGAAAGTAGTTCAGGAAAATGTTAGAGACAGTATTATGAAGAACAGTCCAGCACAGAAGGGAAAAAGAAGCGACTGAGAAAATTCACCCTCTTCACGTCCAACTCTGAGGAGTCTCTCACTGGTTTTACAATCTCCAAACAAAAAAAGAGTATTCACAGGAGGTTACGTTTCCAACATGGAATCACAGTGGTGCATATACAGAAACAGCCTCATGGTTTATAAACTTCATCGGCTATCTTCTGTAAAAAGATCATTAGTGGGAACAAGTGCACAAAACACTGGGCAGTGGTAAAGCACAATTCTTTTCCACTAGTGTGGGATGGCCCATAATAAGTCACGAGAGACAGAATAAGATATGAAGGTCACTCACTTATGCATGGAAATAAATTATATTATACCATCAACTAAGTTTCTTCAGCCAGTCATAAAGCAGAATACTACTAAGTAATTTACTCGCAAATGACGGTTATAAAACATTCACAGTCTAACAAATCAAATTATACCACACCACCCAAACCAGCAAGTCATACCTACTGGTGATTAATGGTGAAAACTACCTGACCCACAGACTCTAGTAACTTAACTAGCAAATGCTCCTCATGCTCCTACCTATCATCTGTTAGTGGTGCAACCCTCTGACTCGTGCCACTAATTCCAAGTCTCTTCACTTTGCTTTTGTATACCGCACTCTAAGTATTAATAAAATTGTTATAAAAGTAAAAATGAGCAATTGTTACCTGTTGTGACTGATCACTTCTTATACACAAGCCCAAGAAGCAAGTTGCTTATTTGCAAGGCAAAATTATAAGGTTGACTAGATTTTGTCACTTTTTTGGCAATCGCATCATTTCTTGCTAAAGACATGGAAGATGCTGCCATGGAAAAACATCTGATTTTCACACTTTCAGTCTCCATGTCCTGTGCAAAATGAATATAAAGCTCACATCTAATCTGAACTCTAGAACTACTTCTAAAGCACACAATCCAGCCACAGTGGTCAGTACCAGTCAGGACTTCCAAAACTAGATGTGCACCATCTTGAACGCGTTCTTTTTTGGGAGGTTTTTTTTTTTAGGGGGGGGAGGGGTTTATTTTATTTTATTTTTAAACACAGCTCAATCTCCAAAGCTAAAATTGTTGTTCCTTTTGCTTGGCTGATGTGCGTGATCATTAGTTTCCTTTACACATGCATAAGAGGTGGTAAACATCACCCAAAGAAACCAATGCAGGAGCATTCCCTGTTTACCGGTTAGGTGCATCTTTGTACCAGCGCTGCGAAGCGGCCAAAACGCCTCCTGTACCCGGGATTTGTGGTTCCATCACACAGCGCTCTGCTCCCACAGGCACCAGCCGAGGCAATAACATGCCACACACCAGAGACACAGGTCCACGCTCATTGACAGCACGGGCCCAAACTAACTTCTTTAAACATTTCTTTCTCCTGACAAGTAAGCAAAAATTTCTTATCCACAACATACATAACATTCAGGTGCTGTTGTTTTGGTTTTGTTTTGTTTTTTCCTATGCAGAAACTAGGTATGCCCACATGTGTGCAAAAATAATAAATATTGATTATTTTGTGAAGAAATAGGTTGATACAAGAGACACATAAAACTCTATCCTCTTTAACACGTATATATTTCATGTACAGCAGGAAGCACACATATACCACATATTCTTAAACAGAACGTGATGCAAAGCAAAACCAACAAGTGTTAAAATAACAGGGCAGAGACTACAGCAAGGTTACATCGCTGAGAGGGTGGAAGCAGTCTCTAGAGTATAATAGGTTTTAAATTGGAGGTCTCTACTTAAAACCCACAGGAAATAAGAAGGGTCAAAAAGGCAAAAATTGCACAACTATTATATTACTTAAAAAGACAATCTAATTTCTCTTTCAGAAATTGCTGCGTTTTTTTGGAAGATGTCTCTGACAATGCATGTCATAATTCAGGGTCCGTTGCTGAATAAAAGAGTGGTCAAGAACCCAGAATTTTATTCAACTTAAATGTTTCTGTGAGCAGGCCATAAAACTGTGGCATTTCATAAAACTGATTCAATCTAAACTGGGGGGGGGGGGGAGTGGAAATACCAACTGAAACCAGAAAGATGTGTTTGAGGCTGGTGCTGCAAGCTCTTATTTAAAATATGCAGAGCAAGGGGGGTACCCTCACTCTGGCGCACTGGTGCAAATGGCCAAAGAGGCTCAGAGTTTGCTCCCCGCTCAGTTCGGCGGCATTTTTACCTGTGGGGAGGAGGGCACGGGCAGGGGGGATTATCCCAGTCAGAAAGCGAACAGTATGTAAAGGAAGAGGTGTGCATCCGTGGCCCGCTTTGTTACATCAGCTTGGTGCAGATCGATTGCGAAGCAGTCATGAATGCATAAAAGACTGGAGAATTAGGCAGTATTTGGGGTGGTGATGCATTTGCACCCAGCATCTTTCATGCAGTGACGCTGTCTAGCAACCCAAACACCAAACCCTCCCCACCGGTCCTCCTGCCACACAGCAGCACATCAAAATGGGTTGAATTTTGTCCTATTTTTCTAAAAGCTGAAAATCCCTAAGAAATACGAGGGATGACATACACTTAGTCCCCAGTCTTCAACATATACTTGAGAAAGTTTCTCTTTTTCTGAGGCCTGTCCATCTAGTCTCCTGCTGAAAAGATCTAATTCTACAAGCTAAGAAAAAAAGGCTAATTTCTAAATCTTTCCTTGTATAAATATTAGTATACCACGGCATAAAAATCAGGCAATAATGTCTAATGTAACAGTAAGGTTTTCATCAGGGCACGTTTAGGCCTACTGTGAAACTAATTTCTGGTTTTGCTAGTCTCTCTTCCTCGGTATAAAAGGAATGGGCCAGACTTTCAAAAGAGCTTTCTCTGCTACTTAAATCTCAACGTAAAGCGTGCAGTTTTCAGACGCGCTCAGGAGAGCAATGATGGTGTGTCGCATGGAGTACTTGCAAAGAGCAGGAGCCACGACTCGATGTCGATCAGGAGCAGAGTCTTGCAGCTAAGGACGGAAGAAATGCAAGCAGCACTTCACGGGGCTGCCACTCCAACGCAGAGCCTCCACCGCTGCAAAACTGGGGCAGGAAGCACTTGAGGTGGCGCTGAAGCAGACACCAGAGAAAGTGATTTCATTCAGCTCCAGCAATGGATCTTTCTTCTTCTTGAAGAAAGCAAAGCTCACTAAGTTTTTGCTATGCTCTCACAGCCAAATAAGATGTGCCAGCCATGATAGAGCATGGTTCAGCTTTACTACCCCAAAATATTTTTATCTATAATAAAATAAAAGCTGAATAACGCAAATTTTCTGCAGACTGCAGTCTTTCTTTACACTAGAAATACCCCTTCGTATTTCCTTTTCTTGCAGTGCTATTAATGAGTTTATCATGAATATTCCACATCACGTGTCTCAACTGCATTCCGTAAATATTTAACAACACTAAAAAACGATAATTGTCTAACTCAAAAGAAACAAAACAACTGCTAAGTGACCGCTGAGCTTCTTCATGAATCCCATCTACTTTATTAATCCAAGAGAAGCCAAGATAGCCAATTACAATGCACTAAAATGTACTGTCAACTGACTGGGAAATGCTGTTATATTTCCAGCTTCTATGTAGTTCAATTAAAACTAGAGTTAAATGCGTATTTTGAATGCAATAGCTTATTACTATGAACTTAATCATACCATTGCTTTTTATTGTGGTTCAGTACATAGAAGTTTAAAGGGACCCTAACAGAGAGGAATAAATGAGGTTAGCCTTTGATGCTGCACCTGACAGTGGGGTACCATGCCAGGCTTAATTCACCCTCACAAAGTCTTCTTGAATTGTCACTTGTAGAATTTGCACTTGACTTTTGGAAACGTTAAATGTTCTCGTCACTGAGAACTAATTAAGAAATCCGGACCACTGTTGCTGAGCTAATTTTGTTCAGGTTGACTGCATGTTCAAATCTGACTCTAGATGCTCATCTAATGTATACTGTGACCAACTATTTCGGTTGGATTAAGGTAATTACCTAGCTCAACACTTTTGTGATACGTTTTCCAGTAATGGAATCCAAAGCTTTTATATGCTTCTCAATCTTCACTTCGAAGGACTCTGAGGGCAAAGCTGTGCTTGAGAACGGAAAAGCCAAAGTCCACATTAATAACTAGTCTACAGGACAGCTAAGCTTCTGTTTAGATACCCAAATTCAGGAGGTACCAAACTAAGCGCTATGTTAAAAGGCTTTATTTTTACAGACGCAACAAAGAGCCTTATCACTGGAAGAAGACATATTTACAGTATGCTTCAGATTTTAGGAGCAAGCCACTTTGTGATTAAGCAAAGCAGGTGGGGGAACTTCATGGATTCAAGGGAAGCCGGAGACACATGGGCTGCCTACAACAGGAGATGACACGCCAATGGATGGGTCTCCAGCTGTATCAAACACGCAGTCATGGACCAGGCAGGTAGTTCCTTACGCATTAAATAACTCACTTGCTGTGGCATGCAGTCACCGACTCTGATGCAAAACATCAGGTCACCTCACGGGCACACGCCTGCTGGATATTGTGGCCGAAATGCTTTCCTCTGGTCAGTCCTTCTGTGGCTGTGCTATGACTGAGATGGACTCCCAAGCCCGTGCTGAATACCAGGCATTACACGGTAAATATGGCAAGTAACAGGCACCACCTCAATACGTAACTGAGCCACTCTTCAGTATCAGACTCTAAGCGGGTAACCAAGGAGCACCCTGGTTAGCACAAATACCCTCCATGTCTGCTATTAGCCTGGTCTGTGACCGGCCAAGTCCTACAGCCCTTCGGTCATTCCCGGTAAAGTCCTTCTCCCGATAAAAGGAAAGGCCAATACCCCATAGCATCAGAGCTGCTGGATTCAGGCAGCGCCCATCCAAGCAGACCCATTCCCTGTGTCTTTACGGGACCTTGCTGTAGGCACGTTACAGACTGGGATCACAAAGACACAGCTCCATAATTCTGTGATATATTTAATCTGCAATGAAGTCAGCATGAATGGAGAAGTGAGGCTTGTAGTCAGAGGCTGTTTCCTTCATTTGACCACAGCTGCTATCTTTCAGGCACAGAATTTCCTCATCTGTTTACCAAGATCACATCTCCCAGTCCTTCATCCCATGATTGTTCCACCATATTAGTCCCCTTGGAGAGGTATAGATATCTAATACAGAGAATTACATAGGGGGATAGAGTTTTTTATCATATTAAAACAAGGACAGTAAACAGGAACCACTGAAAGGTTTATCACATAGTTCATATAGTTCCAAGAGGACACCAAAGATGCCTGCTGCAATAGCCCTTCAGAGCAAAGCAGATGACCTATGCCATGCAGGAGCAGTTCTACACAAAGCTCCAGGGTTAATAGTGTCTGCTAACAGAAAAGGTTAAAAAAAAAAAAAAAGAAAAGAAAAGTGGTCTTTTAAGAACTGCCATTTAAAGGGGCTAGAATTTCTTCTGTAGAACCTTTAGTCTTTGAGATATGGAACTATAATGCAGCAATTTACAACCAGTTTTCTCACATACTAATAAACATTTCAAAAACATTTTATTCCTACCTACCTCAACAAATAATTATCTCCCTGACTTTGAGAAACAAAATGCAGATTCTTGGGTTTCTTGTTGATTGCCTTCAGTCAGCTACGCGTGAGGACTGACGGGTTCTGCTAGCCTAATGGATGATGAGCCATCCTGCAGACTTGGAGTCCAAGCCTGAGACAGCACGGCAAAACTGAAATTGGGATAATTTGGCCATAAGATATCAATAATCCTTACTGATATTATGCACCAGTTCTGGGATTCTGTCCTGATGGTACTAACTCTGTTACCTCCAATTTTTATCCTGCTTCAGATTAACAAGATGTGGGCACAATGCAGGTCTCTCTTGCAGTAGAGAAGTGGATTGCATAGGACTGCCTTCTCCCTGCTCCTTACATTACTGGAAAATAGATGTTCACATAACTGGGAGAGTGGTAGAACTTCTAAGGTAAATAAAAGTGTTTTGAATTCTTGGTCTTCCCACAAGCCTCATTTCCATAAAATGTCCAAACTGTTTCTCTTCATTCTGCTAAAGTGTTTTATTTCCACCTATGCAACGGTTTGCAGAATTGCTGTCAGAGACTGTATATTGCTTTAGGATATTGTTCAACAATTTGGGAGGAGGAGGATGATGAAAGTATATAGGCATTTTTTTAAGTGACAGTGTCAGATTACATTTATTGTACATTACAGCTGTGTATTACAACCACTCTAAAGACCCTATAGTTATTTCTAGTTAAATTAGATACTGTGCCAAGTGTACAGTTTTCTCCAAGAAGAGGTTTTAAAGCTCAGGATTGAGCATCTTGGCATAAACCTCAAATACTCTTTGAGACCTCCTGTCACTTATAAAATAATTTTCTTCCCATAATCTACTTCTGCAGTCAATACTAACCACAACAATTCAAGAAAAACAGGGTTTAAATGAAAATCTTGAAAATAGATATGGACTTACTTTTCATAATGTCATGGCAACAGGGAAGAACGGAAATGTGCCAGTGTTTATTTTACTCATTCTTCTGTGCGTTCATAACCAAAGATGCTGTTGGTAGGGAATATCAAGCATTTTTATTGATCCAGCTGTAGGCGACTAGCAGAAGGCTAGTGATGTGGTCTAAAGGCCTCCAGCTGTCCCTGCTTTCTGTAACCGACTGCCTCGTGCCCTGGGCTGTTTGAAATGCACACGGCAGCGTTAAGGAACAGCACAGTAACTTGTGCCTTGGCCGGTAAGCATCGTTCGCCTCTCACAGCTGCGAATGCAGCCTCTGTCACAAGTTTGGAGTTATTTCTTTATCTCCTGATTTCTTCAATTGTCAGGAGTTTTAGAAACACAAAAAGGTGCCACAGTCCTCAAACTTTGCAAAGATAAAGGAGACAGGTAGAGATTGTAGATAAATGAGAAAGAACAGAGTTTGATGAGATAATTAAATGATTGCTTGCTATTTCAAAAATACAAATGGAGCTCCAACTTTCTGTAATCAGGCACGTAAGTTGTTAAAAGCATTAAGAAGAAATTTATCTGCAGAACAGACTTGATATGCAAAGATCTTGCAGGCAATCAATCCAGAAAGGTGTTCTCACCTGAAGACACACCCAAGAGGGAGTATGTGACATTTTCAATATGGTCTCCTGCAAAAGGCATGATTTCACTAATTATTAAGAAATCTCCCCTCAAAATACCTGGCTAGGATTCACAAGGCCTCAGTGGCATTGCATTCTGTAGAGCATCTTCTTCTGATGAAGATATGAAAAACGGCTCCTCTACATGAGGAGGTCAGCTCGGCAGGAAGCAAGAGACACAACCCATGTCCTCAACCCTGCCAGGGACACCCGTTCACAAACAGGTAAAGAGATACAGGTGACGGATGCAAACTCCATTAAAATACAGTAATGTGCTCAGTGCCCAAGATAGACTTTTTTTCTCCTCAAACTACTAAAAGAGACAGAAACAATCAGGCTAGATATCCACCCCATGCTTCTGGGAGATCCCGTATGTTAGGCAGCCACCACGGAAGTGGTGAGTAATATTGCTCCTAGCCTGGCTTGAGAAGTTGAACCTTGGAGCTCCTGAACGCAAGGCCAGGCTGCTGGGAGATGGCCTTCCCACACGCAAGGGGCTCCTACCTGGTACAGCTGCTACCGCACTGTTTCACCTGCCCCAAAGACGACTGCCTCCAAAACCTGCTTTGGGGTACAGCAGTAACCAGAGGTTTCAGAGGCTGGACTACAAGCAACCAGTGGCTTTCCACGTTGTTTCCACTGGAGCTCCTTGACTATCGTCTGCTCTGGCCTCGGCCACCCACGCATCCTTGGCAGCAAGGGTGATAGGAGACCCATGGGAGCCCACATCATTACAGCTTCAGCACTAGTCCTTATTCTCCTGGGCACTTATAGAACTGAGAAACTGCATGCACTGGGAAGACCTCAGTTTGAGCTGGAGAAATGCAAGATGGGGAACGCCTTGTGAAAACTGCTAAAGAAAGGAAAGTTATCAGAATCAAGAACCTGAATGCAAATTAAACGACTAACAGTGAAATGCAGCAGATCTCTGGTGGGAAGCTAAGACCTGCTTCTACTGACGAGGCACATAGAGGCAGCCACAAAACCTTTCACACTCCACTGCCAACATGCTCAATCAGATGAGCTTGGCCTTCACTTCCCTTCAAACTTTGCCTTCCCTGTTAAGCTGCTAACAAGTGCCATTTATGCTGGTTCTTTCTGGGAAGTGGTTGCCTTTATCTTGGGAAATTGGATTGAACTTATTCCTCATACACCACAAATTGGGCAATAACTTTCAGTCACTACCCATGAACTAGACTTGAATCAGTCAGCTAGAACTGAAAGATTCCCTAAAGTCTATTACTAGCCTCCTGAAATATCCAGGCCCTAAACAGAAGTAGCACATAAGATACAGGAGTGCCAATATTTATTAGGTGCTCCTACTGTTCCCCTGATCAGTTTCAGCCATGACCTGAAGCACAGTGTGCAGCAATGCAAAGCACAAACACCCAGGACAACACTATTTTACTGATGTTTATTTGCTGAAATTTGGCCCAGTATGGCACATCTTCAGCTCACATAAATTGCTTCATGTCCATCATCATCACTGCAGCAGATCCCTAAATAGGATCTTCCCCAATGACATTTGGTCTCTATTGTCCCGACTCGCATAGGCCCAATATTCAGCACTGATTGAAAACGCACACTGGATGGTCTCTGTTAGGGAGCGGGCAGTGCTCACACAGATGTGACCATGGACATTTTTCAGCCAAGATTAGATGTCCCTCTCCAACCTAATTTTAAAAAGGATTTATTACAAAATATAAACCACATACAATATAAATTCCATAAGAAATCCAAACACCCACAATAGAACAGGAACCTTTGACCATTATGACATGATAGTATTATCAGTAACGAGTTAAAAAATGGTGCAAACTGCACCTTGTTGCTTTGTCTTCATACGGCCGTTAGCAAGAGGAGGGACATTTTATAAATTCACCATTTTTCTTCAGTTTTTTTCTTTCTTTCATTCTATGATTAGGGAGAGGATACAACTAGAGTTTAGCGCTTTGGTAGAATTTACTTTAGTGATTAAAATAACTGCATGGAATTAGCACAATTCTAACATTATTTTTTATTTTGAGTGGCAGAAAATCATTGCTCCTGGGATAATTCTTAACCTAACAGAATGACCTCTATGAAATACGTCCAAAAGTTTTATGATTTTCCCCTTCACGCTAATTTAATGTAGTTCAATTGTTTAATCTTAAAACGAATACATCCAAATAAAGTAATACAGTTTACAAGAAGATACTGTAGGAAATAATTAGGCTGCAAGTTCTGGAGGCTTTAATACGGTTGAAATTTTATAACTATCTTTGCATTCCCTGTATGGTCCTATTAAATGCAGTAGGCACTGATGTCGCTGGCTGTCAGGAAGCAAAATGAAAAATAGTTTTAATAGCTGCTCTTTGACCTGTTTTATATTTTATGTCAATTATAACAGCACACAACCATGCATAATTATGAAGCATAGATGCATTAAAATGTACACATAATTTGTGTTCTTATGGCAACCATTGCATTAGGATCTAGAAAACAAACTGATGACTTCCTATTGTTCAGCCATCTTAATATTAAATACGTGAGACAGTTTTGTGTATCTATTTGTTTTGTATAATTTTAAAAACATATTTTGAGAGAGGCAAATCAAAATCACTGTGGAAATGTACATCTGCCATCTGTACGACGTCTCCAGCGAGAAGGGAGGAGCAGTCACCACAGCTGGGGAGTTAACATAGCCATGAACACAAACATTTAGGCCTACGTTTTTAAATAATCTGTTTCATTCAGAGTAGAAACTATTTTCTGGTCTATCCCCAACAGTGCTTCGACTTCATTTAGCAACTGCTTTGTCTGGTTTCAGGAGGAGACAGTCATCCTGTTTTTGAAGCAAATTCGTAAGGAGGAAAACATCTTCTAGCACCTAAAATCTAAAGCGCTAAGCCACAATTTTGCAATTAAATGCCTGAGATTAAAGACTGCTATTTAAAGGAACCGTCATTCTTCAGATCTTGTTCCCAAGACAGAAAATACGCAAAGGTAAAGCAGAAAACGTAGATGTGCTCACGCTACAAAAATATCATTATAAAGCCTTCCCACAGAGATGCCCTGAAATGAAAGAATCTGCCTCTCCTCCAGCACGTTCAAGAGCGCCACCGATACCTGCAACGCGCGCGACTCTTCCGATGCCCTCTGAGTCGGCATTAGTGAGCATGACCAGACCGGGGATTTATTTCTCTGCTTCAAGAGTCATCTGAACCACCTCGGGGAACACACTTCTTACCTGAAGCCTCCCGTTGATTTCAAGCATTTCTTTCCTTTCAGACAGCAGTACACATCATTTCTTTGACTTATTTCATCCCCTGCCCCTTCTCCTCTCCCCCGAACCTTTGACGAAACTCGCACACTGACTACGTGTCTTAGCAAAGCAAGAATGCCAAATGCTCCGTTTCCAAGTACTGGCATAATCTCCTGGCTTCTGTCATAAAAGCAAGTTCATGAAGTGTTTTTAAAAAAGCAGGCTAGGGGAAGGAGAAGTACTAAAACCTGTGAAATCCAGAAAACTCATCCTCTGCAAACTGAGACATGCCGTATTTTGACTTTGACTTGGGATCTTTCTTAAGTCGGCTGTTCATGGCACCATCTGCAGAAGGTTACAGAGCGCTGGAGAACAGGCAGGGCACTGTGAAGATGCTGCCAGGACAGGAAAATCCTCCGAGGAACTCGAGACGTGCGCAAAGCCCAGCTGAAGAATGGAAAAATACAAAACACAGCCTGAGCTACAGGGCTGCCTCCTGCACACCATCCTCTGCCCTGGTGCAAGCGAGCGTCTTACCCGGCTCCCCTGGTGACCTGCTACAGCAATGAGGGAGGAGTCCCTTCTGGAAAGGACCAGGCATTTGGCCTCAGAGCTGAATCAACATGAATTCAATATTTGAGGAGGAGGATTTAAAGAAAAAAAACGAAATAAAACAAGACTGGTTTAACTTGGCACATTTAAGCCCAAACTACAGTCCTGTTATCTGAAAAAGAGCTGAAAGACACAACTCCTTATATATCAATTGTTTTACGTATCTTTGTGCTTGGTGTAACAAGTCTCTCCCTTCGTGAAGGTGGAGCTCCACGGCAAAGCATGCCTCCGACAACTCTGGAGGACAAGATTTTTTCAGTGTCTACAGGTATGTCAGCATTTCTATCTATTTCAAAATAGCGTCTACAGAACCCCAGGGGCTTCATTCTTCTTAATTCTGCAAGACAGAATTGGGCTTTTTGTTGTTGTTTTGTGGGGTTTTTTTGCTTAAATTCAAAGTCAGCCAGCTACGAAAAGCCCACGTGTAACCCAACTTTCCAACAGGAGGAACTAGCGCTTCCTAGAAAGAGCGAGTACGAGAAGGGCAGCATTGCAACTCCCCTGCGAGACCGCAGCGCGGCGCGAAGGCGTCGGAACCGCGCGGCGCGAGCGATCCCGCCCGGCCTTGCACACGTGGAAGCTCATACGTCCTGACTGGTGGGGCTCCCCCATCCTATGCGCTGCTTGGCAGGTAAGCTGTGTGGTGCTGCAAAACGTTTCAGAGCTCATCTATTTTTCTGAGAAGACTTTGGCCTTTTACATTAAGGGTTAGCTAAGAACTCACCAAATCAGAGTCCTCCTTCCCCAGTATAAAGAATCCCTCAGCTAAGGGAAAATATGCTGAAACAGCATATTTGCACTGACTTGTGAAGAGAGGAGGTTACGAAGCGGAAACACCGCATTGCATAGCTCTGCTAAAAGTAAAGACTTCAGCCAAAGCAGAACTGAGACAACCAGCGGAGTGCCAAGATTTCGCTCGAGTAGCTTAAGCGTTACCCAATGTGCGCTCACTGCTGGTCGGAGCAGCTTCCCTGCCTCTGCGAGCTCAGCTCCACACAGCGCGAGCTGTTCCTGCCACAGCTGGCCTCTTCCCTGAAACAGCGGCAGCGATATACCTACAACCAAAATATTTCCCATTGAGAACACACCAAGAGCCAAGGGGTTGCAAAACTGTTTGAGTGAAACGTGTCGTGTGGCCTAGCAAAGCTTTTTTGCTCCAAAACAGTCACACTTCAAATTACAAAGGCAAAATACTACACTGTCCTCTATCTGACCAAATGCACCCTTCCACAACTCCTCCCCCAAGACCGCGTACAAACACGCCCTATAAGCTTACCAAGTATTTGCACGGCCGTTACGCACATGCCATCCTTTTGAAGGCAGACCAAGTATGAAAAACAAGTTCTTTGTAGAATTAAAACCTTTTCCTTCCTTACACAAGTACATTTCTGAGCAAAGCCAAAGACAGAACGTGCTGTTATTTCCAAACAATGGATATACGTAAAAAACAGCTTCCCTAGGACTACGTCGCTAGTGGAGCATGGTATTGTCATGAAAGGGCCGTAGTGTTCTTTCTATCCCACTGATTTCTCTACTTTTATTTCGTTACGAATATATATTTCAGAGCCTGGCAGACGTTTTACTTGGTGGAATTTCAAATGTAGAACACGACCTGCAATCTGGCTCCTGCTTGCCTACGTATTTTCTTCATCACAAAGCTGGTTAATATAGTATCTTGGAGAACTACATCTAGCAACGTGCATCTTGTATTACGATGTTCCTGGTTGTTCCTCTCCATGCGCTCACATGCGTGGACTGAGGCTCTTCAGACATGCCGTATTGCTACAGGATATGGAGGTTTTTAGCTAGATCCCATGAACTACAGGAGGCTTTATGACATTTACTCTCCACAGCCACTAGTGTATTTTCTCCTAGGTCTTTGTATGGCCCTCCTAGCTCTTTCAAATAATTCCATGGTTGGAAAATGCCATCTTCTTCAGCACGAGAAACTCACCCCGAACAATTCCCAGACATGAAAGAGCTCTCTGCAGAAGGGTAGCACAGGGGTTTTGTTTGTTTTTAATAAAAGGAAAAAAGGGCTTAATTTAGGGATTTCCCTTAGATTTGCTCTGGTTTACTCTTAAATATAACCAAGCAATTTAAAAAAACAAATAAAATCAAACTCACCAGGAAAATACCAACATGCACGATCTGCCACTACAAACACTACCGTTTCATGTCTTTACCTCTGCGTATGGAGGACGCTGCCGTTTGCACTTCTCTCACCTCTTCTGCCTGGTCCTTAGAAAACAGAGGTGGCACCGAAACACAGGGATGGCGCTTGGCTTGCACTTACGATAGCCCAGAACAGGCCTGCAAATTAGGAACAAGGTTACGCAGTTTGACTGGATTCCCAACAAAACTGCAGCAGATGACATGGCCGGCCTTATTTCCGCACAAAAAAAGATAAACCTCGAAGCAAAACAAAACCAAAGAACCCCCCACCCATGTGGACCCTCTTTAGCAGATTTAATCCAAGCAATCCAAATGATTTGCTAAAAGCTAATTTTTGCTAAGATGACATTTTAAGGGTGGCTTGAACTATCCTCCTTTGTTTCATGTGATTTAAGAAGTTTAAAAATATCACATATAGGAAAGAGGAAAAAAAAAGACAGGAAAACAGGTGGGTGATTGTAGTTAGTAATTAATACTGCTGCTGAATGAAAACAGATGAAGATTTCTAAAAGGCTCAAAGAAAATACACCTAAAGAAAAACTCCTCAGCCCCATTTAATTTACAGCGCATATACAGCTAGTGGAGATACAGTTTAAAGTTGCATTTTCCCTTCTTCGATTACTTTTCCAGTTGAATCCCAAGATTTGCACAAAACTTTGACTAGGTCCTGCCTGAAATAGGAAATCTGAAAAATAACCGTTTCCCTATCGCCCACTCCCTGAAGCGGAGAGCAGTTGTTCAGGTCCACGTGTTCATCTGAAAACATCATCTATCACCTTGGCCTTGGGCTTTGCTCAGCTGCCGGACTGAGCGTGACCCAGAGGCGAACGTGGATAGCGTTCGAAGCAGTTATGAAACGCAAAGCAGCAGAAAGCGTTTTGCCCCGCTCGGGGCTGGGGCAGAGGAAAGCGGCCGCTCGTTCTGGGGCGACGGGCCACAGGGACCATCAGCGCCGTGCGGCGGAGGCGATGCCTCAGCACACAGCTGGAAGTAACGCGGATCTCACCTGATTCTGATGCCCACAGTATTACCCAGCACTTGGTAAAGTAAGCGAGAGGAGTGAATCCTGAGGGGAAACTCCGGGACTGGCGGAGTGGAGGGATCTGCCCTCGGGAAGCGGCTGAGGTCCAGCCGCAGGCAACCCCTCGCGCCCAGGCTCCAGCAGATGAACAGGATCAGGAGCAGCTTAGCAGAGCAGCCTGTCCCCAGAGGGCAAAGTGGGAGATTTGCTCATCAGGACCTTGCCTACGTCAGGAAGCGGCTACGCAGGAAGCATTTTACTTGCTTAACTCATCTTACCACCCAATCCTTATTAAAAAGCAACCACAGCAAAAGAACAAAACAAACACACGGCACAAACGGAGCGAGTCAGCCTGGAGCGTCAACGCATCAGCCGCAAGGCTGCTTTCGAGCGTTTTACGCGACTTCGCGTTTCGTTGCTGCGGCGGAGGAAGAACTTTTCTGGGCTGTTTACTTGCTGCAAAACCGTTGGTCTTTGGGAAGCTTTGATTTCAGCCTTCCCCAACCTACGCTGTTAAATCGTCACGCAGGCTCGTAAACAGGAGGCTCCGGCGGTTACCTCAGAGCGCTTTGAGCAAACTAACATCATAACAAGAGTGTTTATGGAAAAATGCTTAAGCGCTGAAGCAGAAAGGGCTTAGCACTGATCAGACCTCTCTTCCACCTTTATTCTTCACTATCCACATTGAAATGCAAATATCAGCGCAGGGTTTCCACCAGCGTGCCACTCACAAATTGAAAAGCA